>NC_070573.1:2287500-2887500 GCF_026914185.1 Puccinia triticina
CTGTACCACCTATGGTTTTGGTTTGCAGCTCTTCAAGAGCTGGAAATGTTAGAAGCACATGGCTCCATTCCTCCAACCCAGAGTCCATGATGTCCCCTTTGCAAAGTGGGCATGTATGTTCATGGAGCTGGTGTGGGAGTTTCTGCGCATTTAGCGCTGTTATCCGTTGTTGTAGGGTTGGCAACCCATTCATTTGCAGCAGCCATAGATATATCACCCCTTGTGTGATCTCCGGTATAATAAGGGAGGTATGAACAAAGTCTGAGGAACATCCCAGCTCATAGTGGTTATATCGCCAGACAGATTTACATCTCTTTGATTTTCTTCTAATTTCCTTTTCTAGAAGGATGGTGTGGAAAGAGTTAGTTTGTTTAAGTTGTTCCCATTGTTTGGGGGTTACTCTTTCATTGGTCCCCAGGGGTGAGGGGTATTTTGGATGTAGTGAGTTACGCAGCTTGTGAGCATTGGTTATCCAATTGAGGAATTGGGCCTGTGTGTTGGAGGAAGGGGACTCCAGTTCCACCTCTTGGTTTTCTGATTTTTTTATCCCTGTTAGGGTGTTGCTTGTCCATGACCCTCCTTTACCCCCTTTGTGAAGATTTATGACAAGGTCTTTCAGGATGTTCCCTAAGTGTGGAATTTTGTTCCAGATACGGATTTGCTGAAGTGTGCAATGTATTGATATTGGGGTGATACCCATTTCAAGACTTATAAGCAGGGTACTTAGTGATTTACTATTTTTGGACAGTCCAAAGCTTATTTTTCCGGCTCTGTCTAAGACAGATTATATTGTCCTGGTTCTCTTTTGGCACATCCCTATCTATTCTGCTCCATAGGTCCCAGTGGCCATTATCAACAATGGGAAGTTACGTTATCCAGTTTGCCTAGATGTCATTCAGTTATCAGGTCCTATGTGGTGTAAAATCCAACATAAATTGAATCTGTGGGTGTCAAGAGAAAGGTATAATGTTGTTTAACAACATGAACCCCAATTTATTCCAAGGAAATCCTCTTTTCGATGTTAAAATAATGCTTTTGTGACCAAACATCAGTTATCTGGTCTAAGTTACCCAGATAACTGATTTTTGGTCACAAAAGTGATATTTCAAAATCAAAAATAGGAGTATATCCAAAAAAAAGTGGGACCATACTGTTAATCAACGTTCAGCCTTTCTTTTGACACCCACAGATTCAATTTATGTTGGATTTCACACCCCAGAGGACTGGATAACTAAATTAAACCTAGGCAAACTGGATAACGTAACTTCCCATTGTTGCCATTATGTATGTTTGAATGGTTCTAGCCTTACATAGAATGTGAAGGTTCTTATCATATAAAAATGGGATGGATAGGTATAGGGCTTTTTCAGCTTTGCTAGCTAGTGTTTTAGCGTGAGCCACCTCAATGGGATAGGGCTCATTGACATCAAGTGTGTTGGGGCTCATACACCCAAGATATTTGTATGTAGGTACTGTGCATATGGTTCCTTCCTTCAAGGGGTAAGGGGTGGTGGTTGTAGGTTTCAGGATATCCCACTTATATTCCACCACTCCACATTTATCATGGCCAAGTGCAAAGTGCCATTTGGCACAGTAGCTTTCAAGATTCTTACAGATCTGAGTAATCTCCTGGGAGTTATCTGCAAAGATGAGAGTGTCATCTGCAAAAAGGAGACCTTTTTCTGGTTACCTTAGCCCTGGGACTGTTATTCCCTTGGTAACCTCCTTCAGGATGTTGTTAACAAAGATGATGAAGAGGAGCGGCAAGAGCAGGCAACCCTGCTGTGTCCCAATTTGTCTGGTGAAGGGATCAGAGAGTTCGTCACCCAGCCTACATTGAATGGCAGAGTTATCATGCCCTTTCTTGATAATGGCTACAAGATCAGGGTGTATACCAATATTGAGAAGTTTAGCCCAGAGTCTCTTGTGAGGTACTTGGTCAAATGCTTTTTTAAAGTCAATGTGAAGAACGTAGGTGTTTATTTTGGCGTTACGGTGCCTTCTTATGATCTCGTTAAGGCTGATCACATGCGCCATTGCTTCTTGCCCATTCCAGAAGCCTGCCTGTGCATTGGTGAAGAAACCTTGCCTTTCCAGTTTGTCTGAAATGTCCCTGGCAATAATGGTGAGTAGTAGTTTGCCCTTGGTGCCTGATAGGGTAATACCTTTAGTGTTATTTAGATAGCGTGGATCCTGTCCTGGCTTAGGTGGAGTAATGAGGATTTCCTCGTTCCACATGGCTGGTTGTGTTTTTAGTTTGATGCATTCACGCATAATGTTCAGCAGGTGAACAAGGGGGGGTGTTATTAGGGTGGAGGGTAAGAACCATCTGTCTAATGCAGTTGCAGAGTAGTCCAAGGGTTTGGGATATTTTTTATCCCCAAACTGGTTAGTTGGGCAATTTTCCCATTCCTTGGTAATTTGAAGCTGGCATTCAATCTCAAGGAATTTTTTAGATGCACCGCTAAGACACCACTTTTTCCTGGGGCTGCATTTCTCTTAATTTGGCGTATGGCCATGATGAATGCATCTGTGTCCAGTTCTGACTCCAAATCCTGGGTTGTTGAGGTTTCAGAGATGCTATCGGAGTTATTTATAGCAACAGTGGGTCAGCTACACTAACATAGCTGTTAGCATAGCGTAGCGCCACGCAAATGCGCTATTTGTTAGCGTAGCCTTAGCGCAATTGCGCGCATCTGCGCTAACGCTACGCGCAAAGGATGCAAAGCTATTTTAGCTTTTAGCGTAGTGTTAGCGCAGATGCGCGCAATTGCGCTAACGCTAAGCACGCAAGGCGCAAAAGAGCGCGCGCTATGCTGCGCTAGAGCGTTTTTTGCGGCAAAAAAGTGCCTTTTTTCCGCTAAAAGCGCCTTAGCGCAACGTAGTGTAGCGTAGCGGCTGTAGCGCAGCGCTAACGTTAAACAAAAATTGGTATATATGCTGTTAGCGCTGCTGAAAATTAGCAAAGCGTAGCAGCGCTAACAGCACGCTAACGCTTTTCAAAAAAGGTTGGCACTTTTTGCCGCTACGCTAAACTTTAGGGCTAAAATAGTGAAGTTTTGCGTAGCGGCCCACTGTTGTTTATAGGCTGGTTGCCTGTTTGACTTATGTGGAGTTTTTCAAATTTAGTAGTGCTAGCTTTGACGTGGCCCCATCTGGCAGGACCCCTAGAGATCTTAGAGCGATCTGCTGCCAGTTTCTCAGAGTAGGAGGCTCTAGCTTGTAAGATAATTCCTGGATCAGTCATCAACTGTTCCTCATCATTAAAGCAGGGGGCATTGTCCTGCTTTGTGATGGATTTCCCTTGGGCTTGTTGTAGGAGCTTATGGAAATCTGCTCCTTCATTAGCCATAAGTAGCATATTAGTCTCTCAACTTTTAACCTGCTTGATATGCTGTGCATATTTTTTAATTGCTTGTTTAGCCTCCGTTGAGCGGGTGATGAGAATAGCTTGCAACTGTTGAACCTTCTTGCGGTTATTTGCCTTTTGTGCTTGTTGAAGGGCTTTTCTGGTCCTTCTAGACCATATTATTTTAGCTTTAGTTAAGTTCAACTGTCTTTGTTCTTTGGATATTTGTAGTAACCCCAGCTCCTGTCCTGCTGTGTTTAAGGTTTCTACCCATTCTGAAGCTACCTCATTAAGGTCTTCCTCAGTGTCAATATGCTCTGTTGTGAGACATTCCCATTGTTTAGATAGGGCAAGTTCAATACCATGTCGTTTGATGAACTTTCTGTTCCACACCTCTTTAAAACTGGTGTGATTGTTGACTGACTGGTGACAGGTTTGTGTTTGAGAAAGACTGGCCAGTCTGGCCAGTGGTCACTGACATCAGTGGTCAGTTTGTTCACTTTTGCATGGTTGGCAAAAAGACATACTTCTGGGGAATTAATATAGTGGTCTAGGTATCTACCCTCCTTGTTCTTAACCTCTCTTGTGCTTGATGAGTTGGGATCATTGCAGAGTTGAAGGTTTAGGTATTTAAGGGAGCCACGATTGATGATTTTTCAAACAGTGTCCTCATCTTGGTTGAAGTCCCCCATAATGGTTATGAGGGGCTTACCAGTTTCCCTTGTAAGTGGTAACAAGAGGGAAGAGAGCTTTTTCCATTGTAGTGCTCTTTTATTCCTCTTTAAGCTACCTGACAGGAGGTAGACTGAGAGGATATGCCAGGGTTTTGCCTTAGACAGTCCAAACACTTTGACATAGATAATATGTGGATCATCTGTTTGGATTTCATGTGCAGTTAGTGAGGTGTGAACATATAGGCAGTGACCTCTGAACCCTTCCTCTTTTGGTTGGTCAAAGAGATTATATTCTTTGACTGCTGGAGTATATTGATATATGGTGCGCAGATGTTCCTGCACTCCAGCTATAGAGACATTTTTTTGTGTAGTATCTCTTTTAAGACAGGAAACTTGGAGCTGATTCCATTAATGTTCCATGTCATAAAGTGCCCTAACTGGAGGGGAGTTCCAGTTGGGGCGTTCTTAGTCTGCTGTATAACTCTATCTCTGTAGGCTTTCCACAGGGAGAGCCAATATCTTGGTAGCATACTGGAAGTTATGGTTTTAATCCAAGTATTTTTACTGTTTGAGAGAGTTTCTGTTAGACGTAGTCTACGGTGATAGTCTAACTGCAGGGATTTCTGTAGCCCTGCTGCCACTTCATTTTTTACCCATATGTCAAAGCGTTGTCTCCGGTTTGGTTGGTGGATTTGCTTGACTTTAACCAGTCCCTTTAGTGTAGGTGGTAAAAGAATTTGAATGAATGATTTATTGCCTATAATAAAAGCCGACACACTTAAGGAGAAAATGTCAGGAAGACATGAAGTGATCAAGATAAAGAGAAAAGAACCAACATTTGAGAGAGCAGGGATTTGTGAGTAAGAAGGCAAGGAAATGAGAACTAAGAATAGATGGGTGGTGTGGACAAACTGAAGAAGACAGGTTAGTTGAGAATAAGAGCAAGGATGAAAAGATTCAGCACGATCTTGTCAGACAAAGGAGGACAGGGCATGAGTGAGGATTTGAGAATAAATAGATAAGAAGAAGAGAAAGAAGTAAGATATGAGAGTGAGTTTCAAGGTGAAGGGAAGTTGTTCTTGAATGTTGAGGAGTTGTTGATGAGTAGTTGGAGAGTTGAGTGATTTGAGGAGTGAGTGTTGATCAGAAGGATTGAGCAAAGGATTGGAGTGAGAATGAAATGAGAGATGTCACGGGTGTGACAGGTGAGTGATTTTTACAGGTGGGTGGTGTCTAAGCGCACTGGTAAGTGCACTGTATAGCTGAGGGGTAGTCAGTGAGCCAGTATTCATTAGAATGTATCTGGTAAGACCTGAGTCATCAAGGAGACTAGGTGGTGGTGCCCACTTTTTCTCAGACTTAGATGGTCCAAAGAGGTGTTTGATAACAGAGGCTGGCCTGCTTGGTCCAAACACAGGGGCGTGTTCGCTAGGGGAGCAAGGGAGCACACTGGTAACTTGTCTTGTCACCGACAAAGCCCGGGCTGCTACCTTGGTCAGATTCTGTCTAATCACATTTTGCAGGAGCCCCCAGGATAGGCTAGAGCCCTCCCCCCGGGGAGAAAAGCCCACCCCACTGCTCTCAGATGGGCTGGCAGAGTGGGCCACAGGGCCCTTCAAAATATTTGGTTGTACTGTCATGGGGAGGAGGTTTTAGATCATTTAAGCCAGAGATCCTTAACTGGGAGCCTTTACCCCGGCTCAGGGGACTGCTGATGTGGCTTATATGAGGGTGAAGTGTCCAGTGTCCACCTAGTTATGTGCAACAGAGGGGAGGGATTGGCACTTTTTGTAGAACTATGTTCCTTTTGGAGATGTTTCTGGGTGACACCAGGAATCTCTTTTATTCAAGTTTTAGTGAATGTTTGTTTTTAAGGTGTATCACGACTTGGTGAGTGCTCAAGTAGTGGTGAGGATGAACTTCATGGTATTGCAGGATTAGGACTGTTTTTAGACAAATCCTCCTCTTCTAGGAGGCCCTTCCTGATGAGGCGTAAGAAGGCCCCTTCTTCTGGTACAGAGGCTGGGAAGAGAGGAACCTCCGGGTTCAACGTGTACTGTTGGTTTTGTCCCTGGAGTGTGTCTAGATACAAGAGATGCAAGTCACGCAGGATTCGAGTAGTAAAGACAATGGTTGGAAATTTTTCCCTAATGTACACAAGATATGGTAAATGTTGTACGGGCCTATACGTCTGGCCATCTGTTTGTAAAAAATGGCCATCAGGTTGTGATTGTATGGCCCTGCCAGAGCTAGGGCTTGACGTAGGCAACGTTTGTGGTATGTGATCTCCAGTATGGAGTCGGCACCCGAGACGGGGGGATTGTCTTCCGTGTGGCATCATGCCGGTGTGCACCGGTTAAGTGTGTGTTCAATTTGGTGGGGGAAGGAGGAATGTAATTAGCCCTTGGATGGGTGTGTGGGGGAGAGGACAATTTGGTAAGGGATACCAACCTGGTTACAGAGGAGTCTTTGTAGCGCTAGGCTTTGGAGCTGGTGAAGAGGTGGCCGTGCTGGCTAGTCTTTGGTGGTCAGAGATCAGTTACAGTCAGTGCTTGAGGATCTCCTCGGACTCGCTATGTTTTATGCTTACATTTACAGCGGATGAGCCGTTTGTCTCTTGGAGATTGTATGCAGCTGTGAGTTTTGACGGATGTTTGTATGTCCTTGTGCTTTATCATTCTGGTTGGGGCCATCAATTAGAGTGTTGTTGTAACTGAACGATAGGTGTTTTGTTGGTTAGAGAGCAGATACAGTCAATAGATTGGGGGCTTTGTTCTTGGATTTGTTATGGTGATAAGTTCAAATGTTATGGGCTCACAAAATCAATGTATTTGCGTGTTGCCTGTCCTTGTGGACCGTTTGCAGAGGCGAGTTTTGACAGGTGTTTACACAGTCGTGAGCTTGTTGTTTGGTTGGATTTAGTTGTCGGAGTAACAACGCAAACAATCGGCTAGAGAGTCTATGTGGGGCTCATTAGTGACAGTAATTGCACTAGTCTAACAGGACAGTAATTTCATGTTATCAGAAATGACTCACAGTCTTTGTAGGTAATACCCGGGCAGTCGTCTGACGTAGAGGGTAACTGCTTGAATGCTTCTGGTAGAGGAGCGGTTATTATTGGTTTGTATCAAGACTGGTTGTCAGTGTATGTCTCTTAAGTGACAGTACGCTGAATGCTATGGATACTTGGTATCCTTAAGGACTACGCTGGCGAGGCAAAATATAACTAAACTTAGACCGGAGTCTGTCTCAATTCTACTGTTGAGGCGGGAAGAGGAGCCACGCCTCAATAAGAGGGGCCTAGTAGAGCGGACTCTTACTGGAATCTGGAGGATTCAGACGCTGTGGATGATAGAGAAAGACCAAAGAGAAGTCCTTTCTGGCTTACCTGGTTGGTGACTTACACAGACCCGGTTAGTATGGCAGAAAGGAGAAGATACAAGGTGGTTGAGATAAGTGGGATGGTAATCAAGGGATGGAGAAGGGTGGTTGGTTGAGTTGCAGGAAAGCAATAAAAAAGGAAGTGTAGTTGGAGTCAAGTTGGAAAGGAAAAGCCCCAATCGTTGTTGAACAACAATAAAGACGGGCTTGGTACCAATTAACTTTGGGGGAAGATCTCTCCACGGGAATCCCCCTACTACATATGAGGAGAATGTGGACTCGAGATCAAGCCTCTTCTTCTCTTAGCTTCCGGCCCGCTGTTAAGCGGGCATAGTACTCAACACCGCACGTTGTGCTACTTGGCACCCGCAACTCAGCTTCACGACTTGCTGGGTGCGTTGCCGAAGTATCTAGGGCCGCCCTCATTCCGGAGGCAGAAAAGGCGGTCCCTGGCAAACCTCTGTGCCGTTGGAGCTAACAGAGGGTTGACACTGGTGAAGAATCAGGGGTGTGAGTTCACTGCAAGGTAGGGATTGCAATTGGCTTACCAGGCTCATACCAGGGCCTCTTCTATCCTCTGGGGGATCCTTGGTGCTGGTGAGGCGTTTTCAAGAGGTGAGGTGGTGGTTATTCGGAGTGTGCTTGGGTGTGTGAGATACTCCAGTTGGGTACGGTACGTATGTGGGGTTAGGACAAGGTAGCCCTAACCTCAGTCGTTTTTTGGTTGCTTTGGTTGTACCGGCGTGGCTGCGGTGGAAGGCAATGAAACCTTTCTTCTACTGTGTATCAGTCTTAGCCCTAGTCTCAATTTGTGTATATCGGAAGGCTGCAGCTGCGAGTGAAGCAAGTAGAATATTCTCTTTGAGTCTGATGGACTGCGGCACCTCGGTTTGTTACAGGTAGCATGTTCTGTGTGGGTTTACTCTTGGTTCTGTATTGTTTTTGTGCGCAGTCTGCGCAGGGAGCCGCGGAGGATGGTCAGTGATTGTCCGTGGATCGGGAGTATGGGATATGGATTACGCATATCACCCCTGTTCCCACCCGATTCCGTTCTCCCATCTTATTGCAAGCCATAGATGCACATTGATAGATGTGCGACTTTGGTTATCACTATGATAATGTTGACTTTGGTGAGTATTTGTTATTGGCTTTTTGTAGGTTATAATATGGTCTTAAGAGCTAACGGTTTGTTAGTTGTTTACTTTTTTGTCCGTTTTGACTGTTTTTAGGTTTTGTCATGTTGGGCAATAACGTCGCTTGACGGTACCTTTGATTGTTAAGATTAAGTAGCCCGTATGTACTCCTTGTATGCTTATAGTTAGTTATGCTTCTACTAAGTAGCCCAGATGTACTCCTTTACCGGCCTCTCACTCTCTAGCTTTTCCCAACTGAAATCTATCCTTATACTTCACGGTCAAGCCCCTCGTGATCCCGGTAGCCCTCTGAGTTTCAGTCCACCTGGTCCCCCTCAACATTGATCAAGGCCAAAAGAAAGGTATAGTTCAGGGGTCATAGTGTGCTCTAAATCAGTTAGAGGCAGTGCAAGGTCTCAGGTGTGTCCTGTATGATGCTTGTGTGGAGTTATAAGGTATGATTCTCAATTGCTTTCATGCGCATTTGTATTTGAAACAATAACTATGTACAATTCACAGACAAGGCACAAGGGTGAAACATAGAGCAGTTAGATTTGACGGAAATGGGTCAAGTACTAGGAGGGAAAGAACCAATTGGGGACAAGTTGCCATCAATCAATTTTGGAGGCGGTACATATATGGCCTAGAAGTGAGTGGCTATATCAAAGTTACGTCTTAGGCTGTCCTCTCGTCTCTATGTGATTGACAGTGAGGATAAGTTAGCTGACCATTAGCAAAAACAAGCAAATTAGATCAGTGGAGGGTACCTTATTTGCAAAGCAAACTTTTGGTTGCCCTCTTCCTTGACCGCTATGGCCTCCACAGATTGGACCGTGGCCTCTTACGCCCCCACCTCGGCGGAAAGGTTGGTTTGTTGATCTGATATGGTCTTTTGGACGGGGGAGAGGGGCGCTAACCTCCATGATGTTGTTGTTGGGGATATCCGACTGGAGGGGGCCGCCGGTAAGCAGAGGCTGATAGATGCATTGTTTGTTGTTATGATCTTCATCTCCACAGACCGGGCAGGCCGGTGGGACCTTGACGACAATCGGTTTTCCGCAAACTGCACCACGAAGGGTTTTGGATTTGCCAATCCAGAAAGCATCAGCAGACTCCCCTCGGGGGAGTTCGGTCATGCAATAGTAGAGTTTGCCGTTGAAGGTAAGCGTACCATTGATGGGCTCTTTGTTGTGTTTGACGGCAGGGATCCATCGGTGTTTGAAATGAGATCCTGGGTCAAAAGACAGTGGATAATTTTTGGTGGTCGCTTCCGGCGTATCATCAGTTTTGATTGGGCTGCATGCCGGTAGGTGGAATCAAAGATTTAGGTGCCAGCCGCGGTACATTTGGCGCTCTTCATAGTTGGTTGGCATGAGGTTCCAGAGTTAGGCGCACTTGGACCCTTTGGTGCCATAGAAGAGCCCTCAAGACTGACTATTCCTACCGGGCAGTTTGCGCCCATCTTCAGGAGTGAGGTGAATGAGGTATTTGTTTGCACAGTCCTGCACTACCAACATGGATGAATTTGTGGTGTTGTATATTGATCAGTATAGCGTATATTGATCAAATTATATTGATCAATTTTTTTTATTCCTTGTAATACCTTTGTCTGTGTTCCATGTTGCCTTAACACTCTTCTATAATCTCTTAACTTCCCCCTGTGTTAGCTTCAAGCCACAGGAATCTTTTCTTTTTTTTTCCTGATAAAATTCATGAATTTCTACATACACCATTCTGTTCTTCCGGAAAAAAAGACATTGCAAGTTTTAGGAGTAATCCAGGGTGGCTGAGGGGCCTCAGAAATTTTGTATTGTTTCTTTTTTACTTCAACCATTGATGTTATCAGAAGTCTCCAAATCTACTTTTTGTCAAAAAGGGAAAACATTGACCCCTCACCTCTCTCACAATACCATCCTTCCAGGGTTGTTAATTTGGTGTGACCTTAAATTTCCTGAAGTATCATCCTTGGTATGCTACATGCATATAAGGCCTTTTGAAATTAGTTGAACATGGTTGAGAATATTCTTGTCAGGGTCTTAACACCAAGAAACTACCAAATTGGTGATATCTGGCAACCAAACACATTGTAGCTGCTACATTTGGGGGTTTTGCAGTAATTCAATGTACAAAATGAATCTTTGAGGGCATTCTATTATTTTGGTACCAACATCATGGAAGAACTACACCGCTGCGCTGAGATATAGTGGCAGAAAGACCAAGAAACTACCAAATGAGTGGTATTTGGCAACTGATCACATTGTGGCTGCTACATTTGGAGGTTTTGTGGTCATTCAAGGGACACAATGTATCTTTGAGGGCATGTGATTATTTTGCTACCAATGTCATGGAAGAACTCCCACGCTGCGCTGAGATATAGTGGCAGAAACACCAAGAAACTACCAAATTGGAGATATTTGGCAACTGATCACATTGTAGCTGCTACATGTGGGGGTTTTGTGGTCATTCAAGATAAAAACTGAATCTTTGAGGGCATTTGGTCACTTTTGTACCAATATCATGGAACTACTAAGCTGGGCTAAGATATAGTGGCAGAAACACCAAGAAACTACCAAATTAGTGATATGTGGCAACTAATCACATTGTGGCTACTACATTTGGGTGTTTTGTGGTCATTCAAGGTACACAATGATTCTTTGAGGGCATTTGATCATTTTGGTATCAATTTCATGGAAGAACTCCCACGCTGCGCTGAGATATAGTGGCAGAAACACCAAGAAACTACCAAATTACTGTTATTTGGCAACTGATCACATTTTGGCTGCTATGTTTGGTGGTTTTGTGGTCATGCAAGGTACACACAAAATGTTTGGAGGCATTTGATCATTTTGGTACCAATATCATGGAAGAAATCCCATGCTGCGCTGAGATGTAGTTGCAGAGCACCAAGAAACTACCAATTTGGTGATATTTGGCAACTGATTACATTGTGGCTGCTACATTTGGGGGTTTTGTGGTCATTCCAGGTACAGAATAAATCTTTGAGGGTATATGATCAGTTTGGTACAAATATCATGGAAGAACTCTCACACTGCGCTGAGATATAGTGGCAGAAACACCAGGAAACTACCAAATTAGTGATATTTGGCAACTGATCACATTGTGGGTGCTTCCTTTGGGGGTTTTGTGGTAATTCAAGGTACACAATATATCTTTGAGGGCATGTGATCATTTTGGTACCAATATCATGGAATAAATCCCACGCTGCACTGAGACACAGTGGCAGAAACACCAAGAAACTACCAAATTAGTGGTACTAGAGGCCAAGGCGGCTTTGCCGCTGCAAATTTAGGGGTTCAGGAAAAATTTATCATCAGCCCCTTTCCCCATTCTTCTCCACAGGCCAGTAAATGCCCTCTTGAAATCAAATGTTAAATATGAAAGGCATTCATAAACTCCAGAATGTGTAAAAGGATAGATACATAAATAAAACCCTGAGACCTGTATCAGCATATTATTAAATTTCCTTATTCTATTCCACTGATGGGTCTTTTCATTTCACTTTGAATGGACATCTGCATAGCCTGAGTAAGTTAGCCTTGTTGCCTGGAACTGGGAGTTGAATTTGGTGTTGAGGTTAAATGGGAATCCTAAAGTACACATGATAAGCTTGATGCCTTCCCATCATTGAGATCAAAATCATATCTGTTGAACAGATTTGTCATTCCACCAGCTCAAATTTTGACAGTCTCCACTGCTCCATTTGAAAAAGCTTTCAGTTTGCCTAAGTAGCTGGAGAGTTGAAAATCCAATATGGTTGTCACTGAGTCTTATTATAATTTATTCCAACTTTAAAGTCAGATACAAGAAAAAAATTCAAAACAACAACCCTTGTTTCCTGAGGGAAAAACAAAATCAGATTGATCACTGGTATTCAAACAGTGGCATCAAGAAGACCAGAAAACAAGAAAAAAAATCAGGCCAGCTTGATAATTGATTGCTACAATGTGGAGCTAGGAAAGATTTTAACCAGTGAGCAAGGGAGAAGGAATTAAAGAGGTCAAGACAGACTGGTCATCAAGGGTAATAACACCTCCTCTCAATGACCGGCCATCACCGGTCATTGAGAGGAGTAGCACCTCCCCTCAATGACTGGTACATACCGGTCATTTAGGGGAATCACACCTCTTGATGACCGGTCTGTACCGGTCATCAAGGGGACTCACAGACCGGTCATCAATCACACCTCTTGATGACCGGCGCGGACCGATCATCAGTCACACCTCCTGATGACCGGCACAGACCGGTCATCAAGGGTAATAAGACCTCCTCTTGATGACCGGTCATCACCGGTCATTGAGGGGAGTAACATCTCCTCTTGATGACCGGTATGTGCCGGTCACCGAGGGGAGTAGCATTTCCTCTCGATGACCGGCCAGACCGGTCATCAAGGGGAATAACAATTTCTCTGGATGACTGGTGTGTACCGGTGTGGTAGACGGAAAAGTGAAAAATCAAACATTTTTCCTCATACATATATTTACTCATCCTAGGCCTCAAGATACCACCAAATGGACCTCAGAAATGGATTCTACGGCCAATTTTACCCCTAGTCACCACTGGAAGCGTCACTGGAACCCCGCTGGATTGGAAGTCACACCCTCTTGGACCCCCATGGACACGGCCAGCCCCAGTCATCAACCTGTCACAACCCTCAAGTCACCTTTCCCAGGTATACGCATACTCAGCCCCAGCCAAACACATACTCTTTTCTATCCCTCTTATCTCCACTGCATATGCAGGGGACCAACCCCATTTCTTCTGTATTTGACATGTCCCCGCTTCATTTCTGCACTCCTTGCATTAGTCTGACACCACTCATGCACCCCTTGCATGAAGTACCTCTGTATTGACATGTCCCCGCTTTGTTTATGCACTCCCTGCATTAGTATGACATCATCTTTCATTTCTCACCCCACTTTCTGCCTGTATTTAATATCTTCTGACACCACTTGTATGCAGCCCACCAGCTAAAATCCCTCATCCAGGGTCCCCCTTGTAGCTAAAATCCCTCACATTTGTCTATATAAGGAGCTCTCTCCCCCAGTTGTTTTTCCCTCAGCTCAGTATTCCCCAGTTATTTACATACCACCCATAGCTTTACCTTTACCCTTATAAATACCCTTATAACACCTCATAACAGCCCTTACTTTGCAAATAACCACTGAGCTCACTCTCATATCTCTCATATCTCTTGCTTAACATATCACGTGCCTGTCACAAGTTACCTGGTTCCTGGTTCAACTCCTGACTGAGACATATACCCTTCTCAGTCTAGACACTCTTCTCAACTTTTTATATCACCCGCTCGAGGACCTGTGTTCAAACCCCACCGGAATCATCAAGTCAACTTTCACCCTTTCCATCATCATAAATCCTCTCAACTCTCACATACCTGTCATCGAACAACTTCATCTGGAACTAGACCAGACCTATCACTTGATTAAAACTTGCCAAGCTTAGCTTGGTGGGTCTTGTTATCTGATAGTATAGAAGGGCAGAGTTTTGCACCTTCATCATCCCCTTCTCCATTCAGCAAAAGGGTTTCACAATCACTTTTGAGTTGTACACCGGTCATTGAGGGGAGGTGCTACTCCTCTTGATGACCTGTCTTTACCGGCCATTGAGGGGACTCACACCTCCTTGCATTGACCGGTATACACCGGTCATCCAGAGGAGATGTTATTCCCCTTGATGACTGGTGTGTACCAGTCATCAAGGGGTGGTGCTACTCCTCTCGATGAACGGTGTGTCCCGGACATTGAGGGGAGGTGCCACTCCTCTCAATGACCGATGTGTACCATTCATCGAGGGGAGGTGCTACTCCTCTCGATGACCTGTCTTTACCGGCCATTGAGGGGACTCACACCTCCTCGCGTTGACGGGTATACACCGGTCATCCAGAGGAGGTGTTATTCCCCTTGATGACCGGTGTGTACCAGTAATCGAGGGGAGGTGCTACTCCTCTCAATGACCAGTGTGTACCTGACATCGAGGGGAGGTGCTACTCCATCGATGACCGGCACAGACCGGTGTGGAACTCCTACCGTGCCAGGCGGTAGGCAGAGCGTTGAGGGGATGGGTGCTGTTGAGGCTGCCCTCGAGGTGGTCCGGCAAATGCAATGTGGATCGAAAAGTGATAGCGTTGGGGGGGGATTTTTGAGAGAGGACGGGGATGGAATACCGTTGGGGGTGGTTGGTTTGTTGAGGATCAGATGATGATGAATGATCAGGATCAGGGATAAAGAATCAGGAATAGTGCTGGGGATACTGCCAGCGTATCAGAAGAGGGTGATGGAATTTCTCTTGGATCAGAGCAAGTCCTATGCCGTCCCATCCTCCAAGTTCAAACTCGAACTTGGACTCTGGGGAGTGACATGTCACAGGACATGTCATCACATCCCTAACTACAAAACAAAACCACAAGGAAAGAAAAGAAAACAAAACCCAAAAAATAACAAGCAGAAGAAAAGAATAAGCAAAGCTTAAAGAGGAAACCAAACAGGATAAAGTGAAGAAATGAAACATCATAGTAAACCCACATAGTACATGTGTTAGGACCAAGAAACAGGAAGAGGACTAAATAATAATGAAAAGAAAAGGGATGGGGATGGAAATCTAGAGAATGAATCTTGAGGATCTTGAAGAGCTGAAAATGGCTGATCTTGAGGGGTGGAATCTTGAAGTTGATGATCTTGATGACTTGTTGATTTGGACAGTCTTGAGGCCCTGTTGTCAGCCTTAGAGTCAACACAGTTGACCTAAAACTGCCTTTTATCTCCATTTTATACCTAAATGTGCTCATATCTTTTTAAACTTAATACATAAGGTTGTTTTGACTTCAGATTCCGATTTCTCATGCAATTTTGACCCTAGTGTTCACTGATCACTTTCCAATATCTCTACTCCTTCATAGAGTTTGTGGTTTGTGACACACGTGCGCAGCAGCGCCGTGTAGTTGCACCTGAGCGCTCCAAACCACATGTACATGTGTGATTATGTCATCCAACTTTGAAAATTTTCGAAGTCAAGATCCCCCATGCAGCTGGAGCACAGACTTTAGCACACCAGAACCATACCCCAGAGACACCCAGGATCACTAACCAGAGGCCACTTCACTCCCAGTATCACCACAGGATATTGACAGTAAATACCCTCTTCTACTGACCTTGTTTATCTCAGAAGAAACTCTGTTGCTCTTGACTGCTCTCTCCCTGCTTCTGTTTCTCTCTTCTGCTACAAAAGATCCACAGGTTATCTCTTGTTAAGACCTTTAAAACCAGAGCAGAGTAGTCAACCTACTTCTGAATCCCACCACCGTTTCCTTGGTGTGAGTGGAGACTGTTGCATCTCTAGCACAGTTGGCAGCCTATTTTTCCAGGTAGAGCTTGGCCCATATTAAATCATAATTCAAACAGATCAAGTTTCTCTCTTCTCAGTTTCTCTCTTCTATTCCTCTTCTCTCCACTGCTTTTATTTCTTTATCCCAAGGAATTCAATCAGTGTCCCCCTTTTTCTTGTGTCCTGCTGTCACATAAGAGACTCAGGCTCACACCTGTACCAATTTGAACACCACATCCACCCACCACTTGCAGTCTGTCCCCAGACTGCTCTTCATCTGTCTTGAGTCTTGAGGATGTAGAGGAAAACCTGGAGTAATAAAGAAAACAAACAAAAGTCCCGCCAGGCACTCACTAGTGTGGCATGATGTAGAGCTTTGACAAATTTAAGAGCATCACACCCGGAGGTGCCTGATTGGGAGGAACTTACTTCCACTCTCCCAAACCTCCACGGCAAACCCATATCCTCCTCATCCGCCCTATCCATTAAATCTAAGGACAGGAGTTTATCCTCATTGCGGAGACAACCTTTGGATGTGAGGAGTTGATCGGGGCCTACTCCAGTTCGCCTCTCCGCGAAACGAACATCCGCCATGTCAGCCTCCGTGATGCCAAGGACTACTCCTTCTAGCTACACGTGGTGCAAAACTAGTATAAAAGAGTATAAAACTCTGGGACAAAAATCCAAGGGATAATTCCAATGATATATTGGTAATTATGGCGTAAAATATATGAAAAAATGGCGTAATTATATTAATAAAATTAATATAATTAAATAAAGAGGGGCCTGATAAAATCAGGGGTGTTTAATCCCTCAAAAGCAAACACTGGGGCCTGTAAACAGGTGTGGTTTAAATCCCAGCAAGGAATGGCGAAGAATCTCAAGAGAAAGGGGTTTGAACTTACTAGTAAAAAGCCCTTCAAGTCTTGAGGTTCTTCAGGGTAGAAACTGGGCAGTTGAAAGCGCTTGAAGAGGTTGATTCTGAAGGCTTGGTGGACACTGGGCAGTTTCTGGCGACAAAATGAGGCTAAAAACAACTACTAAGGGACTTACCAGGCTAGAAACAGGCTATTGAGCACGTGTTGAAGGTGGGTAAATTCAAGTAGGTATGTAAAAGCGTGAGGAAAGACCTTTTGGGGCGGCCAGAGGGCCCTTTAAATACCCGTGGCAGCTCTCTGGGGCGCCTGGGGGAGCTACAGGGCCACTGGCCAACTTGTGGGCGCTTTTTGGCCAGGCTGCTGACACTACAAGGGCTAATTCTTCTTTGGGAAGATGTACTAGCCTATTTGGGGCGCCTTCAGGCGGATTTCCAGCCTGGCTGATGGCACCATAGAAGCTAGTCTTCTTTGGGAATATGTACTGGCCATTTGTGGGCGCCTACAGTTCAGGATTCCCTCATCCAGGCAGATAAGCTGTTACGTGTCTCACATTTATTCAAATGGGCCACAGTGCTTCCCAATTGGTCTGTACTGTGTATGCATTAGGCATTGAATTGTTTTAATGCGTCAGGAATATTCTGTTTGCATCCATGTGACATCATTACATATGTACAGCTTATGTAATGTGTGTAGTGTTTCACGTGGAGGGGCAGAATTGATGTCATTACTTCCCTGGTGGGCGTGCTGTAATGTACAGGTAGCCCCTCTTAGGGTTTCATTCATTTTTAGGGCTCTGCGCCGTCTTTAGGCATAGCGCGCAGCCTGCGGGTTTAGAGTTAACTCAACCTGAGTTGGGCTATCTTCTAAACTAAACATTACACTTCAGTTTTGTGGCTATTGAAGTGTTATAAGCATATGTACATATGTATACAAGCATACAGGTTGCTCAACTTCGAGGGTACATTGTGAATTCTAATTGGGTGATTACACAATGAAGCAGTGAGAATTAAGGGTACCTGTAAGTGGGGTACCCTAGGTTAATTTGGGTGTAGATTAAGAATATAACATAATATTCAGATTTTTAGTTATGTAAGAGACAGTAATAATGTCTCTTTCATAGGTAATTATTTTTATATTTTATTTTATGGTATTACATGTGTAAGAGTGTAATAATATCTCTTTCATATGTAATACTATTTTTTATTTTTATGTTACGGTGGCTCTGCTATAGTAGCCAGCTGACATTCCCTACCCCTAAGATGAGTTTCTACTCAATAAAAGTGTATCTAGAGAGAAGGGAAAGAGTAGAGAAAAAATTTGTGGTTTCACGTAGATCTCTTACTTGCTCTATAGTTCCTCAGGTGAATTGGTCCGTCTGGGATGTTGCTTTCTGGTAACCATTCATCTCTGTCATCTGATAAGTTCTTATATCTGACCAAGTATAATTTGATGTCCTTTCCTTGGATCCTCTCTTTCTTATCCTTCAGGATTTTATGTACTTTCAATTGTCCTGAGGCCGGGGTTTCAGCTATGGGAACTGGCTGTGAGGGAGGTGAAGCTTCATCTGGTCTGGGAACCCAAGGTTTAATCAGGCTAACGGGGAACACTGGGTGTTTCCTGGATAATTATTCACTAAGAATGACTTCTACTGCATTTTTACCGTGCAGTTGTTTGATTGTGAAGGGGCCTATAAACGGAGGTTTCAGCTTCCTACTACCACCCAAATTGTTGAAATTGATTGTGGAGAGCAGAACTCTATCACCTATCTTAAACTCAGGTTCTTTATGGCTTTTATCCCATCTGCCTTTGTTGTATTCACCGGCATCTTCTACACATTTCTTGGCGTGCTGGTGAGTAGAGTCCAGCATTTTCTTGAAATCAAGAGCTGTAGGATGTAAGTGAGGTAGTTTATCATTGATACTATCCTTTGGCAAGCGTGGTATCCATCCTCTTTCTAACACATAAGGAGCTACTTTAGTAGAGGAGTGCTTGCTACTGTTGTAGGCAATTTCCAGAGCTGGCAGCAGGCTGACCCAGTCATGAGTATACCAATCACTGTTTTTGAATTCAAACCCAAAGGAGCAGAATCTGCGGAGCATGTCTTCTAGAGTTTGAATCATCCTTTCTGCAAGGCCATCTGTTTGAGGATGGTAGGCAGTAGAAAAGGCTAATTTGGTTCCCAACATGTCGTGCAAATTCCTCCAGAATTCTGATGTGAATTTGGGATCCCTATCACTAATGATAATTTTGGGTATTCCTACGTCTGCCATTATTCTGTTCCAAAAAAGCATAGCTACTTCCATAGCTGTGTCATCTTTATGGTTAGGGATGAATCTGGCCCTTTTGGAGAATCTGTCAACAACTACTAGAACAGAGTTGTAAGAGTAAGATCCTCCTGGAGGTAGGCCTGTGACAAAGTCCATATTGATGATCTCCCATTGCGCTGTTGGTTCGGTAATCTTCTGGAGTAATCCAAACCTTTTACCAGTCTGCTTGTTTCCTTTCTGGCACGCATCACATGACTGGATGTACTCATGTACTTGGTCTTTCCAGTCAATCCACCATGCGGTTTGCTTAATTCTTTCTACTGTCCTTTCTTCGGAGAAGTGACCAGAATTTGCATTATCATGACATTCTTTCAAGATGTTACATATCTGTTCTTTGTCATTCAACACTAATACACTAGAGTGTTTATTTCTGAAGTAAAGTAGTCCATCCAGTAAGGTAAATTTCCCAAGTTTATAGTGTTTGGCTAAATTATCAGGAAGACTGGCAATTAGTTCTGGGGCACTATTATCATTCCTCAAGATTTCCACTAGTTTCAGGAGCTCACTATTTTCATCATAGCTCTGTTGGACTAGTTCATAAAATGCATTATCCAAGTCACACACGTGGATTCCCAAAATTGGGAAGATATCTTCATCCTCAAGATCATATGCTGGATTATCTGGGTTGTTGGGTAATGCCCATCTACTTAGACCATCTGCATTTTTGTGCTTAGCACCTGCTTTATGAATAATAGTCATATGTCCTCTGTATTGCTGTATTGCAATTTGCCATCTGAGCATATGTCTATTGGGGGTTTTCATGTTCATAAGTGTCTTCACGGCGGTACAGTCTGTAACCACTACAAAATTTGAGCCTTCCAAATAGTAATGAAGTTTCTCCAGGGCCCATACTAGAGCTAAACATTCCATCTGGCTGGCACCATACTTCTGTTCCGTGCTCTTAATCTGTCTGGAGATAAACAGAATTGGTTTTTCCACAGGTTTATCGTCAATAATAAATTCCTGGTGTAAGGCGGCGCCCAGCCCATCTAAGCAGGCATCTATATATAATATAAATGGCTTAGAGTAATCAGGTTGAGCCAAAACCGGAGCTGTAGTGAGTAGTCTTTTCAACTCTTCATAATTTTGTACTCTATCATATGTCATTTCAAAGACAGTGTCTTGATTACAAAGAGCATACAGATTCTTGCTCACGTTAGCAAATTGGGGAACATGCTGACGGTAATAGCTACAGAAACCTAGGAAGGACATTATTTCAGTTCTATTCTGAGGCATATCCTTCATTAACACTGCAGCCACTTTGTTTTGATCTATGGCTAAGGAAAGGCCAGAGACTACACGTCCCAAAGCTTTCAATTCTCCATATCCAAAGTTGCATCTCTTAATGGACATTTTAAGGCCAGCCTGGATGGCGGTGCTGAGGACTAGATTTATCTTTTCTAGATGGGTATCCCAGTCATCAGAGTAGATAATTATATCATCTATGTATACCATCATCCAGTTTTGTCTGATAAATGAACCAAATACGGAATCCATCATTCTTTGGAAGTGTGAAGGTGCATTCTTAATGCCAAAGGGCATCCTGAGGTACTCTTAAATTCCTAGGTGACAAATAATTCTCAGGAATTTTCTACTCTCTGGGTCTATAGGTATTTGGTGAAAACCTTTAAGTACATCCATGGTTGTAATGTATTTGGCTTTGGACAAATTATGTAAAGAGTGGTCTATCCGTGGAATAGGATAATAATCTGGTCTTGTGTAATTGTTCAGAGCACGAAAATCACCAACCATTCTTGATTTCTCATTGTGCCACGCAATTATTACAGGAGTTGTAACTTCTACTTGCTCATTATGCCCTACTTTTCTTAAGACCTTCAACTCTTGTAACTCTTTGATGTGAGTTTCAAGAGCTTCTCTAGACTTAGGACTTATAGATGGGTAAGGAGGTCTTCTCAGCAGAGGTGGATATGGCTTATTCACTGTCAATTCTAGTTTCATGTCATGGCCTTCGATATTTCCAATGGGTTCTTCAGCGGTACAGAAGGCTTCTTTATGTTTGAGACAAGTTTTCAGAACATCACATTTCTGGTCTTCAGTCAAAATTTCACTGACTGCAGCCTGTGATAAATATTCCTTTTTAAAAGAATCTAGTTCCTTTTCGTATTTCACATTATTTGTATTAAGTACATTGGGTAACTTAATATTAATGTTGCAAATTTGGAACTTTATTTTCCAGTCTCCACCAATTGTGTAAAACCTGTCCTTACTCTGGAAGATATCTATACCATACATGCAAAAGGTGTCATTCCCCAAGATAAGGTAATTACATACAGCATCTTGTAATACCAAAAATTCAATAGATAGTCTCAGGGAGCCCTTGGAGTGCGGGAAAATTAAAAGATTTTAAATTTATGATTTCTTATCCAAATAAAACCGACACACTTGAAAGATAAAACATGTTAGAGGATAGAATCAAGAACAAGATTGAAGAGAGAGTAAACCAACGTTGAGAGCGACAGAGACATATGACAAGGCTAGGATTGAGGGATGGAATTAGGAAGGTATGAAGAGCAGTGGACTGAAGCTGAATGGAAGAGTATCAGTAAAGAACATTGGTTTCTAAGCGGGCCGGGGTGTAATCTCACCAGACAAAGAAGGACTGAGTTCGAGGAATCGAGGAGAAGTAGGAGAAGGGAAAATATAGAAGGAGAATTGTTGAGGTTAGAGTTGAGCTGATTTGTTTGTTGAGAGGTTTTGAGTCTTGATAGATTGAGGGGTCGGACTTCTTGAGGGTTGTGTTTGAAGTATATGAAGAGAGGCTGAAGGAAGAAGAAAGAAAGTAGGAAGGGAAGGAGTCGAGTTGAAAGAGGGAAGAAGAGGTTTCACAAGTGTGACAGGTTGATGATTTTTACACTCCCCGTGGCTGGCGAGATTTCACTTCAGGCGCAGAGAATGTTGGATCCAAGGTTTTAGTGAGGTTGATTACCGATGATTTGGGAGCGGCTTTTGTTAGGGCGTCAGCAAGCATATTGAAGGTGCAGATGAGAATGATTTTGATGTTCTTGAGTTTTAGTTCTTGTCGAATACCTTTGGTTTTGAGGTCGATGTGTCGAGTCTTGGGATTAGATCCAAATTTTTTTAATTTATTGTCTAGGCCCTTGTTATCAATGTAGTGAGAGTTAGTGAATTTTTCCTTGAAGTCATTGTCGTCCATCATGAGTCGTTCATTGAGTTCTTTATCATCAATGTAGTGAGTGGCTGCGTCCACTTGGAGGTTCCAGATATCAGACAAAAGCGCCTTCAACCAGGTCCCTTCGTGGAAAGAGTCAACTAGCGGATTGAGTTCGACTTCTTTCGAAGAGTAGGTGACATTGTGTTGCCTGCAGCTGTTCCATGAGACCAGCGCTCCGAAAAGGTAACAAAGATATCTGGATTGAGAAGTTCGAAAAACAGGATCGTCGGCCCAGGAAGCGTCACTAAATATTTCCAGCAGTTGATCGGGTTTCCTAATTTCAAGGGTGAGTTTCAATTCTCTGGTGTGTTGTATGTATTGCCAGACTTTCTTGACTTCACGCCAGTGGCTCATTCCCGGTTTGATTGAAAATTGGGCAAGGCTTGAGACGGCGAAGCTGATATCGGGACGGGTGTATCCGGCTATGTAATTCATAAGACCTATCGCTGACCTGTAGTTGATATTTTCTTTCTTGAACAGGGCATGATCATCGTCCGTCGCTTCTTGTAGTTTGAGATTTGGTGTGAGAGGGGTTGTTGAAGGTTTGCAGTCTGAAAGTCCGAGTTCATCCAATCTGTGTTCGATGTGCTTTGGCTGTGAGAGAAGAATCTTGTTTCCAATTCTTTCAAACTTCATCCCCAGAATTGTGTTGGGCTCGTGACATGAAGAATTGGTGAAACGATTTTCGAATTTTTCCTTGAAATTGTTTCCGGATCCAACTAGTACAAGACTTTCTACGTGAAAGAACAAGCGAGAGATTCCATCGTTGCACAGATAGAGGCAGGGATCGCAGTTTGATTCTGTGAATCCAACTGATTTGAGCCAGGAAGCAAGCGTTTCATACCAGTTTTTTGGTGCTTGCTTTAGGCCATAAAGCGCTTTCTTGAGTTTGAGGTAAGGCGCCCTTCGATTGACTCCTTTCGGGGTTTTGATGTATACATCTTCAGAGAGAGGGGCGTGCAGGAAGGCTCCTTGGACATTGAATTGAGTGATTGATAGATTTTGATGAAGTGCGTAGAGGAGTATCATCCTGAGAGTAGATACTTTTCCGGTAGGAGCAAAAGTCTCCCCGTGATCTACACCTTCAATTTGATCAAATCCCTGCACGCAGAGTCTCGCCTTATGTTTCAGCGGATCGCCGTGGCAGTTATCCTTGATTTTGAAGACCCATGTTGTATCTAGCGGGTTTGGAGGCTCGTCGTAATGGTCGTCCCAGACATTGTGATTCTCAATTGAAGTTACTTCCTTTTTGATAGCGTTTCTCCAGAATCTCTCATCAGCACATCGTAGCGCGGACTCAAAGGTGTTTGGCTCATAGTAGTGATGGAAGCCGTATCAAGTTGGTGGTTTGATAGCGGATCTGTCTCTCAATGATCTGGTCGAAGATTCTGTTTCCTTTGGTTGTTCCAGTTCCTTGGGCTTCAACAGTTGGGAGATGGAATTGTCGATGTCTGCTTCTGAGTCCAATGAGTTATTGTCATTATGTTCTTGAGGGTTCTCTTCCTGACTCATCGGCTTGGAATCGTCACATGCCTCTTCATGGCCTCCTTCATTTCGAGTTTGCACTTCACACGGTGTGGTATACAAAATGGGAAAAATCAAAAGTTTTCTCTCACTAGTATATTTCACCCATAGAAGGCCTCAAGATACAACCAAATAGGCCCCTTAATCAGATTCTACAGCCAAATTAACCCCTAGTCACCGCTGAAAGCGTAACTGGAGCTCCACTGCACTGGAAGTTAGACCCTCCGGAACACCTGTAGCACCCTGTCATTCCCCAATATACACATACATTTCCCTACTCCATGGTATCTCCACTGCATATATTAGTTTGCCTTTGTTTGCTATCTGAATTACATCATTCAGCACTGCCCCTGTAGTCTGTGCCATTGTTCTCCGCAGTCTAGAACTTTCACCTCCACTTTTGTTTGGTTTTGTTGCATCACATGCCATTGTTCCCTGCATCATGCATGCACTCCTTGCATAAATTGTACACAGCCCAAGCCAGCAAAAATCCCTCACTGGGGCTGCCCTGGAGCTAAAATCCCTCACATTTGTCTATATAAGGAGCTCTCTCCCCCCCCCCCCCCCCAATTTGGTTCCTCAGTTTATTACGGATCAGTGATTCACTCACCACCTTGTACTCTCAACACTACAACTTACAACTATACTCATAACAACCCTTATATATCAATAACAACTCTTTATACGGTGTCTCGAACAAACTCATCTTGAGCATCCACTCCTATCACCTAATTAAAACTTACCAAGCTGAGCTTGGTGAGTCTTGTAGCTGGTAGTATAGAAGGGCAGAGCTTGCAACTCCTTCATCCCCTTCTCCATTCAGCAAAAGGGTTTCAAAACCACTTTTGAGTTGTACAAGGGAGTCCCCAACGTGATAGGATAATTTTGTTCGATCAACACCAGATTACCGATTTCAACAACTTGGAATAACGTTGAAGGATACCTACTTCTAGCGGCGAAAGGATTGAATTCTTCAACAAAATCTACAAACTCCACGGCATATTCACCTATTCTGTTGGAAAACCAGTCAAATACTAAAACATCATTTACAAAACGAATTACGAACCTCTGAAGAGAACGTGTAACCACCAGACCTGAAAGGAGAATTTCGAAGAAAGCGGCTGATTATATACTGGAAGACGGTGTGTCGTACCAAAGGATCTGGATAATCAGATACTGTTAGAAGAAAACTCTGGAGCCCACTCAAAGGAAACAGCCAATTATATACTGAAAGACGGTTGTTGTACCAAAGAATTCAGATAATTAGGATACTGTTTGAAGAACACTTCCAGTACGGTAAAGTTATTTATATCAATTATTAAAGAAAAAGCCCCAATTAGCCCTGGTAAAGAGACCAGAGACCAGATATTATTGTTTCTTTTTCAGAGCACAGTAACCGTTAGCAAAGGATTGTGATATTACAAAACTAGGATTCAACAAGAACAACATGAGTTTACTGTTTAGCGCACCAGATTTGGAGAATGGATTTGCTCCTCCATCGACCCCTTTTAGGAACAGACCTGCGGCCGGAACTTCAGCCTTGAATTGGAATACGGATACAACAAACCCACCTGCACCACCCAGAAAAGACAAAGGAAAGGGAATTGACCTTCAACTTAGAGACCAATACGAAGACAAATTGTCAGGTTCAGATGAAACTCCTCAAAACACAAACTTACCGCAACGTAACAATACTCCACGTCAACCTATATCGGGGTACGGAATTCACAACACGGAAAATATTCAAGAAACTATGTATCAACCTCAGTTTCAACAGCAACAACAGCCAATTCCACCCCCACCGGTTCAACAACCACCCATTCAGCATCCACAAGCTTTTTATCCACAGTACTACCAACCATCACCGGTCCACCAAGTCAAACCGGTCATTATTAAAGAACCTGGACTCTTCTATGATGGCAACCAATTCATGAAGTTCTTAAAGCGTTTCGAAAGAACGGCCAACGCTTTCCAAGCAACAAATTACCATAAGGCGCTTCAGATTGGACGATTTGTGCGGACGGAGGAGCTCAAGAGCGAACTCGAGGAGATGGACGGATACAATGACTGCGACTGGGAGAAATTACGAAAAGAAATGGTCAAAACATGGGGCAAATTAGATAATACTATTATGTACACCACCGATGATTTAATCAAAGTGGCAAAACAGCAAGCCAAGAGTGGAGTCACAAATTATTGAGACTACAAGACCTATCTTGGGAAGTTCACCTCAATTCTCAAGTACCTTATTAAAAATGATCACATTAGCAAGGAGGAGGACGCGGCCCTGCTATTCCTAAGTGCCTTTTCAAATGAAAGTCAAAGAAGCATCAAACGGACTCTAGTCAACAAGGGAAAACTTCCAAAAGCCAAGGATGGAAGCAATAAGGCACCTAAATGGGATGACCTTGTGGCTGCGGCAGAAACTGAAATCCAAATTAACGAAGGCTATGTCAATTTCTCAAGCTTTTCCGAGTCAAATCAAGCTATGCAGAAAAATCTAGAGGCAAGGAAAGGTGACGGGAAACGACGAGAACAAATGTTACAAGAAACCCCAAACGACAAAGCAGTAGAACAGAAGTTAAATGAAGTCCAGCAGGAGTTGGCATCGCTTAAGCAGCAGCTTAAAAACACGGCACCAGTTTATCGAAAGGGACCTTTGGAGAGACAAGAATTTTCTCGCGAAGCACCAAGACCATCCACCCCACTATATGAATCCACAATCTGCTACTATTGTAAACGGGAAGGGCACTCTACCGGACAATGCCCAGAATTCATTAAAGACAAGAGTCAAGGATTGGTGAAGAGAGAGGGGAAAGAGTGGTACTTACCGAATGGACAACACATTCCTTGGAACCCATCTCGGCCGATCCGTTCAGTAGTAGCAAGTGCTTCGGCAGATCCCGCCATGCAAGATGCAATTAGAAACTTAGCTGAATCAAGACAAAATAACGGGAGCACTCCCATGATGCAAAGCTCAGCTCAGACTGTCGAATGGGAACCACCTCAACTTGGTGCAGAAAACTATCTGAGAACTCATGCAATTACAAGATCTGAAGCTCAGAAAGGTCGACGTAGCGTGAGGATCCAAGAACCAGAAAAAGACGGCATGGACATTGATGCGGAGGACGAATTAGCAGAAATTCAACAGGAAAATCCTAGAAAGGCACCAGAGAAAATATGGAGTCGAGAAAGGGCACCTATCAGTATCAAAAAAAATTCTCCGGAGGAATCACTACTACAAGATTTAGACCAAGTAAAAATTCCAACAACTTTTGCCCAGCTTACGGCTATTTCACCATTATACACAGAACAAGTCATTGCCAAACTTCAAGGACGCCTTCCGGGTAAAAACAGTGCTACCTATATTGCTACGGAATCCACCAAAGTTTCAGCTGCAATGACTACACCCCAGAAAGACGAAGATATCTCTGATCCGTGTTATTATAGTTGTGCTCTGGGATATGTAGCTGCCGAAGTGGGGGGAGCAAAAGTAGACTTCATGGTTGATTCCGGATCTATGGTAAATGTCATACCCCGATCAGTTGCAGAAGACTTGGATTTGGAATTGGTTTCAGTAGACATACCCATGAAAGGAGTTGGCGGTGCTAGATGTGACATAAACGGTGTGGCGGAAAACTGCTCGTTAGCAATTGGTCAATTCTCCGGACCTGCTCACCTATTTGTTTCACCTAAAGCACAAGAATGCATTCTTGGAAGACCATTTCTTTTTGACTATGAATGTATGTTGGAATACCACGAAACCGGCGAGACACTCTCTTTCCAAGGATCAAAAGGCAGAAGAGTTTCTGTACCCTTGGCTAGAATTGGACAAGGGAAAGGCTGGAATAATCGGAAGGATCTGAGCACAAACATACTTATGCCAGCCACTGAACACGGGTCTACAGGAGAAGATGGTGAAGAACATTGGATGTTTTCAAAGAAACCTACTCAATCTTTTTTATAACCACCGGTGTTCACTTAGGGAATAGCTTGCTACAGCTGGTCGAGCAGGCTATGTCTCAAACACTGGGTTTTTTAGACTGGCTCAAAACATCCTTTCTGTACTTATTGGAGAAACTGAAAAAACAAACTATAAAATATTTCTCAAAGATTTTATCCATCAAACCGGGACTAGCAAGGACCAATAGGACAGCTGAATCAACCACATTTCTCAAATGTATTCTTTCTATCAATAGTGTAAAATTATTAGCTTCACAACAACCTACCAACAATAAAGTTGGGAAGCTATTCAAAAAGGGTTTGGGCTTGGCATTTCAAGCAAAGTTATGTCAGAGTTGGAAGGATGGAAGCCTATGGTGTATGACCAAATACAAACCAGTAGCAAAGAAAATACGACCCATTAATGAACCTATTCCGCAAATGCTAAACCCGCCTCTTCAACGACTATCACTTTCACGAAATCCTTATGAAACACCACTCACACCTAATCCTCCGGAATTTGAGCCAACCGCCAGGATAACAGAGGAACGTCTGAAGGTAGTCAACTTTGGACCAGACAGATGGCTTTGGGAAGAAGAATTGAAACTCTTCAAGCACCTAATCATAATCCGAGAGAAGGCTATAGCATTCACCCCAGAAGAGAGAGGACTTTTGAAGCATTCCTATGGTTTGCCTTATATTATACCAGTAGTGGATCACCAACCTTGGCAGAAGAAGCCAATTCCAATACCTGCAGCAATTAAGGATGAATATGTGGAACAAGTACGGGAACGTATACAAAACAAACTTTACGAACAATCAACATCCAGCTATTCTAGTCCAGTTTTCTGTGTCCTAAAGCATGATGGAAAACTAAGAATAGTTCACGACTTACAAGAAATGAACAAGGTTACCATCAAGGATGCTGGGCTACCTCCTGCGACAGAAGAATTTGTGGAATCCTTTGCGGGGCGCGCTTGTTACGGACTAGGCAATATCATGGGCGGCTACGACGAACGAGAATTAGCTCCAGAATCAAGACCTCTGACCACCTTTGATACACCACTAGGAAGATTTCAACTTACAAGACTTCCCCAGGGAGCTACAAACTCTGTGGCTGTTTACCAAGCTCAGATGATGTGGATCCTTCAGGATGAAATACCGGAACATGTAGGCGTATTTATTGATGATGGCGGAATCAAAGGACCGGTTTCAACATACAACAATGAAGTGTTAGAAGGAAATCCCGGAATACGGCGGTTTATTTGGGAATACGCTCAAACTCTGGAAAGAGTTTTATTTCGGATTGAAGAAGCTGGACTTGCCATCTCCGGAAAAAAGTTTGCGTGCTGTGTACCAGCTCTGGACATCATTGGGCACGTAGTCTGCAGAGAAGGACGAAGGGTATCATCTCAGAAGAAAAACAAAATCTCAACTTGGCCTACTCCAAACAATGTCACTGAACTCCAAGGTTTTATGGGAATAGTGACCTATGTCAGAATTTTCATAAAGAATCTGTCAGAAATTGCTGTGCCTCTCAGAAAACTCACACAAAAGGATACCAAGTGGGCCTGGGACAAGGACTGTGATCAAGCATTCAACCGCCTTAAAGAGATTATTGGAGAAGACATTACTCTAAAAAACCTTGACTACTCTAAAGGTTCCAGACTGATCGTCTTAGCTGTGGATTCAAGCTTCATTGCGGCTGGAGGAGTACTTTCTCAGCAAGAACTGGAGACAGGACTTATTCGACCAGTGCTTTACGAGTCAGTTGTCTTCTCACCGGTGGAATCAAAATATTCCCAGCCAAAGTTAGAGCTCTGTGGCGTAGCCAGGATCCTCAAGAAATTACAGACACTTCTTTGGGGTCAACACTTTGAGTTACAAGTGGACGCTCAATCCCTAATCCAAATGATCAACTCTCCTTTGCTTCCCAATGCACCTATGACCAGATGGGTGGCTTTCATTCAGCTATTCTCATTTGATATGGTACATAAGCCAGGAAAGACATTTACTTTACCAGATGCCTTGTCAAGACGGCCAATAAGCGATGGCGAGGACGAGTTTTATAATGATTCAGACGACTTTGATGAAGAGGAACCACTGATTAAAGTCTGCTCCCAATTTAGAACATTCTCAATGTCCACAAGTATTCTGGAATGGGAATCACCTGGATTTTGGAAAGATCTCAAGGACTATTTACAAACCCTGCGTAAACCACAAGGATTGGATCCTGAAGAATTTCAGAAACTCAAACGAAAATCAGCAAATTATTTCATTCAGGATGGACGACTGATGCGCCGGCACTCTCCAATGGCGCAACTAGTAATCTCTAACATCTCGTACCAAAGTAAACTCTTACGGAAGGTTCACGAGGAACTCGGTCATCGAGGACTTGAAGAAACATACCAACGCCTAGTCTGCCGATTTTGGTGGCCAAGTCTGAAGAAAAAGTTTTGCTTATGGGTACAAAGCTGTGAACCATGTCAAAAAAGGGACCCACTAGTACCTAGGGAAATTCAAAACCCAACAGGCGAAAACACTTTATTTGGACGAGTAGCGTTGGACGTCTGTCACATCAAGGCTGGGAGATATAAATATTTACTTGTGGCTTGAGATGACTTATCAGGATGGGTAGAGGCAGCTCCTTTGGTCAAAATCACAGCGGCAACGATTGGAAAATTTCTCTTGGAAGAATGGGTTTATCGGTACGGGGTAATCAAGACGGTTACGGCAGACAATGGACCCGAATTCAAAAATGAATTTATCAAAGCTGTGGAAAAGATTGGTGCAACTTTCAAACCACCTACACCTTATTACCCAGAGGCCAACGGCATGATAGAAAGAGGACACAGGCCAATTAAAGACACATTAATCAAGATGTGCGGCGAGTCTGGAGGAAAATGGAGAGAATATCTACCTCTAGTGCTTTTTTCAGACAGGATTTTGACAAAACGTACAACAGGTTACTCACCATTTGAACTGGTTTTTGGACAAAAGGCGGTGCTACCTGTGGATCTAGAAATGGACACCTATCTAGGAATTGATTGGATGGAAATCAAAACTACAGAACAGCTCTTAGAAGCGCGAACAAAGCAATTGGAAAGGAGGGATGAAATTCTGGAAATAGCTCACGGGAAACTAATGAAAGCTAGAGAATCTTCTGTTCGGTACTGGGACCGAAAAATGGCGGCAAGACTCCAAAACGCTCTTGAACCTGGCGAACTAGTTTTAATTTACAATAAAAGCTTGGAGGACCAATGGGGAAAGCTTTTTCTTAATCGATGGAATGGTCCTTTTAGAATCACTAAACAATTACCAAAGGGGTCTTATATCTTGGAGGAATTGGATGGGGTGGAACTTAAAAGGGCTTACACAGCTTCTCATATCAAACGCTTTTACCCACGTGGACGTAAACTTGAAGAGATTCAACAAGATGAGGATCCAGATCAACCTGATTCTTCAGAAGAGGAGGACGGCAAAGGTGAAAACTCACATGAAGATTCTGATGATGAGCTAGACAACAATCTGAATTCAAGCCCATCTCCAAGTTGGGGGAGAAAACAACAATCTATTTGAGAACATTTGGGCATTCTCCACGACAAAAGTATTATGTTTACATTCAAAAAAAAAAAAAAAAAAAAAAAAACCCTCTTTGGATTATCCTTGAACAACACATTTTCTTTATTTTGAAGTCATAGAGAACACTAAAACTCACTTCTCACACAAGGTTGAGGACAACCTGTTTAAGTTGGGGGAGGGGTGTTCGTGTATGTATTTCAGACCAATAATAAGAATAAGATAAAAAGAGACTAGCCTACTGTACAAGAGATAAAAAGAAAAAGAATAATACATTTTTTTTAGTTTTGACACATATGAATTTTCTTTTTTTTTTTTTTTTGTTATCTATTGATTTTTTTGATTTTACAACAATTTTACCCCTGGAAACAAGCAGCATAGGCGACTAAAAGAAAAAGCAAAACAAAAATAATTAGTATAAAAATAATAAAAATAGAAGAAAGATAGAAACTCACTTTTGGTCAATTGGCTTGACAAACAAGATGGTCAGTGGTCAGATATCGATGGGCCCAGGCCTGAAAAAGGTCGATGCGTTCCACGTGATCGAATCCATTTGGAGAAGGGTTGCAGTTAGAAAATGCAACAAAGTCCTCAACCATTCCGACATAGAAATGGAAAAGGACAGCTGGTTCAACAGTGGCGGGAGTCGTTGGGACAATACCGTGTCGGCGAGTAAGAAGCGCTTCGATTTGGTGAGGGCGAAGGAAGGGAAATTCGGTTATACCATAATCACCACAAACAGACGGCGAAGGGATGCGCGGAAAGCTCTCATTAGGACCATTATCGTGATCGGAAAGTTCATCCACCTCAGAATTGGGCTGGATAGGATTGTTCTCTGGTGCAGTCTGCTCATCCACCTCCATATGCAGTTGGGACTTGGGTTGCAATGGGCGGCCACGAGGACGAGTTGTCCGGGCGGGTAATGGCATCCAGGAGTCATCAAGAGCAACCCGGTTGGATGATACGGCCTAAATACACATGTGCAAATTCAACCAAGCATCAGTACAGCTCTTCGCTGAGAAAAGAATCAGAAGAGTAACTTACCGGTGCTGGGGAACTTTCCGGGGCTCTCGGATGAAAAACCGGAGAGTCGGGGTTAGGCAAGCGATCTGGGGTTCGGGGGCAGTAGATGGGCGACCCAGCAATAGGATCAATACCCTCAGACAGGCCAGAAGTTGGATAAGGAGTTGGAGTTCTGAATCGAGGGTGAAGCCCAACCAAACTCGGAGGAATCGCTGGGGCTGCAACCTCAGCTGCAGAAGACGTCGAGCCAAGCGGAGTTTGGTCGATTGGCGGGGCCAGTTCACTGTTATTAGAACCCAAGAACTATACAAGACAAGGTCAGCTGGCAGGATGGCAAAGAAGACAAGGAAAGACCTTACCGTCTCTAAAGTTTGGATCGTTGCATCACCAACAATGAATGGTCGAAGAGCCACAGGGGACTCAAGGCAGATGTCAGACATCATCAGCGAGTTTGAGAGATATTCACGCTGGTCCTGCACTGCAAGAAAAACTCTAGAAACTGCTTGCAGTTGAGATGCAGCAAGCTTCAACCAAGCTTCAGCTCAAGCTGGAGTCAAGCACCCAAATTCCGTGCTGGTGCAACTTGAGTGTGTACCTTGTTCAGCATCTCAATGTTGAACATGCTGTAGTGCTCATGCAGTAGGCTGAGGCAAATGAGCATCCCCCTGAGCACCCTTTCATTTTCTTTTATCAAACAATCCAGCACCATTGAATCCAGCCAGAATAACATAAAAAGGGTATGTACACATGAAAGGGATATGTACAGATGAAAGAACTATGTATGCATGAAAGGGGAATGTGAGGAGGTGTATTAACACATAAGAGGGATATTTACACATGATGAAAGGGGTATGTATGCATGAAAGGGGTATTTATGCATGAAAGGGGTATTTATGCATGAAAGGGGTATTTATGCATGAAAGGGGTATTTATGCATGAAAGGGGTATTTATGCATGAAAGGGGTTTGTGCAGAAGGGGTATTTGCACATGAAAGGGATATGTAAACATCAAAGGGGTATGTAAACCTGAATGATAAAAGGGGTATTAAAAGGGATCTAAAAAACTCAAAGGGGGCATGTAAGCATGAAAGGGTCATGAACACATGATGAAAGGGGTATGTACACATTGTGACAGGGATACATGCACATGAAAGGGATATACACACATGAAAGGGGTATGTGCACATAAAGGGCTATGTACACATTATGAAAGGGGTGAATTCATACAAAAGTGATATATGCACATGAAAGGGGTATGTGTACATGAAAGGGGTATGTGCACATGAAAGGGGAATTTGCACAGGTATCAACTCCTGCACTTAGTTTTTTGTACCTTAGACTCACTCTTGCATAAATTAGACAATGTGCATGGAATCAACCAGTGCTTGATTCTTGCATGGGGCACAGCTTGCCTTGAGCTCTTGCATCTCAACTGCAAGCAGTTTCTAGAGTTTTTCTTGCAGTGCTGGGTCCAGTTCAAGTGATCACGTGACGAATGGGTTGGCGGCTCAGCAGGCGCATCATTACGAGGCGTCTAGGAAATACAACGATCAGTTTCCTTTAAATGATAAACATCCGCAATACAGAAAACAAAAAATACCTTGGGGAAAGGCTGCCCAAGAGGGTGGTGGTTTAAGAGGTTTCGATCAAAACCCATCACATCAAGGACCGAGGAATTGGTCTATAAAGCAGCAAGACCATTATGAGGTATTAAATCTGGGCTACAGAGAAAGGAACGTACCTGTTTTGCAACAGAACTCACACGAGGGCGTAAATGATAGGGATGCGAAGGTTGGCTAGAGGAGGAAGTCATAACAGGGTTGATGGGGATTGAAGGAACTAATGCAAAAGGGTGGCTGGACGCTGAGGAGATGATGGGGAGGAAACCTGAATCGATGGAGAGAAGGCTTGTTTTATACCCTTCAGAGAAGCTATCAGCTTTGCCCGTATGGCCGGACATCACCAGGAATCAGGATGCGAGTAGACGACTTACCTGGCTGCCCGGCGACAACAAAGGCTTGAGGGCCCTGCCTCATTATTTGGACCCTTTGATCACGGCTCGGCGGGCTATGGCCGAGGTAATATAGCCAAACGCACCCGCCATGAAGCCACGCATGACCCGGACGGCCCAACCTGAGCATGACGAACTGAGTAAAGGATGAAAGGGCTTCAGCTGGAAGACAATGCAGCTGAAGCAATATAAAACTTAATATAAACAAACAACATTACATACCTTATGGGCTCAGCTTTGGCTGTTCAGAAGAACGAAGCGGGGATCGAATTCCTGCAGCTCAAGGCCGCAGAAGCAAACTTGAGTTCAATCCTGAAGGCTGGTGATGGCGGCTCGAGGCGGCGAAGTCGGTGGATTGGCTCTGAGGCACTGCGGGCGCCTCAAAGGAATCCACCCCCTGGAGATGGTAGAGGTGGTCCGTTAAGTCGTCTATGTAGTTAGGATCGAGGTGTTGGTCGAGGTTGTTTGGATCGAGAAGTCAGCGGAAGGTCGCAAGGTTTGGTCTCCTGCAGCTCAAGGCCGCAGCAGCCAGCTTGAATTCGATCCTGTGGCTAGCGGTGGTGGAGGCGAAGAAGAAGCGTGGTCAATGAAGCTTCGAGTATTCTCTCTGAATCTGGGAACCCCACTGCGAAGAGGGTTGCGACAGACTCTGAGAGAATACTCTCAGCTATGTGTTGGAAGGATCACCTACTATGTACATATCAGCTGTGGTCCGAGTCGGACATCGGTTATGGTCCGAGTCGGACATCGGTTATGGTCCGAGCCAAACACGATTGGCCGGCATCGCAGACAGGGGGATCAGAGAGACTGGTCGGGTAGCGCGCGCCCCCAATCAATACTCGAAACCAGGAGGTACAGGCATGTCACACGCACGAGCGCAGCGCAGCGCTCAGCGCGAGAAAACTTCTGACCCCGAACTCGGACGAGTCACACGGGTATTGGAACCCCAATCACTACTCGGCAACAGAACAGGCGGTCCCAATCAACGCAGAGCACCCGGGCCCAGGGCCCGTTTACTTGGATCATGAGGAACAGAGTACGGGTCCCCAATCAATACTCGTTGACCCAGGCTTGCGGCTTCAAGCGCGCGCACTCTGGAGTTCTAGCGCGGCGACTACAGCGGCAACGCGAAGTCACATGCTGCGGAACTGCGCAGCTGCGGACTGCGTGCAGCACCTCGACTCCCAGAGATGAAAAATTTTCTGGCTCACAAATCAATTCAAAAATCATGAAATCCAATTTTTGCGCAAAACTTCACTCCATGATACCCCAGCAATGTCTAAAACAGCCAATATTGAAGAATTCTGGAATGACAGCTGTGCAACTCAACTTTCAAGCTTTCAAACTCAAAATGCGGCACTTTTTCACGGCAAATTGTCTGGGGACAGACAATAAGTTGGGGGAGGATGTGGTATACAAAATGGGAAAAATCAAAAGTTTTCTCTCACTAGTATATTTCACCCATAGAAGGCCTCAAGATACAACCAAACAGGCCCCTTAATCAGATTCTACAGCCAAATTAACCCCTAGTCACCGCTGAAAGCGTAACTGGAGCTCCACTGCACTGGAAGTTAGACCCTCCGGAACACCTGTAGCACCCTGTCATTCCCCAATATACACATACATTTCCCTACTCCATGGTATCTCCACTGCATATATTAGTTTGCCTTTGTTTGCTATCTGCATTACATCATTCAGCACTGCCCCTGTAGTCTGTGCCATTGTTCTCCGCAGTCTAGAACTTTCACCTCCACTTTTGTTTGGTTTTGTTGCATCACATGCCATTTTTCCCTGCATCATGCATGCACTCCTTGCATAAATTGTACACAGCCCAAGCCAGCAAAAATCCCTCACTGGGGCTGCCCTGGAGCTAAAATCCCTCACATTTGTCTATATAAGGAGCTCTCTCCCCCCCCCCCCCCCCCCCCCCAATTTGGTTCCTCAGTTTATTACGGATCAGTGATTCACTCACCACCTTGTACTCTCAACACTACAACTTACAACTATACTCATAACAACCCTTATATATCAATAACAACTCTTTATACGGTGTCTCGAACAAACTCATCTTGAGCATCCACTCCTATCACCTAATTAAAACTTACCAAGCTGAGCTTGGTGAGTCTTGTAGCTGGTAGTATAGAAGGGCAGAGCTTGCAACTCCTTCATCCCCTTCTCCATTCAGCAAAAGGGTTTCAAAACCACTTTTGAGTCGTACAACGGAAGTTCTGTAGATCTTTCGGGGTAGAATTCCTCCCATTCGGAGTTGTTTGGATTGATCTGAGGCGCGCGGAGAAAACGAACATGTTTGGAATCAACGATCCCTCCACTTGGTGTGATGATTCGGTAAGAGTGAAGTAGGACATTGAACCCTACAAGTTTGCCTTCCTGTCCCTTAACTTCAAACTTGCGACCTTTTTTCCTGTTCATGTTCAAGACAACAGTCGTAGTGCCTAGAGGTTTGAGAAAGTTTTCTGGGAGTCCCTTCCCATGGACGAGTTCCCAAGGCGATTGGGTTCTGCCTTTTTGTGGGATTTGATTCAGCATCATACAACAGGACTTGAGAATTTCGTGCCAGAAGTTCTTTGCAATACCGGATGCGCAAAAAGTGGCCCTCATTGACTCAACAATTGTTCTGTTGGCACGTTCCGCTCTACCATTGTGTTCGGGGTGGTAGGGTTCGGAGATTAGTCTTTGAATGTGGTGCTTCTCTAGGAAATTGACTAACCTATTCCCCATGAATTCTCCTCCTCCATCGGAGCAGATGAGATTGGGGAAGTAGCCTCTTTGCTTGTTCTCGGATTCCAGCAAGTTAATCAAGACGTCGGTGGTGTCGTCTTTCTTCCCAAGAGGGAAGCCTGCTAAGTAACCGGAGTAGTTGTCGACGAGCGTTAAGATAAACTTTGATTTGATTTTAGACTCGGGTGTGATTGGACCGATGATGTCGAGATGAATCCGTTCGAACACTTTTGAGGCTGGTTCCGATTCTGCCTTGAAGGACTGTTTTGTGATTTTTGAAAGGACACAAGCTTTGCATTCGAAGTTATCTCTTTCAGCCTTAGAGATCGTGGATGGAATGAACTGTTCCAAGCATTGTAGAGAAGCGTGGCCGTATTTCTTGTGAATGGATCTGAGGCTTTCTGGCACTGATTGCGCCAGGTTGACGGTGTAATCGATGGTACCACCAGCTACAGCGTCTGGGTTGTCTACTACAAAGAGATTGTTTTTGACCTTTCCCTTGAATCTACAGATTTCGTCCTTGAAGACAGCAAAAGAATCTTTCTTAGCACTTATTTTGCACCCTTTTTCCAGCAAGGCACCTGCGCTAATGAGATTAATGACGATTTCAGGGACAAAGAGACAACCATCAATGGAGAGAGTTGATTTCCCCCATTGTAGGGTTACCCTTCCAACACCTTTGATGGGTAGAGTCGCGCCTTCCTTGCCAGTCCGAATAACATCGCGATCACCTAGTTCAAGTTTGTCGAAAAATTTGGTGTCGTTAAATATGTGTGCGGATGCGCCACTGTCGAGGACTATCTTGAACTTGGGATTGCCGATTTCGGTCCACAATGTGACTAGCAACAAGTAATAATTAACGTTGTTGGAATTTTTACTAGCTTGCCATTTAGCTTGAGCTTCCTGCCACCAGTCCGGAGCTTAGCTTGGGTGCAGGTGCCAACATGAATCTGCGGAATGGTTCGCGTCTTGCTTGGGATTGTGATACCCATTCGTACATCTCTTTCCACCATTCGATCCGGAATTTCCTTTTCCTTGTTTTTGGTTAGACTTCTGGTTCCGAGTTGATACCAGTGCGGCTTGTGTGGAAGAAGAAGATTCCTTGGTCTCGGCTCAATTTTTGTTGTTGAATTGAGTGAGGTGGTTGCATACAAACTGAACCGTTAGAGTCTTGTCAGAATGCATAATTTGCCGTTTGAGTAGCTGTAGGCTTTCTGGTAGTTTGAAGAGGATGAGATACGCGAGTATGTCTTGAGGAAGATTGATTCCTACATTGACAAGCTTTTTGATAGAGACCTTGATGTCTGTTATGAACGCTTTGAAAGCGTCTTCCTTGAACTTCACGTAAAGGAACTCGTTAAAGACTCGAGCTCGATTAGCTGATTCGTCCAATGCGAATCGGTCTTTGATCGCCTTCCAGAGGTCTTTTGCCGAGCCTCTGTTGTCTGCCGTAACAATATTGTTATGCGTCACGCTGTCCATTTTCAATATGAGGAGTAGTTTGAGTTTGTTGTCTGCCGTAACAATATTGTTATGCGTCACGCTGTCCATTTTCAATATGAGGAGTAGTTTGAGTTCTGCATTTACGTCGCTTGCTAGAGTTACCGAGTTTGGTGGTTGAGATTCGAGAGCAGTAAGTACTCCCCCCAACTCTAGCAACGCCGTCATTTTGTCCTTCCAGATAGAGTAGTTCTCTTCTGACAATTGCGGTGTGGTTTCGAGTGCCGTTTTGAGCATTGCCTGTCGGAATCCATCATTGTTTGTTGAGCCTGCCATTGCCGTCGAATCGGTTATCACGATTGGCGGAATCTGCTGTCTTCCTGCGTTGGCTTCACCAGACATAAATCGACCGGTTGAAGGCTTTTAACCGTAAAAGATTTTAAATTTATGATTTCTTATCTAAATAAAACCGACACACTTGAAAGATAAAACATGTTAGAGGATAGAATCAAGAACAAGATTGAAGAGGGAGTAAACCAACGTTGAGAGCGACAGAGACATATGACAAGGCTAGGATTGAGGGATGGAATTAGGAAGGTATGAAGAGCAGTGGACTGAAGCTGAATGGAAGAGTATCAGTAAAGAACATTGGTTTCTAAGCGGGCCGGGGTGTAATCTCACCAGACAAAGAAGGACTGAGTTCAAGGAATCAAGGAGAAGTAGGAGAAGGGAAAATATAGAAGAAGAATTGTTGAGGTTAGAGTTGAGCTGATTTGTTTGTTGAGAGGTTTTGAGTCTTGATAGATTGAGGGGTCGGACTTCTTGAGGGTTGTGTTTGAAGTATAAGAAGAGAGGCTGAAGGAAGAAGAAAGGAAGTAGGAAGGGAAGGAGTCGAGTTGAAAGAGGGAAGAAGAGGTTTCACAAGTGTGACAGGTTGATGATTTTTACAAAAATCAATTGCATGACTACCACACCTGTAGGTTTCATGGCAGAGTTGCAACTGCCAAATTTTGCCTTGGGCATGGGGAACACATGATTCCTCCATTCTGGGTAACATTTATCTAGGAATGAGCTACTTACGCAAGAACAGAAAGCACCTATGTCCAGCAGAGCTTTCAATTCTTTATCCTGGAATAAAACCGTTGTATAACTGGTTTTGCCCATGGTGTAACTCATACCTGCTTCAGGTTTGTTTGTAAGCAATTTGGCGTCTGAAACATGTCCTACCATCATAGAGGAATCCCATTTTTGAGGTAAATTAGAGTCTCCATGGATAGAATTAATGGACAATTTGTCTCCAATGTCAGCCTGAATTACATGAATTCCATGTTGATCTTCTATTCCTGGCTCAGTTGTTACAACATCAAACTGAGAGTGAGTATCTTCTTCACTGTCTGAGTTGCATTCTACTTTAACATTATTAATATTCTTGCGGGGGTTGGGGCACTCAGGTCTCTTGTGGCCCTTTTCCCCACAGTTGTAGCATTCTGGTACTGCAGTTTTCCGCACTGGAGTTTCAGCTGCAGGAGATTTTGGTGAATCAGTTTTAGGAGTCTCCTTTTTCTCTGCAATGGTGTTTCTCACATATCTTTTATTAAGTCCATTCAGGACAACTGTTTCATGCAGTATACCTATGAATTTGGCTAAGTCTACATTCATTTCAATGAGTCTGCATCTCATGAGGCTCTCAATCTTTCCTCCACATTGGTTAAGAAGTCTGTCATTAATTTCTTCTTTGGAGGGATTGTTATACATGCAATCTATTCTCTTTTTCTGGCGCAAGCACCATTCTGAAGCTGCCTCTTTGACTGGGTCAAAGTAATCTGCTTCAAATGCTTGGCGCTTTTCAGTCCTCCAGACTCTGGTTCCCCATTCCTCTTTAATGAGTCCTTTCCATATCTCCCAACTTTGTTCACCTACTTCCTCAGTTTTAGTGATAAACCAATCCGCAGCAACTCCTTCAAAGAGTCTGGGCATTCTGGAAATGACAGCTTCTTCATCTGCGCGGTAGGACTTTAACATGTGATCTATAGTTCTGATAAAATTCATATGATCATACTCTCCTTCACCATCAAACTTAGGCCAATCTTTTACCGGAGGCATTAGTTTGTTTATAGCAGCTAAATCTAGGGTTCTATAGGGAGTGGATTGATGCGGGTTTTTGTCTCTGGGCGCTGGTGATTCATGCATAAAAGGATTATTGAATTTGTGCGGAAAACTAGCCACATGGGATACTTTAGTTTTGTCATACCAATCTTTTTCAGCTTGCTGAGCTTGACAAAATCAACGGTGGGCCGCTACGCTAAACTATCCGTAGCGTGCGCTATCTGCTAGTTTAGCGTTGCGTAGTTCCTGACACATTGCCGTTAGTTGTAGCGCCCGCTACGGGCCGCTACGCTACGCTAACGGGCGCTAACAGCGCTATCAGCTTTTTTAGCGGTTGAATAGCACTGCTAGCGCTGATAGCGGCGATAGAGGCCCTGTAGTTTCAAGGGGTGCCTGTTAGCGGTAGCGGGCAATCACTGCCCGCTAACGGAAAACCCTGTCATTTGTAGTTTAGATCCGCTACGCTGCGCTGAACTACGGACTAAATGTAGCGTAGCGGCCCACCGTTGACAAAATGGAGAAGTTTTCTTACTCTCCTGGTATGGAGAGTATTGTTTCTTCTCTGAATCATTATGAAGATTACCAGGACCATGCAGATGAGGTGGGCTATCTTTATTAGAAAAGTTCGGGGGCGTGAAATTTTTTCTATAAAAATTGGCACTGCGTGGTTCTTTTGTTTCAGGCTGATCCGTCACTGGATTCTTTGTATTTTGCACATCATTATTGTAAGGATTGCGGGAAAAAACACTGGCTGTTCTTTGAGTGTTTAATTTCAAGGACTGTATCTCTGAGTTGAGCGTGGAAATTTGATTAGTAAATGTGTTCTCCAATTGCTCAAAGTTTTTGTTCATGTTGGCAGTAAGTTGTAATATTAATTCTTTAATGTCATGGCTCTCAGATTTTTGTCTTTCCAAGTAACCTTTTTCTAAAGTTTCCAACACATAATCTGCTGTAGAATTTTGGACAGCAGCTGAATTCCTTGAATACTCCAAGATCTCAGAGATTTCCTTTTTATTATCATGAATCATGTGTTTTATATTCTCACAATCTTTTCCAACTTCAACTATTATCTCACAATGTTTGTTTGGTAACTCAAGAGGCAAAGGTCTGTCCAACTTATGATGGACAGACAAAACATTAGAGGAAACTGTTTCCTTGATTTCTGCTAGACTACTATTAATCCTATTTACAATAGTTTTCAAGTTAGCTTTGTTGTTATTATCCAAAGCAGAAATGTTTGCGTTGACAGCATCAAGGGAATCAAATAAAGAAATGAGGATACTAGGGCTCAGTCGATGTTCTTGTAAAGATTCGCTGCGATTTGAAGAAGGTCGGTGGTTCTCTTCCATCTGGCGGGATTGTTGAAGTTGATTGATGTCGAGCTCCTGTTCTTGCCGACTTTGTTCTTTTTGAACTTCATGGTCATCTTCTTCAGAGGCGCTGGGAAATGGAACTTCTTGGCTTCCCAGGGGTTCCAACCCTTGACGAATTTTTCAATTTCTTCGTTCTTCAAAAGCTTCTGAAGCGCTTTCTGAGAGTCTTGAGCGGTAGTGAGCAACGCTTGCAGCGCGGCTGTCGGGCCGTTGTTCGCAATTGCTAAGTATTATTTCCAAATGGAAACGTGCTCTTTCGCCCGGAGTTTTATCTGATCGTCCTCCGAGAGCTCCTTGATTTCGGGAGTCGAAGGGCGTTTCTGGGTAGCTTCCGATGAGGTATGGGTAATGACCTCTAGCTCGTCGACGTCCATCGCTTTGTCTGTCGCGTTGGTCGGAGGCTGGGCGTCCTTGGTAGGAGGTGGAGCGTCCTTGGTCGGAGGAGACTTCTCGACCGGAGCCGGGGTGGCTTCTGGGGTCGCGGGGGTCAAGTCCTTGCGAACGATCGGCGTCACCTGGAGGTTCTTGACCCGCTCTTGGAGCTCCTTTGCCGCCGCGAGGTCTCGTTGGAGGCGAGAGGGGCCCTCGTAGTTCGGGACGATGCGACCTAGTGTTATTTTTCATGATAAGTTATGTTAGTTATCAGTTGTGACTGGTAGTAAGGGGTATGATAGAACTTACGAGAATTAGCTGTGTTGGTGGTAGGTCCTGTTGGGTTAGGGTCGACGGTAGTCTCGGCGGTAGCGCTGGAAGACACTGAGAGAAAGAGGGTAGAGACGTAGGGTGAGTTTTGTCTCAAGTTTAGGTGAAGAGATTCAACGATAGACTCACTGGTTGACGGGTTTTCTGTATGGTCAGAAGTGGTCTAGCAAGACCAGGTGCGTCGAGGGTGGCGTACGAAGATACTAATGACAATATTTGAGGTTAATTGGTGGTGGAGGGAGCAGTCGTGCACTGCAGACAGTCGTGCACTGTTTGTGTTTTTCGAGGGTTTTGCGACTGGGTTCGGGTGAGGGAGCGGTCTGGGAGACGAACTCACGTTGATTGAGGTATCGTTCTCTGTCGGATTTCGCCTTTTTCGCCTTTGCTGCTCGGAGGTAAGTGGCAATCTTGATTTGGTTTTCGAGGTCTTCTTCTTCTCGGAGGTGGGCGTGGTAGGAGGCGAGGATGAGTTGCTCCTCTCGGGTGAGCTGTTCCCACGGGGTGGGCTGGTAGTCGCGGAGCTTGGCTTCTCTGCGCAGTCGCAGCACTTTCAGGTAATACTGGATAAGTTCGGCGTTTTCCTTTAAATTCACTAGGAAAAAACCGCAAACAAAAAGTCAGAAACTGGTTAGAATATTTTTTATATGTATTTAGAATTTTAGATAGAATTTTGAGTGAAATTTTGGGATACTTAAGTGTTTTTTTTGTGGTTTTTTGTGAATTTTTGGCGGTAAAAAATGGAAAAAGATAATTTTTTTGTCAGATTTTAATGTTTTAAAGTGCGCAAAAATTATAGGAAAATAGTACGAAAATTATGAGAGTATTTTTATGTATTTTTATGAATTTTTTGACGTAAAAAATCATAGAATTAAAGGTCCTTTCTTTCAAATAAATTTGAGTGAAGTTTCCCGGCCAGACCCCCAATTGTCAGCCTCCGTGATGCCAAGGACTACTCCTTCTAGCTACACGTGGTGCAAAACTAGTATAAAAGAGTATAAAACTCTGGGACAAAAATCCAAGGGATAATTCCAATGATATATTGGTAATTATGGCGTAAAATATATGAAAAAATGGCGTAATTATATTAATAAAATTAATATAATTAAATAAAGAGGGGCCTGATAAAATCAGGGGTGTTTAATCCCTCAAAAGCAAACACTGGGGCCTGTAAACAGGTGTGGTTTAAATCCCAGCAAGGAATGGCGAAGAATCTCAAGAGAAAGGGGTTTGAACTTACTAGTAAAAAGCCCTTCAAGTCTTGAGGTTCTTCAGGGTAGAAACTGGGCAGTTGAAAGCGCTTGAAGAGGTTGATTCTGAAGGCTTGGTGGACACTGGGCAGTTTCTGGCGACAAAATGAGGCTAAAAACAACTACTAAGGGACTTACCAGGCTAGAAACAGGCTATTGAGCACGTGTTGAAGGTGGGTAAATTCAAGTAGGTATGTAAAAGCGTGAGGAAAGACCTTTTGGGGCGGCCAGAGGGCCCTTTAAATACCCGTGGCAGCTCTCTGGGGCGCCTGGGGGAGCTACAGGGCCACTGGCCAACTTGTGGGCGCTTTTTGGCCAGGCTGCTGACACTACAAGGGCTAATTCTTCTTTGGGAAGATGTACTAGCCTATTTGGGGCGCCTTCAGGCGGATTTCCAGCCTGGCTGATGGCACCATAGAAGCTAGTCTTCTTTGGGAATATGTACTGGCCATTTGTGGGCGCCTACAGTTCAGGATTCCCTCATCCAGGCAGATAAGCTGTTACGTGTCTCACATTTATTCAAATGGGCCACAGTGCTTCCCAATTGGTCTGTACTGTGTATGCATTAGGCATTGAATTGTTTTAATGCGTCAGGAATATTCTGTTTGCATCCATGTGACATCATTACATATGTACAGCTTATGTAATGTGTGTAGTGTTTCACGTGGAGGGGCAGAATTGATGTCATTACTTCCCTGGTGGGCGTGCTGTAATGTACAGGTAGCCCCTCTTAGGGTTTCATTCATTTTTAGGGCTCTGCGCCGTCTTTAGGCATAGCGCGCAGCCTGCGGGTTTAGAGTTAACTCAACCTGAGTTGGGCTATCTTCTAAACTAAACATTACACTTCAGTTTCGTGGCTATTGAAGTGTTATAAGCATATGTACATATGTATACAAGCATACAGGTTGCTCAACTTCGAGGGTACATTGTGAATTCTAATTGGGTGATTACACAATGAAGCAGTGAGAATTAAGGGTACCCGTAAGTGGGGTACCCTAGGTTAATTTGGGTGTAGATTAAGAATATAACATAATATTCAGATTTTTAGTTATGTAAGAGACAGTAATAATGTCTCTTTCATAGGTAATTATTTTTATATTTTATTTTATGGTATTACATGTGTAAGAGTGTAATAATATCTCTTTCATATGTAATACTATTTTTTATTTTTATGTTACGGTGGCTCTGCTATAGTAGCCAGCTGACACGCCAGGCCGTAGAACACACTGGGATTGACGCGCGCAACGGAACCGATGTAAGGATTGAGAAAGTCGCCACAAGATAAAATGTCACAGAGGATTAAGATCTTGTTTTTGCCTCTTTTGATTTTTGAAAGCTTCTGTCAATCGTTCCTTTGAGATGATGATAAGGCGTGGTTTGGATAGGGCTGAAAGCCTAAATCAGCGCTTTTTGCTCCGTTTCGGACTGACGGGGTTATCATTGGGAATTCAGAGTCCAAAGGATTGCCAACTTCCAGATCTGAGCAAATTTGAAGTTCGCCATCTGAATTCGAGGACAACAGGCTCAAATTGGGTAGAGGACCCTCAGCAAAGCTAAGCTCAATGAGCAATTGATCAGAATGCTCCGGCGACGCCATTGATTCCAACAGGGCGCCTCCAGGATGACTTAACACTTCAGTTAATTGCTCGAAAAGCTGTGGACTAGCACTTGTCTCTTCCTCCACCGAATCAAGGGCTGCACGCGTGGATTCCTTAAAAGGGCTTAGACCGGGGGGATAAGTCGTAGAAACAATAGCGGGAGTATTTTGATTTTCATGCCGCCTTTTGGAGGGATCGGACCGAAAGGTTTTGGCAAGAAGCGGTGATGCGAACGGGCTAAAAGCGATGGAAAGAGGCTCAAAAGACTCAGGATCTTCATCCCGTCTTCGGGCAGGATCAGATGGAGACCCTTCAGCAAGAAATGGCGAGTTGCAACGCTGAGACGGCGAGATCCGGTTGGTCAACAAACCTCCGGCTTGGCTAGGATCTTTGATTGAGTGATCTAAAAGTTCCGGCTCGATGCCCCGGTCTTCTTCTTCCGGACTGGGGACCACAGATTTAGACTGAAACTGAATAGAGGCTTGTGAGGGCTGGAAAGAAGTGACAACCCAATGAATAGGTTGACTTGAGTCAAAAGCAATAATTGTGCCGTTTGGAAGCATGAAATCACGTCCACGCTATTGGACTAGGTTATCATCTTTATCCTTCTGGAGATCTCAACAACGGGCCATAACGTGCTTTTCTTGGTGACAATAATAACAAATCAAGGGTGGCTCCGTTGTTGATGGAATGACTTGCAAGGGCTGAACGCTAAATTTCTTCTCCAGCCGCTGTTTGAAGGACTTAATCATTTTGGAGATCCTGTCGATTGATTGAATGGGCTTGTTGCTGAGTACACTAGAAACGATCGGGTCCCAAGATCAATGAAATCCAAGTCTATTAAAACCACAGTTTTGCGGGAAAAAAATTCAAGGGTTTCCCCTACAATAAACAAAATTTACAAAAAAATGACAGGAGTTTCCCCACAAGACAACAAAGTACAAACAAATTGTGAGGGTTTCCCCACTAAATAAATACATGAATGAAAAATATTGTGACAGGCTAAATTAAACTGAAAAATAAAAATAAAATCTCAACTAGCAACCTAGCCCAACACCAGCCAAAGCTGCTGCACCCAGGCCCACATTGCCGCCCAACTCACCGGATGGGTCAAACAGTATGTAAGGAAGGCCCCCAGCAGCGCGGTGGCAGAATGCTTAGTGGGGGGCCAGCTCTTTAACCCCCCAGGTTGTGCAAATGCATATACAGCAGTTGGGGAGCATGAGACACACCGCCAGCTGGAATTACAGACAAAACGGATGCGCCTGGGGGGACAAACAGACGGGCAAGTTCTTCTTATATATACATACATTTTTGTTATTCCCGAGTCCCTGCGGCCCTTGGGCTTCGAGTTGGACTCGTACTCACAACACCAATGCCACGGAAACAACGCCACCAACACCGCCATGGCGACAACGCCACAGAACACCGCCACCAGCACGGCTATGGCAAACAGCCTGAATGCAATGGCCAGTAAAGCTGTAACCCGAATCCAGCACCCCGGTTGTTTTCACGGGTGTCGGTCCACGTACGGGCTGAATCTCTGAGGCCCAAACAGTTCTACAGCACATATTGGAGGGTTTAGAGCAAGGAATGAGCACATTTTCCCCACCTTCGTCGGCCGTTGTTGCAGTCCTTCCAGACCACCTTGGGCTTGTCCGACTCGCATCTGACCTACCCAGAGCCTGATTCCCAGCGCCGCAAGAAGTTCAAGCCCTCCATCGACCCGCTCGTCCAGCCCGGCCATCTCCCCGAAGTACCTCTCCACATTGGAGGCCCGGAGGCCAAGCCGGACGTTGAGATGCACTCCTGGAACCGCATCAATCCTGAGCCGGCTGTTGGCGAGTACCCCGGCCAGCATCCCATCCAGCAGCCCTACCCGCATCCCGCCACCCCCGGAGCAGCTCCCTTTTCCCATCCAAGGCTACCGGACCCCATGATCCTCCTCCTTTGGGAGAGAGGGACCCGATGTGTCGGCCGCCAAGCCGGTCAAAGCGACCCACATCATGTCCAAACAACGGCGCCAAAATGTTATCCAAGGCGGCTTTGGAAGCCTGGTGGAGATCCTTTGAGCGGGGGAATCCCAGTTGGGTATCTCCATCGCCACGCCCAACCCGCCTCCGTTCGGCCCCTCAGCCACACCAATGTCCGAGCAGAACAATGCCAAGAAGTCCAAGACCAGCGGCTGCGGAAGAAGAGGCGATATCAAGACCGGCGCCAGTAAGTCCGTCGTCCTCCAACACGCAGCCAAGTTTGTTGTCTGGATGGCCGACTATAACTCCACCCTGTCTTCTGAAATCTCCTGTCTCAAAAATATCCTCCTCAGCCATTACATCCAGGTCTAGCTTCTCTCCTCAAAAGGGCTCCCGTCGGCATGCCCTCAAAAAATCCTCAATCAAGAAGGGCCAAGTCTTGGAGAGCTTACAATGAGTCGATGCATTCAGCGGGACACAAGCGACCAGGCCTGTACCCAAGCTGGCCAATGGCCTCGCTCCAGCAGCTACTGGCGACAAAGAAGGAAAAGCTGGCCTACAAACGCAACAAGCTACTTGGGCGCCGGGGGGGTTGATCCTGGTTGGGCCAGGCAAAGGCCTTTTCCTGCTGGTCAACAACCTGAAGGCCGCTGGCGTCAACAAGCCCGCTCCCAGAATGCCTCCCTGATAGCAAAGGACCCCCTGCCCCGGCTCAAGTTCAACTGCTTGATGGTTGAATTTGTCCTCAATCAAGTTGAGGAAGGTGGCCCTGACTGGTCAATCTCAACCTCAATTCTCTCCTTCTCTCTGAAGCTTAACAAATCTTTGGGGTGGGATTCACTGATATAGATGTACTCATCCCTGTCTCTAAGTCCCAGCGGTCTTGTCTCCGCTTGCTCACAAAAGCCCGCAAGAGCACCTCAACACCTGCCCCAAATCTGATGATTAAGCTGACATGCATCCTGGGTGAAAACTCTGTCAGCCATGAAAACTTGGGAAGTCTGGACTGGGCAATCCAGCAGAGCCTTAGGTCTCTGTCTTGGCCTTACTTTCAACACAAGCTGTGACACATATACCTCAAGAAGTCTTTGGTGCAGGCTCAGTCTGGATCAGACAGCCTTAATTTGGGTCTTGACCTGCAATTTGTACTTCCAATCTTGCCGCTTGCTGGCTCCCCAATCCAGTCTGAAGTTGTTGCAGTTGGACTGAATCTACAAGCAAAAATTGCTAGCAATCCTTGAGCCGCATTGGGAATAGCTGAACCTCCTGACAACAGTGTTTTATGAGAAACAGAGGAAGAAAAACTGTCCTATGTTTGTCCATCCCGCTTGCTCCGGAAGAGATAGAGAGAGAGAAAGATTAAACCGTGCGTCTGCTTGAGCTTTCTGGCTTTGAAGGTCCCAGGCTGAGCCTTGTATCAATGTATTATATGATACCTGTCATAAGAGGGCTTCAGATGAGTGGCCCGGATTTCAGTCCACCTGACACTTGGAGCGGAGGAAGTCAAACATGCAGAATGTGCCGGTGATGCTGTTCCTACTGCGCTTATCCCATGAGCATCAGCTGATGCTCCCGCAAGGGCTCAGTCAAGCTGCTCAGCAACACTTACTCCAACAAGAATCTTTGCATTGTTTCACATGTGGCCATTTCCTGTTGGTTTTCCATGCTGGTTAAAGATTTTGAACTTGTGATCTATGATATCCTGAACTGCTAAAGATAGAAATTTATTCATATTAGATTGATGTCTGTGGTCCATTGGTCACAAGTGGAGTGAGCTGCCTGAGGGAATTAACAGAAAAAAATTTGTATACTCATCAACATCTGAATTATCAATAGGCTGAATTTAGATAGTGTCAACAAAGGATGCACAAATAATCAGCTGATTAGAACAGACATCAAAGCAGCCTGCCTCATGTTGAATTTGGCCCTGGGTGTGGTGGAAGTTTGGCCATACATTGGAACACAGACCAGAAGGGTGAATATATGTTTTAATTCTTCTGGCACAGATATTACAAAATTTCTTGTATCTTATAATTTTGCAGGTTGGTGTTCAATAAGGTTGTTGGCCAAAAGATTTAAGCTGAAAAAGGGATGCAGTTCAAATTGGCTTGCATGTGCCTGTGCCACTTGGTGTTTGAGATAAAACTTGAAAAAAGACTCACAAAAGTGGATGTGAGGGGCACCTAGCCACTTCAAACTATGCTCATTGGATGAGCATCCATATCCACTTGTGGTCTGGAAAAAGGAGTTGGTTCACCTTATTTTACTTCTTCCTTGGAAATTGATTATTGCACATTGCACCTCCAATTTGCAGCGGCGAAGCCGCCTTGGCCTCTAGTTCTTCATAATCCTGAGCAGAAAAGGTGCTCTCCTTTGCCATCCATGACTGAAGTAAATCAGCAAGGTCTTGAAGAGTGAACTGGGGAACTTCGACTCGGCCCCAGTACGTTAAGATTGATGCTTTTAGCCTTGTCCAGTCGTTTGGTTCAAAGCCGTCCAGCGTCTGAGCAATGTCACGAACATTGTGTGATCCAATAAAGAAGCAAAATTGATAGGCCATGTCAAAATCTGATGCACCGTATTTCTTTGGCCACTGTTTCATATTCCTCGAGAAACATTTCCACGTTTGTTCCGTCAAATATGAGTTCCCAATCTTCATTGTCTATTTTGATCATCCGAGGTGGCCGCCGAACATCCGACATGACAAGTTTGATCGGCTAAGAACTAGAAGAGAAAGGAGGAGATCCGAGTGGCTAGAGTGATGCCTTGACAGCGTAGAGAGACCCTGGAGGCACACAACTGGAGGCAACGTACTTTTGTTCCTTCCTGCCTCGCAAATACCCAAACAACCTCCTGACGACGCCGAGAGAAGTCGTAACAAATACAAAGACCTAAAGGAATGAGAAGAGATGATCCCAAAAGGGAACCAGAAGACTCCAAAAGAAAGGAATTTGGAAAGGAAAGCGCCTCAACCGCCGATCGTCTCGAAATCCGTATGAGCGAGACTGTAAATCTTGAGGTCGCTGGTTCGATCCCGGCTCGGGGGACCAAATGTGGAACTCCTACCGTGCCAGGCGGTAGGCAGAGCGTTGAGGGGATGGGTGCTGTTGAGGCTGCCCTCAAGGTGGTCCGGCAAATGAGATGTGGATCGAAAAGTGATAGCGTTGGGGGGGGATTTTTGAGAGACGACGGGGATGGAATACCGTTGGTGGTGGTTGTTTTGTTGAGGATTAGATGATGATGATGGATCAGGATCAGGGATAAAGAATCAGGAATAGTGCTGGGGATACTGCCAGCGGATCAGAAGAGGGTGATGGAATTTCTCTTGGATCAGAGCAAGTCCCATGCTGTCCCATCCTCCAAGTTCAAACTCGAACTTGGACTCTGGGGAGTGACATGTCACAGGACATGTCATCACATCCCTAACTACAAAACAAAACCACAAGCAGAAGAAAAGAATAAACAAAGCTTAAAGAGGAAACCAAACAGGATAAAGTGAAGAAATGAAACATCATAATAAACCCACATAGTACATGTGTTAGGACCAAGAAACAGGAAGAGGACTAGGACTAAATAATAATGAAAAGAAAAGGGATGGGGATGGAAATCTAGAGAATGAATCTTGAGGATCTTGAAGAGCTGAAAATGGCTGATCTTGAGGGGTGGAATCTTGAAGTTGATGATCTTGATGACTTGTTGATTTGGACAGTCTTGAGGCCCTGTACCAATTTGAACACCACACCGGTCATCAAGGGGAGATGTTACTGGTCACCAATAGGTTTTGGCTTTGGCCAGCGTGTTTCCTGCGTTTTCTGTACATGTTGGTGGTGGCGTTTGTTCCATGGCGGTGGCGTTTTTGCCATGGCAGTGTTGATTTGCGTTTGCTGTACATATTGGTGGTGGCATTGGTTCCATGGCGGTGGCTTTTTCGCCATGGCAGTGTTGTTGTGGACGCGGCGGCAAGTCCAACTCAAAGCCAGAGGCCCGCGGGGGCTCGGGTATATAAGACCGCAAGCTGGCCAGTCAGATTCTCCCCCCAGCCGCATCCGTTTTGTCTGTAATTCCAGCTGGCGGTGCGTCTCACGCTCTCCCGCTGCTGCATCTGCATTTGCACAGCCTGGGGGGTTAAAGAGCTGGCCCCCACTTAGCAGATTGCCACCGCGCTGTTGGGGGCCTTCCTTACATACTGTTTGACCCATCCGGTGAGTTGGGCGGCAGTATGGGCCTGGGTGCAGCAGCTTTGGCTGGTGTTGGGCTAGGTTGTGTTTTTTGCAGAGGCTTTCCTCAGATAGGGGAAGCCTTTTTTGCTTTTGTGTGATTAAAAGATAGGGAAAACCCTTTCTTTGTTGTTTTGTGGATAAAAAATAGGGGAAACCCTTGAATTATTTTCCCACAAAACTCTGGTTTTAATAGACTTGGATTTGGCAACTGATCACATTGTAGCTGCTACATTTGGGGGTTTTGTCATCATTCAAAGTACATAATGAATCTTTGAGGGCATTCTATTATTTTGGTACCAATATCATGGAAGAACTACAAAGCTGCACTGAGATATAGTGGCAGAAAGACCAAGAAATTACCAAATTAGTGGTATTTGGCAACTGATCACATTGTGGCTGCTACATTTGGGGGTTTTGTGGTCATTCAAGGTACACGATGTATCTTTGAGGGCATGTGATTATTTTGGTACCAATATCAAAGAAGAACTCCCACACTGCGCTGAGATATGGTGGCAGAAACACCAAGAAACTACCAAATTGGTGACATTTGGCAACTGATCACATTGTGGCTGCTGCATTTGGGGGTTTTGTGGTCATTCAAGGTACACAATGAATCCTTGAGGGCATTTGATACTTTGGGTCCCAATATAATGGAAGAACTCCCACGCTGCGCTGTGATATAGTGGCAGAAACACCAAGAAACTACCAAATTAGTGATATTTGGCAACAGATCACATTGTGGCTGCTAAATTTGGGGGTTTTGTGGTCATTCAAGTTACACAATGCATCTTTGAGTGCATTTGATCATTTTGGGTCTAATATCATGGAAGAACTACCACGCTGTGTTGAGATATTGTGGCAGAAACACCAGGAGACTACCAAATCAGTGGTATTTGCCAACTGATCACGTTGTAGCTGCTACATTTGGGGGCTTTGTGGTCAGTCAAGGTACAAAATAAAGTTTTGGAGAATTTGGATTATTTTGATACAAATATCATGGAAGAACTCCCAGCCTGCATCGAAATATGGTGGCAGAAACACCAAGAAACAACCAAATTAGTGATACCTGGCAACTAATCACATTGTATCTGGGGTTTTGTGGTTATTCAAGGTACACAATGAATCTTTGAGGGTTTTTGATTACTTTGCTACCAATATCATGGAAGAACTACCACGGTGCGTTGAGATATTGTGGCAGAAACACCAAGAAACTACCAAATTAGTGATATTTGGCAACCAATCACATTGTAGCTGCTGCATTTGGGGGTTTTTTGGCCATTCAAGGTACATAGTTAATCTTTGAGGGCATTTAATTGTTTTGGTACCAATATGGTGGAAGACCTCCCAGCCTGCGTTGAGATATGATGGCAGAAACACCAAGAAACTACCAAATTAGTGATATTTGGCAATTGATCACATTGCGGCTGCTACATTCGGGGGTTTTGTGTTTATTCAAGGTACACAATGAATTTTCCAGGGCATTTCATCATCCTGGTACCAATATCATGGAAGAACTGCCACCAAATTAGCGATATTTGGCTACTAATCCAACGTGAACGTGAGTCGTTCCTACATCAGCATACAACTAAACCTCCATCTTGAGAGTCTTCAACAACGTTATCAGAACTAGATAATTTTGATTTGTTAGGTTTGATTTTGTTTGCCGCTTTCATCAAGACCAATGCAACTGATGCATTGCCCGCGTTCAACGCTGCAATTGCTTGCTCTATAAGAATTGACTTTGCATCTGTGGTTGTTTTCTCTAGATCTTATAACAGAGAATAAAAATGTGTATTAGGAATGTCAGCGGGCGTCTCTAGAGTGACGCGCCAATGAATAGAACTGAACACAATAATAGGAGATATCTAAAGGAATCTAACTACTGAAGGGTAGAACAACAGACAAGGAGAAGGTCGGAAAAGGGATGAGTGGAGAGTTGTTTGAAGAATAGGAATGGTTGAGAGGAATGAAGAGACGACGAGATAAAGAGAAAGGATATAAAAGCCCCAATCACAACCTGTAGTTGTAATTGCTTGGGCTTGGTAGGCAAATGGATCATTGATTTTTAGAAATCTAATCTATCAATAATCTGGGGATCTCTTCGTAGCAAGATCCCTTGGGTTTTATCTTCTTAGTTTTGCGTACTACTTGCATTGACAATAATAGCCGTAGATACTAGTTGGTACGGGTTTTACAGGCACAAATCCCTTTTTAGGGAATAATGTCCTGGTTTGAGTTGAGGATCCGTGAATCATTGCGGACTTTCCGGTCTCTCAACCCGTTTTAAGGGTTAGTTTCACTTTCTTCAAGCGCGTCTTTGCTCGCGCTCTGTTTTGCGTTCTGGTTTGCGCTCTTTGTGGCGCTCCTTATGGCGCAGTAAGGTGGTTACCTTCTGCGCGGGGGTTAGTGAAGTAGCCTTTTGGCGCATTGAAGCATCTTCTTCATGCGCTCGAGGCTGACAAGGAACAACACCAGAGTTTAATACACGGGTGACCAGACTAGGGGTTCACTGACTTGGTGTGGCTCTGATCAAGTCAAGAAATTCGGGATCATCTCCACTAGGCACATCGCCTTTAAGGTTAGATTCAACAATTTCGTTGTGGTAGACGTAAAAGTGAAAAATCAAAAGTTTTTTCTCATGCATATATTTACTCACCCTAGGCCTCAAGATACCACTAAATGGACCTCAGAAATGGATTCTACGGCCAATTTTACCCCTAGTCACCACTGGAAGCATCACTGGAACCCCGCTGGATTGGAAGTTACACCCTTTTGGACCCTCATGGACACGGCCAGCCTCAGTCATCAACCTGTCACACCCCTCAAGTCATCTTTCCCAGGTATACACATAATCAGCCCCAGCCAAACACATACTCTTTTCTATCCCTCTTATCTCCACTGCATATGCAGGGGACCAACCCCATTTCTTCTGTATTTGACATGTCCCCGCCTCATTTATGCACCCTTTGCAGCTGCATGCAGTCTTCTGACCCCATTTCTGCACTCCTTGCATTAGTCTGACACCACTCATGCACCCCTTGCATGAGGTACCCCTGTATTTGACATTTCCCCGCTTCATTTATGCGGTCCTTGTATTAGTATGACATCATCTTTCATTTCTCACCCCACCTTTTGCCTGTATTTAGCATCTTCTGACACCACTTGTACGCAGCCCACCAGCTCAAATCCCTCATCCAGGGTCCCCCTTGTAGCTAAAATCCCTCACATTTGTCTATATAAGGAGCTCTCTCCCCCCCCCCCAGTTGTTTTTCCCTCAGTTCAGTACCCACAAGTTATACAGATATCACCCATTAGCCATTATCATCACCCTTACACTTTTATAACATACCATATCATCCCTCTTATCTGCAATAACCACTGAGCTCACTCTCATATTCTCATACTCTCATATCGCTGGTTGCATATCACGCACCTGTCACAAGTTACCCGTTTCCTGGTTCAACTCCCGACTAAGACATATACCCTTCTCAGTCCAGACACTCTTCTCAACTTTCTATACCACCCTCTTGAAGACCTGTGTTCAACCCCCGCCGGAAACATTGAGTCAACTTTCACCCTTTCCATCATCATAAACCCTCTCAACTCTCACATACCTGTCATCAAACAGCTTCATCTGGAACTAGACCAGACCTATCACTTGATTAAAACTTGCCAAGCTTAGCTTGGTGAGTCTTGTTATCTGATAGTATAGAAGGGCAGAGTTTTGCATCTCCATCATCCCCTTCTCCATTCAGCCAAAAGGGTTTCACAACCACTTTTGAGTCTTACATTGTCCTCTTTGAAATCTAATTCGCCACCCGTGCTCTTATCGACAGGTTCTGGACCCGGAGCTGCATCAGACCTATCTTCTATTATAGAATACAAACAATAACATCACATGTTAACACCCTTATTCCTGAGAATATTCAACAGTTGTTTGGGAAAAGTAGGTGACTTTGTTTGGAGAATGCGCAATGCAAATCTTCACAGTCATTGGACATAAAAAGCAATACAAAAGGAATTTTCCCTATATTCCTGGAGTTGAATAACTACACAGTTGTCTGGTACTCTGTTCACCACTTACCAACAATCTCTGTACCTCTACCAACGTCTCCCATTGCTTGGTCTTTTGGTTGATCTTTACTGGTGGAAGTGGTCTTGTTTGTGTTCTTTGCGTTGTTCTTTGTGGCCCAGGTTGATTCCACCATGATGATAAAAAGGTAAGAATTTATGAGAACTTAAGTAATTTAAAATTTTTGAATATTTCCTGCGGACCAGAGAAATATTGGTTATGACAAACAAAACAAAAGCTGTTGAGGAGTGAGGAGTGTGGGCGGAGGTCTATCTGCAAACCTCTGTCACTATATGTATCCCGTACGCTTGCTCCTAGTCTAAAACCGCCGCACGGGCCTGTCCCGTTGCCAGTCTTACTGGTCTGTTTTAGAACAGTGTTGTTTTTGTCTATGCTCATGGACTCTGGTACTCTTGCAGCATTCTTAGCTTTGGGTACCTTCAATTTCAAAAGGCCTTGTATGCATGTAGCATATCAAGGTTGATATGCAATATCTTCAGGAAATGTAATGTCACACCAACTTAACAATGCATGAAGGATGTTATTATGAGAGAGGTGAGGGGTCAATGTTTTTCCATTTTTGAAAAAAAGTAGATTTGGAATCTTCTGATAACATCAATGCTACACACACCATTCTTTTCTTCCTGAAAAAAAGACATTGCGTGTTTGAGGATTAATTCAGGAGTTCTTCCATGATATTGGTACCAGAATAATCAAATGCCCTCACAGATTTGTTGTGTACCTTGAATGACCATAAAACCCCCAAAATTAGCAGCTACAATGTGATTGATTGCCAAAGATCACTAATTTGGTGGTTTCTTGGTATTTCTGCCACTATATCTCAGCGCATCTTGGGAGGTCTTCCCCAACATTGGTACCAAAATGATAAAATGCCCTCAAAGATTCATTCTTTACCTTCAATGACCACAAAACCCCCAAATGTAGCAGCCACAATGTGATCAGTTGCCAAATATCACTAATTTGGTAGTTTCTTGGTGTTTCTGCCACTGTATTACAGCGCAGCGTGGGAGTTCTTCTATGATATTGGGACAAAAATGATCAAATGCCCTCAAGGATTCATTGTGTACCTTGAATGACCACAAAACCCCAAAATGTAGCAGCCACAATGTGATCAGTTGCCAAATATCTCCAATTTGGTCGTTTCTTGGTGTTTCTGCCACTATATCTCAGCGCAGCGTGGGAGTTCTTCCATGATATTGATACCAAAATAATCACATGCCCTCAAAGATACATTTCGTCCCTTGAATGACCACTGTTAAACTAATTTCTGTTGGAGTGTGGGGTGGGCAAACTCCACATTTGGAGCATGTGGGAGATAAGAGGAGGTCGAGGAGGAGCAATACAATCAAGGTTTTTTCCACCTACAACAGATTAAGAGTCATCTGTCTACCTCTTTGCTAGCCCTTTCGGTTTTTTTTTTCGACTCGACATCTCCGGTTTATGGTCAACACCCGACGAGACAACCCCCAATTAACTGGACCGCTTCCTCCACCGACAAGAGCGAAACGTCCGAAACAAACGAAGGCTTATAAAGCACTCTTACAGCTACCACCCCTACCCCCTTCCCCGATCGAGGAGAAGATAGATCCGCTAGATCACGACCGCCCTCCTTCGCCTTTCGTCTCCGCAGTATCATACATCTTTTCTAAAGTAGTAACCCGACACATCGACGACGGCACATTGGTATCGGCTACAGTCTTACCTGACAATCGAGTGGTCAGGAACCCTTTTGGACTACCTATCTCACAATTCATCCCACCACCAGGATACCGACCAAAGATTAACATACCGCGGGACACGAGCCCTCCTCAGTCTTTGTCCAAATCATCGTTGACAGTCTCGGATCTTATTCTTACCCCCATATCACCCGCTCCCTCCATGTCACAAGGCAACACGGTTGACATATCGCCGAGAACAAAATTTCTTCAACAGCCGAGTATATACAAGCAGGACGTGGAATTGCTTTTGGCCGATGGTTCCAATTTCAACAAATGGAAACGCGGGCTCACGCGCGTTATACTTCTCACCCTGGGTCACGCCAATTTTTTCGACAAGGCCGAAAATTTCTCCAAGTTGTTGACTCAGGAAAACACATGTCTCTTATTTCTCATCCAGATCACAGTTCATGATGAACTCTCTTCTCTTGTTGATCAATACACGACCGGAACCGAGGCGTACTCAGCAGTTGAAACAAACTTTCAAGGCACCATACGCTTTCGACAAATGGAACTGGTTGATAGACTCATGGAATTACGAATCTCGGGACCTCCAACTGACCCATTGAACATCCCTGGTCTATTCAACAAGGCATTCGATATATTCTCCGACTTGCAGAAGGTTGGAGCATCCCTTTCTCCCCTCGTGGAGAGTCTCATTCTCCAATCCATCGTTCCGCCGCCACCATCAATGTCTCGATCTCAATTATTTCAAAATATTTCACTTCAACTTGGCACAAAAGCTGATGTATCCGCGAGGGATATTCAAGCAATTCTCACATCGGCTTATGGCGAAACCGTTCGTTTTGATCCGTCCACCACGGCGGTTCCAGCAGTGTTCTGAACTTGGCATAATCAACCACCCAGCGCCCAATGGGGACCGCCTCGACAATCGAACCAGCAATCCCGACAAGACCGAACTCAACGACAGACTTTGCAGCAACGTCCAATGGGTTCGACAAACAACGCAACCCGCAGCCAGAACGTCGTCACACCAGGCAACCCGACTATTGATGACATCGCAGCGGCCATCAACAACATTCGGAAAGGAAACACCGGCCCGAGCAATCCAAACCTTCTCTCTGGCAAACCCTGCCTGTACTGTGGGGTTTTGGGACACTGGAGATCGACATGTCTGACACTCCGCAGAGACGCCGGCCTGCAACCTCCCAATAACCCTACATTTGGTCGCCCCGCTTCCGGTTTCGCCCGCCAAGCCGCACCTCCAAACGACCCTCCCACTAGGCTTGAAGAGAATCCGGCGGTTTGATCTGCAGTGGGAGCGGATGCGACAGGTGCCGCTGGCGTTGGCACAGTTTTGGATTCTGGGGCGACCCACCACGTGAGCGGCTCTTTCCACCAGTTTTCTTATCTTTCCCCTTTATGTCCACCAGTCAGGCCGAATTTGGCGTCCGCTTCGGGGTACATGTTGGCGACTCATAGTGGACACCTCAAGATAACCAGTGGGGCTGGTATCCTGGCGGTGCCATGACAGGTGCTATACAGCCCGGAAATGAAGGGCACGCTCCTTAGTCTCGGCCAATTCATCGACTCGGGATTTAAACCGGAATTCTTATTGAACAACGACATAAGGCTTCAATCTTCTTTTCTTTCATTCACCGCTCAATATCAAAACCGGTCCTGGATTATTTCCCATCAGTCTATTCATCCTATATTTCCTTCTATTCAATCCATAACTCCTAACGTCTCGATCAATTCACCCTCTTACGACTGGCACTGCCGACTAGGACATGTATCCGACGGCACGGTGAAAGACTTTCTACGGCGATTTGTTCCGACTTTTGATTTGAAATCATGGACCCCGTTCATTTGCAAAACGTGCAAAACATGCAAAAGTGAACGGCGACGACACCATCTTCCCAACGTGGTCAAATTTGATGAGCGACTTGATTTACTTGTAACAGACGTTCTAGGACCCCTCGACCCGGACATCAACGGACACCGTTTCCTGTTAACAGTCAGGGATCATGCGACAACGTATTCATTTGTATTCCCCATGAAGACTTGCTCCGAGGTTCCGTCCATTATCATTGCCTTGATCAAGTGAATCTTTTCGGTTTTTAAACTAGCTCCTAAATTTATCCGCTGCGACAACGGCGGTGAATACACATCTAAAACTTTTGAATCTTATCTTTCTTCAGTCGGTACCTCTATATTGTTCACATCTCCTTACACTCTGGAACAGAACGGCGAGGCAGAACGGTTGAATCGGACTCTTGGCGATATCGCCCGGACGACACTCCGGCATTCTTCCCTACCAGATTCCCTTTGGTCTTACGCATATCAATGTGCATGCTACTTAATTAATCGGATTTCTAATTCTCGATGCAAATCAAGCCCACTTGAATTATGGTCGAACCGGGAACCTTCGGCGACGTCATTCTATCCTTTCGGCACCAAGGCTTGTATTCACATACCCAAGGAACGGCGGCGCAAGCTTGATACTCGTGGATGGATAGGATATCTGGTCGGCTATCAAGACGACGAACGAGGATGGTTCTTCTGGAACCCGATGACTCGAAAAGTCGTTAACTCAGAGTGTGCTGAGTTCTTAGACTTTCAAGGGAAACAACTAATCCCTGCTCCGAACCTATCTTCTAACACTTTGTCTGTCCGTAGAACACTTCACCTCGGCCACAAGACAACCAAGGAGGTTTGTGAGTCTCAAGAGGCTCAGATCGACGAAATTCAAGCAATTTCCGACGCCGATATTCCCTGCAGCCTGAAGAGCGCGCTGGCGAGTCCCGAGAAGGAAAGCTGGCGCGCAGCATGCATGACTGAATGGGATCAACTCGTCCAGATTGACACTTTCGACATTGAAGAGAAGGAAAAGAAGCATTCGATAGGCACGCGGTTTGTGTTTGACATCAAACGGCGATCGGACGGCTCTGTGGAGAAACTCAAAGCTAGATTCGTAGTCCGAGGTTTCAGGCAAAAACTCGGACGGGATGTAAAGTCAACGTTTGCGCCGACGGCGTCCCTGACCACTTTACGACTCTTACTCACTTTGGCAATCATCAACAAGTGGAAGATTAACTCCTTCAACATAACTGGCGCCTTCGTTCATAGCCCCATCGATGAAACCATCTTTGTAGATCCGCCCGTTGAGCTTTTCCCGCATCTTAAAGGAAAAGTATTGAAACTGAAGAAAGCGCTTTATGGAACTCAACAAGCCAGTCGATGCTGGTGGAAGCACTTCAAAGGCCTTCTGCAAACTTGGGGGTTCGATTGCAATGAAGTAGAGGAATGTCTATACAGGTATAAGAAAGGGAAATCAATCATTATTATATGGATTCACGTGGACAACGGAATCGTGTTCAGCAACGACGATGCCGCCTTGCAACATCTCCGACGGAAACTCGAAGACAATCTCAGAGTCAAATGGGACGATCGACCAGACAAGCTCGTTGGCATCAAGATGGAGTATGAAAACGACGCAATATACCTCAGTCAACCTCTGTTGATCGAACAGACAATCAAAAAATTCCAATCTGAAGTGCAACGTAACATTATACCGACCTACACACCATTAGCCGGGGATAAAATGGTGACCTCATACGATGCCCCGATTAACGCAACACTCTATCAATCTCTGATCGGATCTCTAAATTACATTGCGCTTGGATCCAGACCAGATTTAAGCTTTGTGGTGAATTTCCTTGCTCGATTCAGCTCAAACCCGGATAACACGCATTGGAACGGACTTAAACATCTTGTCCAATATCTGGCGACGACTCGAGACAAACGACTCAAATTGGAATACTCAAACGGCGAAGTGGTAACTTGGGCCGATGCAAATTGGGGGGGGGGGGGGGGGGGGGTTTCAGCGATCTACCTCGGGATTTATCATCAAGTTCATGGGGAGTCCCATCGCCTGGGGGTCTCGACGACAGAAGGTCGTAGCAACATCCACTTGTGCGGCAGAATTTATCTCGATTGGGATGGCTGTTGACTTCTTACTCTTTCTACTTCCTATAGTTCATTCTCTCGACATCAACCCAGGTGTCACACTCAAATGCGACAACCGTGCGGCAGTTTTGGTTTCTGACGATAACGCTTCAAAAGGAAGAATGAAAAGTCTGGAACAAAATTTCTTTTTTGTCAATGATGCCGTAAGGGAACACAAAATTAAACTTGACTGGGTATCAACATCCGACAATCTTGCCGACTTCTTCACCAAGCCGTTACGAGCAAATCTCCACTCTACTTCGATGGCCAAAATTTTTCTTTAAAACTTTTGTTTTTGGTTATTTCAACTGGTTTCTTTATTTTTATCTCTACTCACAATCCCCACTCATTTTCCAGTATGATTCTCAGATGTGATGTAAGATTTCTCTTCTCAAGTGTATTGGTTGTATGTAGTGGTGTGGAGTTTGAGGGGGGGTGTTGGAGTGTGGGGTGGGCAAACTCCAAATTTGGAGCATGTGGGAGATAAGAGGAGGTCGAGGAGGAGCAATACAATCAAGGTTTTTTCCACCTACAACAATTTCAAAAGGCCTTATATGCATGTAGCATACCAAGGATGATATGCAACATCTTCATGAAATTACGGCCACACCAAATGAACAACCCAGGAAGGATGGTATTGTGAGAGAGGTGAGGGGTCAATGTTTCCCTTTTTTGACAAAAAGTAGATTTTGAGACTTCTCATAACATTAACGGTCAAAGTAAAAAAAACAATTAAAAATTTCTGAAACCCCTCAGCCACCCTGGATTAATCCTAAAACTTGCAATATCTTTTTTTCAGGAAGAACAGAATGGTGTATGTAGAAATTCATGAATTTTATCAGGGAAAAAAAAGAAAATATTCCTGTGGCTTGAAGCTAACAAAAGGGGAAGTTGAGAGATTATAGAACGGTATTAAGGCAACATGGAACACAGACAAAGGTATCAAGAGGAATAAAAAAAAATTAATCAATATAATTTGATCAATATACACTATACTGATCAATATACAACATTGCAAATTCATCCATGTTGGTAGTGCTGATAGTTCTTCTGCAGATCCAATACAACCGGGGTGAGGCCAAGGGAAGCAAGAGCTGAGTGGAGCAACACATCCGGCTCATCAATGGGTGCTGCCTTTCCTTTGGCAAGGGCTTGAACACAGAAGATGAAGATATTGTGATTGCATTGGCTTTTGATTTTTTTGCAGGGGTTGTTTCCGGCCCCATCCCAGAAGGCACAAAAGCGGATTTGGAGAGGGGTTTTTGCCATAAGGTGGCGCGGAGTTTAGACCATTCATCCGCGGTATCCAGAAGGTGAGTCACATCCGGCTTGACGTCTTCCTCCTCAAACGGGTAGCCCTCCTTAGGTTACTCATATTGTTTGCAGTGAACAACGGGCTCCAGATTCATCAAACCGACGTCAGGAGCGCATTCCTCACGTGTCTGCTGGAGGAAAAAGTGACTTTCCTGCCCCCCAAACTCAGTACTCCAGCTCAAGGAAGCGATTTACGGCTTGCACCAGGCTCCCCTGGTCTGGTACAAGCACCTGACAGCCTACCTCAAAACCCTTGGATTCAACATTGCACTTTTGGACCCGTGCGTATTCTGGAGACGGGAAACAAACAGTGTGAGACTCCAAAAGTGGGTTGCACTCCTTTTGGCTGAATTTAGAGAAGTATGTGTGGGGAAACCCCTGCCTCTCTGAAAATCAGACTGACAACACCCCCAAGCTAAGCTTGGAAGAAGAAGATGTGGACAGTGTAGTTGTTAATAGCCTTGCAAGGAATTATTTGGGACTCTTCTGGCAAAGTATTGGTTATTTGTAAGGTGTAACTGGTATATATATTGTGTAGTAAATATGTGCTGTTGTTTTTACAATTTTTTGTTGGCTAGGTACTCTGTGTACTTTTGCATGAGGAACCAGAAGAACAGTGGAGGAGAGCCTCCTTTTATAGATAAGAGTGAGGGAGTTTTGCCCCCCGGAGGATTACACTTTCCCTGCAAAAAGTGCAGGTAGCGCAGCAATACAAGTATGGAATATTCTAGTAACTATAGAGACAGCAGAGGCTGTGCAACAATACATGAAAACAAGAAGAAATAGAATGTTCCAAAATGGTCTATCAACTGTAATGGAAGTTTTGCCTTAGAAACAAGAAGGATTGGAATATTCTAGAGAAAAAAATAGTTGTCATGTTCAAAGAAGTGCCCAATAGCAACGAGATAAGGATCTGTACTTACTTCTTATCAGGTTTTGGGGGTCAAAGCCTCTACTTGGACTTGGACTTTCATCCCTCCACTAATTAACTCCTGATCTCTGGTTATTCAAATATAGTGTAAAAGATGGTACTATAACACTGCATACATTAGGAGTATGCAACAGGAAATGACTGTAAATATGCATGTATATGTAAAAATTACTATAAGGGTGTTCAAAGTTGAAATCATAAAATTTTCAATGCAAAAAATCATAAAATTATAAAACTTTCAAGTGATGATTTCATATATACCATTCTAGAAATGTTGCTCTAATTTGAGTGCTTAGGCGCAACTTATTTTTTTCAGTTTAGAATTTTATGATTTTATGGTGTTATGATTTTATGCAAGTCAACTTTGAACACCCTATATGTAGACTTGTTATGTATATGTAACTGTGAAACTTGTGTGTAATCTAAAAAAAAAATGAATTTTTCCTTCCTATGCAAGAGCGTTGACCACATCCTCCCCCAACGTATTGTCTGTCCCCAGACAATTGCTGAATTTGAATGCTGAATTAAGTGTGTATCTCTTCCTCGACGTTGGTTGAGAAATTCAACAGAATGTACTGGTTCAATTTCCTCTCAACAGATGTTCTTCTGAAAATAGAAATTTTCTGTCATGATTATGTGTCATTTGAATAGTTACTAGAGTCCAAGGTGGCTTCGCCGCTGCAGGGCCCAAAACCCTGTGTCAACTTCCTAAGGGCCCACCCACCATTTCTCCCTTGGCATAGTCATTCCCTTCCAGGCGCCCCCAAATTTGGCTTAAGATTATCTCATACACATTCATAAATTTTGATTGGAGGACTTCTGGTTGGCTAAAATTCTTAATCTGGAGGGAATAGCTTATAAATCTGACTGGCTTTTTGAAACTTATCAAGATCAAGTTTTCACCAGCAGACAAGTTATATCGTCTTTCTCTCATGATATTCATTAGGAAATGGTAAGTCTGACAAGGATGAGTTCAGTAAATAAATATTCAAAATTGTGAATAGATTTCCAAAAAGAAAAGAGCCTCCCCCTCCACAACATCTTGCTTTATATTGTGAATAATCCACAAACAATAATTTATCATAAACAAGGTGAGACCAACTTGTCACATATTTACATATATAATTCACTTGATGTTACAGTGGGAAATCTCAGAAGGTCCTTCATTAAGCAACTACAATTTCTGACTCAGGGTGGTCCTTCAGCATCACATCAACTCAAAAACGTACTTCAATCAAAAATTTCAGGGATCCTCCATGAAGAGCCATACAAATCAACATTTAATTTGGTATTTAGAATGTTACATACATCCTGTGAAGAAATAATTCCAAGTCAGTCCAGTTGAAGTCTAAGTCAGTCCGGTTGATTTTGAGCTCCAGAAATCATTAATTCACCTAGGTACCAAGCTTGATGCCAACTCCCTGTAATAAAATCCCCAGTCAATAGTCTTTTCTCATTTGTACCTGAATTACTTACTTCCACAGTAATTTTTTTGCTATCTGCAATGTCACTAGTGAAAACATTTCCTATTGCACAAATCTTTCTTTCAAAACAATCAAAAGCCCTCTAATTATGTGAGCCCTCTGGCCTAACAGAGACCAAGCACCCAACCCTTACACAAGCTGCAGGGAAAATGAAGGTTGTGGGATACTTTGGCCAGAAATCAATCTGGTAAGTTAGAATAAATCCATAAAACAAAAGAACAAAAATTTGAAACGGTCCAACGTACTTGGCAAAGACAATACATTCAAATTACTATTCTGTTTGATGCCATGTTGGAAAAGTCAACGAGATTAGCGGTGTATGCAATATTTATGGCCACAATGACACAATTATTACAGGGGCCAACTGAATTTTGTGTTAATACATACAAAGAACAATTGTGGGGGTGGTCTACTTCCTGCGAGACTTTCGGACTTCGAGAAAGTTGTCTAGGATAGAAGGGTTGAGTTTTTTGCGTTTGATCAAGGGGAGAGAAGAAGATTGACTGGAGACATGAGCGTGGGGAGTGGCTGACTGAATAGTGGATCGAGGATGAAGATTTGGGGGTTTAACGGTGGATAGGGGGGACGGGGCAGGAGGCAGAGAGGTGGGAAGCGTTTGGCAAAAGCCGAGGACTCCAAGCAGTTTCCATATTTCTTGGAATAAGCGCAATCGGATTGGTTGATTTGGAAAAAGAACGGCCCGCCGGCTGGGACTTTGTCATGCTTATGCTGGCTCAGCAGCTTATTCAATCGCTTGGGTGGCTCCAAGGTTCGTGAGAACAGCTTGAGCTCGTCTTCTGATCGCGCAGGCCGGAAGGGGGACTGCGTGTGATGGGCCGCCTGCGGTCTGTTCAAGATGAGCGGCGTTGTGTCTGTACACAATGTGCCGGTGAGTTCTGATGGACCAGTGCGTGCAGCACCTGATGATTAGTAGAACAAGAGATAGTCACGCCAACCGCAAAATCCGCCAAACTCACCTATGGATAACAGGTTTGATACCGACTCAGGTGTTTCGCGGAGCGGTCAGTCACACAATGCAAGCCCCTCAAAATAATTGACCTGAGATCTCTAAACGGCTCGTTGGAGGGAAGTTTGCTGGGCCGGTCTGAGGACTCTTGCAGAGTGGTTGAGAGCAAGCGAGCAAGATGGGCAATGCCGAGGTCAGTGACAGAGGTATGGTTGAGGACAATGGATATGACTGAATTGCCAAAGAGATTGTGCATTTCCAGGGCGCACTGGTGCTCGGGTCCAGTGCAAGAAGAAGGAATGAGGGCGGTGCACGCGTTGAGGTAGAGGCAACAGTTGCGGGGAAATTGTGAGGGATATTCTGAATGGCGAGGCGGCTGAGGCTTGCAAAAACCTGTACGGAGGGTAGTGTTTCAGTTGCGGTGCAATTGTGAGGGATATTCTTAATGGCGAGGCGGCTGAGGCTTGCAAAAACCTGTACGGCAGTGTTTATCACCGTCTACGGCTCAGACAACAGTCAATATGGTGCTTGCCATAGTGAAGCCAAAAATTTTCAAGGTACATACATGAGGTGGGCCGAGTACTTAAAGAGGTGGATGCTGGAGCTGTTTCCCCCCAGGGGATCCAGTGGTGTCCTACCCCCTCCCTGGAGGCCCCCTAAATCGTTTGATTAGGCCCCTCCTTGATTTGAAATTTGACCAACACTTTTTTGCGTGTTGCTGCGGCACAGGCTGGAGGGTCATTCAAAGGTGCTTCTCATGAAGTGTTTGTGGAATATTTTCAACGGTTTTTTGGGTTTTGTGAGATCATTGACTTACATTGTGGTCTGGGGAGGTGTTTTGGAGGGTTTTTTGCTAAAGAACACACGCCAAAACTTAGATCTGAGGCACCAGGATTGTGTGAATTCAATAAACTTGGATTCCACAAGTTATTCTCTTTGCAGAATGAAGATTTGTTGCTCTCTGATCTTCAATGATCAGGGCTAAAAAATCAATTGTCTAGCAAAATTTGTGCCTTTGCACCATATAAAATAGGGTTATCCGGGTAAGTCAACCCCCCCCCCCCCCCATTTGGATGATAATAAAATCATTGAAACATTTTTAATGCTTGGTATTGGACCTTCAGATTGACCCCTGATATTCCCTTTTTGGAATCTTTGTTCAGTGATCCAGTCCTCAAAACATTCAATAAAGTTGTTCAGCAACAAACCCAATCCTACAAAGGAACAGGCTTGTGGTTTTCCCAGTCAAGTGTGGCATTTTTCAATCTAAAAAAAACTATATCACCAGGAAGTCTGTGAGAAAAGAGTGCATCAGCACATGCTTCAGAATTACTTACCTCTGTTGATGAACAGATATCACCTCTCAATCCATGTTTTCACTTTGTGTATTTTCCGGATTGTTCTTACTTTTTGTCCATGTGTCTTGAATGGTATGCGTGTGTCTTGAACTACTAGTAGATTGGTGTTTGGATGTTTTTGTTTGCATAAGATGTGTTGAGGTGTTCCTTCTCTTAAATTGAGGAATCCTCTCCGGGTGATTTGTGATGAGAATGTGTGTCAACAATTCAGAATTTTTGTAGTGCAACTTGCTGATCATCCTCTGCTGCTTGAGTTTCATGTAACCTCCTGTATTCCTGGAAGTGATGTGTCTTCTGTGGCTGAGACTGTACTGTGGAGTTGGGCAGTGCTACCCCTTCTTGCACGTGTTTCAAACTTTATTCTTTTCAACTTCGAGATGTAGTACAGGCACTAGTAGATCTGCAAGCCTGGTCAATATATTTTCTTCCTTTCTGTTCCATTAACACAAATGTGATTGAGAATTACTATGTGTCAGCCAAACTGCCTGGAAGTTGGGGGTCTCAGGCTCTCTCAATGTCTCAGTTTGTCCCTCCATCAAAAAATGTGAGATGGATCCCTGATGGGTATAAAAGAAGACCCTTTGGTGAGTCTCTTCCCTCCTCATCAGCTCCTGTTTCTTGAGGTTTTGAACATTCCTCCCCTGTGTTCCAATCTGTTGTTGGTACCCAGTGCGTGTGTCCGCTATTCATGTCTTATCCCATATCCTTGAAGAAGTCCATTTGTCCATCCAACCCTTCCGAGGAGGTATGTATCCCTTCTTCATCCAAAACCCCAATGAATATTAGTTTAACTCAATTATTCCATCCGTTCTCCCTGCAGGACATGCTTGCAAACTCTCCAAGTGAGCCTCGGGCTCCTACCTTTGCCTCCGTACCGGGTTGTAGCACCCTTCAAACCAACCCAGAAATCCTTGAAGGTCCATCCAAAGCCTTGGCCGCTGAGGTCGAGAATCCCTGGATGTGCATGAAAAGAAATGCCATCCACAGCTTTTTACAAGCTCCACCGGGCTACTTCAGAAGCCTCCCCAACTTCATGCCATCTCCTGAATTCATCTTGCCCATTGATCCCAAAGGCAAAGCAGTCAATATTGTCCCCAATATTCCTGTTCCGGTCTTTGAAACTGCTCCCAAAAAAGTGTATGTACTGATTTCCTTCCTCCTCCTATTTGAACTCCATACTTACCTTGCTTCTATTTTATTTTTTTATTTTTACTTCTTACTCATGTAGGCTCTGTTTCAAGCGCCCAGCTCCAAAGGAAGAAGATCAGCAGGCTGTTTGATCCCTTACATCAAGTCTCAGCCTGGTCCACTCTACAAAAGTCCCTACAAGGGCAGCCTGGAAGTGGCGTCCAGCACGGTCTATCCTTCATCAACTCAAAGCTCGGATGCTCCGCCCGCCTTCAAGAGAATTTGTTCGGAATCCGTGGAATCTGCGTCGCCATTTGATGGTGTCAGCTACCTGGAGATGTCTCTGGATCAAGTTGCAGCTCTCCTTCGTCGTGGCAGAGAGTTTCCCACCCGGTTTGTTTACAACAACGAACAACTCAAGGAGATCGCGCCATGTATCCTGCTTGATGTTTTTGATTACTTCAATTTTTATGCCCCCAGTCCTCCTCAAGAGGCCTCCGCTTGGATCTATATCATTACTTGTATTCAAAAGCACTTCAACGTTTTCCTTGAAGCCTCTCATGTCAGGGCGGGTCTCTAATGTGACAACGCCCAACTATGCAACGACACTAAGTGTCTACGGATACACGCTTGCAGAGCGGAGAACACCCTGTAAGGGAGGACCGAAGTCCGTCTCAACTCTACCGACTAGGCGGGAGGAGGAGCCACTCCTCCAAGATGGAGAGGCCTGGGTAGAGCAGAGTCGTACCGCAATCAAAGAATCCACTCAAATACAGCAAGGAAGAACTAAAGATGGGATCCAGCAAGCTTACCTTGTCGGAGACTGTAGAGGATCCAATAAGCAAAGCTGGAGCCGGAGATAAGTAGTGGAGAGGAGGTTGGTCGAGAGAAGTGGGAGTGTTTGAGTTTGAGAGCTAAGAAAAAAGGAAAAGAAGCTGTTGTCAAGTTTTCAAGAATAAAAGCCCCAATCGTTGATTATGCTCAACAATATAGGCGGGCTTGGTACCAAAAAACTCTGGGGAACAACTCTCCTGAAGAGAGTCCCCCTACTATATGGGAAAAGTGGGCTCCGATCCCGGAAGCTCTTCTTCCCCCAACTTCCTGCCCGCTGTTAAGTGGACATACTATTCAACAAGCGCACTATTGTGCTACTCAACACCGCAACAAGGTCAGTGCGGTGCTGAGGTATCTATTGCTGCGCCCCATTCCGGCGGCAGAAGTCATTCTTGCGGCAAAAGGAGCGGTCCTTTGCAATCCTCTGTGCTGTCGGGACTAACAGAGGGTTGACACTTGCCCCCAAAAAAAAGGATGGCTCGGATACAAGCCTCCGGTGTTCTTTTATGAGCTCGAAACCTACGGAGTAGGGCGTCTGCATTGGCTATCGCCGTCTTGGGTAGCCACCTGTCCTCGTCCGCAGATTTGTTTTTAAAGCGCGTGAGGTAGAGTTGACAATCCTGCCCATGGACACGCGTCAGCTTCTTGTCTAAAATTTTGGAGGGGGAGCCGACTGCGCTCCCGTCTCCTACGTCTGCTGGAACAACTGCAGGCGGTATAACACGATCTTTCTCCGGCGTGACATACTTTTTCAAGAGGCTAACTGGAAAGGTAGGGTGCTTGGGGTCAAAGCCCTTGGTAAGTATAACCTCAACCGTGTTGCGGCCATGTAAAGCTTTGACAAAAAACGGCCCCACAAACGCATCTCTCAGCTTCCTATTTCCTTCCAGGTTTTGGAAGTTGAGCGTGGAAATCAACACCCGGTCTCCTACCATAATGTCATGATCTCGATGGGTTTTGTCCCATTGTTCCTTCTTGTAAGCAACAGCCTCCTCCACACATTTACTGGCGTGTTTCTCGGCACTCAGCATCATTTGTTGGAACCTCTTGGCCAAAGGGTGTAGGGTGACCACTCTGGATAGAAGTAAATCTTGGGGCATATGTGGCACCCACCCTTTTTCTAACTCAAATGGTGTCTTGCCAGTTGACGCGTGTACGCTGGAATTATACGCGTACTCCAGTGCCGGCAGCAGCAATACCCAGTCATGGGGGTATCCTTCGCCATCCTTGAATTGCAGGCCAAAAGCACAGTACCGCCTGATCATGTCCTCCAGAGTTTGGATCATGTGCTCAGCAAGACCATCTGTCTGCAGGTGGTAGGTGGTGGAAAATGAGAGCTTTGTACCCAGTAAGTCAAAAGGATTCTGCCAGAATTCCGAGGTGAATTTTGGGTCGCGGTCACTAATAATGACCTTGGGACACCCCACATCATTTATTATGGACGTCCAGAACAGTAGTGCAGTATCCATTGCCGTACTATCTTTATAGCAAGGTAGAAATCTGGCCCTCTTTGAGAAGCGGTCTACCACAACTAAAACCGCATTAAAACTATCCTTCCCTCCGGGCGGCAGGGCAGTCACAAAGTCCATATTTATGACTTCCCACCTCTGCTTAGGTTTGTCAATGGCTTGGAGAAGCTCGAAACGCTTCCCAGTAGCTCTGTTAGCCTTTTGACACCAGTCACAGCTACTACAATACTGCTCAACCCTAGCGGTCCAACCAGGCCACCAGGCCAGCACTCTAAGTCGTCCAACTGTGCGATCTTTTGAGAAGTGACCTGCAGCTACGGCATCGTAACACTTGTGGAGTACTGTCTTGATGTGGTCTTCCAGAACTAGGACTAGTGCACAATGATTCCCTGAGCGGTGGTAAAGCAGCCCATCTAACAGCACGAATCAACCCACTGCAAACTTACCTTTCCACGGTTTGTCTAACTGGGCTACCAGGTCTTGCTGGACGTGCTTTGAACTCAAGATACTAATCAAACACACCGTATTTTTATCAGACTGATAACTGGATTCAACAGAATCCCAGAAGTCCTCAGCAAGACCACTGATTGCAATGGCCATTATAGGCAACTCGTGGACAGCCTCCTCGAGGTCGGCGGCCAGGTTATTGGCAATGTTTGGTAGAGCCCAACGCAAAAGCCCATCCGCATTCTTATTAATCAAGCCGTCTTGATGGACAATAGTCATAGAGCCCCGCCAATCCTGCACAGATATCTGCCACCGCAGCATATGCCTACTGGGTGGCTTCATATTCATCAGTGACTTCAGTGCAATACAGTCGGTGATAACTTCAAAAACGCAGCCGTCCAAATAGTAGTACAACTTGTCCAGTGCCCAAACCAAACACAAGCACTCCAACTGGGAAGCACCATATCTCTTCTTGGATTCTTTCAGCTGCCGCGAAATGAAACAAATAGGACCCTCTTGCTTGCAATCACCCACCATTTGAACCTGATGAAGCGCGGCGCCAAGGCCATCCATACAGGCGTCCACATAGAGCCGGTACGGCCTTTTTAGGTCCAGATGAAACAATAACAGAGCCGTAGTAAGTGCCACGTGCAGCGCCTTATAGGCCTCAAGCCTATCCTGAGTCATTTTGCAAGCCACATTAGGACTACGTAATTTGTAGAGGCAGGACGCCATTTTGTTGAAATCTTTGATATGCAGTCTATAGTAGCCAGCAAATCCCAGAAAGGATTGAAGCTCCTTCACCGTAACTGGGATAGGTTTCATCAAGACCGCCGCTACCCAACCTTGATTCACACCCAATGTCAGCCTGTTGACAATGTGACCCAAAGCCTTCAGCTCTGCAAAACCAAATGAGCATTTTGTGAGGGAAATTTTCATTCCCATTGCGCAAATTTTCTTCAAAACCAGGGACAATTTTTCAATGTGATCTTCCCAAGTTTCGGTGAAAATGATGAGGTCATCAATATAGACTATTAGCCATAGCTGACTGAGTTCTTTGTTGAACTCTCCATCCATCATTCTCTGAAAATGTGATGGCGCGTTTTTGATTCCAAGCGGCATCCGCAAATATTTGTGAACTCCCATGTGGGAGATAATTTGGTGATACTTGCAACTATCGACTTTCACTACATTCTGGTGAAAGCCCTTTAGGACATCCATGCAAGTGATGAACCTCGCGCCGTGCAACTTTGTCAGGGACTCTGTGATTTCCGGCATTGGGTAGCGGTCCAGCACAGTGTATGTGTTTAGCGCCCAAAAGTCTCCGACAAGTCGTGATTTATCCTTATTCCAGGCAATGATCACAGGAGTAGTGATCTTGACACCCTCATTGGATCCTACCTTCCTGAGAATTCCCATCCTCGTCAACATATTTATGTGCTCCTCAATCGCCGCTTGGGTACAAGGACTCGCCGGACAAGGAGCCTTCCTTAATGCTGGCGGGTAAGGCCTTTCGACCGTGAGTGTAACCTCTACCTGGTGACCCTTAATTGCGCCGAATGCAGGCTGGTCCACCGTTGCAAACGCGCCCCTGAAATTTCCCAACGACTCAATGAGATTGGCTCTCTGCCTTGCCAACAGTTTGGGAGAAATCTTAGCGTCACGGCCAACTTCTTCAGCAAAGGAAGTGGCAGGAGCGCTTTCCGGAATCACTGCATTAATGGACTCGTCAAAATCAAACACTCGTTTACCAATTGTGAACTGGCAAAGGTCACCATTGATAAGGGAAATTTTCTAGTGAGCAAGGTAATTGTTTCCCACAATAAAATATCTTGAGCTCATGTTTTCCATTACTACAAATCGAATGTCCTTCATTTGCAGTTTAATGTTCACTATACCAAGCGGAAGCAGAGTGCCTGACGCGCTATGGAAATTCCCAGTCTCAATGGGTAGAATGAACTTCTCCCACCCAGGGCAAAAACGTCTAAGGTAATGTTTTCCCACTACCGATCTCACTGCCCCACTATCCAGCAGGACCATACAGTCCAGCTCACAGCATTGCATGCGTACCAGGTTATTCTTTCCTGACAACAGACTGATTGCAAAAGCTCCGTGCGACGTCTCGCCAATGATGGGACCCTTGGGATCATAGACGCTGGCCTCCTCTTCCTTGTGGACCGGCGGATCCTCCCCAGCAACAAGATTTATGTTCTTGGGGCACTTCCTTGAAGTGTGCCCGGTCTCCTTGCAAGTGTAGCAGGTAATTGGTCCTGTCATGGCGGGCGCTCTGGGCTGAGCACTTGGGACTGTTGGCGTCTTGTTGGCAGTTGCCACTCTCGGGGTGAAGCGCCTTCTACCTAACTTAGTCTTTTCGCAAATATCTTCAAGTACGTTAGTAAACTCGCTAAGATCTGCGGCTGGGTTTCTCATAGCTGTCTTGACGGCAAACTCCACTTCGCTGTCCATGAGGCGCAGCAACTTGAAGTTTATTGACTCCTGAGAAATGTCCGGAGCAAAACACTTAAGCCGATCATACTGCTTCGTGACCCAATCGGAAGGAACCGAGTCACCAGCAATGAACTTATCCGCGTCAAAGTCATCCTCCTTCATGCGCTTCCAACTTGAGGTGCCATATTTCTTACAAATCTCTTCTCGCCAAAATCTCCATTTCTTGTTTTGATGGATAGCTTCCATGGTTTTGAACCAAGAGCAAGCTCCATCAGTTAGAATGGTGAGCAACTTGAGTACTATCACCCCATTGTTAAGATGACTGTGGCGTTTAGCAGAGTCAATCCAATGAATGAAATCCATGTGGTCATACTCTCCCTTGCCGGAGAACGTAGGCCAGTGTGACTTCGCTATGGCGTTAGTCAATTGCTTCTGGACCTCTAGGCTCACAGCTTCCTGCTCATCATGGGAACCTTCGACATCTGCTCCATTTCCAGGCCGACGGGGAGTGGGCTCCGCCACAGTCGCAGCTCTCACCAAGTTAGCTAGCTCTGTAACTTCGGCTCTCAACCTGGCTCCTTCCGAGCGGTTTTGACTTATCATGGTGTCAAAGGGCTCATTAAGCTTAAGAAAGTCTTTTCTCTGTCCCTCGCTGGCCTCCTCAATATGGGCGTTCAAATCTTCCATAGTCTCGCTGGTTGCATTCTCATGTTCTGCGGGTTTTGCACGGCTAGCAAGAACGCGGTCCAATTTATCACTAAAATTTCCCATGGCTTCCGTTACCGCGGAGGCCACCTGTGCTTTGATATCAACCGCTGCAGGCCGCGCGGAAAAATCATCTGCCAGTGACTTATCCAAACGGCTTGTTACCTTAGTCATTGTAGCTTCGATGGCCGTCGCCACGCTTTTCCCATTGTCTAAGGGGCGTGACTTGGCCTCAATAAGTTTCTCCAGGCGCTCCAGTCGACCCACTATGTCCGCTTCAAACTTCTTGTTATCTGAAATAAGAGGCTTGAGCTCAATAGCCGCCTCCATGTGATGCACCTTAGCATCAAATTCCTGAACAACTTGTACTACCTTAGCCGAATCACACTGGGGGCGGGAGTCCAATGCCATCAGTATAGACTCATTGGCGCTACTAAGGGAAACGGCAAGAAGCTCCTCAAAGCCAGTCTTGTTCTGCACCGCTCCGGTCACAGACAACGACTGCAGAGCGCTCACGGACTTTCTCAACAGCTTAAGGTCTTCAGCTATTCTATCTAATTTTTTAACAGCCGATTGCGCGGCTGCAGAGGTTGTATTACCCATAGCCATCAAGTTAGTTAGAGAAAATGTGGATGACTTAGAGTTAGCCACAACTAGATCCTGTAAATAGGATATTTTGTTGGACAAAAGGGTGGAGACTTTGGTAGAAAGAGTAGAAAAAAGCTTTGTCATAGATTTATCATGGTGGGAAACAACTATCTTAGAGTTCTCATCCACCACCTTTTCCACCTCCTGAAACATGTAAGAAAGAAGTCCGGTGGCCTCTTTCAAGGTAAGTCCCGCTGGTTCCCTCGGTTCCAGCTTTGCAAGTGATTGATCGCTTGGTAACCCCCTTGGATCGTGCGGCTCATTCGAAAGAGCTCCCCGTACACTTGGTTCCGGTATTGCTGGTGGCCGCGCATCCAACCCTGCCCGCGCTGATTCACCGGTGGCTGGTTTACCTGTCTCGCCCCTGGAGCCGGTTGGCCCTGCTGCCGAGGACGTCGGTTCCTGGCATTGGGACAAGTCTTCCCCGGTTGGTTGTTTGGACCTCCTGGGTTTGGGGCTGCCTGTTGGTCGACTCTGGAACGTGTGTTGTGAGGGCTCCATCCCTCTGCAATGTGGGCTAATGCCTCCGCTCCGATTAGTCTCACTAGCGTGTCGTGAGTCGAGACTGCCAGATCCCAAAACAACACCGCCTGCTCGTAGTTCGAGGCCGCCAACGCCTGGAGGCACTCCTCCCTGAATCGCAGGTGGGTCCCGATTACCAGCTCCGTTGCTGGACTGAACTGGACGTCCTCCTCCTCGCTTGAATTCTCCGGGTCCAACAAGTTCGGGTTTGGAGGCCCTAGTTGAGGAAGATTTAGGACCAGGGTTAGTGGTGGCATTCTTTGGTGGAGCCATTATATAGGATGATAGGCCCTTTTTAACTAACCGTCAACGATAATCTCCGTATCGGCCCTTGAAGCCGGGCAAGGTTGAACGGATCTCGCAGGATCAGCACCACTAGTAGGATTGCCGCGCAACTCCCGCTCGACTAGTTCAGTTGAAGCTGCAGAATGCGGATGAGCCTGCGTGAACGAAGTTGACTGAGGTGCTGGTGGGGCTTAGTCGTGGATGCTGTCGATGAAACAACGCAAGATTGGGTTCACAGCTGGAACGGCTGGGGCTCTCACAGTTGTAGAACCTGTTGCTGACAATGCCGGGTCTATTTTAGTCGCGATTAACCCTGTATCCGCGCCACCTGTACCGTTGTTGGGCTCGGTAGCTTGATTTGCCTGGGGAACTGCGCGGTCCGACTGAGCTCTGGCTGTATTGCCGGTAGGGCGGAACAACGAGTTGAAAAGAGCCGCTACTCCGTTATCAGTTGGTGCTGGGTTGACCGTCGACCGGACAGGCTCACTAGAGCTTGAGTTTACGTTGGCTGGTGTCGGATTGGGTCTGTCCAACAAAAAGAAACTGTGTAGGGACTATTGTCCGACGGGACAAGGCAGTTGACATCACTTGCTTACTGATACTTATAGGCTCTGCAAAGGACTATGACGCCGCAAAGATTCAAACAGAGCAAGTATGGCTGATCGTCCTAAGCAACACGGACTGATAGAAATAAGATAGAGAAGAACAAGACGCAAATCAGTTCTTCAGGAACTGGACTCAATGATCAGAGTGACAAGGAAAAATGAGGGTGTGATAAACCTCAGGTCTGGGAAAAAGGAGATGAGGCCCCCAAATGTCAGGGCGGGTCTCTAATGTGACAACGCCCGACTATGCAATGACACTAAGTGTCTACGGATACACGCTTGCAGAGCGGAGAACACCCTGTAAGGGAGGACCGAAGTCCGTCTCAACTCTACCGACTAGGCGGGAGGAGGAGCCACTCCTCCAAGATGGAGGGGCCTGGGTAGAGCGGAGTCGTACCAGGATCAAAGGATCCACTCAAATACAGCAAGGAAAAAATAAGGATGGGATCCGGTGAGCTTACCTTATCGGAGACTGTAGAGGATCCAATAAGCAAAGCTGGAGCCGGAGATAAGTAGTGGAGAGGAGGTTGGTCGAGAGAAGCGGGAGTGTTTGAGTTCAAGAGCTAAGAAAAAAGGAAAAGAAGCTGTTGTCGAGTTTTCAAGGATAAAAGCCCCAATGGTTGAGTATGCTCAACAATATAGGCGGGCTTGGTACCAAAAAACTCTGGGGAACAACACTCCTGAAGAGAGTCCCCCTAATATATGGGAAAAGTGGGCTCCGATCCCGGAAGCTCTTCTTCCCCCAACTTCCTGCCCGCTGTTAAGCGGACATACTATTCAACAAGCGCACTATTGTGCTACTCAACACCGCAACGAGGTCAGTGCGTTGCTGAGGTATCTATTGCTGCGCCCCATTCCGGCGGCAGAAGTCATTCTTGCGGCAAAAGGGGCGGTCCTTTGCAATCCTCTGTGCTGTCGGGACTAACAGAGGGTTGACATCTCATCACTAGTCTGCCGTTGTTTGTGCTTGGTCCTTCTCCTGATCTCTTTGTTGTAAATAGTCTCCTCTATCTGATCCCTTCATGACCACTCTGTTTGATTGATACACGAAGTCCTTATTGTCATCTACTGTCTTTCTTCTAACAATCAATCCGAAAAAACATGAATTTACGGCCTCTTTTTCTCACATATGTTGTATAGCTGTATATAGTCTATTGCGTTAAGTATCCTTGCCTCCAATGATCAGCATCTTCCAGTTGTCCATTTTGGCTGTGATTCTTCTTGGTTTTGTCTGTGAGATTTTAAGAGTGTTGTCCTCCTTTTGCACATGACCTCGCTATTCCAACTGATTGAGAAGAGAGACCAAGTCGTCCCTCCAAAAAAAAAAAGAAACCAATCCAGTCGGAGCACTCCCTCGCTCCATACACACTACAAGCCCATCAGGATACTCAAACCTCGCTCCGTACGCTCTCTTCAACGCTACTGCATGTAACCTCAATGTTTCCGTGCTGGCGCTTCCCATGCGTTCTCCTTCTTGACAAAACTCTTGTACACGGTTGTTCCATCTACAACCTGTTCAACTCGACCTCCCTCTGTACCTGCTTCAGTACACTCACTTTAATTGTTACTACAACCTCATTGATGTGTCGCAAAGCTCGCGCGTCCCATACGTTCACCTTGTTGAGTAAGACTGCAAAAAAAACAATCCATACTTATCCTATACTTGACTGATTCCTAAAAAAAAAAAAACCTGTATCTAAAATTCTGAAATTTTACACCTCCCTATCTAAACAAAAGATCAGCTATTTGAGACAACCCTCTCCCCCAAATTATTGGTTGTCCTCAACCAATTCTAAGTGTGAGAAAAAATCAGTCAGAAACAAAACTTAATCAACAACCAATCACAACTCAATAATAGAAAAAATGAATACAAAACAAGATCATATTGGAAAACATAGTGCCTAATCCCCTATGTAGCACAGAAAAAGTGAATAATCCAAATAGTTAATATAACAAAACAGTGCATAGAACAAAAGGAGTGAATATAACCAAAGTGCCCACCCATACCCTCAGAAAACATAATTCAATTTTTTACTGAACTGAAGAGATATCTCTTCCTAGAAAAAAAATAATACAATGTGACTCATCTGATGGAAAAAAACATGATGCTAGGAAAAAAAAACCAAACTCATCAAAATTCTCAGTAAACTCAACTCTTGTGGGACTCCTCCCTCAACTTTTAAGTCTAAAACTATCATAAAAACTAAGAAAAAGTACTACTACATATATCATACCTTAAAAAAAAATCACCAACCTATATACAGAGCAACAAAAAAATATAAGCAGTTTACCCTCCTACTCAGGAGCTTGACAAAAATCTAGTCTTCCTCTTCTAAGACACCCTCTTGATCATCAATATCCATTTCATCTGACATTAAATCTTTAAGAGGTTTGCCTCTCACAAAATATCTTTTGATATGAGAAGCTGCATACTTTCTTTTGAGTTCAACACCATCTAATCCAAGTATATTAAAGCCTCAGGTTTACAGAAAAAAAAATCAAGGGTTCCCCCTTACAAAATGCAAAAATACAAAAAAAAAAAATCAAGGGTCCCCCCTTTACAAAACAAGCAATCAGAGGGCCAAAACCATCCTACAATTCCAGCAAAATACAAAAAAAAAACATCCTACATAAAAAATGACAAAAAAATCCACTCCCAGCCACCCAGCACAGCAAGCTGACACACCGTGGCCCAACACCCATCCCTGTCTAGCAGGGTTAAAAAGCGTTGGGAAGAGGACCCCCAGCCCAAAAGCACAGGGGGGCCCCCAAATATCCCCCGCCGGACTGCGCAAATGCAACAGCGGACAAGGGTGGGACAACCCTCAAGCTGGAATTACAGCCCAAGAGTCGCCTGAGGAATCAATCTGGCCTCCAACCCCCCCCCTACTTATACCCGTCACAACCCGCCGCCCAACGACTCCAGGCCACGCCCACTGTGAGACCCCCCTTGAGGCCTCACAAGCAGGGATTACATAATCCACTCGTCAGACTCTTAGACTCGGAATCCCCGCGCCCTCCTAGCTCAGCAGAGAGAAGCTAACCTCTCTCCTGGGCTAGGTGAGCATTTTTCCTTCTTCCTTATCTTCAGTTGTATTAGAGAGAGAAGCTAACCTCTCTCCTGGGCTAGCTCTTGCAATATAAGTGGTTCCTAGAAAAGTCTCTCCTTGGCTTCGAGCCAACGTGCCAACCCTGATAAGCGCCCAGTGAAGAGTCCCAGAGCGGACTCTTACACCCACTTGCTCGCCTGAAGCCACCTACACCACCTCAAACCAACGCCACGCAACGCCAACCCTATGCAACTACCGCGGTATTTCCCCGCTGGGCACCTGAAACGTACGTCAACACTCATACATCCTTCCCCTAGGCAATACACGCAACCCACCTCAACCCTTACCGCCACACCCCTGATGTGTATTTTACCTGTGTGGTACTGACTACAACTCAACAAACTTCACCTTTGAACAACTTGGCCCATGCGACCGCAGGCAGGCACGATAAGTTTGATCTTTGCTTTTCGTAACTCGCACTTCCAATCCTCCGATTACAACTTGGGGAACGTTCAAAAGTATTGCTTTGTATTTAGCGGCAATGGATTTTGCAGCCACCACTTTGGTCGACTTATCAACGGACTCAATTGATCCTGGGATCTCTGATAAACCACAACCATCGATGCATGAAATCAATATGTAAGCATTTTGCTTTGTCTAGTCATTGCCACCCTTCAACACAGAGGGCTAACCTTTAAAAGCTTCGCTATTGTCACTATCAGACGCTTCGTTTCCAGTCTGTCGTGCTGCTTCACAATTATCCTGACTAACGTGTTTGTCTGTCACAAATAATGATAACTATATTAACACCTTGCCAACAAATTAGGCTGGTCTGTTATGAGAGCAACTAACCGTTCAAAACAGCTCCAAAACTTTGCATGCTCCTATCCTGAAGGGCCTCGATCTCACAATTACTCCCGGAACCTCGCTTGCTATTGCCAGCCATTCTGAAAGTGGCAAAAGTACGCTTGCTTCCTGATTTTTTCTCTATTTTCTCTTCAAACAAAGACAAGGGATTGAACAATTTTTCTTTTGATGATCAACAAAGCCTCCTGTGGTTCTTTGATTCACAATTGGGCGGGATACTGTATGGCGACAAGCCAATTGGGAGCTTCAGGTCTTGCAAGATCCGGCGTTACCGAGCAGGACGGTAGGCACAAACTTCAGCTACGGTGCCCTGGGAATCGTGTTGGAGAGGACGATGGTCGAGGCGGTGCAAAGGCCATGATGGACTGGACCCTTGACCCGAGTCCCGCTATCTATAGTGAAGATTTAGGCTCCGGGCAAGAAAATATCACCGCGCAAGACTCCTCCAATGTGCCCATCATCCTTTGTTATCCTGCCGATAGCTTGGCTACTCTGAAACAGGTGTATTTGTTATAGGACTAGAGGCCAAGGCGGCTTCGCCGCTGCAGGGGGTGTGTTAGGCCATTGTAACCCCCCTTCAGTTCAAATTCAATCTAGAAGCATTTCCCAGCTCCCCCTCCCACCCTGTGCCAATGAACAACAAAGTGTGGGCCTGGGTGCCAGGATGTGGGGCAGGAAAATGTAAAAGTCTGACAAGACTCTTCACTCAAGATTAAGGATGAAGATCTTTCAACATTTGGACTCAAGGAAACAAATTACAAAGACTGATTCTTCAAAGAAGCTTGCCAGAAACCAAAAGCAATTGTATTCCTAGTGCAGCAGAAGAGGCTGAACCCCGCAGGAAATGCAGGGCTTCACACAGGGCCCCAGGCCAAAAAAGATGATTTTGTTGTGTGGCCCAAACTAAGGCGGAGATGGGCTGTCTAGTACAAGCGCCCTGCCAGGATAAAATCCAATGGCATCCAACTGAGCAGAGAAAAAGAAGAAGACGGAGAGTGCCAGACCGTCTTTGTGAAAAAGGCGCATGTGAGACAGAGAGGCAGAGGGAGACCAGCGGCGATGGGGTTATACGAGCAGAGAAGCGCCTCCGTCAGATATATATATATGTGTGTGTATAAGTAAAGCAATCTAGAAGGCGCCAGGGCCCGAGTCCGAAAGCGACGCGGGCGTTTTGGGCAACGAGAAGGGGTAAGGGTGTCAGGAGTCTTCAAGGCGGTAGCGCAGCGGCGGCTGCGGGTCGCGGGAGGAGGTGATGGGGGAGGCGGATCTAGACCGCGGGTCGGGATCGCGGGGGGCGGTGCCGAAGGAAGAGGCGGAGGTCGGGAGGGTGTTGAGGTGGTGCGCATGATGGTGGTGGTGGAGGGGGGTGTATTCGGGGACGAAGCCGAGGGGCGAGCCGCGCGCAGAGGGCGGGCGGATAGCGGGGTTGGGGCACTTCGGCTCTCCGAGCCCGCTGAGGCTGGGGGGCTCGTCCTCACAGCCCTGGTCGAGGATGAGCCCGACCTCGTCCGCATGGACGGTGGAGTGCCCCGTGCCGTCAACGCTTGAGCACCCGTCGTTGACCGGGTACAGGCACCGGCGGCGGCGCCACCTCCGTCGTGTCGTAGTTCCCAATCGCTAGGCCTCACCGGTCGTCCTCCGACGACACCATTGACTCCGTGTCCCTCCCGCCGCCCGCTGTTGACAGATGGAAGCCTTGCGGCCCAAACGTCCGCTCGAACTCCCGCCGGCGCCGCTCCTCGCGCTTGATCTTCTTCAACCTTGACCTTACAAAATCCAAAAAAATTGGCCTTTTTTCCAGTCGGCTTCTATCTCTCTCTCTAGGCTGCTCACCTTTCCCACTCTTCCCATCGTCGATGGGGGATCGTGTTCGCGTCAAACGTCGTCTTGGAGCCTGAATCGTGGCCTTGGCTCTTCGCCTCGCCCTGCACTTTGCGCGTCTTGCCCCAGGAGAAGTCGCCGACTGCGGCGGGGAGACAACAAAATCAGCACCACATTGCGATCAAGAAGGGGGTGGGGGCTGACAATGCCAGAAAGCGTAGAGCGGGAGGACGAAGTTCCAGACGGGGAGGGCGATGAGGTAGATGAGCATCCAGAAGACGTAGGAGACCTCGCGGGAGGTGGCGAGGATGAGGACGGCGGGCAGGCCAAGGATGGAGGCGAGGAGGATGAGCGGGATGGCGTCGGAGAAGCTCTTGGGGGGGTGGAGGAAGGAGTTGATGACGAGGGAGTAGGTGAGGGTGATGGCGATGGGCAGGATGATGGTGCCAATGAGCTCCATGAAAACGACGAACTGCATGGAGAAGCAGAACGTCCCGCAGAGGTTGGGCACCCGGACAAGCTCCATGAGGTTGTGGATGGTCGAGTTGATCCAGCAACGGCGCTGGGAGACCAGGACGGCGAACTCGTCCGGGACGAGCGTGCGACACTTCGCCTGGGGACAGAACATCATCTTGCGCGCGGGGAAGGTGCGGATCATCAGTGTCGTCAGGAAGCGGTCCTCCCCCCAAAAGGAGCAGGTTCTTCTGGTGGAGGGTGGTGACGACCGACTGGGAGTATTCGCGGCAGATCTCGGGCTGGGCGAGGATGGGGACCCAGTCGCCGTCGTTGAGTCTGCGCGCCTTGAGGCGGTACATTGAGAAGCAGCCGGGCAGACAGGTGACGCCGCCAAAGACGGACTCGGAGGCCTTGGTGAGGTGGTGGGAGATGTAGTACTCGAAGACCTGGATGGCGGTCACCCAGCTCTGGCGCTTGTTTGTGATCCGCGTCTCGCCACACACCCCCATGATCACGGGTTGTGGTGCATGCAGTTCACCAGATGGGACACCGAGTCCCGCTGCACCGTTGTGTCCGCATCCACCATCAAACACACCTCGAAAAAGTCCGGCGTCACGCCCATCAGCGCTTGCATCTTCCGGAACAGGTCGTAGTCTAGGGGCGACATCCGGTCGTTGTACGTCACCCAGGAGCAGAAATTCATCAGGATTGCAAGTCGCGTCCAGCCAGGATGTCCTGCGGCTCGGGCGAGTATTTCTGTCTTAGTTTGCTGGTGAGGGACGAGGCGGATGGTGAGGCTGGGAGTCTATAGGTACATGTGTACCTGCATGTAGGTGAGATTGGGCGGGCGTTGAAAACACCAAGGTGGCGTGAATTTTGGAACAACGGAAAGACCGACGTGGTGGCGGCCATAGTTGCCAAGGCGTGGCGGAGTCGCACCAAAGACTGAGGCTGCTGACAGATGTTGGACCATGGAAGACCGCGTATCTATGGATTTTTTATGGTGGACTTAAGCGCTCATCAGCCAAGTTGCGGGGGGTGAGGTGGATCCAGCAGGGCAGAACGTACAGCGGGCGTGTGCAGGGAGTTAACGGTTACACCTGGATTGGGCGTGGGAAGAACGGTGACGGTAGCGGTGGCAAATGGTAACAATCAAGGCGGTGGCGATGTCCGGTACAGTCTTTGGCAGCAAGTGGTGGGTGGAATTGGCAAGTATTTAAGGGAGGGAGTCCAAGGCATTTGTCCCCCCAGGGGATCCGGTTTCGTCCTACCCCCTCCCTGGGAGCCCCCTAACTGATTGGTTAGGCCCTCCCTGGACACCTTTAACAACCGGCCCCTTTTTGCTTGTTGCTTTGGCACAGCTGGGGGGTCATCTATAGGGCCTCCGGGCCTTTGGGGATTTTCAACGTGCGCAGTGAGACAGAACAGCAATTTTTGGACAATTTTTTGAGAAAAATACAACCCAAAACTTAGATCTGCAGATCTAGGATTTTGTGGATTTAAGAAAGTGGGATTTGATTCAGGAAGCCGCTGTTGAGTTTGATCTGGATCCGAGCTCAATATGCCAACAACTCGCTATTGCCCATGCGCTCGCCCGGAACCCTAAACTGCTCATCCTCAACGAGACCACCTCTGCCCTTGTTACCGGGCCAAGAACAAGGTGAATCTGGTGATCCAGAGTTTCATGAACTCGTGCAGTCTGACCACTGTCATCATTGCCCACCGACTCAGCACGCTCAAGACAACCAAAAAGTTTGACTAGTCAGTCCCGTCCTTCCTATTCTGTTTTCAACTCTACTCTGATTTTTGACTCTTTTTCTTGGTTCTATTCTTCTGCTTTATGTAGTATGGAGGATGGGAAGATGGTCGAGGCTGACACCTTCAATGAGCTGGCGCGCAAAGGGACAGTGTTCAATATCATGATCAGGTCCCAACTGTTGGCCGGCGGGGTCTGCATGTGATATACTTACTCAAACTGTCTTTTCTATGTCTTTCTTTCTCTTTATGAGATTGCTTGTCAATGCTGCTGCTGCATTGAAGATACATACATAGATTAATTAATAGAGCAGGTTTATTGTGATCTACGTGACACCTGACCCTGGGTGCAAGCAAAATTTCCTGAGTGATTGCTCCCCGCCCTCTGCATACCATCAAATGTGAGGGACACGGACTTGCTGATCAGCTTGAGCACCTTTTCTCCCATCACCACTCTGGAACCAGACCTTCCAGGTCCTATCACCCCATGCATTGTTTTAATCATAGAACTAATCCAATCATTACACATGTTCATAGATCTCTTTATTTTCCTCAGAGAGCCTAGATTAGATCACTTGCTTCTCCCACTATCTTTCAGTCTCTCTTGTGTGTGCCACTGCTGGTGTTGTTTTTTAGGCTGTGGTACACTCAAATAGGGAAATAAGAAATAAACTTGAATAGATATCAGAGAGCCTAGATTAGATCACTTTCTTCTCCCACTATGCTTCAGTCTCTCTTGTGTGTGCCACTGCTGGTGTTTTTTTAAGCTGTCATATACTCAAATAGGGAAATAAAAATAAACTCATAAACTTTCCTTACATGATTTTTGCCATTGATTCAATTCTGAATGTCACCTATGATTTGAGTAGCCAAAATTGATTATAAAATCCCTTACAGGTTGGGAAATGCACACTGGCCAGCTGTTTCTCAAATTATTGGCTGATCAGCGTGAGGAGTGAAGCCCCTGAAAAGATTCCACAGGATCTGATTACAATTCAATGAATTTCTGCTACATCTGGTTACTCCCCAAGTCAGCTTGTTTTATTTAATGCAACTAAATTTCAACCATTGATCAATCAGCCGTTCCATAAAACTATTTCTGTCTCTACTCTCTGAATGAGAGTGGTAGAATGATGGATAGTTTGGGTGTATCACCCTTGTTGATTTTTTTCACTCTTGATATCTTGCTCACAAATCCCATGTCATCAGAATTAAAATTTATTTGTCCTTCCCCTCTTTTTTCATCTAATCTTGTAATTATCATTCAAATAAATTGTGCTGATAATGCCATATCTGGACTCTTACTACATAGGCCAATTGACATAGAAGATCAGGAACAGGAGAGGCCACACAACTAAACCTGGGTTTTGCAGCGGCGAAGCCGCCTTGGCCTCTAGTTCTTCTAAAATGTAAGCACCTTTCTCAACTTGCCTCTAGATTCTAAATGGACCATTCCACCAATGTGAGAAGAGTTTCCCCCACTGATCTTCAAGACTTTTATTGTAGGTAAGAACTCATGTTCCAGGTTCCAGCGGATCCCTCAATTTTGACGCCAGCTTCCAATCCCAATATCTAACTGAATTTTCTCTTGATTTGAGTAACTTCTGGTGATCTTCTTCTAACATCTTGTATCGCTGTTCCAATTGCCTGGTTCTTGCTACCAATAGTTCATCAGTGGTTTTCACGTCCATCCAATCTATAGCAAGATATGTTTCTGCTTCCAAATCAACAGGTAAAACAGCCTTCTGTCCAAATACCATCTCATATGGTGAGTACCCAGTTGATTGTTTTGTTGAAATCCTGTCTGCAAATAAAACTAATGGTAAAAAATCCTTCCATGTACCCCCAGATTCTCCACACATGTTGACAAGAGCATCTTTGATGGGTTTGTGACCCCTCTCAATCATCCCGTTTCCTTCCGGATAGTATGGTGTAGTTGGTCGTAAAGTTGCTCCAATTTTCTGAACTGCTTGAATAAACTCGTCCTTGAATTCCGCACCATTGTCTGTGGTTATTATTTTGATTGATCCAAACTTGTAAGCCCAATTTTCCAAAAGAAACGTACCTACAGATGCTGAAGTGAGGTTTACTAAAGCAGCTGCTTCTACCCATCCTGAAAGATTGTTCCGGGCCACTATCAAATATTTGAATTTCCCTGCTTTAATATAACAGGCATCTAATGCTACTCTCCCAAAAGAAAACTTTCTCCTGTTGGGTTGCGTACTTCACATGGTATGGTTGTATCACTCTTTTGGCAAGAAACACAGCTTTTGACCCAGTTACGTACATGTTTCTTCAAACTTGGCCACCAAAATCTACATACTAAGCACTGATATGTTTCTTCCACTCCGCCGTGGCCTAGATCTTCATGAACCATCTGAAGGAGTTTTTCGTGGAATTCAGGATTGGAGATAACTAATTTTGCTGTTGGGGTATGCCTTCTCATGAGTTTTGAATTCTTGACAAAATAATTTATTGACTTCCTTTTTAATTTTTGAAACTCTTCAGGATCCATGGAATCAGGTTTCTTCAATTTTTGCAGGTAATTTTTCATATCCATCCAATATCCTGGGCTCTCCCATTCCTTCAACTGTTCCGCACTGATTTGACTTGAGTATATCTGAAAGCAGGGTTGAATTAGTGGTTCATCCTCATTAAAATCTGGTGTATCCTCATAATATTCTTCTTCATCTTCCCCAATCGGTCTTTGTGATAATCTGTCCGGCATTGTGAATGTTTTTCCAGGCTTATGAACCATATCAAATGAAAAAAACTGAATGAAAGCTACCCATCTTGTCATTGGGGCATTGGGTAATGATGGCAAGTTTATCATTTGAATTAGCGACTTGGCATCAACCTGAAGCTCAAAAAGTTGACCCCAAAGAATTGTTTGAAGCTTCTTGAGAACTCTTGCGACTCCACATAATTCTAATTTTGGCTGAGAGTATCGAGATTCCACTGGTGAAAATACTATAGATTCATAAAGGACTGGCCTGTTCATTCCAGTATCCAACTCTTCTTGACTGAGCACCGCACCTGCAGCTATAAAACTTGAATCCACTGCTAATATTATTCGTCCGGCATCTGCTGAATATTCCAGCTTCTTCACAACAATATCCTCACCTACTTTTTGCTTGAGGTCTTCAAAGGCAATCTAGCACCCTTCAGTCCATATCCATTCTTCATCCTTCCAAGTGAGTTTCCTAACTGGTGCTGCAATTTCTGATAAATTCTTAATAAACATTCTAACATAAGTGATTATTCCCAAAAATCCTCTCAGGTCTGTAACATTACTTGGTGTTGGCCAGGTCAAAACCTTGTTCTTCTTTTGCTGAGAAATCTTTCTTCCTTCTTTGCAGACTACATGCCCAACAATATCCAATGAAGGAACACAGCATGCAAACTTCTTTCCTGAAACTGTCAGTCCTGCCTCCTCAACACAAAATAAGACTTGTTCCAATAATATTTCATACTCCCAAATGAACCGTTGTATTCCGGGGTTCTGTTCTAAAAATTCGCCATTGTAATCTGTCCTAGGTCCCTTCATTCCTCCATTGTCAATGAATACTCCAAAATTTTCTGGGATATCATATTGAAGTATCTACATCATTTGAGCTTGATAAACTGCCACTGAGTTAGTTGCACCTTGTGGTAATTGAGTGAGCTGAAATCTTCCTATTGGTGTGTCAAAGGTAGTCATTGGTCTTGATTTGTGAGCTAATTCTCTTTTGTTGTATCCACCCATAATGTTGCCTAAACCATAGCAAGTTCTTCCGGAAAAAGGTTCAACAAACTCCTCTGTTGCAGGCGGCAATCCGGCATCTCAAATTGTAACTTTGTTCATTGCTTGAAGATTGTGAACTATCCTTAATTTACCATCATGTTTTGCCACACAAATTACTGGACTGGAATAGATTGATGTAGACTGTTCATATAGAACGGTGTTAATTCGTTTCCTGACAAGCTCCGTAAATTCTTCTCTAATGGCCGCTGGGATTGGAATTGGTTTTTTCTGCCATGACTGGTGTTCTACTACTGGGATGACATAAGGTAAGCCATATGAGTGTTTAAGAAGCCCTCTTTCTTGCGGACAGAAAGCAAATGCTTTTTCCCGCAGAACAATGACATGCTTAAACAATTTGAGTTCTTCTGTTAGTAGCCATCCTGGGGGTCCAAAATTCACAACTTTCAGTCTTTCTTCAGTTACTTTTAATGTTGGTTGAAATTCAGGGGGTGATGGCGTAAGTGGAGTTTGATAAGGATCTCTTGAAAGTGGTGGCCTCTGCAAAGGTGGATTGATCTTCTGAGGCATAGGTTCATTGACTGGTTTTACCTTCTTTCCCACAGGCTTATACTTGGTGAAGAACCACAGGTCTCCATTTGCCCAGCACTTGCACATATCTGCCTGAGTTCTAGATCCAATTCCATCTTCAAGTAAGTTCTTCATTTGCCGTTCTGGGTTGGAGCTCATATTGCCTTCTGCTGAAAAATCTGTAACCCTTGCTGAACTTGAGAATTGAATGTTATGACACTCCAATCCCAAGCTGGGGTTCCTTTGCTTGTATGATTTTTTTTTATAGGAAAAAAATTCATCAGTTCACGCAACCTTTCTAAACAGCTAGACACACCTTTTCTTCCATTTTGTTTGATTTCTCCTTTGACTTGGGAGTTAGCTGACTTTATAAGACATCCTGTGGTGAGTGGTTCTTCCAAACACTGTTTTGTCCTTTCCCAACCGTATCCTTCATATTCCCTAGCTAATGTGACTTGAACTCTTCTTCCATTATGGCCCTGAAACGTTAGTATTTCTCCCCGGCGGAAGTATTCCAGCATACACTGGTTGTCAAATAAAAATGGTCATCCTAGTATAGGCAATGTTGCTTTTATTGTGGTAAATAGATGAATTGGTCCTGTGAAGCTTCCAATTGTTAGAGGGCAAAACTCAACCACTCCTGTGATGTTGCACTGCTTTCCTCCTACTCCTGAAAGAAGTATTTCAATGTGAGTTATTTCCAATCCCAGGTGAAAGGCTAATCATTCAGGGATCACATTTACCATTGAACCAGAGTCAACCAGGAAATTCACTTCTTGGTCTTCCATGAATTTTTTCACAAGTCCCAGTGCGCAACTATAATAAGCTGTTCATTCCAATGCTTTCTTTTGCTCATTTATTTTCAGTGACGCTGAAATAATCTGTTCTTCTTCTGGGGACCTTGGGCTGGAGGCTATAAATGTGGTAGCTGATTCTTGTTGAGCTTGTGGCAGTTTTTTGGTAAGTTGCTTAATCATTTCTTCTGTGAACTGCGGAAAAGCTTTTGAAAGTTGAGAAAGGGTTAATGGCATGACTTACTTTTGAAACTCATTTACCAATTCCAACTCTATGCTTTGAGATTCAGATTTTGCTTTCACTGGTTGTTGTATTGGGGGTATAACTGGTTCCTTGACATATATTTGATCAATATCCATTGATGTTCTGGTTTTAATATCTTCATTTGTCTCAGTTTTCTCCTTTCTTCCTGAAAATCCACCGTTTTGTGCTTGCAAACCATACGTCTCTAGAGGAAGTTGCTTGAGGCCCTGGTGCATTCCAATTTATTATTCCTGCTGATAACACTACATCAGTACTTGCCTTCTTCATGATGCTGGTTGGTTCTGTCTTGATTTTCCCGGATTCTAAAGGAATGCTGTTAGGATATGTTGATGGTGGCTCCGCAAAAGCTAGTTGAGTTGATAATTTCTTCATCTTAGGATCTGCTGAGGCGCCTGCTACAACCGTTCGAATAGGTCTTGAGCGGTCAAAAGGTATCTTCTCTCCATTAAGTAAATAATACTGCTTTCCCATGCGTCTCACTAATCCCTCCTTTTAATCATTTTCCAATGCAAAGCAGTTGAGAGTGCTGTGGCCTTCCTTTTGACAGTAATAGCAGATCCTTTCTTGTGGCTCATATAGTTTCCTCTGAGTTTCTGGTTGTCCTTGAGCATTTTCTTCCTTGGAGTTTGTTTGTGCCATTTGATTCTGGAGATTTTGCATGAATTTGGTAAGTTCATCCACTTTTCCTTCCAGTTTACCTACAGGGTTCTCATCTAGCATTTTCTCCCTTAATACTTTACCTTTATCACTCCCTTTTTTTACATCCAACAGCTTCTGCATGATTTTGTTTGACTCAGCAAAAGCCCTTCCGTATCCAAAGGTGTCTTCTGAACCAGCCTTCATCTCCATTTCCGCATAATTGATGAGATCCTTGATTTCCTGTGGTTTGCAGTATCCGTCCTTTCTGTATTTGATCTTCTCTCCTTTTATCAATTCACATTTGATATTCCTTTGTGATTCCTTGGAGAATGCTGCCAAAAACAAGTAGGCTACATCCTGTTGAGAGGTGATATGCTCATTTGTCACTAGATATTTGACAATCATCATGAACTTTGAGACAAATTCCCTATAATTGTGGATGTCTTTTAATCCACCCTTCTTTGCAATTCCCTCAGCCAGATCACGTAAATCTTGAACTGTATACTTTATCTGGTTATAGTAATCTCTCCAAACTTCTATCATACTCTCTTTCAAAAGATCCCAGTCCCGTTCTTTGTATCCTTCTAATGTTTCAAGTTCTTCTTTCAAGTCTTTGCCAATCACAAACCTGTTGATTTGCATAACCATGTCCCAGTCACTGGCTTCACATGCCTCTGCTGCCTGTTCATATCTCAATAAAAATGTTTTCAACCTTTCACCTTCAAATTTGAGAGTATTGGTTTCAATCTTCACAACCTTCTGTCTTACTTCGCGTATTGGGGTGTTTTGACCCATATCAAGGTTTCTTGGATATGTGGATTGTGATGCTTCTTTCTGGTGCTTTGTGGGTGTTATTGTTTTGAAGATTTTTTCAGCTTGGTCGGCTGCAGAAGTTGAAGGTGCTCCAGCAGTTAGAGGTGCTCCAGAACCTGAAGCTACTCCTAATCCACTTGCAGTTATTTTCCCAGTCTGGCCTAGTGCTCTTGTCTTGCTTGTTGAAGCTGTATTTTGTATCAGTAGGTTTGGTCTGACTTTTGGAAGGGGTGGATTTTCCAGGTTCATACCGCTGTTTCCTTGTTCCGTTCCTGCTTCCAAATCCCCAGGTAAATTGAAAGACATGCCAGCTAAGTGATTTCTTTCCTACAAACTTAAACAAAAAAACTGTGATCAGTACTAAAAATAGAAGCTGTGTTAGTTTATTCCTCTTTCAAAAAATAGGTTGGATCCAATTGATCCCTATAATATGATTTCTCTGGTATTCTGTGACCAGGGCTTTCTCAATTCTCGATACTTTACTTACTAGTCTTATTCACCAACCCAAACTCGGATTCCGGATGAATAAGATTAACTATAAAAATTCCTATCTGAGGTTCTTAAATCTTTGACAATTATTTTATGGCTGATTTTGGTTTCTGTTTTCCGTAATGTTGAAGGTTATCAATTGACCGATGAATTCTGTTACTTGCTAGATTCAAATTTGCAGTGCTCCTCAAAAAACTTCAGGCCTCCTAATAATTCTTCTTAAAACTACTTCCAACTAACTGTGCCACTGTTGGGACACCAGTTGTGAGACTCCAAAAGCGGGTTGCACCCCTTTTGGCTGAATTTAGAGAAGTACTAGAGGCCAAGGCGGCTGTGCCGCTGCAGAGCCCACATGCCCAGCCCCACTTTGTTTAGTCAGCAACAGTAGCTTTTTCACTCAGCAGCAATGGGTTTTTTACTCAGCGGTGGTATTTTATGCGACCATGTTTTTGAATGCTGAATGTACACATTTCTTGAGGTGATACATATGTAATCACCCAGGTTAATGTTTCTGTTGGGCAAAAAAGACTGGCTTTGAAAATATTTACAGTAAGGGTGTTCAAAGTTGAAATCATATTTTTTTCAAATCATCCAAGTTTATTAAAGCCAGAGAAACACAGAAACAAAGATCAAGGGTTCCCCCTACAAATCAACCAAATTACAAAAAAAAAAAATGCAAGGGTTCCCTCTTTCAAAAAAACCAATTACAAAAACAAGCCTTCTAAACACAAAATCCAAACATCACAAACTGGACCCACTATCCATGCCTGTCTAGCAGGGGTTAAAATAGTGGGTGGATGGCCCCCAGCGCGCCGCATTGAAGGCATTATGCAAAGGGGGGCCACCGAGTAGAGCCCCTCAAACTGTGCAAGTGCAACAGCGGAGGGGGTTGAGGACGAACCGCACGCTGGAAGTACAGCGGCAGAGGACGCCTGGGGGATTATCCGAACACACAAGGGCACCCCCTTTTATATGCGTTCCACCAGCAAGCTTGCCTCAACTCCGCCCTGCATGCTTCTTGACAACAACGCCACCGCCACACCCCTGATGTATATCTGACGCGGCACTGACTACAACTCAACAGCTTCACCTTTTCCTTGATGTGAGTGCGGCGCGGCCATCCCACTCATTCAAAACTCACACCCTTCTGACCAGCAGCCAACCCCAAAAACCATCAGTAACAGCAACGACAGCAACACCCAAAAAAAGCCATGATCTCGGACCTCCGGCGACTCAACCCACTGGCCAGGCCAGATTCACAGATGCTGTCAATCGCCGGCGGCCTCCTGGCCATCTCATCGACCGTCATTCTGTCAAAGTCCTTCCTGTGGGGCCGGTTCATCGACATGTTCACCAGCCCCAAACAGCTCAGCGCCTTCTTGAGCTCCCTGCCCACCGTCGTCGGCCTGCTCACCGGCCTGTTCCTTGTTGGCTCAGGCCCTAACAGTTTCCGAATCATCCTCATGCACATCACAGGCCAGCGGATCATCAACCGGCTCCACAGCGCCGCCTTTGCCTCTATCATGCGCGCCGACATCTCTTGGCAAGACCTTTGTGCCTCCTCCTCCTCCAACATAATCACCACCACCAGCAACAATAGCATTCTCATCTCTCATGGCACCGGAGACCTGGTATCAGCCCCATCGAGAGCCTGCGTCTGCTGCCGGACAAAGTAAGTCGCTTTCTTCCCCTTTCCCCTTCAACCAATACTAACTTCTTTATTTTGGGGTCACCAGGAATGCGGGTTCATCAACTTCCTGTCGATCCATGATGCAGTGCATGCCAAGGACCACATCGTGAACCAATTGGAGGACCAGATCAACCTCAAGAACGGGCCGACGTGCATCCGGATCGGCTTTGGCAAGCCCGAATCAGCCCCGCAAAGGCCCGCAACCCTTCTGACGACGCCGATCGGGAGTGCCCGAGCCGGCAGCAGCAGCGGAGGAGCAGGAGCAGGAGGAGGCTTGGTGAACGGGCTCTCGCAAGCCATGATGATGCTCTCCCTCACCAACATCCCCGGGCCCAATGGCATCGTCTCCTCCACCCAGATCAACAACCTCTGTCCCAGCCCTGCAGGCTTCACTAGCGTCGGCGGCGTCATGCTCGGCCCTAACGGCGACCCCGTCCTCCAGTCTAGCCCCACCCGCGCCCTCTGGGTCGGCAGCATCCCCTCCCAAACTACTACTAATCTGCTCATGGACATCTTCTCTCCCTACGGCGCCATCGAATCAGTCCGTGTTCTGTTGCATAAGAATTGTGGATGTGAGTGCTCCCAACCTGCCAGCTGCTGTGTTTCTATCTCGTGCTGACTTGTTTTTCCAGTCATCAACTTTGAACATCTTGATGATGCCGTCCGCGCCCGCAAAGCTCTCAGTGGACGAGGGATCCTTGGCAGTGAAGTGGGCGCAGTCAAGATTGGTTACGCCAACGTTCCGGTCAAAGCCCCTGGCACCTTCTCGCCCTCGGGCCAACTCGACGGGCTGTCACAAGACCAGCAGCTGGCTCAGCAACAGCTTGCCTACGAGACCCTTGCCCGGATCAAAGGCGCCTCGGCCGTCTCGCTCGACCAGCAGATCTTGAGTGGCAGCATCCAGGACTACTGCTCCAACCTGGCCATGAGCTTCATTCCCAATGGGATCCATGCGCTCAACGGGCTTCCCCTGGGCGGGAGCATCCCGAACACGGCTGCCGGCTTCCCCCTGGTCCCCACCGCGATGGTCGCTAACGAGTCCGGCGGCACCTCGCTCGACCGCAAAGCCGGCTCGACAACATGCACAGCCCCTCTGCCTCCGATGACGGAGATGCAACTCCTGCTGAAAGAGCTCTCTCTTGAGCCGATGACGGAAGATGAGAAGCAGCACCAGCAGTACGAGGAGAAGGACCAGCAGCTGGCGGCGGCCGAGTTCCGTCCGCCAGTGACCTACTACACCACCGTCCCGCCGCCGACCAACCAGCTGGACCCGCACCGAAGACTGGTCAGTGCGGTCTCCGACCCGGCCCGATTGAGAGAAATCCGCAAACGGTTCGACTCCAACACGCTCAGCCAGGAAGAGATGGGCCTGGGCCAGATCGCGAGCGAGCTGCTCGAGCAGATCATCTACCTCTCCCACGCTCAGCCAGGAAGAGATGGGCCTGGGCCAGATCGCGAGCGAGCTGCTCGAGCAGATCATCTACCTCTCCTCGGACTACATCGGCCCAGAAGCTCTTCGAGAATGCTCGGACCCGATCAAGATGCTCATGCTCGAACGCTATGCGCCCCATCTGGCGATCATCGGCTGCCACAAGAACGGGACCAGGGCGGCGCAGAAGATGATCAAATGTGCGAGCAGCGCCGAGGAGATGCGGCTGATCTCCCAGAACCTGCGTCCCTTCGGCCCCCCGCTCCTGCTCGACTCTCTTGGCAACTGCGTGATGCAATGCTGTCTGCGCTTCGGCGCGCCCTACATACAACGACTTTGTGTTTAATGCGATCGTCCATCGGTGTTGGGAGGTCGCCCAGACCCGCTTCGGCGCCCGCTCCGTCCGCACCTCCAAGCACGCCTTGCCGCTCGAAATCAAACGAGTCGCGATCGTGGTGATCCTAAACTCGATCCCGCTGGCCACGAACCTGAACGGGACCTTACTGCTGACCTGGCTGCTCGACTCGTGGGGGCTCCCGGGGAGATATCGGCTGCTAGCCCCGCGCCTGCATCTCGCCCACCTGTGCACCCACAAACTCGCCCCCGTCACCGTGCTCAGGATCATCAACCAGAACTTCGACCCCGCCGCCTCCACCATCCTGCTTGACGCCATCTTCTCCGGCCCCAGGAAACAAGTGCTCGAGGAGATCCTCGCAGACCAAGCCCATGGCGTGGCCCTCATCTCCAAAACTCCCGCCGGACCCGCTTCCGCCCTCGAGGGCTCCCGGAGGCCCGCGATGGCCGAGAAGGTCAAAGACATGCTCGTCACCTTGCGCTTCCAGCACATCCCTGGTACGCTTCCCTCTCCCAGCCCCCCTCTTTTTTTGTTGTTCTGGCTGACCCGTGGGTTCTGGGACAGCGTACAAGAAGCTGGCCGAGGAGGTCGGCCTGCCCCCGATGACCAGCGCGGGGCCCAGTAGCAGTAGCAACGTGATGACGAGTGCGGGCGCAGGGGGAAGCACGCCGGTGCGCAGCGGGTCGGGCGTCGGCATGGGCAGCAAGGGCCGGACTCCTACGGCGGCGGGAGGCGACGGCGCTGGCACCCTGTGGTCCTCTTCCTCCGGCACGCCCTCGCCCAGCCCCGCGAAGACTATCAGAACCGCCGCTCGGACCCCCGTCGCTGCTGTCGGCCCCAAATCGCCCCTCCTCTCGCCCGCCAAACCCGCGGATCACTTCCTTGTCGCCACTCCGTCTCCTGCTCCCGCGGCATCGCGCTCCCCCGGCCGCAAGTCTTCTTGACCTTCTCTCTCCCACTGCTTCCTCCCTTCTCCACTCGGTCCTCCGCTGTCATCGTTCATTACAAAAACTGCGCCTGGGATTTGTGATCCCGGTGGTGAATAAACTGGTCAACACATGTTCAATCATCATTAAATTTGTTTTTTACTGCCGTCTAACTGAAAATGATCTATTGTCCTCAACAATTAATTAATTTAGAATTTTGTTATACCAATCCTCAAACACTTGCGTTCACTGATTTGTTGAAAATCAATAAAAAAATCAACCCGCCTTTCGTAGAATGAATGGATCAAGTGGACAATTGAGCTATGTCCCCCATCCTTTGCAAAATCAATTCATTGATCCGTAGGTGGTGCTTGCATTGTGACCTGATTGAGATGAAGATGAGTGTGGGCTGTGCTCAATGTTTGTACAACTTTGAGTTTGAAGAAGCAAGTGGTGATAAGGAAAGGCTTGACATAATTTTTAATGACAGCAAACCATATAACTTTTTACATAAATACACAAACAACATGGGGAAAACTTCTTCATTGATTGTGGAGATTGCAGAATTGATTCTGGGTTTCCCAGTGGTTTTGGCAATTATATACTGTTGCAGCAACACAACTATTTTTCTTGAGACCCTGCAGCGGCGCAGCCGCCTTGGCCTCTAGTAAAATCATAAAATCATAACACTTTTGAGTGATCATTTTTTATGTACCATTTTAGAATTGTTGCTCTTTTTTGAGTGATTGGGTGTTACACATTTTTTTCAGATTAAAATTTTATGAATTTATGGTGTTATAATTTTATACAGTCAACTTTGAACACCCCTAGTTGTAAATTGTACAACACACTCAACCACTTGAATAAGTTTATGTATAAAACAAGATCAAGAACCCCACAGATCTCATAATTGGATCAGCTTGAGCCTACATAGATTGTGTGACCCACAGAGGATGATATGATATTCTGATTTTGCAGATTACAGGAAGCAGACCCATCTGAATGATACTGCATCCATTGCCCAACCTTTTAAGGGGGGGGGGGGGGGGAACATTGGCTAAAATGTGCATTTCTTTAATTGTTATTTAGATCAATACACAAGGTTCACCATAGACGGGACAGCACTGATCAGCATTGGGAATTTGTTTCCAACAACAGCAAAGGCAAATAGAATCAATGGGTACTTGGGCAGGTTGGGAAAATGCTGGGGAGGGCACAGGGATGCTTAGTAAGTTTGGTGTGGCGGCCAGGAACCTATGCAGCGGCCCCAACAATGAGTACCCTTCCTCTTCCCAATGCTGAAACAAATACAAGACATGGAGTGTCTCTGGTAAATGTTTATTCTTGAAGATGGAGACCTACATGTCCTATTTTTTGTTTTCAGTCATCATATACACAATAATAGCTAAAAACAAAAAAAATGGGACTTGTAGGTCTGCATCTTCAATGAAAAACGTTTACCAAATACACTCCATGTGTCCTCTCCATGTGTTGTATTTGTTGAGTCCTCCCCCCCCCCCCCTTGGTTGATGTTTGGAGGTGCCAGGGAGGGGAGAAGGAAGCCCATGAAAGCCAGTATCAGGGTCTCTGTGGTAGGTTATGATATTTTTACTTGTGGGGGCTTTGAAACAGGGAACTGACACTGAGTCGTAAAACCCCCGCCTTGAGGACAAGCAGATACCTTGATTGAGCTGGGGAAATTTTCAATTGCAGGTCTCCTGTATGTGTTCAGGTTGGATACTTGGGGTTTGGCAGAAGCTAGATCTTGTCCTGGTTATCAGTAGTATCAGTGAGAGTATAACGGACCATTTGCCAATGGAAGTGTTGGGACAAGGCATGCTTTGAGTCTGACTATAAGAGCTACATTTGGGGCTAGCCTATACAAGCATTGATGTTGTTATACCAGTCGCGGTGTTGGTACGACTTACTGACATTTTGGTGCAGGTTTGTGATCCAAGAAATCACGCTCAACTTGAAAGGTTCAGGTTGAGAAAATTTGCCTATCAAGATACTGAAATATTTCAAGAAACTAAGAAGATATTTCTAGTTACATCTATAACATTCCCTCACTTTGATGGAAAGAACAATATGGGGGAAAGACGCACGCCGACGACGCCGGTCTTCTTCTTCCTGAGCACCTGTGGCACTATAATTCTTCGGATTTTAGCCGAAGAAAATGTGCATTTTTCTTTGGCTAAAAGCCGAAGGAGCGCTGGAGCTGGCCGGGCTGGCAGAGCTGAGTTCATAGGAACCTAGCCACAAAACCTGGGCAGCGCACCCAATGGTTGTTAGCCTAGTGGTTTGCAGCGCAGCTGCAAACCTCCTTACAGCAAGGTTGCCGGTTCAATTCCGACTGCCCCCATGCCCCATTTGGGGGTTAGGGGGCAGGTTAGGGGGCGGGTTTTTGGGGGTCGGGTTTTAGGGGGTCGGGTTTTAGGGGTTAGGGGTTAGGGGTTAGGGCAGTTTTTTTTAAAAAAAACGTGGCAAGGTGTATAGTACATTGTATTGGTATGTATCGGATACGTATCGGTATGTACCGGATACGTATCGGTATGTATCGGATACGTATCAATATGTATTTTTAGTACACTGTACAGGTATGTATTGGATATGTATTGGATACGTATCGGTATTTAGGGGTTAGGGGTTAGGGCAGTTTTTTTTAAAAAAAACGTGGCAAGGTGTATAGTACATTGTATTGGTATGTATCGGATACGTATCGGTATGTACCGGATACGTATCGGTATGTATCGGATACGTATCAATATGTATTTTTAGTACACTGTACAGGTATGTATTGGATATGTATCGGATACGTATCGCTATGTATTTGTATCGGATACAGTAATGTATCCAATACATACCAATACCAGCTCATCCAGCGCCAGCCAGCGCGCCAGCTCCAGCGCTAGCCAGCGCCAGCCAGCGCGCCAGCTCCAGTGGAGCTGGCCCGGCCAGCTCTGCTGTCCTTCGGCTTTTAGCCAAAGAAAAATACATTATTTCCTTCGGCTACTAGCCGAAGAAAAAAAGGGACAAAACTCTTCCTGAGAGCCCAAGAACTTGGAGACGGGCGAGAGGTGATCGTGGCGTTTGCGGATAGCGTCGAGACGGGCATTGAAGGCGAGGATGATCTTGACGACTTCCCTAGCCTTGGGGGTCCTGGGCCCGGCGGCGGCGGCGTTGAGCCGGCTGAGGCGCCAGACGAGCAGCCGCATGTAGTAGCCGCGGGCGCCCGAGTTCCAGTGCAGGAAGAGGTGCTGGAAGACGAGCGGGTCGAGCGGCAGGTCGAGACATAGCGCTTTCAGCGTCTCCGGCTGCGTCGTCAACCTATCCCAAGAAACCCCCTCGTCAGTTACAAGAAAGAGAGAGAGAAGGGGAAGACGCACGCCTCGAACTGGGAGTAAATGAAGGCGATGGTGCGCATGACGCAGACGGTGTTGTCGGCGGTGAGGAGGATCCTGCGAGGACGTCAAGGATGAAGGGGAGGTTGAAGAGGGCGAGGGAGGGTCGGCCAAGGACGGGGGGGCTGGGGAGGTCGTTGAGGAGGAGCGGGGGGGCGGGGGCGGTGTAGAGGACGGTGTAGAAGAGGCCGTCGAGGAAGTCGAGGAGGAGGAAGACGGAGCGGGTGTTCCACATGGAGGTGCGTTTGGTGATGGCGCGGATCCAGAGGCTGAGCAGGCCGCTTAAGAACTGGCGCCGGCGCGCGCTGTCGTCCAGTTCTCCCTCCTCCTCCTCCTGCTGCTCCTGGGGGGAGGAGGGAGGCCTGGGCGAGCCGCCGACGATGTTGAGGGCGGTGGAGACCAGCCGACGGTGGGCGAACTCGAGCACCTTGGGCTTGGCGCCCATCGCCAGGTTGGCCGACTCGCCCGCATTGAAGCTGCTCGTCGTCGGGCCCAGCGTGGTGACCGAGCGCAGGCTGCGGTGCACCAGCGAGTCGCACTTGTCCAGGAAGGACGCCGAGACCAGCAGGAAGCCCGGCATCGAGATCAGCGTCGACGGGTGCACCACCGGCCGCGCATGGGGACGCAGGTAGGTCGCCAGCTGGCGATGGTAGGCCCCACCTGTGGCCACTACATACTAGTATAGTATACCGAGGCATGTAGGGGTGGTTTAATACATGCTAGAGGGTGATTTTCAGTGTGTTAATACAGCAACTCCAAAATCCCCAGAACTCCCGCAAACTCCAAAAATCGGGCCACTCATTTTTTTTACAAGTCGGCAGCCGACCATCCCGTCATATGACCCCCCTACTCCAGCGAGCCCACAGCACATCACACCCACCTCCGCCCGGCACTTTGTCCGGCAGAACACACTACACGGATCACCCGGACTGCCAACCACCACGGTGGCACACATCACCGGTTGATATATACATGTATGAAAACCCCCACATGCACTACTGCCTGTCAATGCAACACAAACACTCTAACCCACCTTCCAAACCCTCCTTTGCAACAAATACAAGTCTTCAATCTTAAGTTCCAATTTTTGTTTTGCTTGGTCTTTAATCGCGCATAATATTTATGATGAAATTACAAGACACTTCATTCACTATTCTGTCTCAGAGAACAAAGTGAAAACTATGGGGAATTGAAATAATTAGTGTGGCAAAAGCACAAATAAATTGAAAGTAAAAAAAGGATGAATGAAATTTTTGTCAAGAAGACGCATGTATATTGAAATGTTTTAACCAGGCAAAGAAAGTCAAGGGAGTCAAAATGAGTTGTTGGCCGGCAATAGTGATATCAACCTCCTAATCATCATCAGTGCCGTCATCCTCCGCGTCGGTATTAAGAAACATATCTTCTTCAGCATCCTCCCCATCGTCCGCTCCCACTTCGAGTATTGCCTCCTCCAACTCAACATCTACTTCAGGCAGGTTTGATGAGCTTGCATATTCTGGTAAGCCCATTTTAGTCCGCATGTTGTCCCAATTGCGGAGCATTGATGTGCGGTATTCACTTGGCTGACAATGATTTGCAAGCCATGGGACATGTGAATGCCACTCTTCAACCAAGGCTGCGTGAAGAGTCTGTCGACAACGTAGCTCTTTACAAATTACTCGGAGTCGATCTCTTCGATCCAAGCCGTGAAGAACTAAGCTGTCAAAACGATCCACATCTACATTTTCCGGTTGGTTTCCGAGCAGAGTGATACCTATAAAAAGAATGTAAAAGATCAGATAATGTATCCAACAGCAAATGTACATTCTAACACACGTTTACCCATTTCTGTTATTACATCCTCCACATGAGTATAGTAACTGATTGCCCAACCTACTGCCCTCGCTAACTCTTGAGAAATGAGTTCAAACTCTTCTTGGACTCTGTCCAAGATAAGAACACAGTTTATACCCGCTCGCACATTTGGCTCGATTGCCCAAGGGGCCTTTGACTGAAAATACAACCCGTCATTCCAGAATTGGTGATCAAGGGGCCAGCTGGAGAAAGTGTTGTAATCAAGAGGATAGTGGGATGAGTCGGTTGATTGCTGATTCGGAAATTTCTGCAAGTATTCAGCAAACAGTTTGTTATACTTGTCGAGTAATCGTTTGACTGCTGGGCGGCGATTCCCCATTGCTTTGAGGATTTTTTCTTTGAGCTCAGTCCCCACACGAGTCCCAAGTTTTTTCGCATCCAATAAGGGTTGGCGTTCTGCTCGGAGTTGGACAGCTTGGGTGTATAATTCATTTTTCGAATTCCATAACAGCAGGAGCAGCCGTTGCTCATCGCTTGTCAGAAAAAACAGAAATCAATTTCAAGCTGCTTCCTGCAATCAAATGAAACGTACTATTTTCCTCCCCGGAAGGCAAATCAATACCCAATGCCTCAGCTTCCGCAGCATCTTTGTTGAGTTTCTTGGACACCTTTTCGATCTTATCAGAAATCTTCTTGACCTCCGCATCCGATAAAAGATCAAGGTCCGGATCCGTCAGGCGCTCTCTGCATTGATTTTGCTCAGCAGTAACTCTAGAATTGGGAGTTTAAGGAAATACTTGCCTTAGGAGTTCAAGATTTGCTCGATGTTCATAAATCTTGACCAGCTTTTCCCTTCGCTCCTGCTCTTCATCTGTGTGATCTGCTCGAAACGTTCGCTGGTGGTTCCATTGCTTCCTGAAATATGATACTGTATACTTGCGGCCTGCCTTGAAAGGATTGTCGAGCAATAAGATCTTTTCTAGCTCTTTACGGATCTCCCTGCGTCGAATTGATGCTAATTTGAACTTCCTGGACAGCCAATAGACTGAAAAATGTCTGGTCAGAGGGTCACTAATCCCAAATAAAAGAGAGAAACTCACGGAGTTTTTTCATCCCTCTTTTGTTGTGGTATTTTAATCGATGCCCGAGTGCGGAAAATCGGTGATTGCGACTTGCGTATCTCAGAGAACTGACCAGCGTTGACAGATAGGACCACATTTGCTCCAACCCTTCACCGTCAGATAGCCCCCACCCCTTGTTCAAGCGAGGATTATAATCCAACTGGCACGTCCAATTGTGGACATACGAGTGCAATATTGAAGTTCCAAACGTTGCGCCCTTGATCAAATCCGGTAGAAGACCACGCTATTTGGTAGATGAGAGATGTAGTGCATCATTTTTAGTTCAAGTTTGAAATGAATCAGAATTGGAAGGGAGCGAGCGAATCAAGCTCACCAACTTGATATATTTATCAAGGGAGCATCCAATATCGTATAAAATTTCTACCGGTCGATCCGGATCCACACCAAGCAACTTCTTCAGCAATGCTAAAGGGAGGGCTCTTAGCTCGCCAGACTTATAGATATTTGCCAAGGAGATTGCTGCATCATGTCGACAGCAACATCCCATGAGCCCGGTGTCGTCGCACCCCTTCCAAGTGGATTCATTCCTCTTATCGTCGGCAGCCTTATGAGCATCTGCACATCGATCCGCCTAGTAATACCATGGCCAGTGCAAGTCAGAGAAGTTCATATGCCAAGCAAACACGTCATCACAAACACACACACCTGAGCTGGCGGCTTATTAACAAGCTCCATATGCCGGATTTCTTCGGTCATTTTTTTGACTGAACCTTTGGATAGGAAAATGTTGGGCATGTAAAGAGTCTCAGAATCGCGGCTTGCCTTCGCGTGGTGTCGGTGTTGAAAATTTCCATCCAAGCATACGACAAGACGATTCCGTGTGGACGCGGGGTAATCAGCGTCGTTAGATGGCTTCGGACCAAAGCAAGCTGGGCATGATTGATTTGCCAATTTGTCGTGCTCAGTCAGGTTAAGCGCCTCGTCCATCAAGTCGTCTGTCCTCCTTTCTAGTGAACGGAATAGATCAACTGCGGCTGAGAAGGGCTTTCGCATATCTCGGGCCTACCAAAGGGTTTTTCTATGATTTAGTTTCCCATCTTTTTTTATCAGTGTAATCATCACTTACGTGTTTTTTGCCCTTGACACATAGTCGCTCCGAGCGCGGCTCGAGGAACTCAGTGAGTGCAACTGTGAAAGGCAACATCCCAATGTTGCAGTTGTTCCAAAGCGAGTTGTGGAAGATCAGCAGAGGGAGCGAGAACGCCGTTTGAGGTTTCAGCGGGGAGCCGGCCAGATAACCGAGCCGCAATAGACGGACTGCGTCATATGTACATTTACAAAATTCAACCGGCCTCCGCCTTTGTGCTGATAAAAGTGAAGGGAGGTGTCAAGATGGTCATCATAACTGGGCATGATCTTGCTGATTAGGAAAAAACAAAGGCACATACCGTATATGTCCACCATGTCAATGGGGCGAGTCGTCTTCTGCTGAGCTGTGCATTTACATGCGTCTGACTTGTATTCTTCATATGCGTTCGTGCCCGACCAGTTCTTCGTGTGCAACTTGAGCGTAAGGTACCAGGTGTGAAGTTGTTTCATCAAGCATGACCAGTTGAGTTCTCTAGCTCGTCGACGATATTCCTCTTGAATGGAATGGATGGAGGGGTCAATGCCTTCTTCTTGTTCTTCTTCTTCGGCGAAAGTTAACCATCTCGAAGTAGTGTCTTCTTCCTCATCTTCGGACTCGGAATCTTCATGCTGCCGCTGAGACTCGTTGTTTGGATCGTAAGGAATCTGCATTGTTTCTGAGTTTTCAATCTTGTCTGGTTCTTCTGAAGCAATTATTTCTCTCCTGCGTAGTCGAGACCATGCGCTTGCGTTCAGGGCGGCATTCTGCGAGCGTCTGAGTCGTTGGGAGCGAGCTTCGCGTGGATTTTTTATCTTTGTGCGCCTGGCCATTTCTCTCACCGGTTTGGAAGCTGAGTACCTGAAGCTGGCTGGATAAGTAAGTTGCGAGAGGTGTCAAGAATATTGGTGACCAAGGCGGAAAAATCGAGATAAACGATACTGATGAAGCCCGGGGAAATTGCAGACAAGCGATGTTGATCAAGCCGAGGGCTGTGCCAGTTAGTTGAGACCGATGAAGCCAGCGGCAGAGAAGCCGAGAAAGCAAAAAGACGGCAAAGTAATCTGATAGACACGGCGAGGAGGATCCGGATGGGCGAGGGAGCTGAGGGCGATGAAGGTAAGAGAGGATAATTGTCAAAACCCAGCCCAAGTTAAACGCGCAATAATCCCATCCTTGTACACTATGATCAGCTACATACATAAACCAAATATCAACAATGGTACTCTCCTGGATCTTCTGAACTGAATACATTGCACCAGTTATGTATCCTGGAATTCTCAAAGATAATTGCTCAATTTTGTTTGCTTGCCAGAGCTATACCAAGCAGAAATGGATAATTTCTAATCAAATTTTCACTGTGGGGAAAGGAGCAATCTGAATGACTTGTACATCAGTCCCAACAGCTTTGAAGTTAAAAGCAACTGGGTATCATGACTAATTCTATTCAAAATTTTGAATTTTATTCCTTAGGCTACATAGGACGGCAGAGATTTGCTTAGATTGAGCAAGAGGTTTTGCCAAAAACCCTTGTTATTAGGGAAAGGGTGTACTTGGATATTGTGATCCCTTTTGTGTTTGATTTCCAACTGAACTGACAATTGGATGGATTAGTCTTTGATAAATTAATTTAATGTGCATGAACAAAGAAATCATGTGTTGACTGGAGCAAGAAAAGATTAATAATAATTGACATACACTGCTATTTTGACTGGAAAATATACACTTTAAATTCTTGAATCGGACAGGACACATTTTATGGTGTTTAACAGTTTTTTCTGATGTGGTAGCATTGGCGGACTGTTATTGCTGCTATACTAACAGTACACTGTGTTGCATCACATTTAGTAGGAATATAATAATTATTTTATAGATGGCACTTCACAAAAACCATTATTAGATTGATTTGGACAAATGCAGGCAGGACAGGGATTTATCTGTTAGGATGGTTTATGTCTGAGGTTTTAGCAACTTTGCTGATACTCCTCCAGATTGGCTGAAATTTCAAAAAAACTCACTGGAGGACCTATTAACTGTGTCAGAGACACTGTTAACTGTGCCAGAGGCAAGGCACTATTAACTGTGTCAGAGACACTGTTTACTGTGCCGGAGGCACTATTAAGGGGTTTCAAAGTAGAACCGCACATGCAACTTGCAAGGCAAGGCAAACCGGTGTTCAACTCAAATGTTGAACGCCGACTTGCAGTCTCCCCGCAAAACCGGGTTATGCAAAGTGACCTGCATGCATGCGCGGGTCTACTTTGAAACCCCCTATTAACTGTGTCAGAGACACTGTTTACTGTGCCGGAGCCACTATTAACTGTGTCAGAGACACTGTTTACTGTGCCGGAGCCACTATTAACTGTGTCAGAGACACTGTTTATTGTGCCAGAGGCACTATTAACTGTGTCAGAGACACTGTTAATCACTGTGAAAAAAGTCAAGAGACTGCTGCCAGTTGAGATGCAATATTACAAAAGCGCCTTTATAATATTGCATGTCAACTGGCAGCAGTTTCTTGAAATTTCTTGATTTTTTTCCACAGCAAATAGTGCCTTTAAAAGTGCCTCTGCAATAGTCTTTTTTTACAGCAATATGCCCCGCAAAACTGTGGACTTGTCAAGATCATCACTGCTGTCAAGCAGATCCCTTCTTTCCACACTGCCCAGACTGAGCCCATACCAGATCTGCTCAATCTACAATTTAGAATTTGTTTTTTTTTGGGAGAAGTGGTCAACATTATGTCTGAGGAAAAAAATGTATAGTTGGGTTGTTCTATCTCTATCTAATATTCTTTATAGAAGTATAAAAATTATTGAATTGGAGGAAAAAGACCATTATGTTTTGCTAGTCAGTTGTGTATATATAGTGATATTTAGAATGCAAGCCTTGGACAGAGGAAGGAATATTAGAAAAAAATTGACTACAAAAGAACAACCCTTGCACTAAGGAAGGTTAAAAATGCCTTACACAGTGCAAAGACTATCTAAGAATAAAAAGACAGGTTACAACTACTTATTCCATATTATCACTGTCCTCCTCCTCAAAACCTTTTTCCGCTTGTTCTACCTCATCTTCATCCTCCTCCTCACTGCTTTCGCCAGATTTCTCCAAGTCAGAAGTGGTGGAAGAACCAAGCTTGCGTTTTTTCTTTGGGGCCGCTTTTTGTTTCCTCTTTGACTTCAGCGGTTTCAGGACCACATCACATTTACCTACAGAAACTATGGTTGGTGAAGTGTCACCCTCAAGAGTTTGACCATCAACGTGGAATCCTAGAGCGTTATTTTTGGGAGCGGGTGGGCCAATGAGCTGGACCCAATCTTCCTCTAATGCTTCAACAACAAGTTGGGCATGTTTATCTCCCATGTCCCCTGGTCGCTTACAGAAGTGCTGGGGGGTAACACCGCAATCATTGTCCTTCACCTGCAAACTGACTTTGAGTTTCGAAAGTCGCCATTGAGTGCGAGTACCAGGCCATCCTTTGATCCATTGACCATGCGTTGCCTTTTCTGGATAGAAGCAGAGTGGATTTGATAAAAATTTTCTTACATACATACACGGTTTCAAAAGAAGAAGCTTACCGATCGCAGAATTGAGTTTGGCTCGGATGAAATCAATGTTGGCTTCTTTTTCTCCTTTGTCGTGTTTTGTGAACAATTGATGGGGCTTGTTCTGTGTGCGGGGTCTCTTCTTTGTTACAACTGGTGTAGATTCTTTGCCGGTGATCTTCTTGATGACATGTTGACCTCTAAGAAAATCAACAAAGTTGAAAACCGGATCGTCCTCAGTTGAGTACATATCCAGAAAAAATTCGCCTAGATGACTGCCCCCGCTGAACTTTAGAGTGGCATCTTTGCCTCGCGATCCAACAACCAGAAAGCCTTCAGTACCAAACCTTCGGCTGAGCTGTTTCAACTTTCTTAATGAGAAAAGGGACAATCAGATGCAACACACCAAACAAACAGAATTAAATCAAGGCATCACTTACGTCAGCAACGACCTTGCGAGCCCAGCGATCCGAATCAAAGGTTGCTGATTTGTGCTTTTTAAGTAAAGATGTGGAGGCGTTTTCGTTGTTGGTTGCAATATCGATGCCATCAGTTGGATCGTCTTGTCCCAAAAAGGATTCTAAGAAGTCAGGATCCTTCCACTTCTTCTGAGTCGCAGGATCTACTAGCTTCCAAAGTCTACTGCATTCACGCTTACGATCATCGGGATGCATGTTTGCTGCAATTAAAAAAATATTACCGGTGAATTTCCGAACTCAATAATTCAAGGAAGATACCAAGAAAGCGCACAATCATTAAAAGCCTTCCTAGCAACTGGATCGTACTTGCAGAAAGTGTTATAGGTGGTCGAGCCTCTGGGATTTGCCCCCTCGCCAACATATCGTAAACACGGTCCGATTTCAAGCTTGTTCTTGTACGCTATCAAGTAAAGCTTCCGCTGATACTCCTTGTACGCAGAGTTAAGCTCAAGCTTGTCTTCACTTGTAAGACGAGCATATTGAGCATTTTGAGCAACAAGTTTCATGAGCTGGTCGAGTTCCATATGATCGGCTTTCTCAACTAGGCTGGCTGCAGTCTTAGCACGTGGAGGGGGCTTTAGTTTGGCGATTTCAGGGTTGGATTCGTGGCTGGTGGTACACGAGTGTACTGAGTTTGAGTGGGCTGCCAAGTTTGTGGGGTTTGCAGCGCTAGTGGTGGCTGGAGGACGATGTGCAGATAAATCAGGTTGTCCAGTATGGTACATAGGCTGGCCGTCCTGAGGTAACGGAGCTGGTCCTGGCGGCTTAAAGTGGGCTGGCACTGTCAGACCATTCGTTGGATCCAACGGTATTTCAAAGGTACCTCGGGGGTTCACCTGACTGAGGGGCCTTCCATACTGCAGGTTTGGGTTGGGGTTCGATGGCTGGTATGGGTCTGGATAGTAGTGAGACAGATCATTTGACTGATTAACAACAGTTTCGAATGGATCGGAAGCGCTATATTCACGGTGCAAGAGTTCAAATGGTTCAAATCTGTCATCTAGACAAAGCAAGGACGGGCACTGAGACATGTATCCAAATAAGTCCATTTGGGATGGCGGAGGCAAGTGGAAGATGTGTGAGTGCGGCTTGAGTTCTTGGAGGTGTGATTGATCGTTTGGCTTGAAGATAATCTGTGTGTTCAATCTGGATGGAAGCGGAAAAGAAATTTATTTTCATTCAGTCAAAATTTGCCTTATTTGGGGTGCTGGTGGGATCATAAAACATGAAGCAATATTCTACCGGTGTTGCTTGTGAGTCAGCAATATGTGGTGTAAGGTTGTTTGATCTGAAGAAAAGCAGAAAATTGTGTGGGTTTAAATCAACTACAGTTCCTTTTTGGTTAAATTATTGGGAGGATATGACTTACGCTAATGTTGGACTTGGCACGGTTCTGATTTATGAGAGTTGAATTAGAACGGTGGATAGACTGTAGACTGGGCACTGTAAATATTACAATCGGTTGGAAATCCGGGTGATCCGATGGGGTGTGGTCTGCCGGACAAAGTGCCGAGTGGAGGTGTGATGACGGGGGTGATGTGCTGTGGGCTGGCTGCAGTAGGGGGATCATATGACCGGTAGGCCGGCCGCCGACTTGTAAAAAAATGAGTGGCCCGACTTTTGGAGTTTGCGGGAGGTCTGGGGATTTTGGAGTTGCTGGAATCGCACACTAAAAAACACCCTCTAGCATGTATTAAACCGCCCCTACATACCTCGGTACAGTATGTTAGTATGTAGTGGCCACAGGTGGTAGGCCCGGTAGAACGCAAACGGGAGGTTGGATTCCGACGCCTTGAATCAACCTATCCCAAAACACTCAATCAGTCATGCGCGGGGGGCAGGGAGAACGGGAGACGGACCAATTGCCGCTCATCTCAACCTGGATGTCGCCCTCCTGGACGAGCAGATTGTCTGAGTCGGAGTGTATACTGTTCTTGTTGACAACGCCTCGCCGGTCCAGGCACCGCCGCGGAGGTCAGCGTTACATGCAGGGGCGTGGCGGTGGCGTGGTATTCATGGCTTGATGAATGTGGCGTCAATTTTGCTGAGGGCAATTCCCGATTGTCTATAAAAGAGGACTCCGGGTTGTGTCTTTGTGTCCCCCAGGGCGTCCTCTGCCGCTGTAATTCCAGCGTGCGGTTCGCCCTCACCCCTCCGCTGTTGCACTTGCGCAGTTTGAGGGGCTAAACTCGTTGGCCCCCCTTTGCATAATGCCTTCAATGCGGCGCGCTGGGGGCCATCCACCCACTATTTTAACCCCTGCTAGACAGGGATGGATAGTGGGTCTAGTTTGTGGTGTTTAGATTTTTTGTTAAGAACACTTTTTTTGTGATTTGCTTTTTTTTGGAAGGGGGAACCCTTGCATTTTTTTTTTTTGTAATTTTGTTGATTTGTAGGGGGAACCCTTGATCTTTCTTTCCGTGTTTCTCTGTCTTTAATAAACTTGGATGTGTGGGGAAACACCTGCCTCTCTGAAAATCAGACTGACAACACCCCCAAGCTAAGCTTGGAAGAAGAAGATGTGGACAGTGTAGTTGCTAATAGCCTTGCAAGGAATTATTTGGGACTCTTCTGGCGAAGTATTGGCTATTTGTAGGGTGTAACTGGTATATATATTGCGTAGTAAATATGTGCTGTTGTTTTTACAATTTTTTGTTGGCTAGGTACTCTGTGTACTTTTGCATGAGGAACCAGAAAAACAGTGGAGGAGAGCCTCCTTTTATAGACAAGAGTGAGGGATTTTTGCCCCCTGGAGGATTACAATTTCCCTCCAAAAAGTGCAGGTAGCACAGCAATACAAGTATGGAATATTCTAGTAACTATGGAGACAGCAGAGGCTGTGCAACAATAAAGCAGAGGCTGTGCAACAATACATGAAACCAAGAAGAAATAGAATGTTCCAAAATGGTCTATCAACCACCACAGACGTTTTCTCAGCACCTGTTTACAAGTGCCTTTGCACAATCCATGCCAAGGTTTGGTCCAATCCTTGTAAGGTACTGGTTCAAAGTTGGTTTGATGTTGGTCTGATCTTTGTTCAAAGAATGGTTGATTTCAGGTGCAATCTAACCGGATCCTAACTGGAATTGTATGAGATGTATTGTGGAAGGTACATGTAGAACATACACCATACCTATGCTGAAACTAAGCCCAACTGTGATCAGGTGGACTTGATCCACAATATTGACCAAATATATGAATGTTTTGACCTGATTTTTTACCTCTGTGTATACCCATGCCCTGTAGATTGCTCTAATGCATGTTTTTGTAGTTTTTTGGGTCAGCCTAAATGCACCCCAAAAAAATCCCAAAAGCACTCTAAACGTGTGTGTATGGAGTGTGCACTCCAATGATTGTTGGAGTACAGAGTAGAATACTCCAAGTCGGCTGGAGTGCAGAAGTGGGGACTCAAGAGTCTTTGGAGTGCACAAAGAACTTCAGTGGCCAGCAAATGTAATGAGTGCCCATGAGTCTCACTCCATAAGATTGGAGTGCATATCCCCAGCACTCCATTCATGCATGATATTTCTCCTCCCCAAAAGAGGAGTGCAGAGCTGGGAACACCAGCCAGAGCTGGAGTGCATACACTTGAACCCCAGTCAAGCAGGGTACATATAAACACCCTGTCTGGCCATCCCGTGGGCTATGTACATACACATCCTGACACCTCTTGATCACCAGAACACCACAGGGGCATGGGGGAAATAAATATTTCTGGATTCAAATTTTGAGAGGATTCACATCCTCTCAATGACCGGTCTGAGCTGTTCATTGAAGGGGCTCACTCCTCTTGATGACATGTACACGCTGGTCATTGAGATGTGTGACTCTCCTCAATGACTGGTACAGACCACTATCGAGGAGATTCAAAACTCCTCTCAATGACTGGTCCGGGCCAGTCATCAAGGGGAGTCTCTTGATGACCGGTGTGCACAGGTCATCGAGAGGAGTGAATCCCTCCAATGACCGACCGGTAAAGACCGGCATCGAGGAGATTCATATCTTCTCTCAATGACTGGTCCGTGCAGGTCATTGAGGGAACTCCCACCTCTCAATGTCCGGATTGTGCCGGTCATCGAGGGGACTCACACCTCTCGATGAACGGTACAGACCGTTCATCAAGAAGAGGTGTTACTCCTCATTCCCCTCGATGTTTGTCCAGGTCATTGAGAGGAGTAACACCTCCCCTTGATGACCAGTCTGTGCTGGTCATTGAGGGGACTTCCACCTCTTGATGACCGGTCTAAACGGGAGGAGTAACACCTCCCCTTGATGATCATCAGTCTGTGATGGTCATTGAGGGGACTTACACCTCTTGATGACCTTTCAATACAGGTCATCAAGGGGAATAATTCCTCTCAATGACCGGTCTGTACCGGACATCGAGGGGAGTAACATCTCCTCTTGATGACCGGTCTGTGCAGGTCATCGAGGGGAGCCTTGTGCCAGGCCTCTCGATGACCGGTACAGACAGGTCATCAAGGAGGGAGCACTCGGCATTGAGTGGGGTATGTACTCCACTCAATGGCCATTGAGCAGCATCAAACTCCAGTACGCCGCTCGATGGCCGGTCATCGAGTGGTGTGCACAGGACTCAATGACCGGTCATCACTAGTGGAGTACACACCCCAGTTGATGGCCAGTCATCGGGTGGGATGTACACTCCACTCAATGGCCGTTCATCGAGCAGAGTGTGTATTCCACCCGGTGGTCGGCCATGGATTGGAGTGGGGGTTGAAGAGATGTTCCACGGGTAGGGCCAGGTGAGCAGCTTATATAAGCCTCTCCGCCCATTTGATCCCTGTTGTCACACAAACGTACGGGCGTACGTTAGTGTGACACGCGCCTATTCAAGTCAACAGCTTCAAAACCAAAATAAGTCAAAAAATTAATTCAAAAAATCACTCTATTTTTACAATAGAAAGAAGTCTGAAGAGGAAAAAAATAGTAACACAACTTGGGAAGACAGCAATTCCCAAATTCCAGACCAATCAACAGTACTTCAGAATCAAACATTTGGAGCAATGTTGATTGTAAGTCAGAAATGTAATTTTTTTTATTTAAAAATATTTCTTGAATCAGGGAAACAAAAATGATGGAGTAAACCATAAATAATGTGAAAAAATGTGATCCTTCTGGAAAGACAGTTTTTTATAAACTTGGCATCTAATTCACTACAAAACAACTCACCAAACCAGAATTCACGCCTTGAGTATCTTGAAGATTGTGAATCATCATTCTGAATTGAATCAATCCATTTTTTTTTTCTGAAAGATCCATGTGCAGTGGAAGTTGGAATTCAGGGTGATTAAACATGCCCCAATTCACTTGTGCATGGCTTGCCCTTAAATCCCCACCAAAAAAACAAAATTTGGAAAATTTGCTTCAGGGAGCTAGTTACGGCACACAAAAAGAATTTGCAACTATATTCCAAGGTGGCTACACCACCCACTTCCAAGGGTGTAAATTTTATATGTTGCCATCTCAAGAATCAACCAGCCAATGGCGGAGCCACTCCACCTCATATCCAAGGCCCATTTCTGCCAAAAAATTAGAAGAGAAATCTCACATCCCTGATAATTTTAAATGGACTGAATTGGGTATTGGCAATACATGCATTAACAACTTCTACATCATTCTCAGTTGGAACTTAACTATGAAATTTAAATATGGTCTGCTTCAATTTGAACACAGGTTCAGCCACTACCAGCCAGATAAAAAAGGATACTCTCTTTAAACATCAGCACCATTCAAAGACCCCATTCCGCCAGACACACTTGAAGTAAAAATTGGAATTTGAAATCAACTTGCATGTCAACTCCCTCTTCTTTTTAAATCAATCACAACCAGATTTTTGAGTCTTGGGCAAATTCTTTCCATAAATACAAGTGAACATAATGATTTGAGCCTGAGGCGTAAATATGATTCTTCTTTTCATAAATTTCCAGAGACATATCATGCTATATGTTTATTCAACCCTTGAAAATCTCAAAAATGGTGGGCTAGAACACTTCTGGGAGGTTGATTTTGACAATGACTCACAGCTTGTTTGCTTCCATGAATTGTTTTGTAAAGATTTCAGTCACCTTATTTTCATCCTTCATAAGTGTTACCCAATTGGATCTAAGCCTTGTGATATTTTTCTATGATCTGTTCATGTAACAGCTAAGAGCATCTCCAGCAGAGCGGGGATGGGACCCGCGAGCTATAGCCGGCCGGGACCACCTTTCACACCACTGTCTCAGCTGTTTCACAGCAGCTCCACAGCAGACTGGCAATCACACCGGGGGTGGATAGCCAGATTGCCCTGCAAAACAGCACCAGGATGAATTCGGTCAAGTTACTCAACTTCAAGGACGACAGCAGCGACTTCGTGGCCTACCACACATTTGATTGGATTATCTCAGGCGAGCGCGATGAACCTTGAAGGGGAGGAGGATCCACTGTTGGCCGACAAACAATCAATTGTGAACTTCAGCTTCACAAAGATTATTTTTCTGATAACCCGTCATATCCGGAAGAAATTTTTTGCCGACAATTCCGAATGCACCAAAGCTTATTTGTCCAAATTCTCAATGAAGTTGTGGCATACAATCAATATTTTGTCCAGAAGCAGAACGCCGCTGGTCAGCTTGGGTTTTCGCCATATCAAGAGATATCATGCGCCATGAGGATGCTTGCTTATGGCTGCAGTGCAGATTCTCTTGATGAGTATTTCAGAATGGGTAAGTAAAGCTTTTTGTATATGTTGCTTGGCTTTTTTTTGATAAACCCTTGGCTTGTTTTTGATAAACCCTACCTTGATACTGTTTAGGTGAATCAACGTCCCTTGAAAGTCTCAAGAGATTCTGTCGGGCGATGGTGAATTTTTTCTCCGAAGAATATCTGCGCAGTCCAAACCAGGAGGACGTTTCGCGCCTACTCCACATTGCAAAGAAGCAAGGCTTTCCAGGCATGTTAGGCTCGCTAGCCTGCATGCATTGGTCGTGGAAAAACTGTCCAACGGCTTATGCAGGTCAATATACTGGAAAAGAAAAAGAGCCGACGATCATACTGGAAGCTGTTGCCTTGTACAATACATGGATCTGGCATGCTTTTTTTGGCTTGCCCGGAACTCTAAACAACGTCAATGTTCTGGATTGATCACCTGTATTCCAAAAACTTCAAGACGGAATTGGACCCAAGGTTAATTTTAAGATAGGCGCGAACAAGTACTCCATGGGATACTACTTATCCGACGGAATCCACCCCAAATGGGCGACTCTGGTTCAAACAATTAGCTTCCCAATGGGGAAGAAGGAAAAAAACTTTGCCAAACATCAAGAAGCTTATCGAAAAGATGTCAAGCGGGCATTTGGGATCTTGCAGGCTTGTTGGGCAATTGTCAAGCAGCCCGGCCGGCTTTGGAAGCATGAGGATCTCACTTACATCATGAAGGCCTGTATTATTCTTCACAATATGATTGTTGAAGACAAACGCGATACACCTGACGAAGACAATCATGAGTATGAACAGCCTAGTAATTATACTCAGGCAACTCCGACCAAGACCAGCAAATCCGACTTCAATCAGTTCCTCCAGCAATATCAAGCTATTCGGAACCAATCAACACACACTCAGATGAAAGCTGACCTCATTGAGCTCCAATGGACTCCACATGAGAAGTGAGTCAGGCTACGTCGTGCGCTAGGAAATGTTCCGGTCAACCTAAGCTCTGGCAGCTCTGATGAGTCCAATCAAGATTAAACTTGGCCCTATATCTATTTATAGTTTATCTTTCATGTATTTTCCTTATCTTTCTCTTTGTTGACTTGATAGATCAACTCCTTGTTTTTATCTCTCTCTCTCAGTTGTTATTCTCTTTGTTTGTTTTCATTTTTTCTCCAACTCACAATCAATTTAAGTCTTTGTGGCATAATATAAAATCAACTTAAATATAATATTTCAGCGCCAGAGAAAAGATAAAAGTTATTCAGAAGCAACAGGAGGACTACTTGAGAGTGCGACTGAAGCAATGAGAGGACTACTATGAGCTGGAGGGAAGCAAGCCATTACGTTTGGCAATCTCTTCCTTTTTTGCGGTGTAAAAAGCACGCGAGATAGGATCCATGTGGCTCATGTTTTTAGACATAATTACGTTGTAGGCGACCGTCTGCATAGCAGCAGCTTTTTCACGCGATATCTTGATGAGCTCTTTTTGTGCCTCAAGAGCTTCGCCTTCTTCAAATTTTCTTCTTTTCGCCGCTTTCCGTCCTTTGGGTCGAGAAGAGCCAAGTGACTCGAATTCATTATCGTTGTCCTCGTCATCGGCATCTCCGCCTTTGACACTAGTAGCCTCGGAGGCTGGGAGAGAGCTCGGAGGTCGTTTCTCTTTCTTTGATTGTACCGTGAGTTCATCCATAGTGTCTTGCCACTTTGGCGAGTGATGAAGAATCAACCAGCAGTGATCAAGGTTGAATGCAAACCCCATCTCAAATTTGAACATCTCCTTAGCATCAACGGCCTGAGATTAAAAAATACAGGATCATTAGAAATGATCAGATCAATGAAGAGCAATGAAAACTTACAATCTCGTCACAGGTCTTTCCACTTCCGAGTCGGCATTCCGCTTGTAAAAAGAATCCACAGTATTTGTTGACTCGATGGAGGATAATACCTAGGGCTGGGCCCCGGGTGATATCCGAGGCCTAGCGGGCACCCCGCGCTGGTCCCCTGTGGGTATACCCGAGCTTGGGTATCAAATTTGCTAATCCCGGGCACTATCCAACGGATATCGGGTAGCACCCGCGGGGACCGGCAGTTGCACTGCTCCAGGGCGTGTAGAAAGATTGATACCAGCAACACAATGTCGAAAAAACGCTCCGCTCCAGAAGATAACCCGCCGTCCCCTCCGAAAGCACCTCAAACTTCCCAGCCAACCCGCAAGTCATGGGTGTGGAAGTATTTTGTTGATGATCCGAAGGAGGATAAAGTACGCTGTACAGCTATTTTGAAGAAAAATGGTTGATTGTGCAACACTTTGCTGGCCCGTGACAAAAGCTCTAGCACCAAATCTATGAGTGAGCATTTATTCCAGAAACATCAGATACTCGACCCCAGTAAAGTGGAAGCTGGTCTGCAAAACATTGGAGCAATGATAAAAAAGCAGAAAAATGAAACGGTAAGTAAGATATTCTAACCTTCAAGGCCCAGATATTATGTTTAATTAAGATTGATTTTTTTTTCTAGAATTCCGACAACAATCTCACATCAAACTCTCTAAAGAAAGCACTTGCTTATCTTGTTGCGGATGCCGACTTGCCATTTTTGTTCGTTGAACGACAATCTTTCCGGGATCTAATGTCTCTTTTGAATCCAATGGTAAGGCCTGGTAACATGATGTTTTCCCGGAAAACAATTGCAATGGAGGTGCACTACTTGCACAAGTCTCACACCTCTCATCTGGTCAACATTTTCGAAAATGTCAAACATATTGGAGTTACTCTCAATGCTTGGACTTCGCCAAATACCACTGCGTTCCTGGGAATCACGGCTCATGCGATTACGGCGAACTGGGAATTGGTTGATGTTGTGGTAGCCATGCCTGAAGTCCAGGGTAAGTCCACAATCAAAATGGAACAAAAAATTTCACAGCTTGAATAAGTGTGATTTTCTACCCATTATAATCCAGGTTCTCATACTGGAGTCAACTTTGCCAAAGTCCTTATTGATGTCCTGGACAAGTACGAAATCACAGAAAAGCTAGTAAGCATCACCGCTGATAATGCAAGCAATAATTCCACCCTTGCAACGAGAATTGAAGAACTACTAGGCGGTGGATTCTATGCATCTGAACATCTGTTGGGATGCATGGCTCATGTCATCAATCTCGCTGCAAAGGACGGACTTGAGGCGTTTGGTCTTGAGCCTGAAGAGGCCAAAGCTGAGATAACGCTGGATCAGATGGACAATCCTCGCAGTCAGGCTGTAACTCCTCGCATGGCCGAAGGAAGCAATGTCAATCTCAAAACCGTTATTTCACGTGTTCATGGTCTAACCGTCTTTGTCCGAGCTACTCCGCAACGTTGTCAGCAGTTTAAAGGAATCATGGCCTCAGTTGGTACTCGACACATGGATCCATCAAAGTACAAGCGTCTCTCATCCTCAAAAGGAAATACCAAAACTAGTATGACAGCCCCCAAAGTGCAAACGAAAAGCAGCTCAAAAACCCTTGTCCTCGATGTGAAGACACGGTGGAACTCAACCTATCTCATGCTTGAGCGTGCTCTCGAACTCAAAGATGTCTACAACATGTTCTGTCAGCAACCGGAAGAAGCTAAATTTTCACTCTCATTGCTTGAGTGGGAGAAAGTCTCCCAAATGATAGAATTCTTGAAACCACTGAACGAAGCAACGGAATTCCTTTGCTCCTCACAATACCCAACCCTCAACATCTCTGTTCCAATCTACATATCATTGATGAAGCAAATCAAGCTCGCGCGATCGGCCTACAATGCTCGCCAGCTCTTGCCATCTGCAGAGCAGATGATTGAGAAACTCAAGAAATATCTACGACTTGCTCTGGAGAAAACGGCCCCGCTATGTGCAATGATACTTGATCCGCGCATCAAAATGTTGTACATTGAGAAGAACTCAGATTTTATTTGAGAGGAAATTGCCTTGGATTTTGATCCTGCTATCGTTCTCAGGGATTTCAAGACCGAGGCCCGCCGTTTCGATTGCAGTCCAGCAAAATTTGGTGCAACACAGCCCCAACAGATTCAGAGCTCCATCATGTCTGACATCTTTGGTTCGGAACAAGCAGCAAACAACTTGGACACTGAAATTCGGAACTACTTCCGTGCAACTACCGAGTCGGGAAACACCAAGGTTCTTGAATTTTGGCGGAGCAACAAAGCTATCTATCCATCACTGGCAGCGATGGCAAAATGTTATCTTGCCATCCCTACCACCAGCGCTCCCCCGGAGCGAGTTTTTTCAAGATCCAAATCTATAGTTGGTCCTCAACGGAGCAGTCTCAGTCCAACCTCCGTTGAGCACCTCCTCTGCCTGAAGGACTGGTACCGCGCAATTGGAACGCTCGACCCCGCTCCTTATGATGAAACCAACATATTCGAGGATTCTCAAGTCACACCAACTCAATGATGCTAGTTTTTTTTTCTCAACTTTTCTTTCTGTTTTTATTTACATGTTTATCTTCTACAAATTTGAACTTGTCAAGTCGCCTCAGCATTCTGTTTAAACTTTAAATGTAATGAAATGTTGGTCTCCAACCCTTCGCAAGACTCCTCCCGAGTCCTTTACCCAAGATATCCGATCAGATAAAAAGCTCAAAAATTCCGCCCGCGCTCCGAGCGACCGGGTCGGGTAGTCGGGTATACCCAAAGGAGCTTGGGTTGGGGCCCAGCCCTAATAATACCCCATCTAATTTCAAGGGCCCCTTGAAGTCGGATCGGAAAAGGCTTGAAGTTCTTGTCTTTCTGATGATCATCGATGTGTTCTTTCATCATGTTGAGGAAGCAGTGGTGGATTCGTTCCCAAAAGCCCGAGAGTTTCTGACCCGTTCCGATATCAGCATCCTTGCTTGTGTTGAGCCAAGAGATGCATAAGATCTTATCTTCTTTGATTTGCCAGTTTGGATTCTTGGTTCGTTTTTCCTTCTCTTTAATGTCTTCTTTTTTTCAGAATTGCCAGTAGAAGTAGCAGTCGTAGCGGCAGTAGAAGTAGCAGTCGTAGCGCCAGTAGAAGTAGCAGTGGATTTTCTTTGGTCTTTGGTGTTTTTTTGTTTGCAGGCTTGTTGGCTTTCTTTCCTTGAGTGGGTTGATGATTTTCAACTTGTGGAGACGGTGTTCTCATTGGAGGGCTAGGAGCAGGATCTTGCAGAGTTGGATCAATCATGTTGTTGGCGTGGGTGATGACTGGCAAGTGAGCAATGTCTGGTGTGTAGCAGCCTGGGTCCCGGGTGGCGATGGGATGGGGTTTGTAGCCAGCCGCGGTCTGGGATGGGATGGACCTGGATTGATCACAGGTCGTTTAATGGGTCTGCTGAACCCCCAAAATGTGGAGTGACCTGCCAAACGAGTCCAAAACTCGCGCGGTCCAAGCTCTGCTGGAGATGCTCTAACCTTGAAGAATCAGACATCCACCTTGCCAGCAAAAAATATTGTGGGTTTACCCTGTTAACCAAGGTGATCTTCTATTCTTCTTCAATTCCCTTGTGGAATAAAGCATGTCTGCTAGTTGCAACCTGATGGTAAATTTTCTGCTTGCATCTTTTTCATTTCTTCTTGCTACCAAGCTCCTGAGAAACCTTGTCATGTTTGCTCTTGTTTTGGGTAGGCTCCTTCAAATGTTGAATTTCGGCCAAAGAAAACTCCAGCTGTGGTTCTTGGAATTCTTGCAGAGGTGATTTATTGCAGGCCATTTACGCAAAATGTCAAGCAGAACCAATATAGAATCTGCAGGTGGGACAACTGGCATGGGAAATGATGCACATTCAATTAATAGCAAATATTTCAAAAAACTACTCCCCACATCATTCCTGAAACAATCAAAGGGGACCAATCTAGAATATGATGATTCAATATAAAATCAGTCCAGAGAGCAAAATAACTTGGAGTAAGATTAAAATGTTGAGATTTAAATTGATACAAGATTATCCACTCAACCTGTCAAGCAGACCCAACCTGGGAAATGCATACATACCAGAAAGCTGGCACAGAGAATAATGAAGATTCAATATAAAAGAACTGGTAGAGGAATTTAATTTTAGAGAAAGCACACCAAAAATTCACTGTTAAATATTTGGGGTCAGCCTAAATGCACTCCAAAAAAATCCCAAAAGCACTCCAAAAGTGAGTGTATGGAGTGTGCACTCCAATGATTGTTGGGGTACAGACTAGAGTACTCCAAGTCAATTGGAGTGCAGAACCGGGGACTCAAGACTCTTTGGAGTGCACCACAAAGAACTCCAGTGGCCAGGAAATGTAATGAGTGCCCATGAGTCTCACTCCATCAGATTTGAGTGCATTCCCCCAGCACTCCATTCCTGATATTTCTCCTCCTCAAAAGGGGAGTGCAGTACTGTGCACTCCAGCCAGAGCTGGAGTGCCTACAACTTCAACCGGGATATGTACAATCACACCCCACTTGATCCTCCTGATATCCATGACCGGTACAGACCGGCATTGAGCTGATTAACATCTCCTCTCAATGACCGGTCTGTACCGGACCGCCGGTCATTGAGGGAAATCACACCTCTTGATGACTGGTCTGTGCCAGTCATTGAGGGGAGTAACATCTCCTCTTGATGACCGGTCTGTGCCGGTCACCGAGGGGACTCACACCTCTCAATGACCGGCGCGGAACGGTCACACCTCCCGATGACCGGCACAGACCGGTCATTGAGGGGACTCACACCTCAATGATCGGTCACAACGGTCATCAAGGCTAATAACACCTCCTCTCAATGACCGGTGATGACCGGTCATTGAGAGGGCTCACACCTCTTGATGATTGGTCAGTCCGGTCATCGAGGGTAATAACACCTCTCAATGACCGGCCATCACCGGTCATCGAGGTGAGTCACATCCCTCAATGACCGGTCAGACCGGTCATTGAGGGGAATAACACCTCCTCTGGATGACCGGTGTGTACCAGTCATTGAGGGTAGGTGCTACTCTCAATGACCAGTCGGTCTGACCGGTCATCAAGAGGAGGTGCTACTCCCCTTGGTGACCAGCACAGACCGGTCATTGAGGGGACTCACACCTCTCGATGACCGGTCATCACCGGTCATCAAGAGGGCTCACACCAGCTCACACCACTCCATGACCGGTCAGACCAGTCATTGAGGGTAATAACACTTGATGACCGGTGATGATCGGTCATCGAGGTGAGTCACATCTCTCGATGACCGGTCTGTGCCGGTCATTGAGGGGAGTAAAATCTCCTCTCAATGACCGGTCAGACCGACCGGTCATCAAGAGTAGCACCTCCCCTCAATGACTGGTACGCACCGGTCATCGAGAGGTGTTATTACCCTTGATGACCGGTCTGACCGGTCATCAAGACATGTGACTCACCTCAATGACCGGTGATGACCGGTCATCGAGAGGTGTGACTGATGACCAGTCCGCGCCGGTCATTGAGAGGTGGGAGTCCCCTCGATGACCGTTAAAGACCCGTCATCAAGAGTAGCACCTCCCCTTGTTGACCGGTACACACCGGTCATTGAGAGGTGTGACTGATGACTGGTCCGCGCCGGTCATCGAGAGGTGTGAGTCCTCTGGATGACCGGTCGTGTGAGTCCCCTCAATGACCGGTCCAGACCGGTCATCGAGAGGTGTGATTGCTGTGGGCACTCCAAAAAAAAGGAGACTTGGAGTGCACCCCAATGCACTCCATTTCGTATTTGCTAGCTGGAGTGCAAAGCCAAAATCCTTCACTGAAAAGGTGGAGTGCTTGGGCTTGCACTCCATTTTTTTTGGAGTGCATCTAGCTGCGCTCCCCTATTTTGGTCAATTTTGGAGTACCTAGTTGTGTACTCCAATAAACATGGAGTGCCCATCTGGGGACTCCATGTTTTGGGAGTACAAAATCAAGGCACTCCAACTTTTTTGGAGTGCTGGCCCCCCAAAGCCAAAAATGTGGAGTGCATGAAGTAAAAGTTTGGAGTGCATTTAGGCTGACCGCATCCAACTGTTTTCAAATTTACTACAAAATCTTTGTGTTCAGACTGAAATTCATTTTAGATAGACACTAGATAAATCAGGAATTCTGCCAGTTTGTTATCAGAATCCTCTTTTCCAAGCTCACATATCAAGTCTATCAACAGCTTGGCGTATTTTGTATGAAAAGACTCTCTGTAAGCTCCAAGGATTTATCTTGAGCAATTTCTGAATCTCAGAAGGATGAATCTCACTCTTTTGCAAGAAGTTGAGGAATACCTCCCAAACATTTGGGCATTCAAGTTGACAAGATGTTCTCATGGAAAAGTTTCTTTTATCTTCAGGAGAGCCTTTGAATTCAATCTCACACCAGCTTGAACACATTTCAAACTTGCCTTGAGCTAAATTCAGCATTGATTCAACAATAATTCAGCATGAATTGACCCCAAGTTAATTGAGTGGAAATTGAGTGTACATTGCTGATAGTGTTCCAGCAGAAATTTCAAAAGGTTAAAAAAATCATTGAATGATTGGAATTGCATGCAACTGCTGAACAAGCTCCCCTGGTATAACCCCATGATTAATCAAAATATATTATATAGTAGTAATAGAAGAAACTATTTTTTCTGCCAAGCAGTTGACAATTCCTTGCAGTGTGGTTGTACATCTGTTTTTAAATAGTTAAAGTAATTTATATGGTCAAGTTGCAGTTGGTATCAATATTATATCAGACCCTTTCCAACATGACTTCATAAACATTCAGCATAACTTCAGCAAAAATTCAGCACAAAATTACACATCACTTGGAGCCAAGTCCTTAACAAGATTTTAAAGGGTTCCTAAAGAGAGGGGTGAAGGCACTTGCACGCAAGTTCTGAGCAAACATCCGTGGTGAACTGTAATGGAAGTTTTGCCTTAGCAACAAGAAGGATTGGAATATTCTAGAGAAAAAAATAGTTGTCATGTTCAAAGAAGTGCCCAATAGCAACAAGATAAGGATCTGTACATACTTCTTATCAGGTTTTGGGGGTCAAAGCCTCTACTTGGACTTGGACTTTCATCCCTCCACTAATTAACTCCTGATCTCTGGTTATTCAAATATAGTGTAAAAGATGGTACTGTAACACTGCATACATAATTAGGAGTATGCAACAGGAAATGACTGTAAATATGCATGTACATGTAAAAATTACTATGTAGACTTGTTATGTATCTGTAACTGAACTATGTAACTGTGAAACTTGTGTGTAATCTCAAAAAAATGAATTTTTCCTTCCTATACAAGAGCGTTGACCACAACGGAAGAACTGCGATGTGGATGATATTGTCATCATCAGCAAGAACCCAGAAGTCTTCAAAAAGGAAATGGAACAGGAATTCGACATCAAGTACCCCGGAGAAGCTGAATTCCTCTTAGGAATGAATATTCAGCGCTTCACCGACGGCCTCCAAATCAACCAAACTCAATACATCAAGCGCAAGCTGGTCGAGTTTGGCCTAGACACAGAATATCCATCCTTATGCCCGCTGAACCCAAGAGAGAAGATGACGAAGGCAAAGGCGCATGAAATGGCTCTCTTTGAAAAGCTGGGGGTGAATTACCGGGCGCTGGTACGATCTCTAAACTACCTGAGCGTTCTCACAAGGCCCAACATATCACTGGCAGTAAGCCCGCTGTCGCAGTACCTGGAGCACCCATCCAAGCGCTTGAAAGTGAGACCGACATGCCGTGTGCCGGATAGGTACCGGAAGACTTGCACTGCTGCCTGGTAGTGCTTGATACCTGGCCAGGCAGCAGTGCAAGTCTTCCGGTACCTATCTGGCATGCGGCATGTCGGTCTCACTTTCAAGCGCTCGGATATTAAAATAAAGAAACAAAACATTTCAGTTGCTTGAAATCTTTTAGAGCCCACATTGACTCACTTTGACCAACCCCAGATATCTTCTTTTTACCGCCCAAGCCGCCCCATTCCTTCCATAACACCAACACGTCTGAGGAATCCATTTTCATGTCTTCCCCCAAAGGACAACCCCATTTACTATAGTGAGCCGCATCAAAAACGCCACCACACCAAATACACATGCTCCTATCCACGCAAGCTTGTTGAAAAAGCTTGCATGAAAACCCTGAGTCCTTCATAGCCGCAGACACTTTGTCCAGATCCATAGGGTCACCGTCCGGAAGCTTAGGTTGAGTTGGCGTTTGACGCAAGGCAGAAGGATGAGGTTGTTGGTTTGACTGAGAAGGTTGAGTATTGTGCACATTGTGATGACGGTTCTCGGAAACTGGAGGCCCCTTTTGATGAGCACGGGGATCAAGGATCTTGCTGACACCTGTGATGTTCTTTGCCACCAACGCCGCAATTGTTTGTCTCTCTTCCAATCCCACGGACTCATCCCATGGGCCACAAAAAAGAGCCATCCTGATAATGTTTGGATCAATTGCCTTGTCGTAAGCAAGACACTTCGTGTTTTCCGCTAATTTCAAAGGTTGCAACAAAGCATTGAAAATAATGTTGAATTTGTCAATTGATTTAGAACCTTGACGGGCCAAGTTAAAAGCCGCTTCAGCTTGTTCAAGCTCATGATGATTTGCAAAATTAAGCTCAATGTTTTGGATAAGAGATTTGGAATTTAACATCTCAGGGATGACATAGTCCATTCTTGTTGAAGCTTGCAAGATTGGAAAATTCAAGGTTGACACGTTTTTCAACAAGAGACCGTGCCACCATATGTATGCCAGCACCTCTGCATCCATTCTGCCTGACGCCGGCCGGGAGATCCACAGAATTTTCTGTTTTTCTGTATTGAAATGCTCCCCAATACGCTCAAAAGTATTTCGCAGATAGAAACAAAATCTGCTAGTTTTGTGAGGCATACCAGTAAAGTAGATGTGAGATTCATGCAAGGGTTCAATAAAGATTCTTGGACGCTCTACCACCGCTGGATGGGCTTGAGAAAACTCCAAATGACCCATTTGACCCGCTAATCCCTCATTAAAACCGTCCACCATACCACAACAATGCAATAACAACTGTTGATTCTCCAATTGAAACTTGAGTAATTCGGAATGGAAAACCAAATTGATATCCTTGGTCTACTTTTGTAAAGAAGCAATTGCCGTTTTATCTTGAAAAGCCTGAGAGTTAAGGAGATCTATTGCCGCAGCTTGAGATTCAATAAGGGTTGACTGAAGGGAGTTGTTGACTTGTAAATTAGAAAGGAGAAATGAGAGGTCCTTGTCTTGATTTCCCGCGATTCCGGATGGGCCTTGAGTTGGGGCTTGTTGAACTCTGGGAATTGGTCTAGGCAAAAAATTTATGAAGGAAGGTGAGTTATGATCAAATGGAGATGGTGTGTTGACCGAAAAAAATTGAGTCAGCTGAGGAGGAATTGGCATAGTTGGGTGAGATGAGCCGGGAACTGGGTCTTGAGGAGGAGAAGGAGTAAAACAAGGAGAGATTTGAACTGGTGTGATGGGAGACATAACCGCCAAAGATTGAGGTTGTGACATAATGTATGAACAAATGCAGAGAAAGCGGAAAATTGTTGATTATATATATTTTGATGATGATTGAGATATAATTGTGAGGGTCAGGCTACTACTCAGTTTGCAACATATAGGCTATGAAGTCTATCCAAGAGGATTACTTGCCGGATGCTTGAATAGTAACAAGATTCAGAGTTCTAAATGATGCTCAATAGAAAACTTTCACAATAAGATGGTTTATTCTTTGTATAGTTGATAATGTTTATTTCATTTATTGGTAAGGATATATTTTTGATGGGGAAATAATAACAAATAATATCTCAATAAGGAAAAGAAGAAAGGGAGGGAGGAAAAACCAAAGACCAAGAAGAGTAACATAGTCAAAGAGAATGAAAACTCCAAGAAATAAAAAACTACGTCATCACACATCATCATAGCATGACATGATTGAAAACAACATTCAATCTTCAAAGATCTTAATAATCAACCGGATCTATAACCTCTCAAAGATGAGTAAGCAAAGATCTCAACGATTAGCATGATTAATTCTTGATGATTCTCACTTTGCCCATTCCGCACGCATTCCAGTTCAGTCGGTTGGTGCTTCAGCCCGCCCCCTCACCAACAATGGCATGGCATTTCCGGCTGTGTATCAATGGCTTTGGCCTTGGTGTGATCTTTCTCCAAGTTGCCATCTGACATCCCATTCCGGTCAGCTTCAACCCAATGAAGATTACAAGCGACTCACATTGAATGCCCAACCAGCCACTCTTCCCACTTTCAAAAATCTCAGGGGTTCAAAAAAGTTGTTTGATTCACCCCCCCCACAATCAGTACGAAGGACTATCATGAGTTAGCGCTTGCGAGGCGCAGCACTGTTGCAGAGCATTGCCAGCAACCAGCTGTACCCGGGCATGCTCCCCTCAGACTACGGCGATGACACCTACATACCTCTCCAATTTCATCGGGCCCTCTGCCGTTGCCCTTTGCTTTCAGGCCCGCTAAAAAATCTGAGAGTTTGTCCAGGAGATTTTTGTCAGCAAGATTGAGTCCAACCCGTTCATTCCCAACCTCCAGGCAGCAGAGGGCCACAAGCGGCAAACTTTATCTTAAGTGCACAGATTCCAGCTGGCCTATGTTGACGAAGAGGACTAACTGCTTCTGCTTACTACTTCAGATAGTGATGGGTCGGATCCGGTGAGCGAGGCCAAGGAGCAGTGTAAGCACCGCATGGTGTTGCATCACAGAGGCTGCAAGACTTGGGGCGACTTGGAGTTGTCCAAGATGAAGGCCACATAAGTCTTGTCTTCCACACATCTCAAAGCCATCCCCGAGGTCAAAGAGATCAAGCACAACAAGCACACCACTCCCAGAGCTCCGCAGCCTCCAGGCCCACCCGCATACGTGCTTGCAGACACGCTCCTGCAGCTGACCTGACCCACACCGCTGGCAAACTTAAAGAATACACCCTCCCCACTACAATCGGATTCCTTGGATTTGTCATTCTTAGCATCTTCTTGGCTATCAAACCTGGTCATGAACCTCTTCCCTCTTCCTCCTCCTTGGATCCCCTCCTACTACATGCCCCATTTTTTATGCAAGATGATGCGCTGTGAATGAAGAAAAGACTGTCCCCTTAATTCTTGGCTTTATTTTTTTGGTTGCATGGTTCTGTTTATCACTGCATGTATGTGCATGCATTTGTTTGTCTGAGGGAAAGAGAAGGATGAGTAGGAACAGCAGTGCGAAAAAATGGACCACAGATGATACATAAGAGTAAATGTTGTAGCCAAGAAGGATTCTTTTAGTGATGGCTGAGTTAGGATTCTCCAGAAATCATGATCATCTGATCTATTTTCATACCTTATCCTTCAGATTTTATTTTTGGTGGGGGGGGGGGGGTACTACACCAAGTTGTTTGATGATTCATTTGAATTTTGAAGAAGCCAGAGTTTGTAAAATCACAAGCTTCCTTGAACTTCTGAATGTTGACTACTCAAAAATCACCCAATTTTTTTGTAGTGGGAGTATGAAACCACAATATCTAAAGCAATGGAGTTTTTGAAATTTCACTAGAATCAAAGGTGGCTACATGGCTAGACTTTCAGAGTATTGGTCTGACCACTTCCCCTCATCATCAACCATTCACATGTGCTGGCATGGCCCCTGTTGCATCTGCAAACCTATAGGAAATATTTCTGGCAAAATGTCAGGCCAGGGGGACTTTGTTAAGCTTGGATATATTTTTTGGCTAGGGGAAATTTGTTAAGCTTGGATAATTTTGCCCAATGTAATATTGCTGCCTTACCTTATATCTGACAAGGGGAAGCCCCCAAATTTGGGGTCTCAGGGGGTGTTACAGTAAATGGGGGTTTGTAAATCACAGGAGGTGAAAGGTAAAAGGGTAATGTGACAGCTCAAAGGAAACGGATTAAATTTTTCAAAACTTTGATGTTGCAATTCCTGGGCGACTATCTACATAACAGGCATTCAGTCAAAGGAAAGCAAATTTGAAATGAAAACTTGGTAAGAAACCAAAATCAGTGCAAACTGGTGAAATAAATTCAAGTTTTTTGAAGAAGACACAAAAGTTGTGCTGGAAAGACAATTGTTGGGGAAATATTGATGAGGTAATTAATTCATAAACTCTGAACATGAGGAAGAAATTCCTTGTAAAAAATGTTTTAAGTTTCATATGAAGCCTGGCCACTTTCAGGCGGAGGAATCACTATCTTTGTAGTTTGGGTTGACTTGCTTCTTGAATCTTTCAAAAGTACAACATAGAGCTGACAATGACTAAAAACAGGTTCATGAAGCACAATACCAACATTTCCAATTCTTTGACCTTGAGATTTATTAATTTTCAGGGAGAAAGCCAGATTGAAAGGAAATTGCTTTCAAATGAACTTGAAAGGCAGTCCAGACTTGTCTGGGTCAGATATATTGAAAGGAATGTAAGGGATAGCCACAGAATCATTAACTCTGTTACCTGATATGACTCTTGTGTGAATCACATTTGGACCCAAGTTTTCCACAATCAACCTGGTTCCATTACAACAAAGTCCCATTGTCTGATCAAGGTTCCTGAGCATTATCATTGGCACTCCAAGTTTCAGTTGAAGAATATGAGGTGGGAACCCTGAGATGTTCAACCCTTTGATAGACTCTTGCAAATATAGGTTTTGGGGATCATCTTCCAAAGAATCAAAGCTTGTGTAAGTTCTCCCCTGAGATGGAATGTATTCTAGAATTCTAGAGTTGATTTGTTTTAAAGAAACATTCTTGCAGTCTTATGAGATGATTCAAATTATGAATGACTATTGAAGTAGGTGGGTTGATTTTGTTGTTTGATTGAGTGATAACTTCACATCTCAAATGGATAAGAGAAACTGCTGAAATTGAGGATCACCTGCTGCACACATGTTGGCTGGAAGTTAGATGATATTTTGTTGAAAGTATCTCCAGCAGTAAGAGTTGACAATGCTTGCATCAAAAATCTGGGGACATGTTCCCTTCTGCACCATTGGTGAAACCTGATGTAAATAACCTCCAAGTACAATTACCTTGCCACCAAAGGGTTGATCAGAATCCATCAAGTCTTGGAGTAATCTGTCTCAGTGTTTACCAATTCAAGGGCATGTCTATGTGTCATTGGGGCTTCATCCCAAATGATAAGCTTTGATTGCCTCAACACATCAGCCTTTTGAGAATGTTTTGTGATTGAAGAAACTGAAATTTGCAGAAGCTTTGGAGGAATTCCAAAATTCAACTGGGCAGTACTGCCATATGGCATGTTCATATCTACAATTCCTGTGGGTTCAGAGAGAATAAAAATTAAGATGGTATGGATGGGAAAATGAGAGCTCACCACTTCCTGCACCTGTGATAGACTAGCAACTCTTTGGGTTGATCTGACATTTTCCAATAAGCAGTTGTATCAGAAAGTCTTTCCAGATCCCCCTGGACCATCATTAAAGAAGCAAGCAAGTTGTTCTGAATAGATCAAAGGCTGATCTCTTCTGATTGCTCAAATGATTTGCATTGTCAATATGAGATATCCACATGTTGAAGACCATTTTGTAAAAGTATTGGATTGATTACTTCAATCATCTGATTTGTCATGAGTGCATCATATTAAAATCCCTGATGGATGTCCAGTCTTCATTTATGTAATGGTAGGAAGAATTTCATAAACACAGAGGGTATGAAGGTTGAAATTTTGCTATAAGTATGCCAAATAACTTTTGCAAATAAGATGGCATCATTGTTTCATTTGCTGCAGCCATTGTGGCTTTCAAATGATGATCATTTTCCAACAGACCCCGGGCCAAAGCAGCTGAACAAAAACTGTTAATTTGTCTCTGAAATGTACAAACACTGTGAAAAAAACTTGAGAAATTGGTGTCAGTTGACATGCCAGATCCAGGCTGATACATTGCTGCATACCTGAGTTTGTCCAGCTTTATTCCAGGTTTAGTCCATGTATTTTTATGGATTAGCTCAGGCTAAGCAAGTATGTTGATACTCTGCTTAGCCACACTAACTTTTTGTGCAGTTATGTACTTGTGAGATGCTCAGCTGGCACAGCAGTAGCACCTTATAGGTACATACCAGCACCCTTGTCAAGTGGCTGGCATCCCTCCAGCCGACAGACAAGGCCGCATAGACCCAACCACGCGGACTAGGAGGAATCCCTCCCAGTCAACAACATGTGTAACACACCGGTCAACCAAAAGTCGTCCGAGAGGGAGGCCTCCCGGACGACGGCCCCATACAACAGTCGCCCAGGAGGGATCCTCCCGAATGACCGCTTCATACACCAGTTGTCCAGGAGGAATCCCTCCCAGACAACAGATACATACAACAGTCGCCGCCTACATAACAGTCGTCCGGGAGGCAATTCCTCCCGGAAAACTCCTTCATACACCAGTCGCCCGGGAGGGATCCCTCCCGGACGACTAGGATCCCTCCCGGACGGCTAGGATCCCTCCCGGACGACTAGGATCTCTCCCGGATAACTACTTCATATATCAGTCGCCCGGGAGGGATACCTCCTGGACAACTGCTTCATACACCGGTTGTCCAAGAGGAATCCCTCCTGGACAAGGGCCCTACACACATTGAAAGTCGCCGGAATCAAGTGGAATTAGACCCATTCAATTACCGGTGTGTTCAGGTCATTGAATGGGTCTAATACCACTTGATGTCCGACACACACCGGTCATTGAGTGGGATCAGACCCACTTGATGACCGGTGTTTGCTGGTCATTGAGTGGGATAAGACCCACTCAATGACCGGTGTGTGCCGGTCATCAAGTTGGTCTGATCCCACTCAATGACCGGCACACGCCAGTCATCGGGAGGGTCTTATCCCCCTCGATGACCGGCAAACGCGAGTCATCAAGCGGGTACACATACCCCCTCGATGAACGGCACATGCCAGTCATCAAGCAGCACATACTCGCTTGATGACTGGCACATGCAAGTCATCGAGAGGGTCTTATCCCTCTCAATGACCGGCAAACATGTGTGCCGGTCATTGAGTGTACCATCTCAAAGAACGGTCGGTGTGTGCCGGTCATCAAGTGGGATAAGACCCACTCAATGACCGGTGTGTGCCGGTCATCGAGTGGGATAAGACCCACTCAATGACCAGTGTGTGCCGGTCATCGAGTGGGATCAGACCCACTCAATGACTGGTGTTTGCTGGTCATTGAGTGGGATTAGACCCACTCAATGACCGGTGTGTGCCGGTGATTGAGCGGGTATGTGTATCCGCTCAATGACTGGCATGTGCCGGCCATTGAGCGGGTATGTTTACCCGCTTGGTGACCGGACTGTGCCGGTCATCGAGCGGGTTGTGTACCGGCTCAATGACTGGCGTGTGCCAGTCATTGAGTGAGTATGTGTACCCGCTTGATGACCGGACTGTGCCGGTCATCAAGCAGGGTGTGTACCCTTTCATCATGTTGACTGAGAGGGATCCCTCCCAGTCTACATAAAAGCTCTGTGGGCTTGTTGACCAGGAAGGTTTCTTCCTGGTATGTAATAAAGCTGAGCATTCAGCTCAGCGTAGGTTGTGTTATATATATATATATACATATATATACATAGCTCAGACTCAGCTTGGTGTGCCTCAGGTTTGTGCACTGCACCAGAGTTCAGTTGAGCAATGTGCAGGAATTCCAGGGTTTACCTGAATCTATTCACCCCATCAATATTTTCTTCAACATCCAAGGCTGATTTATCATAATATTTGTACAGGTATTTGACTGCACAAATTTCTACATTCATGTGACAGTGAAATTTGGCTGATAAGTATAAATTGGAGGGCACGACCCAGCAGTTGTCAATGATAAAGTGTTTATTTCCTCTTGTGATTTTTGGTTCATTGTAAATTCTCCTATACAACTGGTAGGAATTTTCATTCATTAGAATTTCAGGGGTGTTGAATTTGGGATTTTTGTTGTGGGTGTTGTTGAAATTGCATTTGATTTGGTGTTCTTGCATAATGTTTGGGAAAATGAACATCTGGATTAGAAACCCCTCTTGAAAATTGTTGTGAATGAATGGGAAAATGAAAATCAGGGTTATAAACCCTTCTTGAAGTGTGTTGTGATGGTATGTATTCTCTTAAAGTGGCTGGTCTGATGATTACCAAAGTGGCTGGTCTGTTGATTACCAAAGTGGCAAGTCTGTTGATTACCAAAGTTGTTGTCCAAAATTGATCCTGTACTGGTAGTTTTGGGTACATGTGGTAGTTTTGTGTACATGAACATGATATAGATCATTATAAATATGGGGAATCTTGTTAGACCACCTCTTTGTATAGCAGCCTCATGTTTGTTATTGTGAAAAGAAAATGAAGGGGAAGAAGATGCTGCAAAATAATGTTGTGTTTCTCTGAATCTAGCTTGCTGTTCCGCAGCATAAGCTCCTCTCAATTTTTTCATTGGATTGTTGCATTTTTGCAATGAGAAAAGAAAAGGATTATTAATCAGAACGGGGAAATTAATTGAGGTGTGATGAGGAGGATAGTAGTGGGTGGTGTCTGATGAGTGGATTGGTTGGGGGGAACTAAAAGCACATTGTGTTGATTGTGTTGTTTATCTAATTTATGTTGAAGGTTCAGATGGGTACAATCAGCCATTTTCAAGGTTATAGATGTGTAACCAAGTCCGATGAAGCTGATTGCTTCAACAGACTTGGTTGTTGGTGTGAAGCCAAGTCTGATGAAGCAGAATTTTTGTGGAAGTGGTTATCAATGACATTGAAGACAATTACCCAGGTGTGGATATCTGTCCAAGCAATCTGCACATCCCCAAGGGAACGCTGAACGGAGTCAAAGCGAGTCTGTTGAACGGAGTCCAGGGATGGAGTACAAATTTATGGGGTCCTTCCAGCAGACTTGGAGTTGTCCACTCAGTCTTGATGGCCGCAGTCCTCCAGAGAGCGCAAGTATGCCTTGCTGAGGAGGTGTGAAGTTTCCTTCACCCAATGGCTGGTATACACCCAACAATCTGCTTGAACGGACTGGGTTATAGATGTCTCACCCTGTCTGTTCAAGCAAAAAGAAAATTGACGCTGGTGTTACATGCATACAGATGCCGGTGTTACTTGCATACACAGATTTTGTACAGGATATTGACGCCGGCGTTACTCACATAGACAGATTTTGTATGGGTTTTTTTGGCCCCCAGACCCTATTCCTTTAGTTATATGTAGATAAAATTATTTGGGAATATTTATCTCAATGTAACATGCGCAGATTTTTGGGATGTTCAATTTAAATGGCAAAATTAACCAAAATCAAATGAGTCCCCCTTGCCTGAGGCTTTGCCAGACATTTTTAATTTTACTTGTAGGTAAAATATCATGAATTCTGTTGGAAAAATGTGCATCATTTTCAATTGAATTTGATTGGCATGAGGCTGGAACTTTGTGTGGAAGGTCTCAAGGAGTTTAGTTGAGGAGGACCCCTTTGGAGGTGCAAAAGGGGTCATTTCAGTATGTGTGACTGGTTGATGATGAGGGCAGAGGGTTAGACAAATACCCTCATGAAGTGCAGCGGCGTAGCCGCCTTGGCCTCTAGTCTATTTTTAAATTGCAGGATGTGCAAGCTTGTATCAATGTTCAGCATAATTACCACCAAGGAAACTGCCCAATCATGAATACTAGACCAGAAAGAATTGCAGGCCAAGAAACAGAACTCAGGATGGCTCAAGTTGAACACACTGACAACAGAAACTTTGTGATCAATACTGCCTCTTTTCATAATCCATTTCAGCACCATCAAATTTCTCTGCCCAATTTACCCTCAGATTACCAATTATCAAGCGATGATTCAATGTGTTTTAGATGGCCTGCAAAACTGGGGTGTACATGGCTTTGAATTTCAAGAAAATAATGTGGTTGAGGCGATTAACAAATGATCTTACCGTTTTTCCTTTTTGAGAAGCAGTGCAGGTTTTGTGTTTGTCTGTTTATTTCTACGGACGCCTTACCATCAACTTTGTTTCATTATTGATGGCTCAAATTAAAATAATGGGTTTCTGCAATCAGTGGATCTGATTGTGTGATTGATCCAGACTTTCGCGAGTCCTTTCTTTCTTTCCGGTGGATCGATGTCTTAGCTTTCGCCCATCCGATTCCTATGTACCCGCAAGCTTCCTGCCTGGCTGCCGGCGAGCTGTCTGCTGATGTGATCGCGCCCATCCTTCCCCCCCCCTGGCCACACCCACCCCGAACCACCACCCCAGAGCCATGGCCGCCCAACCGAGCCCAGCCGAGCAGCAGCCCCCCAGCCGAGCACCGAGCAGCACGATGGCCAGCCCACACCCCAGGCCCGCCGAGCTGGCCCTCGACGACGACGAGCGCCGGCTGGGCATGGAGATCGAGGCCGAGCACCAGCTCGGAGTCTCCAACTGGATCCCCCTCTTCCTCGTCATCCTCCCCAACCTCGGCGCAATGTTCTTCGACGGCGAGCCCGAGAGCTGGAGAGACTCGCTCCTCTTCCTCCTCATCGTCTTCTTCCTCTACAAGATCTCCAAAGGTCAGCCCCGCTCCCCAGTCTCCCCAGCCAGCCTCCCCCTGCTAACCCGCAGACACAGCCCCATGGCAGCTCTACGCCTCCGCCCGAACCACCCGCATCCTCAGCCAGGCCCGCGCCGCCCCAAGGAGAGCGGAGGCCGGCTGCGCCAAGACGGTCTATCCGATCCGCAGCCACCAGGCCCTCACCGAACTCAAGCGGAACGAGATGGCCTTCCTCCTCCTCGCCACCTTCTCCCCCGCCCTCGGCATCGCCCTGCTGCTCTACCTCCACACCAAGCTCGACCTCGGCCTCGAGTACCTCGACAGCCACTCCACCGTGCTCTACCTGCTCTCCTCGCTCGTCAAGCCGCTCGGCCACCTCCACCACCGTCTCCTCCAGCGCTCCCGCTTCCTCCAGAGCCAGCTCCAGTTCCCCACCCGGCTGGCCGACCAGTTCAACCAGACCATCGACCAGCTGGCCCTCCAGCTCGCCGAGCTCCAGCGCTCCTCGCCCTCCAAGTCGCAGCTCGACGCCTTCGCTAGGACCCACATCGACACCCCGCTCGCCGCCCTCTCCGAACGGCTGGCCAAGTACCAGAGCAACGACGAGCTCCTCCAGCTCAGGGCCGCCGCCAGACTCTCCGGAATCGAAGAAACCCTGGCCGAGATCTCCGGCCAGCTCGACTCCGCCGAGCAGACCCTCAACAGCCTCATCCAGCAGGACCAATCCCAACACGCCTCGCCCATCCATTCCCTGGGCAAGATCGTCCACGAACTGCTCCTCGAGCCCCGTCCATCCACCAAGCCCGCTCCCAAACCAATCACCCACGACCCCCATTCTCCCGGACCCTACAAGCGTCCGGCGGCCCGTCTCCAAGCAGAAGAAGAGCACACGAGCACCCCAGGCTACCTCGCCGCCCTCCTCCGTCTCCTCAGCCCACCACTGCCCAACAAACCAGCGTCGCGCCCGGCGAAGAGAAGCATGTCGGCCGCCAGGCTGCTCATGTGGCCCTTCCACACCATCCTCATCGCCCCGCTGGGCCTGCTGCTCTCGACCACCCTCCGTCTCCTGCGTCTCCCGCTGCGCCTCGTGCCCTGGCTGGTCCCCCCCGCCAGTCAGCCGGCCGCAGCCGGCCGGAGCGCCCGCCGCCGGGACCACCACCACCACCGCCACCACCACCACCAGCGCACGCACCGCTCCCCATCTCCCCCGCCCAAACCCGCCCCCTCCCCGCCCGACTCTCTCTCCCCCGCTACCACTAGCCCCGACAGCCAACACGCCCAGCTCCACTTCCTCCTCCACCCCCATCTCGACCAGCCCGACAACAGCAAACCGATCCAATGGGCTAACGAGCCCGCGTTCTATGACCCTGCCGACGACGACCAGCGCACGTATCAGGACCATCTCTTCTGAACTCCTCCTTTCTTCTTCTACTATATCAAAGCACTCCCTCCCCTCTGCTACATCTTTACCCACACACACACACTATTACCTTATATGTAGCATTTTCCCCCCTGTCTCCGGCCAGAAGCAGCCCCCTTTATTTAGTTAGTCATCCATGCCTCCCAGGGCATCACTGTACCTATTTATGTTTTTATTGGCCACATAAGTTACCGACAACAGACCACACTTACACCTATAACCCCTCTGTCTTTGTGCGTACATCTTAGCCCTTTCTGTTTCTGAAAGACCAGCAGACAGTTAATTAACCATTATAACTTACCATTATGCTACCCATATTGTCTACCCCTAAAACAAAGAAAACAACACAATTACCCCCATCAGAGCCTGGACATGTTGGAGGTTCAATCCCCATGATATTTTTGCTTCTTTGAGCCCTGTGTTCAGTGCAAACTCAGGGGACGTTGCTGAACCTTTCCATGAGAGTAATGTTGTCCAAAGCAAACCTCAAAAAACCAATTGATGTATCTGTTAGAATTACGACCGAAGACCTAAGAGAAGATGAGGATGAGGAGGTGAGTGGACTCAGTGATCACCACAAGGGGAACAATGTGATAAAACTCAGATGAGGAGGAGAACCAATGATGTTATTACTTGTATAAATAAAGTAATACATACATGATTTTAGATAATGAAGAAAGAATGTATGTATAATGAATAAAATAATAAGGAGACATGTTTTGGATAAGAAATAGTACTAGAGGCTATTCATCAGGTTTCTAGACTACAAGAGGCTGCCATAAAGGCTAAGATCAGATCAGAAACAGGCTACAATATTAAATAAACAATAACATAAAATAACACTGGATTTTTGGTGGAAGTAGGAGAGAAAAGAAGCTGAAATTCCAACAGTATTAACTGTCTCAACTGTGCAAGAACATTGGACCCTGAGCAGGAGCAAATTGTTCATCTGACGGCCCCGCGGCCCCCCATTGTGTGGACGTAAGAGCATTTCCAACAGTCCCTGGATTGCATGAACCCTGGGTTGCGGCCCTGGAGCACATTTCACATCAGAGGAAGTTGAAAAAAGCTCCCAGCCAAATGGGTCAAGCTGATACAGCCAAAAGTGGGGATAATTCACTTTCAGAGAGCGCCTGCACTTCGCGGGGGCTTTAGGCCTAGCCGCTTGCCCTCTGAAACAATGGGACTTGCGATAAGTTAGGAGATGCCTCGACTCGGGTGGCGAGTCCGCCCAACACTGGAGCAACTCGCTAAATCGGGGTCGCGAGTCCCGGTTTAGCGAGTCCGTTGGAGATGCTCCAATTGAGATGGCTGTGGTGCAGTCAGGCCCTGGAGATACTCTAGATCCAGACAGCCCCTGCTTACGTAATGGTCGCCATCCGAGCGCATGTTGCCACTGCCACCATCTCCCAACTTCCCTCCACCGGCCACTCACTCACCCTCAGATCTCCAATCAATCCCGAACCTCCCGCCACTCCACAGTACAGTGCACCTTTGCCACCCAACCGAGCTCATTCCCGAAAGCTACCCGACCACTTCGTCAACTGCTGCTGTCATCATGAGTGGATGTATGTTTCCCTGATTCTCTACCTCTCTCTCCACGTGGCATGTAAACTGATCCGCTCCTGAAACACGAATCACCGCATTGTGCAGGGGATGATCAGGTCGTTATTGGTCGTAAGACGACTGGTCCTCGAGTGGCCAGAGATCAAGCAACTGTAAACGCTGCCAGGCGAGCTGGTGAAGCAGTCGATGCCTCCAAGAAGAGTAAGCATGCACATATCCTCGAGCGATCCAAGCTTCCCATGAAGTCCCAACTGACGCAAATCATCGGGCATGACTTGTCTAGGCGTCATCAATGCTTCTCACGTCGGGCCAGACCACCAACGGATCGCTAAACTCGACCGGGTAAACGATGTAGCCCCACCTGCAAAGGTCAACCCCTCAGTTTCTCAGGCGATGAAAGACGCTCGGATCGCTCTATCAATGACACAGAAAGACTTGGCCGCCAAGACGAACGAGAAACCCACCGTGATTGGAGATTACGAGGTAAGCGTCGATTTGCTTCCACGTGCTTCCCGACCTTCCTCTCCTTGTCATTCAGCCTGGTTGACCTCGATTCTCAATCGCTCTGCATTCTTTCCTATTCATTATCATTCTAGGCTGCCAGAGCCGTCCCCAGTCCTCAAATCTTGGCCAAATTTGAAAGGATCTTGCAGGTCAAGCTGCGTGGCAAGGACATTGGTGCTCCTCTCGCACCTCGAGGCAAGAAAACTTAACCAAACTCAACCCAATCAATCTTCAACTGGAGATGATCTGCTTCCCTTTGGCATGTTTATTAAGAAAGTCTCATTAAACACTCTCTTGACTAACTTTGAGCCGGAAGTTTTCATTTGTTCAAATCTCATCGTTACCATTGTACTAGTTTTGCCCCCTACCCCAAGAAAAAAAATTGTGCTAAATGCATGTGCATGCCAATAAAGATGTACACCATCATTTTCTTGGTGTGCAGGGACATGTACAGTGGGTCATCTAATAGAGGGATTCAAAGTTGGCCATGTACAACTTACATGCACTTTTGCAAGTTGGTGTTCAAGGCTTTTATTGAAAACCAAATTTCAAAAAAAAAAACATTCAAGAAGGCTTACAGGGTGTAGTACAGTGTGGCTTGCATGCACTTTTGCAACTCAGTGTTCAAGAATGGACTTGAACACCAACTTGCAAAAGTGCATGCAAGTCGCATCTGGCCAACTTTGAAACCCCTTAATGTTTGGGTCAGCCTAAATGCACTCCAAACTTTTACTTTGTGCACTCCACATTTTTGGCTTTGGGGGGCCAGCACTCCAAAAAAGTTGGAGTGCCTTGATTTTGTACTCCCAAAACATGGAGTCCCCAGATGGGCACTCCATGTTTATTGGAGTACACAACTGGGTACTCCAAAATTTACCAAAATAGGGGAGTGCAGCTAGATGCACTCCAAAAAAAAAGGAGTGCAAGCCTAAGCACTCCACCTTTTCAGTGAAGGATTTTGACTTTGCACTCCAGCTGGCAAATACCAAATGGAGTGCATTGCGGTGCACTCCAAGTCTCCTTTTTTTTGGAGTGCCCACAGCAATCACACCCCTTGATGACCGGTCTGGACCGGTCATCCAGAGGACTCATACCTCTCGATGACCCGCGCGGACCGGTCAACAGTCACACCTCTTGATGACTGGTGTGTACCGGTCATCGAGGGGAGGTGCTACTCTCGATGACCGGTCTTTACCAGTCATCAAGGGGACTCCCACCTCTTGATGACAGGCGCGGACCGGTCATCAGTCACACCTCCCAATGACCGGTCTTTACCGGTCACCGAGAGGACTCTAACCTCTTGATGATTGGTCAGACTGGTCATCAAGAGGACTCACACCTCTTGATGATTGGTCAGACCGGTCATCAAGAGGTGTGAGTCCCCTCAATGACCGGTCTGACTGATCATCAAGAGGTGTGAGTCCCCTCCATGACCGGTCTGACCAATCATTGAGAGGTGTGAGTCCCCTCAATGACCGGTCTGACCAATCATTGAGAGGTGTGAGCCCTCTTGATGACCGGTGATGACCGGTCATCGAGAGGAGGTGTTTTTACCCTCGATGACCGGTGTGACCAATCATTGAGGTGTGAGTCCCCTCAATGACTGATCTGTGCCGGTCATCGGGAGGTGTGACCGGTCCGCGCCGGTCATTGAGAGGTGTGATTCCTGATGACCGGCGGTCCGGCACAGACCAGTCATTGAGAGGAGATATTAATCCACTCAATGCCGGTCTGTACCGGTCATGGAGATCAGGAGGTGGCAGCTGGAATCAAGTGGGGTGTGTTTGTGCATAGCCCGGTTGAAGTTGTAGGCAATACAGCTCTGGCTGGAGTGCACAGTACTGCACTCCCCTTTTGAGGAGGAGATATATCAGGAATGGAGTTCTGGGGGAATGCACTCCAATCTGATGGAGTGAGACTCATGGGTGCTCATTACATTTACTGGCCGCTGGAGTTCTTTGTGGTGCACTCCAAAGAGTCTTGAGTCCCCGGTTCTGCACTCCAATTGACTTCGAGTACTCTAGTCTGTACTCCAACAATCATTGGAGTGCAAACTCCATACACTCACTTTTGGAGTGCTTTTGGGATTTTTTTGGAGTGCATTTAGGCTGACCCTAATGTTTTTGGCACTGCATTTTTCATTTCAGAAGCTCAGACAAAAGATCCCAAGTCATGGGATTGGCTGCAGGGGTGTAAAATAAGTTCCAAAGAATGATTATGACAGAAAAAGAATGAAAATGAAAAATATGAAAAGTGTGCACTGTGAAAAAAACTCAAGAAACTGCTGTCAGTTGACATGCAATATTACAAAGGCGCCTTTGTAATATTTCATGTCAACTGACAGCAGTTACATGAGTTTTTTTCACAGTGGTGGAAATTTTCCAATTTTGTGCAAATATCTCAGTATCTTTATTATTGCTCAAACCAAGGAGAGAAAATTACAGAGCACAGTATTGCATGTGACAGGAATGATAAAAAATGAAAAAACTGAGACCATTTTCAATGATTTTTGTTGTATCAAATAAATCTGGTCAAATTGGTGTTGATCTGACCTGCAGGTGCCAACTTCTATTTCAAATGGGTGGATATCTTATTCACCCAAAAAATCATTGAAAATGGTCTCAGTTTTTTGCATTTTTTATCATTCCTGTCACATGCCATACTGTGCTCTGTAATCTTCTTTCCTTGGTTTGAGCAATAATGGAAGGCTTCCTGTGGCCCAAAAGTCTTGATTTAGTAGGACACTGGAGGACTTCCCGACGGCATTTAGAGAGCTCTAAATCCAAGTATATTAAATCCACACTTTCATGGAAAGTGGGATCATGGGTTCTCCCTGCATTTTTCTGAAAAGGGGCTAAAAAATTAGCCCCACACCCACAAATGGAAAATTGGAACTCCTGTCCAACCTCCAATTTTCTCAGGTACCAGCACATTACGCTTAATACCGCAAGAAAATAAATTTGAAGTCCCCAAACATAAATGCCTTGGACTTGCCCCCCAATTCCTGAACCAGAAATGAAAAGGGGCAGGATTCAACCCCCTCGTGCCTGTCACAAATGCAAGGGCAGGAGGGGGGCAAAAGTTAAATGTGCCCAGCGCCGAAATGATTAAAAGAACCTCCCTTGGTCAATTGCAACTGCAAATGACGGGGGAGGGGCTGAAAACCTGCGCAAACGCGACAGGGCAGTAAAAGGGGTTATGTCCCCCCCGGGCCTAATGCAACTGCAGAGGTGGAGGGGAACAGGAAAAGGTCTGCTCAAGCTGTGCAAATGCAACAGCGGAGCTTGACCCGTCGAGGGGAAAACAGTTGGCAAGGGGGGGGGGGGGGTTGATATATATTTGTTTACTTACTCTGCCAAAAAAATGTTTCCGGCAGGAAACTCTCTGTAGGAGCATGTAAACCTGCATTCTGTGTTGTTTGCCCAATTCGGGAACCACGGGATCCCGCTTCAGACCGCCCTCCCAACCCACAGTTTAATTAGTGGCTCCCGTTTCAATGCGCCCTTCAAACAGGAGTGCATGCGTGCAAACCTTCCTTAACCTGGAATGTTCTTTTACCGGGAGTGAAACACGAGTTTGGATTGGTCCACGGGGCCGTTACCCGGTACGAGCTGGCAGAAGTGGGTCCCACCACCTAAGCGCCGGTACATCCAAGCACCAAGGTGGTTGAAGCATACAGGGGCATGCCTCGCCTATCTAGCAAGAGGCGGCGACACGGCAAGTACATGGAGGTGCCTCCTAAGAGAGTCCGGACTCGAGCTTGACCATGGTCCAGTTCTCTCTCTCGTTCCTGCTTCCCTTCCCCCCCACTCGGCTCCAATCCACTCTACACTCCCAGGCTTGATTTGTCCCCCTTCCGATCAGATTGAATCCAAAGGTGTGTTTAGATAGGGTGAGGGTCTTACACCCTTGCCAACACACTTCCATGTGTGCTGCTCCAGAGAGGAAGTTACCTCCGCTCCCATCTTTTCCCCTTGAGTTGCCACGAGGCGCTGGGCTTCTCTACCCGAGACTCAAAAGCCCTCTTGCAACCTCTGGGTGGTCAAAAGAGAGAGGCGGAGTCCCTCCAGCCACCCACAAGCGGCATTCCTCTCCTATGACCCGTACACGGGGATCTTGGGGGGCCAATCCCGTCTCCCAGGATCTCCTAGATACTGCAAGGTATCAAACATGTTCTGCAGCATACTCTAACCCCTGCACCCTGTCCACTACGCGGTGACACTTGCGCCCTTTAAACACAGGCCCGGGACTCCATGGCTCCTCCCGTCACCTGAGGCCAGAGTGGATCGGTCGCGAGACCGCTCTTTTTGGGCTTTAGAAGTGAGCCAAACTCCCGCCGGCTCAACCCGGGGAGACGGTTGGGGGGCCTTCCTCTTGTGTCAGCCACCCGGACCCGGGGAAAGGATAGGGGAGGCGTGGTTGTCGTACTATACTAGCAACTTCATCACCACCCCCTACACTTGCAAGCGTTGGCAGGAACCTCTTCAACGGTGCAAACCGATTTGAGTGAACCTCCGCGGAATGACGGTGCAGCATACGTACAACTGACAGTCAAAACCCCCCATTCAAGTCTGCCAGCGCCTCTGGCAGACTTCCCCTATGGTGAGTGAAACTCTCAGCAACTCGGAATCATGGGACCATCATCAAATCTTTATTGTGGGGTGCCCCTTCCAACAAGGCACCACGGGGAGCGTGGCATTTGGATTATTGTTAAACCTGAGGGCAAAGGCTGCTCAAGGAGGGTTTTTGCCCAACGCAATGTGGTCGTGTGGTCGGTTGTTCAACTAATTTTATTGCCTTAAGTAGCTACTACCTTGAACCGCGACAAACACTGAGCACAATCCGTAGTCTGGCCTTCAACTTTGATACCACAAATCAGACTAACTGAATTTTAATCTTCTTTGCTTCAACCTCACCAAAATGCTCCTAAAGACAAAGATGATATTTGCCTTGAACGGTACGTTCACTGAGGAGGAGAACAGATTACGCTTTGTTGGGAAGTTCATGGCCGTCACCGGGGTAAGTCATCTGTATATTGCTCTCTTGACAGAGACTACTACAATGTTTCAGGACCGCCAATTTTTCAGGCTGCCGAATGGTAGTACTCCGCTTGCAAGTAAAAGCTACATTAATTTGTTGGGAAGATGGACTTGCGGGATAAAAGTTTGTCCTGTGAACTTGACAACAACGGACTACTTGGACACACCCCTCAAAACAGGCAAATTGTATGTGATTCAAGGGGAAAAAAAGGTGTGAACTTCATGCGGGTGCCTAAATTTGCGTGGAGCGCGGGTGACAAGAGGCAGTCCAATCTGAGCAAACATCACTCTGAGTGGGAACAGGTCCGTGTTTCCGGTGTTGGCACAGTAATTAAGATTGAGACCAAAACTGCCTGGCCAGATAGAAATGAGATTTCAGTTGACATAACGGTGGAACATTTAGGCGGGGTGGGTGTTGGACTCAATTTGCTCAGGAATTGTATGCTGAGTTATACTAATAATTTGAATAGCTTGCCAATGCCAGAGTCTTTTGCGTCCATTGTGTTTCAGGGTTGGCTTCTACCAAGTTTCCACAAGGGATTCTTTTATTCAACAGCAGCAAGATCAAATATAAGGGTTTATTGGACGGGTTTGGCAGGAGATCCTGTTATATGATCATTGAGGTGAGTGACTCTCTTAATTGGTGAATTAGATGCCCATCCTCCGGTTTTAAACCTTCACTCCCTTCAGGTAGCCCATGCAACGGTCTCGTCGGAGGATTTACTCAACAATAATTCTGATGGTAGCTCCAGCTCATTGAACGTTGATTTCTGACTGGCCCATTCAGGCACATCTTCACACGTAAATCTGTAGGCTGATTGATGAGTTGGTGTTTTACTTTAGGGTAGAAAGTCTTGGCTTCTGTTTGTGTAGAAATTTTTGTTAGCTGTGTGAGGTTACTATGCAAACTGGGGAAAAGTATCACATCCCATCCTTCATACATTTTGTGTAGCCTTCCCGCTCAGCGGTTGCAGTGCTCCAGCCTCTGCCCACCACACTTTGCACGTTGTGATCTACTGGGGGTGTGTATGAGTACCAGTACCCATTCTTTTGAGGAGGGCTACTGGAGGGCTGTGTATGCCAAACTTTGTGGGTGCGGCGGCGAAGCTGCCTTAAACTCTAGTGCCTCTCTAATTCCTAAATTAAGACACCTACCAAAACCACAAACAGCACACATGAGAGCAACAAACTACAGGCTTAGGAAAACATTTTACTTGATCCTGAAAATTGAGAATTTGGTTGTGTAAATTGAGATCTGGGAGGCTCCCAGACTCAACAAGAAGTCCTCCAATAAAGATTCTGAGAAATTTGCCCAAAATTGGAAAATTTTCACACTTTTCATATTTTTCACTTTCATTTTTTTTCTGTCATAATCATTCTTGCGAACTTATTTTCCACCCATTTAGCCAATCCCATGAATTTGGGTCTGTTGCCTGAGCTTCTGCAATGAAAAATGCAGTGCCAAAAACATTAGATGACCCACTGTACACAGTTAGAGATTGTTGATTTGCACCCAGGTACCTGTTTGGATGCGGCTACCTGCAGCATTTTTTGCCCCAAATGAGACACCCGCACCCACGGAGCGGGTACCAGCAGTACACGCATGGGTATTTGCAGGTACCCACCAATTAAATCTCACGGCAAAATTCAAGCCCGTTTCATTACGGGGATATTGAATTTTACAAAGTGTTTTTTACAAGGTACAAGGCCCTGTAAAAAATTTCTTTGGGTACAAGACGTGTTGATAGTAGATTGAGATACAAACAGTAATGAAAGGGGTGGGTGAATTTTACAAAGTGTTTTTTACAAGGTACAAGGCCCTGTAAAAAATTTCTTTGTAAAAGTACACATTAAGGGGGGGGGGGGGGTATGTGTGATTTTACAATGTGTTGGCTAGATTCCCACCTTGTAATGTAAAAGCAACCGTGTAAAATTATACCTGAAGTCTTCCATATGGAATTTTACTTGGTGCTTTTTTACAAAGTGCCACCTTGTAAAAAAAGTATTTTGCAGAATTGCATATGTGCAGCGAAAACCTGAATTTTACAAGGCAAATTTTGAGGAAGCAGTACACCATGCAAAATGTACCTTGTAAAAATCAATAATAATGTGAACCAGGTTTGAAATTAGAAGGTGTTGTGTAAATTTTACAAAGTAGTTTTGGTACACTGCACAAAATATACCTTGTAAAAATCAATGAAAGTGGTTACAAAGCTCAAATTTACAAGTTGCTGTGGGAAATTCACAAGGCAGTTTCATGTTTATTTTATTTTATTTTGGAAAACCCACTACTACCAACTGCACTTGGAAAATACAAACTTCTGCTGGAATCATGAAATTTCTGGGATTCATGAATTACCATATAACCCTTTGTCATAGTTTAGGTCAGTGGAGTGAATTCTCATATTGGTCCATCACCTTCAATAATTTCAGCAGGAGTGCATATTGGACAATGTGCAGTTCGGGGAAGTCAATTTTCCAAAGGAAAAAGTAGTAAAAACACCCTGTAAAAACTCCACAACACCTTGTAAATTTGAACCTGGTAGTCATTGTTATTGATTTTTGCAACACATGTTTTGCTTGGTGTACTGCTTCCTAAAAATTTGTCTTGTAAAATTCAGGCTTTTGCGGCAAATATGCAATTTTGCAAGGTACTTTTTTTACAAGGTGGCACTTTGTAAAAAAACACCAAGTAAAATTCCATATGGAAGACTTCAGGTATAATTTTACACGGTTGCTTTTACATTACAAGGTGGGAATCTAGCCAACACATTGTAAAATCACACATACCCCCCCCCCCCCCCCCTTAATGTGTAATTTTACAAAGAAATTTTTTACAGGGCCTTGTACCTTGTAAAAAACACTTTGTAAAATTCACCCACCCCTTTCATTACTGTTTGTATCTCAATCTACTATCAACACGTCTTGTACCCTTTCCTTCACACATGTCTTCATCCTTTCCTTATTTTTGCTTGTACCCTTTCCTTCACACATGTCTTCATCCTGTTATTATTCTTGCTCATGTAATTGTGAAGAGCCAGAGGTCTAACATCATTGTTCTTTGAATAGAATGACAAGGCCATTCCTCTACTTACAGATTTTGTGCTGAGGTTGTGTCTCCTGGCAGAGACGTAATCTCTGCCAAAGTTAAAGGTGCACTCTACATCTATGGCTGGAGCTTCATATATAAAACATGATCAGGATCAATATTGCTTCTTCCAAAACAAATAAAAAAAATACAAAGCTAACCTGGGCAGCATAAGACATCAAGGGCCATTTGTAAAAGGCTGGGGTAATTTTTCCCAGAATGTTTCTGCTTGGCCCACCACTTTAGACCATTGACTGGGGCCCCGTCGTCCAGAACAAGCCTGTCAGATAGCCAGATGTCCACGGGGTCCAATAAAGCATCAGCTGAATTTGCAGCAGCGGCAGCACCTAGCCCTGCCAGGACACTGGTCTGAGGCTGGAGAGATGAGAGATATTAGTTTAGCTAGAATTTAAATGATATATTTAGAATGTAAGAAAGATTACCCTTGATAGTGCTGTTTTTGATGGTCCTGCTTGCCTAGGCTTATAAAACTTGTTGAATATCTTTTGAGTTAGATCAAGTGCCTCATAAATCCAATCCTGAGGCCATTTTGCAAGCTTGAAGTACTCATCTTTGAAAGAAGTGTGGAGAACTTGAATTGAAGTGTTAGCAAAGTTATTTGAAACGGTGATCATGAAATAAACTATGGCCAATGCAAAGACTCACCCATTGCAATTCTGTAAATGGGTGAACAGTCTGTGAGTGAATAATAATTATTGGTGATACCAAGTCCAGCACAACAAGCATTTTGTAAAGTGGGAGGATAATTGTCCTGCTCATTTGCAATTACGGTTGAAAGGCTGGCAGTGATTTGGTCAATCAAGACAACGCCTTCGGCCATGCAAGCCAAGGAATTGGTTGATATTTGGAGTGTGAATTTGTAAAATAGTGCCCCGCTAAGTCCAGGTCCTCTTGGTTTATATGTACTCTCCAAGGTGTCCCAAACTGCTTGTCCCATTACCATATGATACTGGAATGAAAAACAAATCAGACCAGTTCACCTTCCAAGTGATCATCAATTATATAAGACTTACATGGCTTCCTTGCATCTGACAATGCTAACAAGCTGCTTGTATGTTGAGTTCCATCGGGTCTGTAAAGTGGGTCATCTAATGTTTTTGGCACTGCATTTTTCATTGCAGAAGCTCAGGAAACAGACCTGAAGTCATGGAATTGGCTAAAGGTGTGGAAAATAAGTTCCCAAGAATGATTATGACAGAAAAAAAATGAAAGTGAAAAATATGAAAAGTGGGAAAATTTTCCAATCTTGTGCAAATTTCTCAGAATCTTTATTATTGCTCAAACCAAGGCGAGAAAATTACAGAGCACAGTATGGCATGTGACAGGAATCAATCTTGTGCAAATTTCTCAGAATCTTTATTATTGCTCAAACCAAGGCGAGAAAATTACAGAGCACAGTATGGCATGTGACATGCAGGCCAAATCAACACCAATTTGATCCAACAAAAATCATTGAAAATGGTCTCAGTTTTTTCATTTTTTATCATTCCTGTCACATGCAATACTGTGTTCTGTAATTTTCTCTCCTTGGTTTGAGCAATAATAAAGATTCTGAGAAATTTGCACAAAATTGGAAACTTTCCACACTTTTCATATTTTTCATTTTCATTTTTTTTTTCTGTCATAATCATTCTTTGGAACTTATTTTACACCCCTGCAGCCAATCCCATGAATTTGGGTCTGTTGCCTGAGCTTCTGCAATGAAAAATGCAGTGCCAAAAACATTAGATGACCCACTGTACATCACACTTGATATTCACATGTGAGGCTTCTCACACTTCTGTTCTTGACATACTTGGATAAATTTATTCTTAGATTTTGGGGACTTATTAAGTTTTGTTGTAATTCCACAAAACTGAAGATAAAGACAAAATAGGCATGTGAAAATAAGCAATGATCAAGTTCTGAAAGAAGTGAGCGCAAACCTTTGCAAGGGACCGACAACCTGAGGCCGAAGTATATAAATTCTTTTCCAAATCTTTTTCAAGGTCTTTGATCTTGGAAAGAGTGAGCTCATTGTCAGGTTGCAGATTTCCCTCTTCTGCTTTGAGTGTGTCAGGGTCCTCCTCCCCATCTGAGTTGTCACCATCATCTGGGTTGTCAAAACTGGAAAGTCATCAATCCAACACCAAAACACATGAGATAAGCTGAGTTTACAATTGGTGCAATCAATTGGCTTACCGTTCAACAAGATTGCAAGGTTCTTCTTCTTCATCATTTTCATCATCACAATCTTCTGGCTCAATAGCCTTGACGGGGAGATTTTTTTGACATCCAAAAGGTTGCAGAATTGCCTTCACAATGAGATTGAGGATGGGATATCATCGTCGCATTGTCAGAAAAAATACCACAGATCCGGTGGGAGCAAGGGACAGTGTCAGACATACAAACATGCGTGCAAGAAAAAGAAAGTGCTCACCCGTTTTTCTAATCCAAACTTCTCAACAATGCACTGAACCACACTAGCCAGGTATTCACCAGCATGCAGCCTTTCTCTGAGCTGCACAAAATCCAGAGGGCTTGCTTCCAATGTGAAATTACCAGCACCATCATCAACAAGCCAGTATATCACTGCACCTAGAATATTGAATCCATTGGGTGATTGTCACACATCCACACCCAAGTAAATTGCGCCTTTTTGCATCTGAAAAACCAGCCGTAAATTTTTTCCATCATAAAAAAAGGAAACAAGAAAATAAAAATAAGACCAACCTTCAATTTTTCCCTGGATAGACCAGTATAACATATGGATGGCATTTGAGACCATCCTTTGACTGGGGAGGTTCTTGACTATTGTTGGATGAAGAATACGCTTGAGGCCGTTTGATTCAAATGTTGAGAAAGGTTTGGCTGCCTCAGCACACCAAATCACACATCTTTGCAAAACCTAGATGTGTGATTTGGTCAGACCAGAAAAACTAAAGCAAATGTATAAAGAAGGAGTTGTCACCTCTTGCGGGTCAATCTCACTGGTCCCACATATACCAAGTGAATTCAAGGTCTTTTTACTTGCAGTTTTCTGTTGCTTCTTTGAACATCAAGCCGCGTGGCAGAAGAGATTACTGCAAGACAATTTGTATGGTGGTTGATTGATCTTTTTACCACATCTAGTGAGAGCAGAGAGGTTTAGGCCAGATTTCTTTGCTTCCTTTTTTAAATTACCCAAAAAAAATCCAGGGAAAATTACATCTTACACAGCCATGCAATCATAGGACAGCCAAATTTATCCAGTTGACTGGAAAGCTCAGGTATCTTGTATGTAAGGATGGTGTTTGGGACCCGGGTACCCGTCGCGGGTCCGGGTACTGGGACCAAAAGATGGAACTGCCTGGGCGGGTACCGGCGGTACCCGAGGCGGTATACCCGTGATACCCACTCTCAAAAACATGTATATGTGTTTATTACTTCATTTTTCAGTCTTAAAAATGGGTAAAATCAGTCAGCTCATGCAAGAAGAAGAAGGGGATCCTGGAAAACTTCTACTGACCTGGACAGCTCAAGACATCGAGTGCCATATATACATGGCCCCATGCATGTTTCCTGAGTTTTTCTGTTGGATCCATCACTTCAGTGGATTGACCGGTTCATCACCATCCAAGATGAGTGCCCCTGCAAGCCAAATATCCAAAGGATTGTTTGAGCAGTGGCCGCCTCGAGCGGCAGCAGCTTCACCAAGGCCAGCTAACATGCTACTCTTAGCCTGTCAAAGATTGATACAGGTTTCAATATGTGGGAAGGAGTTGATCAATGAAAGTTGAAAACTCACCTTGGATGTTTTACTCAATGATGTTGAGGGGTTTGGAGGTGTTGGGTCTGGTTTGTAGAATGTTACCCACATTTCCCGCGCGAGCTGTATAGCTTCAGCAATCCACTCCGGTTCCCAGCGGAGTAACTTGAAGTACTTGTCCCTAAACAACGGGTGAAGGACTTGAAAAAGAATAATAAATATTTCATGCAAAATCAAGCAGATCTCAATGACAAATGGTACTTACTGATAGCTATCCTGTAGAGAGGGGAGTTGTCTGTCAAGCTATAGTACTTATTTGTGATTTTTAAACCAATTTGGCAAGCGTTCTTCAACGCTGGTGGATACTTGGAACCAGAGATTGCAGTTGATAAATGTTTGGTAATTTGATCAATGAAAACAACAATGTTGGACAAGCGAGCGGAGCCTGAGATCAAGATTTGAAGAGTTATCTTGTAGAAGATTGAGAGGATTTCCAATAGATCCCGCGCCAAGTCAAGGTCATACTTATCAAGGTGGAACTTGCAATCAATACCAAGTTGTTTGTGATGCTGCCACTTGCAACTGGGGGTTAAAAAAGCAAGGCAGTCAGTTAATGCACATTGTAGTGTCAGAAATAGTAATAAAAACTTACATGGCGGCCTCACATTGGACAATACTGTTAATTTGGACAAGAGTTGAATTCCATTGTGTTCGTACGTCCCACTCAACATTGTGAGGAGTATCACATCCATTTTCACGGCATATATCAACAAATTCAGCTTTTGAGTTCGGCAAGTATTTCAATTTTTTAGCAATCACACAAAACTACCAAAAAGAAAGGACAATCAACTACAGTATATTTCAGACAAATTGTATGCAAATACAAACCTTTGCCAAACTGTTTCTGCAACCTTTAGTTGTATATTGATCATCTTCCTCTTTGTTGCTAGGGTGATTGATATCATCCATACCAAGCAGCTCAAACTCATCTGGATCTTTTGGGTCATACAACCCAGCTTTGCTTTCATCATCATTTTCACTACAGTAGGTGGCATCTTCTTTGGCTTGGAAGCTAGTAAAGATGAGATAAATCAGTGTCTGGAAATAAAATAGGGGTGAACTGAGAGTTGGACTTACAAATTAATGTTTACCTCCATGTCATTTCGCTGGATTCAGAATAATCTGAGTCATCCCAAGTAGTTTTTTTCTGTTGTTCTTCAGTCCCTGTTTGCTTCTGAGTGCCAAAGGGTCGTAGAATTCCTTGTACAATCAAGTTGAGTATGTGTGTGAAACAGCGTACCCACTGTGGCTCCCCTTTGAAGTGGGGCCACTGCTGTTTCTTCAGCTCTTTTACCATGACATCATTGTTTGTTGCGTTGTTGCTGACAATCCCACATAGCTAAAGGTTCTTGTTCCTCAATCAGCGACAGACTAACAAGCAAAAAACCCTGGCTAACCTTCTGTTGAATACCAAATTTCTCCACCACAAGGCGGATGGTCTCAGCAAGATAATGACCCGTGTGGATTTGAGAAAGGCAAACAAAGTCTAGAGGCATGTCCTCTAGCTTTGGTTCACCCAATAGATTGCCTGCTAATCGGTAGATGATGATCCCAAGGATGTCAAACCCATTGGGAGACTGCCAGGCATCTACTCCTAAGTACAGTGCACCTTTGTGTGCCTAATAAAACAATAAAAATGCAATCAGCAGTTGAATTGAGCGGAAAAAAGCAAAAAAATAAAGGTGTACGAACCTCCAAAACCAACTCATAGTTCTGTTGTATAGCTGAGTAGAGCCTGTGGATATCTTCTGAAACCACTTGTCTTGCTGGTAGATTCTTGACAACGGTTGGATGAAGAATGGCCTTGTGGCTTGCATTGACTAGTGCTGAAAAGGGTCTGGCGGCCTTGGCACACCATACCACACAAATTTGAGGAACCTATGTGTTTTTTTGGTAAGCCTAGTTAGTTAGCTTGATCAATCATATATTGAATCCTGTTACTCACCTCCTTGGGATCAATGTCCCCAGTTCCCTTGATTCCAACACAGGCAAGATTCACATTTGATTTCTGTTTGCTCTGTTTTTGGAGGCAGGTTGCCGCATGCTTGATTAAATTGCTGCAAGACAAGTCCAAGGTCGGACGGTTAATCTTGGTTCCACATCTGAGTTTGGGGGTCGGCAAGGGTCAGGGATTTAATTTATTGATCATGGATTTAAAAAAAGATTGATCGAACTCACATTTTGAAAGGATAAGTGATCATCCTTTGGTTATTCTTATCAAGCTGCTTGGAGAGCTCGGGGACCAAGTATGATTTATAGCTTAAACTCTGGCCGTTTGCGGCAATCCTCTGTGCCCTTACTGAATAGAAAATTTAGAATCATTCTGCCGGAAAAATATATGGTTAAAGGAATAGACTCACATACCTCCTCCTCGTCGCTTTCATCCCTGGTTCTTCCTGATGGAGGCTGGGTACTACCCGGAGTGACAAGGTGGTCTCTGCTAGTCGTTTGAGCGCTATTGTTGTTGTTGTTATTCTGGTAAGATGAGGGGGACGATGCTGATGTGTTGGGTCTTCTTCTCTTGCAGTTGGAGGCCATGATCAATGGTTTTGGCGGGGTTTGATGACAGCGGTGGATGGTGGCTGCCTAAGATTTGCCTTACACCCGATGGATTCCCCTGAGCCCCGGGAAAAATAGGGGGCTTGCGGCGGGTGCGGGCAGGCGGTACCCAGGTACCTGCTGCCCTTACCCCAAAAGCCAGGGACCCGGCACCGCTTGGAAGGTACCCAACAGGCACCCGCCAGGCGGTGCCGGGTACCTCAAGACGGGTCCCAAACGCCATCCCTACTTGTATGAAGCACAGGCTGAACTGACCTGATTCTGCGCACGTTTTTTTGCATGTTCTACATGCACAGACCAAGTTATAAATGAGGTGAGATTGTGAAAAACCAAGCTAAACTGCTTACAGAGATGCATATCATCACTAGATTTGCCCATGCCAGGTGTGACACTGGGGGTGCTGGTTAAGTTTCCATCTTTGTTTTTGTCATTTGATTCTGCGTGGCTGTTGCCATTGGAGTTTTCTTTGGGTCCCGACTGTTGTCGGAGTCTCTTACGTGATCAAGGCATTGTTTGCTTTGTCGGAGGATGCCAGCTGGTATCAATGGTGGATGGCCAATGACGGAGGGGAAGCTGTCCCGTATGTTAGGGTTGTACTAAAACCACAGCACTTGTGAAAAATGGTAAACCTGGCTGCATTGCATCTCAACTGTATTTATGTGAGTGGGTGCAGATGTGTAATACCCGGGTACCCACCGGCTTTTTCCTGGAGCCTCAGACATCCGCACCCGCACCCGCACCCGCTGGCTGTGGCGGGTACTTGCCAGCGGATAGTGGGTGCAAATCAACAATCTCTATACACAGTAGAAAGAAAGGCCTGCTTTGGGGCTCCTGGGCCAAAAAAAAGGGTACACACAAAATTTGTATGTATTTTTGGGAAGAACCCTGAGCCTACAAACAAAACCAGTATGAATGCCTTGTGAAAATGTATGAATTTTGGCCAAATCTCAGTTGTTTGGTTACCCACCTCCATGGGGGGTTTCCAGGGTCCTATCATAAAGTGCAATTTTGGCTGGGAGATGCCACTTTGAGTTTTATCAAGCTTAACTAAGCCACTACTCGTGGTGAGCGGGTCTGGGCGGCAGCCCAGTCTCACCAGAGAGGCTTATGCACTAGAACACAAAGCTCGCGTGAGCGTGGCATGATATAGAGGCCATTTTAAAGACTTTTCCCTCTGGCTTCTGTACTACTCATCACCATTTCTTGTTGTTTTGTTTTTCTGACTGCTTATCATGTTCGTGATTTTTCTGTTTTTTTTTTTGTTGTTGTTATTCCATTCCTTCATTTTTGAAAACGGATAACAAGAAATTCAAAATAAATCATTCCAGTTAATTAAGCGGTCACATTATAATGAAGAACATCATATCATATCAATGACTAGCTATAATTAACAAAAGAGGAACTAGAGCTTCTTGGTAGTTTCATCATCTCAATTGCTCTTAAGCATATTCATCCTTGTAGTGTGACTGCGCTCGGCCCTTGTCATATGGGGGACAAGAATTGAAGTTCGAAATCTTGAACTTCAAAAAAAAAATTGCTAGAAGTAATTGTGATTTTACATTAAAAAAATATTGAAAAATCAAGAACATGCACTGCATGTATGATGTGCTGAAACCTAGAAATGATATGTTGAGTATTGAAGGTGGGGTGATGCAAACAATGGCGCTCCCAGCCAAACCTCGGAAAACGCTCACGCCAGAAAGGTGTTTTAGTATGCAAGCACCAGGAAAAATCAGTAGTCACTAGATGACAACTGACATGACACCTGCTCCAGCTGGCTATCCAGCCTCTAGTGCAATTTTCACGAGCTGATCCTCAGCTTTGTCCCAGGCACAGCTGCCTCCAGTCTTGGCACAGGACAAGCCACTGCTCAGCCTTTGCCTGAGCAAGAACAGGCATTGATAAATGCACACCTGTCCTCCGGGGGCACGCCCACGACCACGCCCTTTGAACAGGGCGTGTGGGACCGCGCACCCTTTATCAAGGGCGTGCACGCCCCCACATAGGCGTGCACAAGCGTGCACCGTGCCTGCTCGCCGAGAGCCCCTCGGTGGGCAGGCGCAAGTACATATACCTGCTCGCCGAGAGCCCCTCGGCGGGTATGGTGTATGTATCCCTGCTCACCGACAAGGACAACTCTCGGCGAGCAGGTATACAAACACCTGCCCGCCGAGCCTGCTCACCAAGAGCCCCTCGGCGGGCAGGTGCATCTATACCTGCTCGCCGAGAGAAATCCTTGGCGAGCAGGCATACAGATCCCACCTCCTCTCGGCGAGCAGGTATACATACACCTGCCCACCAAGCCTGCTCACCGAGAGCCCCTCGGCGGGCAGGTGCATTTATACCTGCTCGCCGAGATAAATCCTCGGCAAGCAGGCATACATATCCCACCTCGCCAAGAGCCTCTCGGCGAGCAGGTATAGTTGAACCTGCCCGCCGAGGGGCTCTTGGCGAGAAGGTATACTTGAACCTGCCCGCCGAGGGGCTCTTGGCGAGCAGGCTCGGCGGGCAGGTGTTTGTATACCTGCTCGCCGAGAGTTATCCTTCTCGGCGAGCAGGCAAGGCTCTCGGCGAGCGGGGATATGTATGCCTGCTCGCCGAGGATTTCTCTCGGCGAGCAGGTATACATGCACCTGCCCGCCGAGCCTCTCCGCGGGCAGGTGCAAGTATACCTGCTCGCCAAGAGGCTCTTGGCGAGGTGGGATATGTATGCCTGCTCGCCGAGGATTTCTCTTGGCGAGCAGGTATAAATGCACCTGCCCGCCGAGGGGCTCTCGGTGAGCAGGCTCGGTGGGCAGGTGTATGTATACCTGCTCGCCGAGAGGCTCTCGGCGAGGTGGGATCTGTATGCCTGCTCGCCGAGGATTTCTCTGCGCGAGCAGGTATACATGCACCTGCCCGCCGAGGGGCTCTCGGTGAGCAGGCTCGGCGGGTAGGTGTTTGTATACCTGCTCGCCGAGAGTTATCCTTCTCGGCGAGCAGGCAAGGCTCTCGGCGAGCAGGTGCATGTATACCTGCTCTCCGAGAGGCTCTCGGCGAGGTGGTATCTGTAACTGCCCGCCGAGGGGCTCTCGGCGAGCAGGTATACTTGCATCTGCCCGCCGAGGAGCTCCCGACGAGCCATGGTGCACGCCTGTGAACGCCCATGTGGGGGCGTGCACGCCCTCGCACGCCCATACAGGGGTGTGCATGCCCTTTCGCCCTTTATCAAGGGTGTGCGGTCCCACACGCCCTTTTCAAAGGGCGTGGGCGAGGGCTTGCCTCCGGGGGACGGGTGTGTGTTCATCAACACCCGTTCTTGCTCAGGCAAAGGCTGAGCAGTGGCTTGTCCTGTGCCAAGACTGAGGGGCAGCTGGGCCTGGGCCAAGGCTGAGCAGCAGCTTTGCCTGGGACAAAGCTGAGGAGCAGCTTTGCCTGGGACAAAGCTGAGGAGCAGCTTGTGAAAATTGCAAGCTAGAGGCTTCAGCTGTGCCAAAATGGGCACTGAGCTGTGTGCCAGCCAGCCCTGAACTAGCAGATGGAGTAGCTTTGGAGCTGAAACCAGAGCTGTGTTATGTCAGTTGTCATCAACTGACTACTTTTTTTTCCTGGTGAAGTCCTTCCCTCCGGGAGGGGTCGAACCAGCCAACTGCTGCACGGCCCGCAGGAGGCTGGGACCTTGTGTTAAGTTCGAAGTTTTATGCACACTGACATCTCCCAGCCAACATGCTTTATGATTTTATGTAAACCATGGCATATGTATGCAATTTTGAACATAAACAAAAGCAAGCAGCACTTCTTTTCAAATGTGAACCTAGTCGCCCTGCCGCGCCAGGCCGCGCCAGCCCGCTTCTTGGATCAATCATGAGATTCTCACGGTCTCGACACAGCCCGAGTTCTGTTCCAGCAAGTAGCGTCCGTCGTCCGATATCTGCAGCACTGAGTCTGCTTGTACATAGAAGGCCTCTGAAGAAATCTACACGGACTGTCATCCTTTTACAAAACTGCTTGGCATCCCACCGCGAGTTCTGTTCAGCGAAGTCAATACGCCCCCTACATCAATCAAGCCCTTAAAGGTTCGGGACACTATCGGTCGGATCGAGAAATGGTTGAGGGAGCGAACATGCAAGTAGCGGCGATGATCAGATCTTTTCGATCGATTAACCCAGATGGAAAGGCGGAGAATGACTACCAAGGTAGGGAAGATTCTGTTCTCTAGGTAATAATGGAGATTCAAGATAATAATTTTCTAATGATTGAAATCTATTATGCTATCAAGAATTGTTCAAGCAAGCAAGCAACAACTTAGAAAGACGAGTGCGCAGCCATCGTCCCCGGAAGCTGTTTGATTGCGATAATCTATATGATCCTCCCAACAGGTTGGAACATACTATCCTGCCGGCGTTGAAAGGAAAGCTACGGTCGTTATCACTTGCTCTGAATGAATCGGACTTGCAATCAAGTCAGTCGAAATCCTGGTATGATAGAGTTTTCGACCACTTAATAGAAATCGAAGACCTCTTGGAACAGACAGATATTTCTGTTATATCCACTTGGAGGGGCTTAGAGCCCATCCAAAAATTCCCAATCATCGTCAATCCTCCTTTCAGAGTCGAAAAACTTTTAAGTCTAGTCGAAGATCTGTTCGAACACGAACTTCGTCAATTGTTTCAGGAGTGCCAAAACTTTTTCGATCATCTTGACAGTCTTTCAAGCCCATCGACCAGAGATCCACCAACTGCCGCACAAGGAAACCTTGTCGAACAAAAGACAGTTGTGTCTGTTCGAGCGATTGATTATATCGTCCAATCTTTCCGAAAACCTTCGTTGGTGCTGGCAAAGGAACGATGGCACGACTTGGCCACAGGTTTCGATTATTTCTTTGAATTCCCTCCGGAAAGAGCAAGCTTGTATTTGGTTCAGCCCCATTGGCCCCTCCCAATGAAAGAGGTATATATACACAGGAACCTGATAACAATGATGACATTTCCAGCCGCAATTCCAATCATCAAATTATGTCGGACGTATTTCAACAAACTTGTGCGATCGGCCAGCAGTCACTCATTGATTTTTACTTCTCCATCCATGAATATGGAAGAGGAGCGACTGATGGAGTTGATAGAACAAACGATGAATTTTAAACAACATACATATACTTTCTTGGGGTCGTTTCAATGCTACTCGCCTTCACTCGAAAAAGCTTTGGACGAAACAAATTGTTTCGAAAGTGCGTTTGACGGATTAACATCGCCCATCTTAGAGGACTATTGGGACTCGTTGTTAGCAATTCAAGATCCACGTGTGGATCAACAAGCGATTGCCGATGCTCGACGATGGCTCAAATCTTGGAAGTCCCTGTTTTCTCTCGCCGTTCAAAATTTTGCGGAAGTTATTCGAGAGTTAATTTGACTAATTCCCGCTAGCGCAAGTACTGTTGTCGAGGTGGAATTTGATGCCGACGAAATTAGAGAGCTTCAATTGCGAGGACGGCTCGGATGACGAGGAGGGCTGATGACGAACAAGACAAATAATATGTAAGCGGACAGCAATTTTAAGCCCGCTTGTCATTCTTTTTTTGGAAAAAAATCTCAACTCCTTTTGATTTGTTGTTTGAATCTTGAGTTCAAGCTGATTAATTTATTCTTAAAACATTTCAGAACTGCTTGTAGATGTACTTCTGAAGAGAAATACCTGGCGAAGCAGAACTGAGGAAGGCCCTAGATTTGAAATATGTCCGCTTGGAGATCTCAAAATTGGGTTCGAAATGATCCAAATTGAAACATCTTTGTGTTCACAGGTTGTCTATCTTCACTGTTCTTCATCAAAGTGCACAATATTGCATTAAATCTGAGGCCTTGACCAATCAACTCCAGGAAATTCATTTTCTGAATCCCAAATTTACTGGATGTCTGGAGGAACAGATTTTGACGTCTGGGCCCGGGCTGGTCCTGGGGAATTTTAGAAGTCAGGAATTCAATTTATTGGTGTTGTTTGGGAGTCAGAATCATAATTTTGCCAAGATTTTTTTTTAAAAAAGCCAATACCTGCCAGCCTAACTATGCTACTATTAGTGTAGTTTTTCACTAACTTGGTGTATTTTTCCTTTGCTATGCTATACTGTAATTGCAGTGCTTATAGTATTACAGCTACAGCTACACAGCTTGCATGGTTTTTTTTACATATTTTTAGCTGCTAGAAAGTAGCTAAATTTAGTGGGACATCACTGTGCTATTGCTATGTTTAGTGTGAGACCGCTATCATAGCAATTAAATAGCAACAGTTTTGCTTTTTAGTGGCTATATTTTACTTATTTTTAGCTGCTAGAAAGTAGTGTTGAGATAGTGTGTAAGCATCTTCCTATCTAGTATGCTTCTAATATATACAACCACAACTTAGCCTATATTACACATGTATATAGTCTAGTTGTTTCCCTCACTGTTATCCTTCCTCACTGAATGATGATTATACTTTGACTCATTGTGCTTGGAATTTGTCCTTGACATCTTGTCAAACTTCTCTTAGTTTCATGTCACCCAAGTTACCCTCAACAAGTAGCTGAATTTAGCACTGCACTTAGAGATGGGCGCAGAGAACCCGTTGCCAGTATCCACTACCCGCTGGCGGGTACCCGCTGGAGGCTCTTGGGTACCCGCCAGCGGATGCGGATGTCTGAGATTCCGGCAGAATCCAGCGGGTACCCGTGTATTCTGGCGGGTATCCGCTATCCCTAGGGTATGGGAGCTGCGGCGGTCAGCAGCCATAAAGCCATTCTATGTTGCTGTTGATTGGGGGGAGTCGCTCCCGGTTGACAGCAACATAAAGTAGTCAACCGGGATGAGTCCTTCCCGGTCAACAGGGTATTGAGCAGTTGACCAGGAGAAATCCCTCCCGGTTGACAACTAGACATACCAGTCAACCGCGAGGAATCCTTCCCGGTTGATGACTATACACACCAGTCAACCGGGAGGAATCCCTGCCAGTCAACAGGTATTTCTAGTTGTCAACCAGGATGAGTCCTTCCCAGTCAACAGGCATATGTATCAAGCAGTTGACCAGGAGAAATCCCTCCCGGTTGACAACTAGACATACCAGTCAACCGGGAGGAATCCCTCCCGGTCAACAACTATACACACCAGTCAACTGGGAGGAATCCCTCCTGGTCAACAGTCATATTGAGCAGTTGACCGGGAGGTGTCCCTCCCGGTTGACAGCCATATGGAGCAGTCGGCAGGGAGAAGTGCCTCCCGGTTGACTGACATATTTATGCAGCAGTCAACCAGTAAGCACGTTTTGAGGGGCGGGTATCCGAAGATACCTGCGCGGGTATCCCCCCAGGCACGCGGGTACCCGCTGTCGGATGCAGATGCCAGGAAATGGCTAAAATTGGCCGCGGGTACCCGGATGCAAAGCGCTCATCTCTAACTGCGCTACAGCTATGTTTAGCATGAGACTGCTATTATAGCAATTAAATAGCAACCTTTTTTGCTTTTTAGAACAATTGGCAAGTAATAAAACTTGAGCACCTACTTGATATCTGCACTATTGATGTAGGTCAAATATGGGCTGGAGTCTCATCACCTCCAACGGTGCTAATGCTGCGCTAAGCTGTGCATGTAGTGATAGATTGTGTGACTGAGTTGCACCAAGATTTGGGCTTCTGTATCTCAACTGCTAGCAGTTTCTACAGTTTTTCTTGTAGTGAATTACTTGATGGGAAGTGACATGATACAGCTTTGGTTTCTGCTCAAGTGCTGCTCCCAAGTCAGTTCCACTAGCACATGTAGAGCTTTCAGGACTGCACCAGAGCACTGAATGTGGTAAAGTCAGCTGATTTGTCCCAGGAAAAACTGATTCTCAGCCAAATCTGAGCAGTGAGCATTGTTTGAGCCTGGGCCAAAGCTGAGCATTGGCTGGTCAAAGCCTGATATAAAGTCAAGCATCATCTGGACCAAGAATATTCCAAATCTGAGAATTAGCTGAGCCAAAAATGGACCAAAGTTGAGAATCAGCTTGGCTAAGGCTGTTCCAGAGCTTGAAATCAGCTGGGAAAAGACTGTCTCAAAGCTTAACATCAGCTCATCCAATAATTTTCCAAAGCTGAGCATCAGCTGAGTCAGTACTGGTCCAAATCTGAGCATTGGCTGAGCCAAGTCTGTTCCAAAGCTAAGCATCAGGTTTTACAAGACTATTAAAAATTTGTGCATCTGCTGAGCCAAGGCTGGTCCAAAACTGAGAATCAGCTGGTACAGGAGTGGTCTGAAGCTGAGCATCAGCTGGGTCAAGGTTGATCCAAAATGGAGCATCAGATGTGCCAATACTGTTCCAAAGCTGAGAAATAGCTGGTCCAATTCTAGTCAAAATTTCAGTTTAAACTGAGCCAATACTGGTTTAAAGCTGAGAATCAGTGGTTCAAGGACTGTTTCAAAGCTGAGCATGAGCCAGGCACCAAAGCTGAGCATGAGCTGGGCACCAAAGATGAGAATGAGCTGCAATCCAAAGCTGAAAATGAGCTGCAAGCCAAAGCTGGGCATCATATGAAAGCCAAAGCTGAGCATCAGCTTACCAGAGATGAGGATTAGTTTGGCCCAACCAAAAACTGAGGAGCTCCTTTGGAAATTCTGGAAGGTTTGTAGATGGTGGGTACTGGGTCCGGTTAACACAAATTAGCCCAACAGAATGAAACATCTCTTTATACAGAGTGAAATAAATAAGAATCAAGTCCTTCCAAGCTGCAATTCCAATCATCAAGTTAAGATGCACATACTTCCTCAAACTTTTGAAACTAAAACACAGTCAGTCTTTATTGTTAATGTTTACCCGCCCCAGCTAGAGATACATGAGGATCAATTGTTGGATTTGATCAAAGAAACAAAGTGTAATGGTGACAATATATTCATACCAATTTAGGCCCCGTTTGGAGCCAATATAAATATAGGTGACATGATCATTTGTAAATTCAATAAAAAATACAAAACTCAACATAAAGAATCCAATTTTTTTTTGTAGGAAACCTACAGTACTGGTCTCATCAACTATGAAGTCAGATTTAACTGAATCAGCCATCTTCAGCACCATAATACCATTATATTGCTTTGTTTTGGTCAAAAGCAATATAATGGTACTACAGTACTGAATATGGCTGAATCAGTTGAATCTGACTTCATAATTGAAGAGACCAGTATTTTAGGTTGCCTAGAAAAAATATTTGGAGGCTTTATGTTGAATTTTGTAGTTTTCATTGAATTAACCAATGATTATATCACCTATATTTATATTGGCTCCAAACAAAGCCTTACTTTGCGCACCGAGGGAAACTTGTTGTGCACAGGAATTTCTGTTGACTCAATGTCATGTGACCTTGGGCCCCCCTCCCTGCGCGCCACCAGCTTGCCCCAAAAAACTATCCACACACAGGGGGTGCTGTGCAGTGACAGGTGGCCAGGCTGAGACACTACGACCATCCAAAATCCCCTTGATGACTGTAATAGACCGTTCAGCAGGAGTTTACATCCCTGCTGATGACCAGAGTAGACCGGTCTTTGAGAGGACACATCCCCCTGGATGACCGGTGCAGACCACTCATTGAGAGGCTACATTCCTCTTGATGATCGGAATAGACTGGTCATCAGGAGGTTACATCCCTGCCAATGACCGGTCTACTCTGGTCATCAAGAGGTTACATCCCTGCCAATGACCGGTCTACTCTGGTCATATAGAGGATACATCTCTCTCAATGACTGGCATTCCGGTCATCAAGAGGATGCATCCCTCTCAATGACCGGCATAGACCTTTCATCAAGAGGCTACATCTCTCTCAATGACCGGCATTCCAGTCATCAAGAAGACACATCCCTCATAGAACGGTCATCAAGAGGCTACATCCCTCTCAATGACCGGAATAGACCAGTCGTCAAGAGGCTACGTTGAGGGACTCCTGTCCGTGCTAGGCGGTGGCAGTCAGTTGAGGGGATGTTTGCTGTTTAGGCTGCCCTCAAGGTTGGTGGTCCGTGAAGATGAGCGCTGGAAAGAGGGGATCTGGGATAGCTTTGTGGTTGTGGGGGTGGTTTTGAGATGTTTGCTGGGGTGTTGGATCCTCGGCAGCGGTTGTTTGTTTTGAGAGGTTGCAAGATGTGATCTTAAGGACGAGGAAAGAAGGGATCTGAAACTCTGGATGAAAGGTGATTGGCGGGCAGAGCCCAAAAGTTTGAACTCTGAAGATATGATCTATAAACTCTTGATGGTCCGTATTCTGGGGATTAGAATGCCATGGCCACCCATCATCCAAGTTTGAGCTAAACTTGGACTCCGGGTGACATGTCACATACATTTCATCACATCCTCCGCGCGCTACACGCGCACACACTCACAACAACAAGAGAAGCAGGAGAAAAGAAAACAACACAAGGAAAGAAAACAAAGGAAAGCACAGTGTGATGAGGCAGAAAGAAAAGATCCAGAGAGAAGAAAGGAAGAAAGGAAAAGAAGAGACAGAAAACACTCAAGACAGACAAACCAAACAGCAAGGGAAAGAAACCAGAAACAACGAAGGGAATAAAACCACAGCAGCCGCTGTGTTAGGACCAAGAAAGCTGAAGAAGAATGGGGGACTGAGAAGGAGTGGGAATGGAAAGGTGGAAGGAAGGAAAAATGAGGGAGGGGGAAGAGATCTTGAAGGAGGAGGAGTTGAAGATGAGAAGGTGATGGAAAGGAATCTTGAGGTTTGGGTTCTTGATGCCTTGATGATGAGGTCTTGAGGATCCTGGCAGCGGTGATGATACTGACTAGCTGGCCACAAGAGGGGCCACCACAACGTCCCTCTCAATGACTGGAATAGACCGGTCATCAAGAGGCTACATCCCTCTTGATGACCAGAATAGAATGGTCATTGAGAGGCTACATCCTTCTTGATAACTGGAAGACCAGTCATTGAGAGGCTACATCCCTCTTGATGACCGGAATAGACCATTCATTGGGAGGTTACGTCCCTCCCAATGACCGCAGTAGACCGGTCATTGAGAGGATACATCTCTCTCAATGACTGCCATCCCGGTCATCAAGAGGCTACACCCCTCTCGATGAATGGAATAGACCAGTAATCAAGAGGCTACATCCCTCCCAAGACTGGTCATCAAGAGGGATGAGAGGACACATTCCTCTCAATGACCAGTACAAACCGGTCATCAAGAGTGTGCCCTTCAAGATGGCACATCATCATTGAGAGGGTGATGCTCTGGATGAAACACCCTCTTGATGACTGGTCTGTCATCAATCTCAATGACCAGTCTACCCTGTTCATTGGCAGGGATGTAACCTCCCAATGACCAGTCTATTCAGGTAATTGAGAGGAATGTATCCTCTTGATGACCGTGTAAGGGTTCTGGGAACCCTCACTAGATGGGTCGGAGAGAAAAGGGGCCAAAGGCAAGTATTGTGAGTTTGTCAAGGAGAAACAAGAAGAAGGAAAAACCTAGGTAGAAGACCAGCTTGAGAAGAAGAGAAGATAAGTCAAGTACTACAAGCTTTATAGAGAATCCTACAGTGTAATTGTGTATGTGTGTTCTAGCTTCAGTAAGGGTGAAGACCTTACAGACGGTTCTATACCAGTCATTGAGAGGGATGTGTCCTCTTGATGACCGGAATGCCAGTGTGGTATACGGAAATGTGAAAAATCAAAATTTCTTTCTCACACATATAATTACCCATACTAGGCCTCAAGATCCCCCCAAATAGACCCCAGGAATGGATTCTAAGGCCAATTTCACCCTTATTCACCACAAGAGGTGTCACTCAAGCCCCGCTGGATTGGAAGTTACACCTCTTTGGACCCCACCAAACACCTATCACATGTTCAACACACCCAGCCACCAGCCTTTCACCAGCCTCAGTCAAGGATCAAAGAATTATGCTTATACATATCACATGATAAAAACATACATCTCCCTGTCAGACTACATTTATTACATAGTATCAACTACTCTTCTATTTCCATACTATGACATCATCTTACACTGGGTCTGCAGCCTCAGACTTCATTTACGCACTCACTGCATATTTATGACACTTCATGCAGCCTACTGTCACTTCCTGTCACTTTCATGCAGCACCAATGCAGCCTTCTGACATCCTTTATGTACCCCTGACATGTTATGACATCATTTTTACATTGTAACTACTGCCACCAGCTAAAATGCCTCATACCCCCTGTCTAGAATAGCTGAAACCCTAACCTAGGAGCCCCCCTCAGAGGGGGAGCTAAAATATCTCACATTTGTCTATAAAAGGAGCTCCTCCTCTACCCAGTTCTCTTCTCCTCAGTTCAGTACTCACCAGTTATTTACATACCACCCTCACACCTACCCTTACCACAATACAACCCTTATATTTGCAAATAACCACTGAAATCACTCTCAATTCTCACATACCCTACAAACCCTCATATAGTGGAAATCTAACCATTATACTGTGTCAATCAAACAAACTCATCTTGAGCCAACCACTCCTATCACTTGAATAAAAAGCTTGCCAAGCCTAGCTTGGTGGGTCTTAGCTGATAGCCAGAAGGGCAGAGTTTGCACCTCCATAATCCCCTTCACCATTCAGAAAAAGGTTCTCATTACCACTTTTGAGTCTTACACCGGTCATTGAGAGAGATGTATCCTCTCAATGACCGGTCTATTCTTGTCATTGAGAGAGATGTATCCTCTTGATTACCGGTCTATTCTGGTCATCAAGAGGGATGTGGCCTCTGGATGACCGGTTGGTGCCAGTAATTGAGGGGATTGACTCCTCCAGATGGCCGGATCAGTGTCTCAACCCGGCCACCTGTGACCGCACGGCACCCCTGTGTGCAGATAGATTTTTGGGGGGAGCTGGTGGCGCACACCAAGGGGGGGCCAACATCACGTGACATTGAGTCAACATGAATTCCTGTGCGCAATGAGTTTCCCTCTGTGTGAGAATTAAATATGTATTTATATTTGAGGATACAAGCAGCTCTCCATTGCATGGAATCAAAAGTGTTTTACAGGCAACAGCCCATTTTAAAAGTGACCTGGACAGACAAATTGTGCCTATCCTGGAGGTCTATTGGGACTCATTGTTAGCAAGTAAAAAAGATCCACAGGGTGAAAATCAAGTGATTGCCCATGCTTTTCAATGGATCAAAAATTGGAAGTCAATGTTTTCTATGATGACTCATCATTACATCAAATTTATGAGCTGTGATGACATGCAGCTCTAGCCAGGTCATGATACTCACAATGTAGAGGTAAATTCTGGTTACATTAAGGAGGCATTCAATTGAAATGAGAAAAAAAAATGATTGATGGCTAGGAGGATGGACAGGAGAACAATCAGGAAGAGTCTGATGGCAGCTAATGATTTCAAGGTCTTGCACTGGTGTTTGGATGGCATTGCTTGGGTTTTTGCTCCTCAAACTGACATTTTATCACCCTAATTTTGCATATTAATTGACAGTACATTCCCAATGATTAAAATATCTCATCTTCTGCATCCCTAATGTCTGGTTCTCAGCAAATTCTTATCCTTAGTCCTAGATTATTGTGCAATCTCTAAATTCTCACATGTTCCCTTAAGCTTGGTAGTCTCTCTATTTTAATTATTTCCCTTACCCTCAAGTCTATCACAATTGTACCATTTTTCTGAATTTGATTATCAACTGGGATTGTTTTTCCATTCTTGGTAATTACAGCTTGAAGCAAGTAGTGTTTTATCCTAAGGCCATTTAGTACTTGACTTGTAGCATCTTATCAGGAGTGTATGTCCAGCTGCGCAATGCTTGTATCTATCATTCAGATGTAACTGGTCATTACCATCACAAAGGCAATTTTCCAAGATCTAAAGCTGAGAACCCATCTCTTGTGATATTACAATCAGTGTTGATGTGAATGGTTCTTATGGTTGGTAATATGGCAGGAAATAAGGACCATGGGGATTTGTTGTAGAAAACCCTTGATAGGTACTACTCCTAGACATTTCTGATTTTGTTACAGTGTTTTTTTTGCATGTTTTTTTGCTGTTGCACGTGAATTCAGTGAAAAGAAAAAGTAACTTTCAGAACTTGTACATGATCCCAAAAATAATCTCCTGGCCACTAGTCAAGCTAGAAAAGCGGCTTTTTGAATGATGAAGTGATAGTGCCTTTCTATTTGGCAAGGTGAATTGAAACAGAACCAGATCCAGAATAAATGAAAAAATTCTTTGCAGGTACAGGAGGCTGATTTTAATTCTAAAGGACACAGCTTGAGAACAGGGTGTGATTCAGATACAGTAATGAGCAATGAAAGCTGTGGTCTTTGATCAAGCTGAATGCATTAAGAGCTACCTACATGCTATGGAGACTTGTGTTAAGAATTGGTTGCTCTATAATTACACTTCCTCTCAGCAGATCAAGGCTTGAAAGCTGGAGTACATGCAGCCTGGCTTACACAACTGATCCTACAGCCGTTGTGTTCATGTATTGGATTAATGACAGAAGAAGAAACGTGAGGATTTCTAGCTTTTTGAAAATAATTACAGCAAATTAACTCTCTCAAGGCAAGCCTGTGTTTCCCCAAGCGGCCCAATATCCTGCAAGGAATCATGGGTCGGGAAGTGGATGAAAGAGATGGGCTGGCAGCCAGTGCGCACCAGCCTATTTTGCTAGGATGGCCGGCGGTCGACGCGCAGATCTTCGCGTTCTTTTAGAAGGTACATACGTAGATTGTAAGCGTGTCGAGCCGGAAGGAGGGTGTCGGCGGCGCCGCTCAATGGCCATGGACGCGTTAGACACGCGTCGTGGGCGGCGGCACTACATGCATAATTACATATTTAAAGGAGGTCGTGCACCGATGGTGGGCGAAGAGATTTATAAGATTATGAGATTTTCAAGGCTCGTTTATAAAGGAGGACGATGTGCACTCAGGAGGGAGGAGGACACGGGGTGTGCACTGTGTGTTTTGGAGCCATCAAAGGGGACCAAGACAGATCGCGATTTGGGCAGACTTGATAGATACAAACAACAAGGGAAAAGCCATGTCTTTGAGAGATAACCGGCCAGCGGCGGGGGGATAGCTCGGCAAGCTTCGATCTATAAAAGATGTAACTCTGCTCCATACTCGATCCTGTCAATGGCCGCAATCGCCGTCTTGTCTCTTTGGGACCAAACAAGGATGGACAAACACTTTTCTCAGGGTGTACTTTAATTTTTCTCTCCTCCTCCTCCTCCTCCTCCAGAGCCTTACAAGATGCCCTACATACTGGATATGGGGATGTGGACGGAGGTTTTTTTTTTTTTTTTTTTTTTCTGCTGCGACGGTTTAGGCTCGCTTGGCAAGGGCAAAAAGCACGAAGCTTCCAGCCGAGGTTTAATCGGTGCAGAGGAGGGGCGTTGGGTGAAGCCTGTGGCTGTCGGCTGAGTGGCCGCCGCTGCAGCCGTTGCCGTGGTCTTTGTCCAGATGGCCAAGTCGGATGATCTCATCTAGCTGGGATCTTGCTCTCCCCCCCCCTCCTCTGACGCGTCGAGAAAAAGCTTAATGGTGTGGATCGCGCCTGTCTAGACTTCTCGCTGTTCTGAGATTGTATGCATGTTTGTGTTTTGCCCTGAATAATTGCTCCTTGGTCGGTATCACCTTTCGGTTCGGATGCAGGAATTGAGCGCAAGGGTTTTTCAGGTACTGTGAGCGGCCAAGCCAACGGCTGGAGGGGGATGTCTACATACAAGTTGTGGTGAGATGATGCAAGTGGCAGATTGCACGATACAACATGGAACTTCTGCGGGGGGCGGGAGCTGGCTGAGCCCGGTGGGAGGGACAAAGTGGGACAAACAAAGCCCTGGAAACTCTGGAGTTTTTCAGCCTCAGCCTGCTTACCCACTCACATGTTTCTAAGCGAGGAGGTGTTCTTCCTCCCTCGCAGTCGCAGTCTTTCCTCTGAGTCGGACTCCTCCCGGCCAACGCGTCCTGTGTCCCAATATCGACAGCCGAAATGTTTATCAGTCGCTTTGCACCGCGAGCCTATCCGCGTCTTTGAGCTCTTCGGTGACTTCTCCAGTCGATACACATTTATTTATATTTATTTGTTTGGGTTGACGACTTCTAACGAGCCCAACGACAGCCTGTCCACGCCCACTGGCCCAGGATCGATGAGCACCTTATAGCTCTCCTCCAGCAGCAGCAGCCTGAACTCAAGCGAACCGACGAACGAGCCTGCTCAGCTCACCTCGCAGAGCCATCCGAGCACCTCGGGAGGCCAAAACCTCTTGTTCCGCATATCATACAGGCCAGCAAATCGGTAACTATCCTGCCATCCATATAGATATACATCCCAGTATCCCCCTCTTGCCCCCCCTGCCCGACCATGGGTGTCGGCCTAGTCGCACCAGTAGTCGTCGCATCCATCTTCAGAGTCTTATATCCTCTTGAGATCTCGTGATCCAAGCACACCAGGCCTCCTGTGTTGTCCGCTCGGCTCGACCCTCCCCCCCTCAGCCGGGCCATCGGCCAGCCGACCCTTTCTCCTCTGATCGGCAGACAGCCAGCTGCTTGTGCCCACTCCAGCGTGGAGTGTTCCCCAAGCTGCCCTCCGGCGCTTTTGTTGTCCAGTGACTGTTCCTGTACAGTCCCGTTGATTTGACCCATCGCCCATCTTCCTCTCTCTTCGCCCGTCATCCCGGCCAAAACAACACGCTACAAGTTTTCGCCCGGCTCTCTGGCGGATGCCCTCTCGGCGCGCCCGTCGACTAGCGTGCTGAATACTGTCCTAGTCCCATTACACGTAGCCTGTACACCCCCCTCCCCCACTCGCCTGCCTCTGTGCTTCGCCATCTGCCTCAACACCATCCAAAAGCATTATTTTCAATTGATTGGAGTCCACTGATGCTTGCTGTTCGTTCTGTCTCCACAGCCACCGAACCAAAGCTTGCACGATCTCCCCCGCTCAGCACTCGCCCGTCCATGGTGAATGCACGCTGCGTCGACTAAAGATCCCCCCTCCCCCAGTTCATAACGACCTCCTTCGCGACTCTCTCTCTACACCCGTTGACGTTGACGTGTTAATCTGAACCACCCCGAAAAAAATTGCAGTAAGGAAAGACGAAACAAAAGAAAGAAAGAAAGAAAAAAAACAAAACAACAACAGACAAACACATTATATATATAATATACAAGATACTACAACAGCAAGTGAAGAGACGCTGGACAAACAAACCGCCTGACACCACTGGCACCATCCAGCTCAAGCTAGTCACGCTCGCCTGGTCCCGGTAGATATCGTCACCTCACCTCACCGCGAAAGCTTCCTTCGCGTGCCTCCGTCTTCTTCTCGTCTGCCTTTGTCACCCGCACCCACTGCCACTGCGCCCAGTCCCGCCAACGCTGGATTCCATTCAGCCTCCCCTCTCCGCCAGCCTCGGCTTGGAGCCTCCCCCGACCCTGCTGGCCTCGCGTCTGTCTCCCTTGCTTGCGCCCAATGCCCTGACCCAGCAGTCCGCTGCCAGCCCCCACCCCACCCCCACCCAGCCCAGCCGGCCCCCGCCCACGGCCGCCTCTGCCCGGCCCACGCTGTCGGCCACTCTTGGCGCCCCCAATCTGTCCCCGCCCTCCCCAGGTGATCTCTCACCCGCATCATCCACCGTCTCCTCGCTTGACAACACCCCACTCAGTCCGCCCCTCCGCCTGCTAAGCGTGGCCGATCTCCACCTCCACTCGCCCGCAATCTCCGCCCAGAGCTTCCCCCAGTTCACTCGCCAGTCTCCCGAGCACTCTCTCGCAGGCCTCAGCAGCAGCCACCCTCCCCCCAGCAGCAGCAGCACCAACCTTGTTCATCCCCCCAGCCATCAGAATACCACCCATCATCAGCGCCACCCTTCCCTCTCGCGCGCCCACTTCCCCCCTCCCTCGCTCACCGCTGGGTACGGCTTCGGTGAACTCGCCGGGGCTCTCGGTGTCCGCCCGGAGATCCGCAAAGTGAGTGATATGACCATCCACTCGGCCGACCATCCCCCTTCGCCCGTCGAGCCAGTCAATCTCGATCAGCCCCGCCCTCAGGCCCCCCAGCCAGCAGAGGCCCTCCCGCCAGACGCCCTTCGCGGCCACGATCCCCGCGAGATCGGCAACCATGCCCATCAGCAATTGAGTACCGTCGGCGCCGACTCTCGGCTGGAACGAGCGTCCACCTCCCTCGCCGATTTTCAACCTGCCTCATCATCATCCACCCTGACGAATGCTGCTGCTGCTGCTGCTGAGCCTGCTGCAGAATCACAGCAAGATACGATAAACGAAAGACATACGAACCTTTATGCCAGCTCACCGATCATCGCCTCTTCCATTCCCACCACTACCCCCACCCCCACCCCCACCGCCGCACCCGCCCGATCAAATCCTACTCCGCCCAACCCTTTGCACGCCAGCTCCACGACTCTCCATTCTTCTTATGCTCGGCTACCCCTCCAATACTCAACAGCCCCCCCATCCCAAAACCTGCCTGCTTCGTTTCAATCGCAACAAGGACATTCAAGCTCTTCGATCGACCTAACCCAGCCATCCTATCGGCCTGATTGTGTTTCCTCATTTGAACATACCCCACATTCAACCGTCGGACTTGACCCAACCGCTGGCTACCACCCTTCCCCCTTCCTAGCTCACCATCGTCGGAGTCACAGCAAGCCCGATGGACGCAGTAGCATGTTTGTAAACCCATTCGTAGCCGGCCCCCATCCTAATCATCCCCCATCCTCCCCCGGCCCCTCCTCATCTTCACAGTCGCAGAACTTTTATCAACCGCAAACCCAGCCCCGATGCTCGTTGACAGCTGCTTCTACGCCCACTAGACATCGCCTGAGCATCTCTTCACAGCCTGGCTGCCCATCCAGCTCGTCACTCCTATCTGCCTCCAACCGGCACCGCTCACAATCGACGGCCACCAGCACATCGCGAGGATGCGAGTCTTTTAACCGCTCCGCCATCGGCCTCTCTGATGTCGGTAGCCCTAGCTTTGGTACGGCTGCAACCGCCATGGGCCTTCTCAGTCACATCTCCGCCCCGAACACTTTCACGACTAAGGAATCATCAACTCACTCGTTCGAAGCCCTTGGTAGAGATCATTGCAAGCCTAATAGTAGAGATAACACTAATCAGTTGGAGCATACCCATCAAACCGAGAACACCAGTCACATGGAGCACGCCAATCACATGAAGCAAACCGGCCACATGGAGCATACCAGTCAAATGGACCAAGCTGGTCAACTGGAGCCACCAAGCCAGACAGACCCCTCTGACCAAAAACCCTTGCACTCTCTCCACACACATCATCCACCTCTCACCCCTGGATTCACCGGAAGTGCGTCGTTCAGCTTCGGCAACTCTGCTAGCAATCGTCCCAAGTGCGAGCTGCCCAACTCCGATCTGGCCGACCTCACCAGCGGTCTCGTCGGCCCGTCTAACTCAGCAATCAATCCGATCCCCATCGGGATGAGGCCAGACTTGGCGAATCTGAAGGATGGCCCTGATGGCCCCAACGGCAAGGTCGGTTGTCTTCTTCCCGCCTTGATTATGGCCGCTGCGGAATACCATCTACATGGCCCGGCGTAGTTTTTGTCTCAAACGCAGCACTGACCTGACTAATGTTTGTTGTTTTAGCCCGGCTATCCTTACGTTGTTCTCATTCGGTACGCCATCTTGGGTAGCCCCCACGGAAAACTGACCTTGCAAGAGCTGTACGAGACAATTATGGACCGATTCCCGTATTATCGTACCGCTGGAAAAGGTTGGATGAACTCGATCCGACACAATCTGAGTCTCAACCGCTGCTTCGTAAAGCAGCCTCGACACATTCTGTTAGTCACGTCGTTCTAATGACTGCCTGTAGATGGATAGCTTACCTTTGATACCTATCTTACAGGGACCCGGGCAAAGGTTCCTATTGGACTGTTGACCTTGAAGCTGAACTATCCACCTCAAGGGCTCGCGATCGCAAACGTGCCAGTGGAAGTTCAAGATCAAGCATTGGTAGCATCAGATCTTTGAAGGGCAGTCGGCGAGACAGTCTGGGTGGCGATCCACGCTCACCAACGCTTGATGAGATCATCGGATCCTCTCCAAGTAGGATGCTTTACATGTCCGACGATGAGGCAGACGAGGTTCACGTCCAACCCCTTGGCAGCTTCGGACCGGAACATACATCCACTTTTACCGAGGATGGCGATGGGGATACGATGATGCAAGCTGCCGAGGGAGGCTTCCAACAGCCCCCTTCAACGCCAATAAAGTCACCCAAGTCTGGGCGAATCAGTGTCAAACGCGCTCCCAAGCCTACCAAAATGAAGCAACAAGGGCTGAAGGTCCAGGTTTCTGGCAACGCGGATCTCAACAATACCCATCTTCCTACCAATTCATGCTCACCGTCAACGCCAGTGACTCCTCATCAGCTGTATCATCAGGTGAGCTCGACGATTCTCCTTCTGTCTGCTGATCTTCATTAACACCTGTGTTTTATTCTTTTCCTCCCTCACAGACCGATGCAGCCTCCAATCTTCTCCAAAGTCCATTCCATCCCCAAGGTGGATATGTATCTAGCCCCCCTGACACGATCGGCCGCACGATCCCTAGAACCGGGTCTCCTTACCGAGGAAGTTCACTGATGCGGTCCCCACTCACTTCGATCATGGCATACTCAGCTAGTTCGCACTGTCCGACGACTGCAACCACGGCAGATAGCAATCAGATGGACCCCACGTCTCCCAGCTCTTCCGCGTACGGCTTCAGTACCGGAGGACTGGGCAACAGCTACCAACCGTCATCGACTGGGATGGTGAACTGCCGAGAAGCCGGCCCGCCATCCCAGCATCCGTTCTCATTTGGAGGCCAGCCGCATTCGGCCTACCAGCCTGGCTTCAACCCGTTCAGTCCGGCGATGATGCACAATCCGCAATCCAGTCCCTCGGCCGGGCTTGGCGATCGGCATCCGGCGAGTGCAGGGCCCTGGTCGAGCTCGTTCCAGGCTGCCACGTATTCTCCCGCCGCCCCGGTCAGAAGCGCGGGCACCGGCCACCATCAGCCGAGTCAAAGCCACAGCGGCGTGTACGGCTTCCAGCCCTCGGCGATGGCCGGGATCGTCCCCCGCCCACGGTTCTCCGTCTCCGCCGGCGGTAACTCGAGACCCGTCTCGTCCGAGTCATCCTCCAACAACCCGCCCCACGGTGCCACCGGTCGACAGACGCCTGCGTCTAACGGCTCCGCCGCCTCCCGTCGGTCTAGTATCGGCGGCCCTGGATCCACTAACTTCGTCATGGTCGACGGATACGTCAATGGGAATCCTCCTGTGGACTCCTTGGGACGCCCTCACTCGTCCCAACCTTTATAAAAACATCACACCAACAACCTCCCTTGAAATCAACAACACTACGATTGTACATGTAGAAAGTATGACGATGATGATCTGACGACGATAACTTTAGTGTGTGTATGTGTGTGTAACTCCTGCTTGCTTACGTTCTTTTCGGATAGAACACTTTTTTTTGGCTTCCTTTTTCTTGCTTTTCTTTTTGGGAACACAGAACGAGTGGATGGCTTCTCTAACAATGTAGCATTCGGAAACGAATTTCCTTTATTTTTATTTTTTATCCTTGGAGATGCCCATCTCTTGAAAAAAACATACACACACACACACACATATATATATATATACATACATATACATACATAAACTTGTTGTTGATCGTCGTCGGTGCCCTCGAGCGGCCCGACTGTCTCTCCCTGCCCTTTCCCCTTCTTGAAATACGCTTCAATGTGCCTTGTTTTCTTGTTCTTTTTTCACTCTCTTCTTCTTGACATAAATATTTTCTTTTCTGAAAAAAAAAACAAAACCCTGGTTGGATTCACCCTGTGTCTTCGTGCATGGAGTTAGCATCATTTTCCGGCTCGGTCTGGGCGAGCCACACCTGGCCGGACACGCAGTGCGGCCACGCCTGGCCACAGTCAGAGATCGAAGTCTCCTCCTATCTTCTCGGATCCATTCTTCGAACCATCGATTCACCCCCTCTCTTCTCGATAGGTTTCCGGACTAGATCGTTCTTCTCCCTCCTGCAACCGCAGGGCTGTTCATTTCTTGTGATCCGAGCTTTCCACACTGACATTGGCCTCTCGAGCGTCGTTCGCAGCTCCTTTCTTGTCTCTCTTCGGCGTCGGCGCTGTCTTCTAGAGCTCACCATCATCTCGCACAACTCATCTTCAAAGGACACACAGCAACTCCTCCCCATTCCACCCCCCCTCTTTCCTCAAGAAAGCAGATTTTTCTTGGTTCTCATACTTCATCGACACGCTTTGAGGTGTAGCTTTGAGGTGTAGAAGACGGGATAGTCAGAACGCTCAATAAGCCATGTTTCGTTCCTCGATTGACCCGTCGCGCTTGACGAAAACGGGGGAGCAGCGTGCACTGTTTGGAGCTTGCGGAGGGAGATCGTTGAGTGATCTCGGTGTCTATCCAAGTAGTGCAGCGCAACCACCAGCAGTCCAGTTCCAACTCCATTTGCCAAGCCTCTTCACACTTTACTGGAGTTTATAGCGCATGGTTTGAACTTGAACCCCAGCAAGAACATTCGTAGTGTAGGGGTTATCATCTGAGCTTCCCATTGAGGATCTGCTTAGGACCCGGGTTCGAGTCCCGGCGGATGTAACTTTTTAAGCCTCCCAACTTGGTCAGTTTGGAAACCAATGTCAATGATGGAAGTTTACAGGAGCAAAGCGGATGTTGAGCTCAACACTAGCTTAACAAAGCCTTTCGAGCGGAGGGTCCGGGGGACCCCGCCCGGAGGGCTCTCCGCAGGAGAGGCTTATATGAGTTATGTCTTGATTTAAGCAGGAGCAGAAAGGATCTGCTACACTAAGGCCCCAATTATAAACAAATATTTGAGTTTTATTTTGAAACTATTCGAAAAGAAATTTGAAACGGAAATGAAATCAAAATGAAAGATTTTTGATTTCAAAATCCTCTCGGAAAAACTTCAAACAACAGGGTGCACATATAAACAATTGTGCATCCCTGAGCAAGTAGCCTGCCGGAGTGGGCAGGCAGGGGCGATATGTCTGCAAAACGGGCAAGCTGGATAGAATACAGCTTGCCTGTTCAGCCTTGGCTGTCTGAACCAAAGACACATACCTATGCAAGGATCAATGGGGTGGTCTGAACCCTCCAAGGGCCCAGTTGGCCAACCCACGCCGCCGGCGGCTGTCTGATTGAACGGAGTGAGTATACCTTGGCTTCGCGGGATCTCATCGTATCCAATATCTTCCTCATAGGCGTGACAGAACGGGGTGACATGTCCCGCGCGGCCGGCTCCATGGACGTTCGGATCATCTGCGGCAAGATCATAGCCGTATTGACAAGCGTTTTGTCCCGTGGTCCCGCCGCCAAGGGCAGGATCATATTGCCCCTGGTGGTCCCGGGCTTCCTGGAGGTGTTCATAAGGGTAGGCCATCAGTGTGTATGTTTGTCAGTGAGTGCAATCGTGGAACGCAATTATCGGTGCTGCAGCAGCAATTTTTTTCATGTGCCAGCCGACCCCCGCCCGGCGAACTCCGCCGACCCAATACAGCCATTAAATGGGGGGGGGGGGGGTCTGAGGCACCAGTGGCCTGGCAACCATACAGGCATACTGCCTGTTCAAAATTTTGATTCCGCAAATTTTGAGATTCTGGAATCTTGAACACCCCTCCCGGGTGTGTTTGAAGAGATTTGGGATTATTTTGAAATGAAAAGAACTCAAAACAAATTTGGTTTTGATTTCAAAACGATTTCAAAATAATCTCAAAATTATCTCAAAATTCCGTTTATAATTGGGGCCTAAAAATCCCAACCAATATATAGAAAAACTGAATACACAGAGTTTTAGGTTCTGTTCTTGCAAGGAATTTGAGCCACTCATTTATCTTGTAGCCAGAAAAACAATTCCTGGAGTCCCAAACAAGTGGAGCCTCATTTGGAAGACTTGTGCATTTTTGATCTTTTGAAAAGGTCAACAGATTGGGATAGAAAAAATCTGAGTAGACCAAATTGTAGAGAAAGAAAAGTAGCATAGGGTACAGATAGGGCATATTGGTGGAGAGGCTGGGGGCGGAGCTATAAAAATTTTAAAAACCTCTCAGCCAAATGAACTTTCTGCTCCTGCGTAAAATTTGGGATAATGCGCAAGTCCCTCCCTGCGGGAGGGGCGGCTTCGCCGCCAGCCACAGCGCTCCCACCAGGGGGGACATGTGTTAAGTTAGAGCTCAACAAAGCCTGCGAGCAGCGCAGAGCTGTAGGTGCAAGCGGGGCTTATGCCTAGCAAGCAGAGCCTCGCGCGACATGATCTCACTTGGAACTGTAGTTTTCTTCAAACTTAGTCAGTCCCTCGCGCGAAGCGCAAGCCTCCGAACCTCTTCTGAGGGGCGGGCAGGGGCTAACTTAGCTAATTCCCTCCTTGGGGGAGCGAAGCAACCTCCGAAGGAGGGACTCACACCCTATGTGGACCCTGTGGCCTGAGAGAATTATGACTTTTGGTGGGGACTTTTTTAGAATCACTCTCCCTCATGAGCCTCTGCACCATTTTTGAAATTGTTTACATTTCTGGGATGGCCCAAGCTGTCCCTATCTTTCTACTATTTTTTCCCATCCTCAACACCTCTTGTTGAGCTGTAATCAGAGTTGTAACATCATGGATTCCAGATTCTGTACAGTGCAACATGTGTGATACGGGATGTAGCCAACTAGATGAAGTTGCAAAAAAAGACATTTGAATGTCATTACATATCCCTAAAAATAGGACAATAGGTGGAAAGATTCTACTTGATGTTCTGCATCTTTTGTTCCCCTACAACTCAATCACATAATGTGATGTGATGAAGCTACACAGGATTGAAAAAGGCCAAGTTCCTGATTCTCTCAGGCTGCGGGGTCCACTTAGTGTATAAGTCCCTCCTTTGGAGGGTCCCTGCGGGACGGCGTCCCCCCTCCACAAAGAGAGGGACTTAGTTAAGTTAGGGGCAGGGGCCCCTCGCGCAAAGCCGAGCCTCCGAAGGAGGGACTTGGGACTAAGCGGTGAAATTTGGCGTGAGTCCTGAGTACAGCTTTCACCCATTTGGCTGATGTGAAAGTTTGGTACCACTTTTCTATAGCATCCTGGTGGCCAAATGGCCCGCCCAGGTGCCAAATTGAAGGTCTGCATCTGGCCTTCAAGACTACATAGGCCACATGTTGATGCCTTGAATGGCCTTAAAGCTACAAGGATGTCAAGTCATGGAATCATGATTCCAGGATTGATCTTACATCCATACTATTGGATAAGTACATGAAAGTTTCAATTACTTCTAATAAGTACATGAAGTATGTTTATTGTTTGAATTGAACAATGAACTACATTTGGTATGCAGGAGTATGCAGGCCACACATAAAATGTGTACAGGAGTTGAAAAAAACACGCTCTGCTGGCTGGGACAAGCTCGGCATGGTTTTTGAAAGCATGTCCAGCAGCTCTACAAGGGGCTTGATGGATGGTGGATGGCTGGCTGCCTGCGCAAGAAGCTAGGCTTCAAGGCCATGCCAATCATGGGCCTATCCCGGCAGTGGTTGATGTGTAACAAAGGATTTAATGAAATTTGGGGGTTGGCCGAGCCTCCGGCCCGTCAGGATTCACGCCAAACCTCGCCGCTTGGGGGCAAGCCTCTCTGTGAGACAGAGACCCTGCGGGGCCCTCCTCCAGAGAGGCTTTGTTAAGCTTGAGTTTTCTTTGCATCTTAGTTCAAAAATCAACACTCACTTGCCACTAAATTCCAACCTACCTCCATGAAGCGCTGGCTTCCTGGCTAGCTTTCTATCTCCTCAATTTTTGTATGTACAGTGCCCGGAAGAAAATTTTCGTTAATACTAAAAAAATCATAACTCAAAAATCACAGCGCTTTATGTCTTGTAATTTTGGGAGCTTATGCTAATACAGCTCCTTGAAACAATCCCACAAAGGACAAAAAGATATACAGTCATGTTTTTTTTGTATCATTTTTTTTGATCACCGTACTTTTTGAAAGAAAAAAAAAGTACTGCCTCAAAAAATTAGCAAAAATATGGCTGGTGTAGCTGAGGATCAGGGAAGAATGATAATAAGATAAAATACAAATATTTTTCAAAAGTAGACTGTCTTTTTTTTGTGTTTTGTTGAGGTCACCATTGAGTCGGCTCGCCATTCATTTCAATGACAGCCTGCATGTGCAAGGGCATCAATTTGATGATATTGATGAGGATGTGCGATGGGAAGTCGTCCCAGGTTTGTTTGAGGGCTTCATGTATTTCATTGACAGATCTGGGATGATAGAGTTGCTGAACATTGGTCTTGAGGACCTTCCATACATTTTCAATTGGGTTGAGGTCTGGTGATTGAGGAGGCCAGTTAGGTAGTTTCTTGATGTTGACTTGAGCTCGGAATTCGTCTGAGAGCTTTGCTTTGTGCACAGGAGCACCATCTTCCATCAGAACGAGTTGACGCAAACCATTGGGGTCTTCTTTGTGTAAGAATGGCAGCAATCCTGGCTTGTAGACATTGTGAATGAAGTCAGAGGCTTTCCTTCCTTTCAAAGGTACGAAAACGAGGGGAGTCTTGGTTGTATCAAAAAAAGCACCCCAAACCATTGTCGAGGTCCGACTGCTTTTGAATGTTGGTTCAAGGCACTCAAGATTGTATTTTTGCTTCTTAGTTCGCCAAACGCGGACCAGGTTTGAGTTCTTGCCGATCTCAAAAGAAGATTCATCGGACCAGATAACCTTTTTCCAGTCGGCAACAGTCCAGTTTGAGTGCTTGTGAGCAAAGGCCAATTGTTTCTTTCTCTGAGCTTCATTGACGTAAGGCTTCTTGACAGCAACACGGCTGTCGTAGCCCAAATCGTGGATTCGCTTTCGGAGTGTTTGGTCTGAGACTTGTGTTTGGATGATCTCGCCCACGTCACTAAGTTTCATTTTTTGATTAGATTCAAGGGCTGACTTCAGTTCTTGCAGGTCCCGATTGTTTGTCTTTCGAGGGCGACCTGTTCGCTTGGCAGTTTCGACTGTCCCTCGCTCGCGATTCCTTAATGGAGTCCACCGTTGAGCGAGGAAGCTTTGCAAGTTTGGCAACTTGTGAAACAGTTGATCCAGTCGCCGCCATCCCAACAACAATGGCTTTCTGCTTGGTTGTGAGATGCTTCTTTCCTCTGTTTTGAGCCATTGAACTAGTAAAAGTGGTCAATTGCACTGATAACTTTTTCTCAATTAATTTATCCTTTGACTTACCTGAATTTGAACAGGAACATTTTTTTCTCTTGACCTTCAAGAGTGGTGATCGCAATGGTGGTATGTAGTCTGGGGGTGGGCGGGCTTGGGCGGGCTTACAAACTTTGGCTGCGCAACCAGCCAAATTAAATTTAACAAAAATTTTCTTCCGGGCACTGTACCCTGCAAAATTTTGAAATCAAGGCAATCATTTGGTCCAATTGAGGCTTTTGATCCCAAAGCAGACATATCAATGGTTGCAGCTCATTATGGTGTTCAAAATTGCATAAGCAATTCTTTACATAAAATCATAACAGCATACCCGAAGAAACTTTTATGATTCCCCCGGCTCCCCCGGCATCTTGATTCATAACATCTTAAGACACCGGCCGGCAGCCGGGCTTAACCAAGCACCCGATTGCACTTCAAATGTTGGAGCAACCACCGCCGTCAAGTCAAGCATCTCCTCCGCCGGCTCTACAATCTCAACAGGTTTTCACACCTTCAAGTGGATCCGTACAGCTCTCCCCAGGATTCAACCTACCACTACTTTTGTAAGTTGCACACCCAAAGCCCTCGCTTTTACAAACACTGACATGTGTATATTCAAATGCCAACTGGGATGGGTTCAGCCTCCCCTTTTCTATCAGTGATTCCGAGCCAGTTGACAAATCAACCATTGAGTGCAGTGTCAACTCAAGCACCAAATTCTATCCCCAACTCGGCCACAGCACCAGCCAACTCAAGCACTGCTCAAGAAAATCAACAAAGCACTGCGGACAGTGGAGATAGATCACATGGACACCAGTCATCTGTATCACAGTGCAGCCGACAAGGTCGCAAACGCGGAGGCGCACCTGGGGCATCTCGGGGCTCAACTGCTATGTCCAGAGGGTCTAGAAAGCCCCCAAGATCGTGGACCAAGGACAGAAATGCAGATGGCAAGTCTGAGCTGGACTTGATCATCAATTGGCTCACCGTCGAGGATCACTTCAGTACCTGGCGTAACCAGAGCCTCAGCAAGAGGGAGGTCTGTGAACTAATTTGTAATCACTTACAGGCCAATGGTTTTGGCCGTCGGGTGCATGATTGGAAAGGTGTTGAGCAACAGGTTGGTCAATCTTTGTTTGCCCAATGAACCAACTCAGCTAAGTGTGATTTTTTGCATTAGATTACTCAACAGGAAAAAAAGTTTTGTAATGCAATGCACTGGAAACAACAGACCGGGCAGGGGATCATGGAACAAGCAAGAGAAAAAGCAAGAGAAACTCAAGACAACCCGGATGCACCCAATTATATTGAAGATGCTAGAAACAAGACCAAAGGTATGCAAAACCATTCTATTCAATCATTGCTTACTGCTTGAAATCTGGCTGACTCTGGTTGTGCAGCGGAGATCTTGAACGAGTGTCCATATTTTTATCAACTGGAACCCGTCATGCTTGGTCGCCCTTCGGCAGGGTACGTTGTGACCGAAGAGACACAAGATGGCCAACCCGTTGACAACAGATCAATCAGGTCGGAAGATCTTGAGGAAAGGGCGGAAAAACATTTGACACGATCACCAAATGGTCCACCGTTGGCACACAGTGGTCTGGGTTCCGATGATAATCTGATCCCTCCGGTTTTGGAGCTAGATTCAACTCAACAGGATGTTGAGGAATTGTCTCAGCAGAATGCTCCGCCTGCAAGTCAGCGCTCAGCGATGATCAGGCTGAGGAAGTGTCTCAGCAGAACGCTCCGCACGCTAGTCAGCCCTCAAACCGGCCCATTACTGATCGAACGTTTCAGCGGTCCTCTTGGCAATCTTCTCAGAACCACACCGAGGGTCGTTCTTCAGTTTCACAAAGCTCAAATGCATACAATATTGCAAATTGGCCTTCTCAATCATCATTGTCTCAAAAACAAAAAACGTATGCAGAGCAAATAGCGGGCAAATTCCTTCCATCAAAGCGCAACTTGGCTGCCGATCAAGCAATTAACCACGATTTCAATCAAAGGATGGCTTGGGCAGACAAGCAGATGTCCAACGCAGCTGCAACGATGGTATCAAGAATACTGAACAAGAACGGTCCACCCCCTGAGGATCCGGAACTTTTGCAGCTCCAACTTTGTGAGAAGAAGTTGAATGTTGAGATGCGCAAGATCAAGGTGGCAAACACAAAGGCGGATTCAGAACAAAAAAAAAAACAATGCAGCTGCATTTCAGCGAGCTCGGATGATGCAGGACTTCTTAAAGGCCGGGTTAAACTATGAGCAAGCAAAGGAAGCTACTAACAATCTCCTCGGACCTCAGACTGAAAATCCTGAATAGCTGGCTGTGATATTCCTTAAAAACCCAAACCCTCAATCAAATTTTCTTTTTAGATCAATTGTTCCCTCAGTGACCGCTTCTATTTTCACTCAATCAAATGCCATATTGTCACTTTTGAATAACCAAGATATCTTTTTTTGCATGATAATGTATTCTATGTTTGGTATTGAAGAAATATGAAAAACAAGCTTATTTGCTTCTCAAAAATTCCGTCTGACTGGAATTTGCATACAATAAATATCTACAAGTCATTCCTGGCTGCACAAAAAGAGTTGAAGAGTTCATCTCTTTGAGATGTATCCTTGAGGTTAAATGGGGATTCCTCAGGCTCAGGCGCCTCCTCTGAAGCTGGAGGGCGTCCCCCATGATTGGCAGACAATACCCGCCAATGGCAGGTATGAGAGAGCAAGAAGTTGTGTAAGATCACACAAACCTTCAGCCATCTGTTCAAGCGCCTTGCCAACCAAATGTCATAGAGTTTGTTTCGGAGGAGTTTGAGTGACTGCCATCTGTTTTTCAGCATTCCAATGCAATGCTCAACTTCAACTCGTTGATGACTTAATTCATAGTTGAACACCTGTTTGTTTGCCGGTAACTGTTGCCCGGGCGACCGTTTGAACGCTGGAATGACCGTTCTGGAAGCCGTGTAACCTGAATCGGCTAACAAGTACTCGCCCGGCAAAGAAAACTTGCCAGGATTGAGAAAGAGATAAAATGGGCTTCAGTAGGGGGAAGCAATATAGATATCTGTTGTACGTGACCACCTTACCTGAGAGTTTTTGTAGACCCGCTGGTCATGTGCACTACCACACCACCCGTGCAGGGCATATATGATTCGTCGATCGCGAGTACACACAATCATTGAATTCATCCCATACACAGATTTTTGCATCCAAAAATCCTCCTTATGCAAGGTGGGTGCCGAAGCCAACGGAAAGATGGTCCCATCAACCAGGCCAACTGCATCTTCAAAGAAGTCATACGACGTAGGTTCGGAGCGATAGGCTGCTCAATCTGAAGCGGAGGGCCATTTATAAACGTATTTATCCTCAAGATCAGCAATTGCGCGCAGACACCTATTCGTATACCTCTCTACACTACCCTCTAGAAACACAAGCAAGCCTCTTGTGAGTCTCTAAATGATCTCCAGCCAGGTGAGGACACACAAAACTTACCAGATATGTTGAATACCTGCCTAAGCATGTGTGCGGAACCGCCGTTACCATTTATTCCCAAATGAGCTAGTGCCACAAGCAACGAAGGGTAGTTACGCTACGCGTAACGCGTAGATAACGGTAACATAACGAAATTTTTGTCGTTATCTACGCGTTACGCGTAACGGCAGTGCGATTACGTTATTGCAACACGTTGAGCCGGTTTTTTTTATGCTCGTTGCGTTATCCAGGCGCGCGGAGCCCTTGAGAACGGGCAAAAAATGAGGCTAAAAAGCCTTAAATGGTCCGTTATCGCGTTATCCGGGGGATAACACAATAACGGGCCTCATTTTTGAGGCCCGTTACGTTACGCGCGGGGCCTGAAATGACCCCGTTACTAGTAAAGTAACGGGGGGCCCCAGATAACGGGGGTAGTTACGTTACCAAAATTGCGCGGATAACACAACGTAACGTAACTACCCTTCGTTGCCACAAGCAATTGCCACTTGATTGGTGCTTGCGAGTGGTTTGAGTCGTTGGTGAAAACTGGGTGGTCCTGTATCTCACTCAACAAGATATAAAAACTATCTTGACTTATCCTAGCCTACACCAAATTAAGATTAATATGAGACCGTGGGGTTAGTTTGCCCATACACTACAAACATGGATGAATTTGGGAAGGCATATATTGATCAAACTAGAGGCCAAGGCGGCTGCGCCGCTGCGGAGCTCAAGAAAAATGGCTGTCTTGCTGCACCGGTATCCAATTGGCAAAACCACTGGAAAATCAATAATACCTCTTGAATCAGCACAATTGATGAATTTTTTTTTCCCATCTCATTTGCTTTTTTATGTAAAAATTTATCCAGTTGGCAGTCATTTTCCCAATGAGCCCTCCGCCCGTCGCTTAAATTTCATCCTTTGGTGAAAAAACATCATTGCCAATGGTTTAACAGCTCAAATAATATGCAACAATGAAGAATTACTGAAAGTTTTGGACTGTTTGGGTGTGTAAAACATTGTTTATACATGTTAGCAGTCATTTTCCTTCTAATCCTGCAGCATATCACTTATAATTCATTTTTCTCCTGTTATAAAATCAAAAAATCATCAATTCTACAATACTTCACAATACCTTACAATGTGTTTCAGGCTGTATTTGAAGAAACCAACCTGTAACTGCTGCTGTCAAGGGTATTCTTTTATTCCTCAAGTTCACCATTAGCTAACTATTTATTTTATTTTATTTTATTTTATGATATGTTTAAGTCATGGGTAAATGTAACAGACCTGTGTTGTAGAGCACAATTCCCTCCTGCCAAGGGCTGTCACGGGCTTGCTTGGGAAGATCACATGCCCACTGACAAGAGAGGCTTTGTTGAGTTTAAATCTGCTCATGATAATTCATTGGTTTGGCTCAGGAGTTAAGCAGTACAGCTTTTGAAGATGCAGGGAGAAAATTGACTAAAAATATCCAAACATATCTGTACCAACATTTGGGTAGATCAACAACGACCATGACATTGATCACGCGGACAGAGAAATAAGGGAGGGAGAGACTATAAAAGAGAATTACTGTTATCACAAGACTTGAGGGGTTATTGACTGTGGGGACTGACCAATGTTAGTGGTGTAGTTGGTTGCCCCAAAAATCAGCTCTGGTGTGGTGCTCAGTAGTACATCGAACAAACTGACGTTCGGTTCTCCAGCCACCAAGATCTTTGCCAATCCAAAATGACACAACTTGAGCACTCCGGTCAAGGGGTTTAATAACAAGTTCTGAGGCTTAATGTCTTGATGGCATATTCCAAGTGAGTGGACGTAGGCTAGCGATTGCAAGAGCTGATAGACGTATAGCTTGATGTTCAAGATCGGCATGACCTGAAGCATGAGTGGTACCAACGGATTGATTAGACCATATTGGACGCGATGCGAGAGCGATCAGTCGGCGATGAGAGCCAGCCGCCTGATACACTGGAGCATGGACTGGGGGACTGACCTGATTTAATTTGGAGTAGTGGCGGGAGGCCCGGTACACGGTTTTGGGCACATCCTCAATCACCAAGTTCAAAAATACTTAATTGCACTTTGCCTGCCGAGGATCATATGGGGGGTGATGTAAGCAACCAAGAATATTGATACCCTAGGAGCTTGGATAGGAGTAGCTCACCTTATCTCCACTCAAATAGAGATAAGCACGTAGATAAACAACGTTTGGATGGATGAGCAGTTTCATAATTTGGAGCTCTCGATTCTGGGGCCGTGCATAGATACAGGTGAGCAGGTCTGGGGGGAACGAGGAGAAGGATGCGACGGACTTTGAATTGTTTATCTTGCAAGACTTTCTTGATTGCGACCTCTTCTTTGCCAGAGGGATGGACGGATCCAACAACGAGTTGAGCGCTGAGGACAACGCCAAAGGAGCCGTTCCCAACGGCCGGTGTAGCCGATCTCGCATTGCTCGCCCGTCCGACCATCGCAGGCCAGGACCTTCATTACTTTGTTTGGTTTGTTGACTGTGTGTGGCGGGGTGGTAGGTCAGCCTCTGTTGTTGGTAGTCAGTCTGCTTCTGGCTAGGATGGTGGCTGGACGAATCGGAGGTAGTAGAGCCTGCGCGGAGTGAATTATCAGCTGCACAGGCAAATATGTCAGCATGGACAAAAACACAGACAAAGTTGAGTGTGCAGTTTGAGGTTAGTGGTTGCGTGGGAGTGGCGTTGGTGTCAAAGGAACATGGCGGTGGCGCCACGATGCCCCCGACAGGTCGAATTCTACGGTCGATTTCAGCTTCCAGTAGCGCACATCAGATGTGTTGACCAGGATGGCCAGAAGATCTGAGATGTAGCTAATGCTTTGCGGGTCAAAAATTTGTACAGCGGCGGCGTGGCGGAGGCGTTGTTGTCGAGGATACATGCGGGGGGATCCAAGGGGAAGGCTTGAGGCGAGCTTGGCACTGCTGGTTGATGGTGTATAAAAGGGGGGATGTTGTGTTGGGTTAATCCCCCAGGCATCCTCTGCCGCTGTACTTCCAGCGTGCGGTTTGTCCTCACCCCCTCCGCTGTTGCACTTGTGCAGTTTGAGGGGTTAAACTCGTTGGCCCCCCTTTGCATAATGCCTTAAATGCGGCGCGCTGGGGGTCATCCTCTCATTCTTTTTTAACCCTGCTAGACAGGGATGGACAGTGGGCCACGGTGCATCAGCTTGCTGATGTTAGGTGGCTGGTTGCAGGTTGTTGTAAAATTGTGTTTTTTTTGTTAATTTTGGCATTTGTAGAGGGAAAACCCTTCATGTCTTTTTCTGGAAGTTGTAGAGGGGAAACCCTTCATTTTTTTTTGTGATTTTTGGAGATTTGTAGGGGAAACCCTTGAATTTTTGTTTTGTGATTCAGAGGCTTTAATAAACTTGGATTATATTGATCATTTTTTTTTTTTTTAAATTTCTCTTTAATTTGTTTCCTTCCTGCAACATAATAACCCTTCTATCATCTCTCTTTCTCTTGATTTCCTCCTTTCTTAGTTTTCAACCATAGTAAAAGCTTCATTTTGTTGCCAGATCAAATAGGTCATTTTTACATACTCATATGTATTATTCCTGAGAAAAAATAGTCTGTTAAGTCAGGCAGGGAGGGGGAGGGGGGAGGAGGAATGGGGAGGCATGAATTATTGTCACTTGAACCTTGCAGAAGTGTTGAAATCTACTTTCCAAAAAAAAATCAATCAGTCCCAATATATCATGCTACATCAATTTTGTTCAAATTTAATGGCTTGTATATATGACTCATCATATCCAATATCCTAAATTTCTACTAGGCCTGAGATTGATTTAACGTTTGTACCAAATTTGAGTAAGGTGTCTTTTGCTTCTTTTGTTCAATCAAAGACTAATGGGAGGTGTTTCCCCAATATATTCAATGGGTCAACTGATGTTATCCCAGGATCTGAGGTTCAAAGTTTTTTGAAACTAAAGAGATTGATTGAGTCTGGTTGGTTTGAAACTATCCCCTAAAATTATCAGGCAGTGTTTTTTGTGCTTCTGCCACTGTGTCTCAACCAGGGCTAAGATTTATTTCATGATATTGGTACCATGAGGGTCAGCGATATATGAACAATAATCTGAGAAATTTTTGGTCTATGAAAGTCCCAAAATGTTGCAGATCAGTGTGAAATATTGCCTAATTGGTTGGTTTTGTTGTGTTTCTACAACTATATCTCAACTAGGAATGGGGATGAATTCATGATATTGGTACCGTGATGATGAGAACATTTGACAGATTAATTTAGGAATACTTTTTGCCAATGAAAATCTCCCAATGTAGCGGCCCCATTTATCCAGTCACAAACTATTGCCTCATTTTTTGTGTTTCTGCCATTATATCTCAACCAGGAATGTTGATTATTCCATGATATTGGTACCAGAATGTTCATCCATTTGCAAAGAGTATTTTGGTGTAGCTTTTATGGATTAAAATCCCAAAACCGAGCGGCTAAAGTCTGATTAGTTTCAAAATATTGCCTAATTGGGTATTTTTTGGTGTTTCTGCCACGGTATCTGAACCAGGGCTAACATTTATTTCATGATATTGATACCATTATAATAAGAGATGTTGTGAGAGTAGTTTGGGTCAGCTCTTGACCATGAAAATCCCAAAATGTGGCAGCTACAGTCTCATGAGTCTCAAAATATCACCAAATTGGGCTTTTCTTTCTGTTTCTGCCACTTTATCTCAACCAGGAATGGTGATTATTTGATGATATTGGAACCAGAATATTCATCCATTTCCAAAGATTATTTTGGTGTAGCTTTCATGTATGGAATTGCCCAAAACAAGCTGCTACAGTCTGATTAGTCTCAAAATATTGCCTAATTGGTTATTTTTTGGTGTTTCTGCCACTGTATCTCAACCTGCAATGCAAATGATTTTATGATATTGATACCATCATAATAAGAAATGTTGAGAGATTAATTTGGGTCAGCTCTTGACCATGAAAATCCCAAAATGAGGCAGCTACATGTTGTGACGTGGATACTTGGCTCTACATTGCTCCCCCCTGACCTCCTCTTGACCCCGCCGTACTCCAAATGTGGAGTTTGCACACCCCTACCTACAACACTCCCCCTCAAACTCCACACCACTAAATACATCATGAAAGAGAATGAAAAAGGGAAGAAAGAAATTCTACGTGTAAACAAGTGAGAAAAGTCTTAGAAAGAGAAAAAATGGATTTTGGAGAATGGAATAACGAAAGAAAACATCAATAGGGAGAATAGAGAGATAAAGAAAAGAAAAAATTAGATCATCTGAAAATCTTGCTCATCGATGTTGCATGTAGGTTTGCCCGTAGAGATTTGGTGAAAAAATCCGCCAAGTTGTCCAAGGTTTTAACCCATTTGAGTTTGATATTGTGTTCCCTAACCGCATCATTTACAAAAAAGAAGTTTCTCTCGAGACTTTTCATGCGACCTTTCGAAGCGTTATTGTCGGATATCAGGACCGCCGCACGGTTGTCACATCGTATCTTGAGTTGTGGTTTGATGCCGAGAGAGTTAAGGATCGGGAGCAGAAAGAGCAGGAAATCGACTGAGGATCCAAGCGCTATGAATTCCGCGGCACAAGTTGAAGTTGCCACCACTTTTTGTCGTCAAGATCCCCAAGCAACTGGGCTGTCAAAAAGGTTCACGATGAAGCCGGAAGTGGAACGTTGGAATTCTCCCCCCCAGTTTGCATCTACCCAAACTACCAAGTCTTCATCCCTCGGTCGCAATCGGAGTCTTCTTGACCGCGTAGTGTTGATGTATTGGATCAAGTGTGATAATGAGTTCCAATGAGATTCGTTTGGATTTGAGCTAAACCGTGCCATATAGTTCACTGCGAAGCTCAGATTGGGTCGTGTTCCTAGCGCAAGGTAATTGATTGATCCAATTAATGACTGGTACAGGGTTGCCGATAACGGTTCTCCCCATGATGTTGAAAGGTTATCTGCCGGGAGAGGAGTGTTCACCGGCAGCAAAATGGGATTCACTTCTGATTTGTACTTTTTGATCAATTGGTCAATGAGTAAATGCTGGCTGAGAAATATCGAGTTGTCTTCATATTCAAGTTGGATGCCGACTAACTTGTTGGGTTTTGAGTCCCATTTCACTCTTAGGCTGCCTTCCATTTTCTCTCAAAACAGATTGATATCGGGTTGAAAATTACCAAATACAATACCGTCATCAACATGTATCCACACGATGATGACCGAGTCTCCTTTCCTGTATCGGTACAGGCATTCTTCTACCTCGTCGCATTCGAAACCCCATCCATGTAGTAAGCTCTTGAAGTGTTTCCACCAACATCGGCTGGCCTGTTGGGTACCGTATAAAGCCTTTATCAGTCGCAGGACATTACCTGATAGATGAGGAAACAATTCAATCGGTGGATCGACGTAAATGGTTTCGTCAATTGGGCTGTGGACAAAGGCCCCGGTGATGTCGAAGGAGTTGATCGTCCATTTATTTTGGATAGCAAGGTTGAGCAGGACCCTGAGAGTTGATAGAGACGCTGTTGGGGCAAACGTAGATCATACGTCTTTGCCTAGCCGTTATTTAAACCCGCAAACCACGAAACGCGCACTGAGTTTGTTGACCAAACTGTCCGAGTTCCGTTTGATGTCAAAAACAAACCCAGTTCCAATCAAGTGTTTATTGTCTTTATCTTCAATATCAAAGGTGTCTATGTCGACCAGCTGGGTCCATTCTGACATGCACGCTTTGCGCCAATCCGCCGAGGCCAAAGAGTTTAGCGCTGATTTTAGATTAGTCGGTATATCCGCGTTTGATATGGCCTGAAGGTTCTCCACGTGACTATCTTGCTCTTCACATATTTCCTTAGTCCGCTCCTGTCCAAGCGTCAGAACTCTACGAACAATTGAGTTGTTAGCCAATTTAGAAGGAGCAGGGAATATTGGCTTCCCCTGGAAGTCGAAAAATGTAGCACACTCAGAGTTGGACACCTTCTGAGTTTCTGGATTCCAGAAAAACCATCCCCGTTTGTCGTCTTGATAACCAACGAGATAGCCGGTCCAACCACGTTGGTCGAGTTTGCGTTGTCTTTCTTTTGGAACATGAATTGTAGCGCGCGCCCCACACGGGTAGAATGTGTTGGCTTCTGGTTGTTGTCCGGACCAAAGTTCGAGAGGGGTTTCCTTGCATTGTTGGTTGGAAAGTTGAGTGACGAGGAAACAAGCGCAACGATACGCATGTGACCATAGTTTTGACGGTAATTCCGAGTGAGCTAGGGTCGACCTGGCGATGTCGCCAAGAGTACGGTTGAGCCTTTTGGCTTTGCCGTTTTTGTTCCGGCGTGTAGGGAGAGGTAAAGATTAATTGACTACCGATGGAATCCAGATAGTTGGAAAGTGGTTGGACCGTATATTCCTTCGCATTATCACATCTAATAAACTTCGGGGGTGATCCAAAGTGCAACACGATCTTCTTGATTAGAGCAATGAGGATTGATGGTACTTCCGAGCGGGCTTTCATGGGGAAATACAAAAGAGTAAGTGGTCGCGTGGTCACGGACGGTGAGGAGAAAACAATTGCCAGATAAGTCAGGATCAAACAGTCCCATCACATCCGTGACAAGGAGGTCGAGGTGGTTGTCACGCGGAATAACCTCAGGGAGCAATTGTCTTTGTCGTTCACTTTTTGTTTGCTTGCAGGTCTCACAAATAAAAGGTTGCCATGATTAGAGGTCATAGGAAGGAACAAACCGGCGTAGGAAATCTTTGACAATGTTGTCGGAGACATGGCCAAGGCGGCAATGCCAATCAAAAGCAGGGGAAGAGATTCTGGCCGATGAGCGAGTGGAGACTTGTAAAGCAGAGGGTTTGAAGAAATGAAAAGAATCAAGTTCGACGATCCACGATCGGTCGCGATAGCAGGCAGTGATCGAAGCAAACGGAGATATTAGGATTATGTCGTGGTTGGGAAGAAAGGACGGTTGAAAGCCGGAGTCGATTAGTTGGCCAAGGCTAAGAAGAGTGCCCGTCATTTCCGGGCTGAACAGGACCCTTGGAATTGTTAGGGTACCAACCCCATTGGTCATCCGGAGGTGTCCACTGTGTGTTGCCAGCATTGATCCGTTGGAGGAAGCCAAATTGAGTCTCATGGGAGGATTGATGGGAGAAAGAGAGGAAAATGAAGGGAAAGATCCGCTCACGTGGTGGGTCGCCCCAGAATCCAAAACCGTGCCTGCGCCAGCGGCAACCGTCGCATCCGCGCCCACGGCTGAACAAACTGCTGCATTCGGTTCAGGGCATGTGGGTGGGCCGTTTGGGGTTGCGGCTTGGCGGGTGAAACCGGAGACGGGGCAACCAGTGATTGGGGTGTCGGGAGGTGGCAGGTTGGCATCCCTGCGGAGTGTTGGACAAGAAGACCTCCAATGTCCCGATGACCCGCAGTATGAGCAAGGTTTGCCGTTGAACAATGACGGATTGCTTGGGCTGCTGTTGCCTTTTCAGATGTTGTTGATGGCTGCTGATATGTCGTTGACCGTGGGATGTCCGGGCCATCCCACATTTTGTTGCCGTTGTTGATTGGGAAAGTTGGCCTGGGTTCTTGGTTGACTTGGTGGACCGTTCCAAGGAGAAGATCGGCCAGGAAGATTGTTGTTCCAAGCTGGTTGTGGCGAGTTACTCCACGCCAGATTTCTGGTAGTTGATTGATTTGGGAACGTACGCAAGACTGATACATTGTGTTGTTGATCGGAATCAAAACGTATGCTCTCGCCGTACGCAGAGGTGATGATTGTTTGGATGTCTCTGGCCGTGACATCCTTCTTGGAGCCGAGTTGAAGAGAGATGTTCTGAAAGAGTTGAGATTGGGAGATAGACGCAGGGGTAGGAGCGATGGCCTGTAAGATAAGGCTTGCAACGAGTGAGGGTAGACCCGCCCCCACCTTCTTGAGATCAGAAAAGATGTTGAATGTTTTGTTAAAAAGGGCCTGGAGTTGCGACACATCTGTCGCTGGGCCGGTGATGCGGAGTTCCAGAAGCTTATCGACCAGTTCGATCTTCCAAAAACGAACCTTTCCTTGGAAGTTTGCCTGGACTGCTTCATAAGCATCAGTCCCTGAGGTACATCAACCGACCAGCAAAGAGAGCTCGTCGTGGACTGTGATCTGGATGAAGTAGAGTAAACTGTTGTTCTCTTGAGCCAATAACTTCTTGTAATTTTCTTGATTGTCGAAAAAGCTCGAATGGCCGAGCATTAGTCCCCGCTTCCATTTGGTGAAGTTGCTGCCATCGGAAGCCAGAGGTTCGACATCTTGTTTATAGATGCTCGGTTGCTGGAGGAATTTGTTCTTGGGGGAGGCGTCGGTTGCGTTTGCTTGTGACATGTATGAAATAGGTGAATCTGGGATTGAGATAGTACTGGGGGAAGTAGGCAATGTTTCCGGTGAAGACTGGGGTGTTAATATCTCTCGAGGGATGTTGATTATCAGTCAATATTCGGGTGCTGGAATGACAGCTGCAACGGGTAATCCAAAAGGATGTATGACAATTCGTTTATCTGATGAGATTGGAGCCAATGATGATTTGTCGATGTGCCGGGTGATAACTTTAGAAAAAATGAACAATACTGCCGAGATGAATGGCGAGGGTGGTCGGTCGTGTTCTAAGGGGTCTCCCTTTTCTTCGATGGGAGACGGTGGTAAGGGAGGTAGTGCGAGTAGAGCCTTGTATGCTTTCGTTTGTTTTGGGCGTTTTGCGCGTGTTGGTGGCGGTAGTGGATTGGCGATTTCAGGTTTGTCACGCCAAGTGTTGACCATGCATTGACTTGAATCCGAGATTTCTGACCGTGTGAGCTAGCGACTTGGTGAGCAATCAAGTCTTAATCTGTTGTGACGTGGATACTTGGCTCTACATTGCTCCCCCCTGACCTCCTCTTGACCCCGCCGTACTCCAAATGTGGAGTTTGCACACCCCTACCTACAACACTACAGTCTCATGAGTCTCAAAATATCACCAAATTGGGCTTTTCTTTCTGTTTCTGCCACCACATCTCAACCGGGAATGTTGATTATTTCATGATATTGAGACCAGAATATTCTCCATTTGAAAAGATTATTTTGGTATAGCTTTCATGTATGGAAATGCCCAAAAGGAGCTGCTATAGTCTGATTAGTTTCAAAATCTTGCCTAATTGGGTATTTTTTGGTGTTTCTGCCACTGTATCTCACCCCGCAATGGGAATGATACGATGATATTGATATCATCTTCATAAGACATGTTGAGAGATTAATTTGGGTCAGCTCTTGACCATGAAAATACCAAAATGAGGGAGCTACAGTCTCATGAGTCTCAAAATATCACCAAATTGGGCTTTTCTTCCTGTTTCTGCCACCATATCTCAACCGGGAATGGTGATTATTTCATGATATTGGGACCAGAATGTTCATCAACTTCCAAAGATTATTTTGGTATAGCTTCTATGTATGTAAATTCCCAAAAGGAGCTGCTATAGTCTGATTAGTCTCAAAATATTGCCTAATTGGGTAATTTTTGATGTTTCTGCCACTGTATCTCAACCCGCAATGATTTCATGATATTAATACCATTATCATAGGACATGTTGATAGATTAATTTGGGTCAGCTCTTGACCATGAAAATGCCAAAATGTGGCAGCTACAGTCTCATGGGTCTCAAAATATCACCAAATTGGGGTTTTCTTTGTGTTTCTGCCACTATATCTCAACCGGGAATGGTGATTATTTCATGATATTGGGACCAGAATATTAATCAATTTCCAAAGATTACTTTGGTATAGCTTTCATGTATGGAAATGCCCAAAAGGAGCTGGTATAGTCTGATTAGTCTCAAAATATTGCCTAATTGGGTATATTTTGGTGTTTCTACCACTGCATCTCAACCGGCAATGGGAAGGATTTCATGATATTGATTAACACACTATACCCTAATAATCTTTTGAAATGGATGAATATATTCTAGTACCAATATCATGCGATGATCACCATTCCCGGTTGAGATATGTTGCAGAAACACAAAGAAATCCCCAATTTGGTGATATTTTGAGACTCATGAGAATGTAGCTGCCACATGTTGTGATTTTCATGGTCAAGAGCTGAAACAAATTACTCTCTCAACATCTTTCAATATAATGACATCAATATCATGAAATCATTTCCATTGCCGGTCGAGATACGGTGGCAGAAACACCAAAAAATACCCAATTAGGCAATATTTTGAGACTAATCAGACTATAGCAGCTCCTTTTGGGCATTTCCATACATGAAAGCTATACAAAAATAATCTTTGGAAATGGATGAATATGCTGGCACTAATATCATGAAATAATCACCATTCCCAGTTGAGATATGGTGGCAGAAACAGAAAGAAAAGCCCAATTTGGTGATATTTTGAGACTCCTGAGACTGTAGCTGCCTCATTTTGGGAATTTCATGGTCAAGTGCTGACCAAAATTAATCTCTCGAAATTTCTTATCATAATGGTATTAATATCATGAAATAAATGTTAGCCCCGGTTCAGATACAGTGGCAGAAACACCATAAAATACCCAATTAGGCAAGATTTTGAGACTAATTAGACTATAGCAGCTCCTTTTTGGGATTTCTGTTGAAACTTGGGCTGATTGCCGCCGCGCAGAGAAAAGAGGAAGAGGGATTGAGCTCAATGGCTCGAGAATGATGGGCAGTGAGGAAGGTTTTTTCACCGGATGCGGCTCAGTTGCGTGTGCGGAAAAAAGAGGGAAGAGAACCAATGGTTTGATTTGCATGACAATGCTATAATATAAATAGATTATGTACATGCAACAGACTTGTGGTTTTGAGATGAAATGAATAAGAACCCATATTGAATAAAGTACATTCTTTGAGACTACACATGAAGATATAAATGACTATCATAACTCTACTACTCAGGGTTCATGGACTACAAAGTGTGAGCTAGAAGTACTATTAACTTACTAGTGATGCTTAAAGAAAGACGGAATCAATAAGGATTAAATTCAGAGACAACATGAGGAGGTATAAGTAAGAATAAGAGGTCAGAATTTCAACAATTTCAATCCACAAACTCTATACCAAAAGAATCTTTGAAAATGCATTCATATTGAAATAATCACCATTCCCGGTTAAAATATAGTGGCAGGAACACAAAGAAAACCCCAGTTTGGTGATATTTTGAGACTCATGAGAATGTAGCTGCAACATTTTGGGATTTTGAGGGTCAAGAGATGACCCAAAGTAATCCCGCAACATGTCTTATCATGATGGTATCAATATCATGAAATCACTTGCATTGCGGGTTGAGATACAGTGGCAGAAACACCAAAGAATACCCAATTAGGCAATATTTTGAGACTAATCAGACTATAGCAGCTCCTTGTGGGCATTTCCATACATGAAAGCTATGCCAAAACAATCTTTGGGAGGGGATCAAATTCTGGTCCCAATATCATGAAATAATGACGATTCCTGGTTCAGATATGGTGGCAGAAACAGAAAGAAAAGCCCAATTTGGTGATATTGTGAGACTCACGAGACTGTAGCTGCCTCATTTTGGGATTTTCATGGTCAAGAGCTGACCCAAGTTACTCTCTCAAAATCTCTTATTATAATGGTATCAATATCATGAAATAAACGTTAGCCCTGGTTCAGATACAGTGGCAGAAACACCAAAAAATACCCAATTAGGCAATATTTTGAAACTAATCAGACTTCAGCCGCTCGGTTTTGGGATTTTAATCCATGAAAGCTACACCAAAATACTCTTTGCAAATGGATGAACATTCTGGTACCAATATCATGGAATAATCAACATTCCTGGTTGAGATATAATGGCAGAAACACAAAAAATGAGGCAATAGTTTGTGACTGATCAAATGGGGCTGCTACATTGGGAGATTTTCATTGGCAAAAAGACTTCCTAAATTAATCTTTCAACTTTTCTCATCATTATCCAAGTTTATTAAAGACACAGATTTGCCAGAACCCTAAAAAAAATTCAAGGGTTCCCCCTGTAAATACTCAAAATGAGAGAAAAAAAAACATGGGTTTCCCCATTGGACAAAAAAACCAATGCAAAATCCGCAACAATCAATATAAGAATCAAAAACTAAAAAAATGTAGCTCTCTAAATTCTCAACCTAGCCTTCCAACATCAGCAGTGCTGTGCCCACAGGCTCAACCTCCAGCCCGCGTCAAGTGCGCGGGTCAAAAAGGTTGGACGTGAAGGTCCCCGGCCTGCAGCAAAGGCTGCTGACCAGTGGGGGGCCCACTCTTTGCCCCTCAGGCTGTGCACACGCAACAGCGGAGGGGTTGAGGACAACGGATAGCTGGAAGTGCAGCATCTCCAATTGCCTGGGGAAACAGCTACACTACCAAGCCACAGCCTCTTAAGCTCTCCGCTCCTCACTCAGGCCAGAATGTTCGCTCCCCTCACGCAATCGCCACGCCACGGCGCGGCCCCGTAACCGCAATTGATTCCACGGCAACTGCGCAAGCTGATATTGAGAACACTATTTGGCCTCACCTGGACCCAACCCACCCCGCGGCCCTTGAAACCGTCCACATGATAAATTTGATCCCCTCACAATTGGTAGGAAGTCTCAGCAGTATTCATTGTTTGTCCCCCCCCCAGCTACTTGCTCCTGTTTAAGTTTGGAAACGAATCCTCCTTGACAAAAGTCTCAAGCGCGAGACTACTGGTCCTCACAGCTCACGGTCCCGGGCCGTTTGGACGCGCGGGTGAATCTCAACTGAATCTTGCAAGCCCCCGCAAAAGTTGAGATCCTCGCGAGATCCAGAATCTCAAGGTCTGAGATTCAACCCAGATCCCAAAGACCCGCTCGGCTGGCAAAAATCTCATAAAAATATGAGATCCAGGATCTTGCATTCCACCAAGCTGAGATTCACCTACATATTTTGTTGAATCTCACGCGAGATTCTGGATCTCACCTGCCTCGGACTCAAAAGAAAAGACATGAGTCCTTTCTTTTTGGTCACCTCGTCACCTCATCACCTCCACCTGCACAAATACAACCCTCTCCAAGGATGCCACCACAACACACACGCCGAGGCACCCTCTGGACAACTGGAGTATGTATACCCCTCTGGACAACCGGTGAAACTGGTCATCCAGAGTTGTTGATGACCGGTCCGACCAGTCATCCAGAGGTATACATGTCCTCTGGATGAGATGACCGGTTGGACCGGTCGTCAAGAGTATGTGTATGTAACCTTCTGACTGGTTCAACCGGTCAGACCAATCATCCAGAGGAGGATATGTACATCCTCTTGATGACTGGTCGAACAGGTCATTAAGAGATTGTATGCTCCTCCGAATGATCAGTCAAACAAGAGATGGATAAATCCTCTTGATTATTGGTTCGCGCAGTCATTAAGAGGTTCACATTCTTTTGATGACCACCGGTCATCAAGAGGATGTACGCTCCTCTGGATGACTGGTCTAAGCGATCATCCAGACGGGTGAGCACTCTCTGGATGACCGGTTGAACAGGTCATCCAGAAGGGTGTACTTTGAATTTCTGTCTGGATGACCGATTTGACCGGTCGTTTATGGGTACGAGTTCCTCTTCTTGGGATGAGGGTCCACGGACTCTGGATGAGCCAAGATTCTTGGCACCCAAACGGTCCCGATCCTCATGAGGATCTGAATCTTGTCATTGGTTGAGATACCCTGACATGTTCGGCGGCCAGGGTGCCTTTGGCTGTGATCAGAATCTGCCCACGGGCAGATTCAGATGCCGCAAATGCACTAGGAATACAATCATTTGTGGTTTCTAGAAATCTCCTTGCCAAGAATCAGTCTTTCCCATGTCTTTCCTTGAGCCCAAATCTTCAAAGGTCTTCATCTTCAATATTAAGTGAAGAGTCTTGTCAGACTCTCACATTTTCCTGGGCCATACCCTGGCAGCCTGGCGGGAGCTGGCCAGTGCATCCAGATTGAATTTGAACAGAGCAAGAGGGGGGGAGTTGGCAATGGCCTAACTCCCCCCTATTTAAACTAAGACTATTTGATTTCAAAGAAACCATAAAAAACAGAACTAAAAGAAAGGACAAATAATAACCAAAGTAGAACAGTAAATAAAATATTGAGAAACAAACCCAATAGCTGATAGGAAGTATGTCAAATAAGTACAAATGAGATTTGGGAGGACAGGAAAGTGATGTGAGGAACTAAGAGTGGATCAGATGGTTATTTATTTTGGTCAAGATAGATGACAAGAATAGAAGCAAACAAACCCTAAATATATCAATGATCAGCAACTGATCAAAGATAGATATAAAGGAAAAAAGATCTAAGAAAGAGGACAGATTAGTTATAAAGATATTGGAAGACAAAAGAAAGGGAGATGACTAAGAAATGCTTGATGAAGAATGTTAAAGCTTTTCTGTTACTTCATGAAGGCAGTGCGAGTTTTGATGAGCATGTTTCAAGTGTTGAAATAATATTGATATTGATATTGTTAGCAGGTGTGTGTAGGTGAATGGACAGAAGCGGTTTGATTTGTCAGGATGAGAATCAGGGAAATTACGGACAGTGTGAGCAATACACAATCAAAGTTGAATTAGGTTTGATGAGGCTAATCAGTTGTTTGTCTCACACAGCTTGATTAGGAACAAAGCAGAGATTTGCAGCTTGCAACAGTATTGAGCACACACAGCCACAAGTTGAGAATGAGTTTCAACACCCCCCCTGCAGCGGCGAAGCCGCCTTAGCCTCTAGTGGTACTAATATCATGAATTCATCTCCATTGCTAGTTGAGATATAGTTGTAGAAACACACCAAAACCAACCAATTAGGCAATATTTCACACTGATCAGACTGTAACTGCAACATTTTGGGACTTTCATAGACCAAAAATTTCTCAGATTATTGTTCATATATTGCTGACCCTCATGGTACCAATATCATGAAATAAATCTTAGCCCTGGTTGAGACACAGTGGCAGAAGCACAAAAAACACTGCCTGATAATTTTAGGGGATAGTTTCAAACCAACCAGACTGATCAATCAATCTCTTTAGTTTCAAAAAACTTTGAACCTCAGATTCTGGGATAACATCAGTTGACCCATTGAATATATTGGGGAAACACCTCCCATTAGGCTTTGATTGAACAAAAGAAGCAAAAGACACCTTACTCAAATCTGGTACAAACGTTAAATCAATCTCAGGCCTAGTAGAAATTTAGGATATTGGATATGATGAGTCATATATACAAGCCATTAAATTTGAACAAAATTGATGTAGCATGATATATTGGGACTGATTGTTTTTTTTTTTTTTTTTTTTGGAAAGTAGATTTCAACACTTCTGCAAGGTTCAAGTGACAATAATTCATGCCTCCCCATTCCTCCTCCTCCCTCCCCCTCCCTGCCTGACTTAACAGACTATTTTTTCTCAGGAATAATTCATATCTGAGTTTGTGAAAGACTGCCAATCACAAAAACAAAGTTCAAGGGTTTCCCCTGCATATTACTTAAAAAAACGGACTTACTTTGCGCACTGCGGAAAACTCTTTGCGCACTGCAGGAGTCGTCTTCTCGACGTCTCAGCGCCAGTGCGCGCTTCTGCCACGGCTCTTCGCGCACTGCGAATTCCCCCGAAAAAACAGCTGGCTTTTCTCAAGTTTTTTCTTCAGGAATCGAAAGAAAGACCTTTTATCACCCCCCTTAAATATTCCTGAGTCATTCAGGGCTCTCCTCAACCTTAGAGAAAATTGAGAAGAAAAAACATGATTTTAATCCTGGAGGCACCAGTAATGCAGCTTCCTCTTCCCCAGTAGCCTCAAAATGTTAACAGTATGATTATGCATGCTCCAATTCATGGGCTGATCATTTTCAGAGGTTTCCCAAGCTTTTCTGTATGTCAAATAGGTATTTCTGTAATTTAAGCAGGTTGTTAAGCAGGTTGGGGCGGTGATCAACTCCCCGGTCTCCTGAGTGATGAACATAATTTTTTAAGATTTATTAATGTTATGTAGGTCTCCTGAGTGATGAAAAGAGTTTTTTTGAGCTTGATTAAAGTTTTGGAAGCTCTTAATTGGGTCAAAATGGTTTTTATCAAAGGAGTGTGTATTTCTCAGGCAGATTCTAAAGCAAAAAAAAAAATCATACAAAAATAATTTAAGCAGTGGTGAAGCATTGGTTATGTAATTTATTCTAAATCCAAAAGAACTGAAACAACATTTGGGTCTTATCACAATTTAATTGGATTAAATTTTCCCATTCCTTTGCATCCTTGCTTCTCCATTTAAACCAATGTAAACTTATATGCGGAGCAGGATAAATGCTTCCCTCAAATTGGAAAGCATTAAAGTGATACTTACCTTCAATATAAACAATGAATATTGGAGGATTGGTGGTTGGCCCGTGCGACAAAGGACGGAAAGTCGCAATAATCAGGTTTGGAATGTGAATAACTGGTCGTTGGAATGCATCGGCCAGAAGATCACCATGCCGAGGGAAGTTCATCCAATATTGTGTCGATCGGGCAGGGGAACGGAAGTAGTTGAGGTTGGATCTTAATCGGTCGAAAGGAATTGAATCAGAGATTGTTGAGATGTACTTTTGATCCTTGCAAACAGCATTTTCGTCCATCTGTTTTAACATGTCCTTCCGAATGTCAGGCCACAATCCTTCATCAAGACCCATGCTTACAGCAGCCGATCTGAAGCCGCAGTGACCGTCGCCGTCAACGTCAAATAACTTTGAGATACTACGCCTCAATCTTGCAGTAACCAAACTATAAAAAGGGTGGGCCTACCAAAAGAACATAAATAAAACAAGAGCTTAGTCTGCATCCGCAAACGTAGGACAGAGGTCGAGGTCATATGGAAGCTTACCTGATTGAATTTTACCCATCTGTCGTCCACCTCGTCATCGTCATCCGGCTCTTTGTTTGATTCTTCAGCCTGTTTTTCCTCTTGGTTCAATTTTGCAGCATCCTCCTCCTCTTCGTCAGTTTTGGTAGCGTCATTTTTGTTGTCTTCTTGATCTGTGCTTTCGTCTGGTTTCCACTCATTCTCGTCGGGATTTTCATTCTCTTTCAAAGCTAAAGTTGCCGTGGCTTTCGCATTGGACGGTCGGACAACCCTTCCCGACCTCTGTTGTATATACATTTAGATGAGTAACAGTCGCAATCAAGGCTTAGAAAAAGGCTCACAGTTACTACCTCTAACGGGTCGGCTGGAAGCTCTTCGTCGTCGGAATTGGAATCGCTTGATTCCGCAGAGCTCTCGCTCTCCGAAATAGACCTCTTGAGTCGTTTCGATTTGCTCTATTAATTCAAGAAGGTTGCAGTGAAAGTTAGCCGCGAAAAAACTGATGTTGATGTCATTTAAAATGTGACTGACCTTCACAGCCGAGGTAGTTGACCGCTTAGTTCCAATGCAATCATTAGGCAGCTTTCGAGGTCGTCCTCGCCCTCGCTTGGGTGCAGTTGTGATGGTTCCGGGCTCCCCAGTTGAAGATTTCGTCTTTGCTGGTCGGCCTGCCTTCTTCTTGGGTTGTTGATACTCCCATGCCGAGGGATCTCGTTTCGTAGATTTTAGTGATTCTTTTTTGGACTTGTTCCCTGCTCCTTTTGGACAACCTTTGTGTGGTTGTTTGATAGGGTTTTTGAGAGGGTTCAGGACGTGTGATTGCTCGAGGAGCCGAGTGAAATCCAAGATGCAGTCGGGCTTGGCTTGCGTCGGTAGCTTCTGAAAACGCTTGTATATATCTTTCAGGAAAATTTTTTCGTAGTCTTCGTCACTGGGCGCGGAATTAGTCTGAGTTTGATCAGGGATTTCAATTTCCTGAAAAAAAGGAAACAAGGCAATCAGATGAAGCAGGGAATGAGGAAAGCAACGGAACCAAGATAGAAACATACTGATTTTTCAGGAAGATGCCACTGCATGTGAATTGAGTCAGCATCCACATAAAGACCATCTGATTCTAGCTTTCGCATTGTGTGGGCACAGGGGATTCCCATGTAAGCTTCGTGTGAACAATTCTTGCACTCGCGAGATTTGTCAGAAGCTAGCAAACATTGAGCTGTCCTGATTGCATGGTGAGAAATCTTGCCACCCAGGCGACTGAGTACTTTTGGTAGGTTCTTGATGTGAACCTGTTTTTGAGTTGCACAATCAATCATGAGCTCGTGTAGCTGATGTTTGACTGCGTCGTGCATGTCAGTGATCGTTGTGTGCATTGAGGAGTTTCTTCCCTTAAGGAAGCGCTTGATGGAGGCGTGCAGACTCTCAATTCTGGATGTGGTGACGTTATCAAAGTGAAGTACATCACTGATCAGGTACTTGACAAATCGGTCGTTCAGAGGGAACCAGTTCTTTTCGAGATACGCCATGATCTCAGGCGTGCAGGTTGACTCTAACTTCACCAAGTTCTTATTGTAGATGCTGGCCGATCTAGAAAACAATAGACAGTTCCACGCCTGTCGGAATTTTCGATAAGCTTCGTCGCCGAGGATTAGACGGCAGTGCGCAAAGAGGTTTTGGCCGATGTGCCACTGACAAAGGAGTTTGCGGGTAGTTGGGAAGACAGTTTTGATGGCGGTCATGAGGGCTGACTCCTTGTCGGTAAGGATGACAGATGGGACGTGCGGTTGAAGCGCCACTTTCAGCTGTTGCAACGCCCAAAGAAAATCGGGTTCCTGCTCCTTGGCGAGAAAACAAAATCCAAGAGTGAATGATTGGCTGCACGAGTTGATCCCCCCAATGTGTAACAGAGGCATGTCGTGAAGGTTTGTCTTGTAAGTTGCATCAATCTCGATGCAATATGGGTGGTTCTTTGCAAGCTCTAGAGATTCTGGAAGCGTGAAAAATAAAGCCGATAAGTGATTGGAGCCTGTTTGGAGATCCGCCAAGGTTTTCACTTGGTAATTGAAGGATTTTGCTCTGAGGCAGTCAATCACGGCTGACATGGGAGATTTTCCGTCAAGTTTGCGCTTTTTTCCTCGGTAATTGAAGTTATGGATTGATTTCAATGGAGCCAGAAGTGGAGTCGAACTAGTTTTCATCAACAAGTTTTTGGCTTTGATCGGCATAGCCCCAGCGGCGCGAAACTTGCTGATTTCTTTGATCTGCTCAGTTGTGAGTTTTTGGTGGATGGCGTGGGCGGTAGGATGGTCAGAAGGCGCGTGATTGTGGGCGGCGTTTTTGATCTCCAAGTCCCACTTTCCAGTATCAATGTTGTGTGTGACGGTCAAGCAAAACGGGCACATAGCCTTGCGAGTTTGGTGTTCAATCTTCCTTGGTTGGGGAGCTTTTGAGTGTTTCTTTTCTTGTTCTTTATCACGAGGAGTGTCCGGACCTTCATTTTTCTGGTCATCACAAGCATTGATCGAGCATTCTTTCTTGTCTTGAGTAGGATCCAGCTGAGCGTCGTTGTCTAGAGAATCTTTTTGTTGATGAGGTCAATAGTAACTTGACTTGTCGCACTGGTAAATAACTCGAGTAGCGCCTTTGAAAGGGTACGACCTGGCAGTAGCAATAGCATAACTGTTTTCTAGGGCCCACCTCTGGATGCTGTTGTAGCACTTGTCCCTGGATACATAGCTCTGTTCGGGGGGCGCCGGAATCGTATGATTCAGTTCAGAATCCAAGGTTTCGTTGACTTCTGTTTGGGACTCGGCGTCAAGTAGATGATTGAGGTGCATTCCTGAAGAGCTGACGTTGTTTTTGGTGTCCGGTAAGGCGGCGGTAGGGGTAAGAGGCTCCATTTTACAATTGATTTGAGAATTCATTGTTTTGTTGACTTCCGTTTGGGTTTTGGTATCAACTAGCAGAGGATTGAGATGAATTCCCGAAAAACTGATGCCATTGTTTGTGTCCGGTGCAGCGGTAGGGCTGAGAGGCTCCATTGTCAATACGTTGGTGGCGTTGAAATTTTGGGATATCTATGATATACGCATGTACATATATCTTTCTATTTGAGTGACAGACCCCCGGGGTTGATTCCCTTCCGGGGGTGTCTGGTCTTTACCCCCCATAAGGGGACCCAAGTATTATTTTCTTCATTGATTATTTTAAAATTTTCTTCTGCTTGGGGGGATGGCCCCAGCACCTCAATAATTTTTGAGAGAGGTAATAATTACCTTAAATCTAGATATAAACAGAAAAAGAAACAGAATGTCTGGGTCTTCTTGTGCAGTGCGCAAAGAGCCGTGGCAGAAGCGCGTACTGGCGCTGAGATGTCGAGAAGACAACTCCTGCAGTGCGCGAAGAGTTTTCCGCAGTGCGCAAAGTAAGTCCGTAACAAAAAACAGTTTGAGGTTTGATACCATGTGAGCTGATGATCCTGAATCAAGGATGAATTGCAATTAGATATGTGAGAATGAAGTGTGAAAGCTGCTAACCATGGATTCAGCTTGTCCTGTTTGGGCAGGATTGCGGTTCGCCGGACGGAGGTGCGGATAGACCATCCAGAACTTTGCTTTGGGATGATTGGCTAGCGTGTTGTGAGCGGACTTCTTGCATTTCTACAAAGCATCCGTGAACAGCGCAAAAACTTCAGTCTTTCCATTGTTTTAATTGCCGGTAGCCAAATGATCATTGAGATAGAGTTGCAGATGATCAAGCACAAGGTCACTGGAAAATTCTTTGTCCGAGTGAGTTATTTTCTGACTGATTTTGGCCAGAGTATTGGGGAGCTTCTTGAGCAAAATGTATGCAACTAAGTCCTTGGGAAGGTTGATAACAATTTCAAAGAGACGGGAGTTGATTGTTCTGACAGAGGTGATAAACAATTGAACATTGGTAGCCCTGAAAGTGAGATCAAGGAGGTCATTGAAGACTCTGGCGCGGTTTGCGGGCCTAGTCAAGGCAAAGTAGTCCGTGATGGAATTCCATATTTCGCAAGCTTGTTTCTTGTTGTCATGATTGATGAAATTGGGGTGGATGTTTGAGTCAAGCTTGGAAGTGATGATTGTTTGCAGCTGGATGTCTTCATTGGTAGTGAGGGAGCCGTTCTCCATGGTCAGAGCAGTTCAAAGGTCTTACAAATCTAGAAGTTTCTCAACTCTTTTTCTCCAAAGAGAATAATTGTCTTGAGTGAGAAGCGGAATGGCTTCAATTGCAGTCTTCAGAATCGTGGCACTGATTTTTTCCATGGTGAAGTCTTTGTTCTTGGTAGTTGGGTTCTGGTTTGAGGTGTTTTGATTGGTGGATTTGGTTTTGGGAGTGAAGGACATTGGATTTAGTTCAAGGATTGTCAGAGGTTTTGAGGATTGTTTGACTGTTAATTGTGAAGAAAAACAGGTTTTATTACTGTTAAAAGAACCAGAACAAGTTTGTAATGAAAAGTTAGATACAATGATGCTTCAAGCAATATGAAAGGAAGAGAAGCATACCGCAAAGTGGATATGATTCAGGGGGAAGAAGAACAAAGATGCTGAAGTAGACTAAGTCAAAGAGAGAGATGCAATAGACACCACAAGAAAATAAGGGTCAGTGGACTGATTGATGAAGAGAAGGAGTTAATGTTCTTTCTCACCAAATTGGAAGAATCCAATTGATGTAGTCAACTGAGAATGTCGGAGAAACAAGAATGATGCTAGGCAATCTTGATGAGGAGTCGGCAAGTTGGCGAGATTGATGGGATTAAACAAGGAGAGCTATGAGCAAGAGGAAGTAGAGGATGAGCAATGGAATGAATCGGAGTTGAATTGAGACTCGAAGAAAGGGAATTTTCACTCTGAGCAGTTTGAGGTGATCACGGTGGTGAGTTGATGATTGAGGAGAGGCTGCTGAGGGAGAGGGAATTTGATTGACTATTTTCTGGCTTACTATAGTCTTGAGGTGAGCGGCTGACTTGTGGTTGTGGTTGTTTGAGGTTAGCTTGTGGTTGGAGAAAGGAGAGCTTGAGCAGGTATTGAGATTGAATGGTTGTTTCATGATGTCAAGATTGGGAGCTTTTTGGGAAGGATGAGAAGAATGAAACAAGAAGGGGAGGGATGACGAGGAGTGACACAGTAAGGTATAAGGTAGGGAAGACCAAACTGAGAGCAGGCGGAAAGAGCACGCGCACGCGCAGTTGCTGTAATAATTCCAACACAGACCATGAATATCAGTGGCACAAAGCCTCATAATTAAGTTTCAAATGGTGGCGGGCAAATGGTTGTTAACAATACTTAGTCTGCAAATCCGACTCGCAAAAGTCAGCAGCGGTGTGGATGCAGGTTCACTTGGTTAAGGAAATAGCTATGTATTTCTAACTCAACACTGGTGGGAGGCTTGCTGTGTAACACTGGCTGGTGGCGAAGCCGCCCCTCCCGCAGGGAGGGACTTGGGTATTAACCCAAAATTTAAGCGGGAGCAGAAAGTTGGTTTGGCTGGGAGGTTTTTAAAAAATTTATAGCACCTCTCCCAGCATCTCTACAAGTCTCTTCCATGTGTGTCTAACACTACATGTCTGTCCCTAAAATTTGATGTCCTCAGTTTTGTGCTACTGCCATTTTTTAACTTTTTATAATTTTTTAAAAAATGCAAAATGTACAAGTGTTTGAAATGCGGATCCACCACGGGTTCACAAGCCTGATGCACTTGTGGATCCTATGGATCCATGTATCAACAAGATGTCACATTGCAGATCATCATATGACCTTGTATTACTTGATGGAACCACCACATCACCGGAGTTTTGCCATCCATGACCATCAAAACTCGTCGGGACCACATCAAAACCAGCCATCCTAGTTCTGCAACACTATGTCAACAGCTTTATCACCAAGGCCACTGGTTATTCCAGAGCACGCACGACTGATGAGTATCTGCAGAGTGATCCAAGAACTAAAACTAACACCCAAAAAGTTTCTGCTTGGCTTTCTCAAAAACCTTCATCCAGCTGTTGCCAATTGACGCAGACTATGGCCTGGTACTGGATTGACCACGACTATGGAACTGCTTGATAAGATGGTTGATCAACTCAAGAGGAAACCGGAGGAGAAGCAAGCATGGTCTTCATTTGTTCTACAGGAAGTGAGCCCATTGTTGTTTGTGTCTTACCACTTCCACTTCTGGGTATTTGAGCAAGCATCCTTTCTTTGTTTCAGGCTATCCAGATTGTTACGGACCAGTCCCCACTGTGTGGCAATTATCCGGAAGGAGGCTATATGAGTAGCAAAAAGTTATCGGCTGAGTACTTGAGTCAAGATGCAAAGAAACACAATAACAATTGTGTTGCGGCAAGTATGCCATTCTTACACGGTCTTTTATCCACCGTCCTGCAGCGATCATTTGAACAAAACACCACCAAAGGCAACGAGGTTGACAATGTTGGATTGGGTGTGACAGAAGAAGACCCTACAGAAGCTCAAGGACTCAATCTTGAAGAAATCGGGTACAAAACGCCCTCAAATTCAAAAAATCAGAGGCAATTACGAGCCACTAATGTAGGTGCCTTGTTGAGAATTCATGCTGGATATTTACTGACAATTTCTGCACAGATCGCACACATGGTTTGCAATGTTGTTGCTTTTACTAGAAATCGCCGTTGTAATGGCTTCCAGCTGCAAAATGGCATCCAGTTCCTTGCCGGTGGCGTGACTGAGCAAGTGAACAAATACCTCATGTACTATGGTTTGACATGCAGCTGGCAGACAGCAGTTACGGCTCTTGAAACACTCACGTCAGAGGCAAAGTCAAACCTCAAGACCGCTTTTGATTCTCCAGCATCAAAAATCATCTACCCAGTCATCTGTATTGATAATCTTGACATTGAACAGCATGTTCATACACAATCCATCGGCCACAGTACCCGGATGTTTCATGGGACATGGGGATATGCCCAGTTTCCATCAACTGAGCTCCTCAAAACACTCAACACTTCCTGTAAGGGTCCGATGGACCCTCACTGAAAGATAGCTAGAAAGGGGGGGCACAGAGACACTGGGCGGAGTGTCTGAGTTTTCTAGGTCCAAACTTGGCGGGATTTGATTTCACGACTAGCTGGGAGAGAGGAAGAACTCTCTGATCAGTTCTAAATACAAAAGGAGAAGAAATGATAAGAGGAACGAGATCGAGCTTACCTAGCCGGGAGAGAGGAAGAACTCTCTGCCGGACTAGGAAGTGGGGAGCTGAGACTAAGTACTATGGCGCGTGGGGGTCACGTAATCCCGTGGCCCTTTGTGTGGAGCCCCGTTGTCGAGGGGTGCTTCACACTTCCGAGCTCACTATGGATGCTTTCAACAAGGCACTAAAGAAAGTACCATCGTTCCAGATTGAGCCGCGTATGTTCCTTCCAACAGCAAAGCTGAGGAGTCTTACAAGGCGGTCTGGAAGAGTCAGATTGCCCGTGTCTTGCATCAGTACATTGCTCAACCGCAAAGTGCCGCCAAAGCCGTTCCCCAGACCCCCCTCCAGTCAAGAAGATTTCATCAACCTCGCCGGAAATCAAGATGCTCATGCTCATGGATGCGCCAGAGAACAGTGCCGAGGGTATGGGACAAGTGTTGGATTCAATTGCACTTCAAACCAGGCTTGAGAAAGACTTTTTTGGTCGCTTACAACTGATGGACGGTGATTTGGCTACCTGTCGCAACTTCAATTGCATCCGATCTCTTTGTACACCAAGTAGATATGCACATCACAGCCTTCACAACATACATTTTCAGCTTGGTGCCTTGCACACTTTGTGGAACCTTGCAAGCAGTATTTTCAAGGCTCATTTTGGCGACAACCATAACTCAATGGACACTGGCGCATGGCAATGTTTGGAAGCACTTGGAATTCCGAGTGCAAAGGCCTTCCCCAAAAAGGATTTCTCACTGATGATCAATAACATTGAGAAGGTTCACAAAGCCACCATATTATTTGGATTGAAGTGAGTCTTCAGTTGTAAACACTTATGCATCTTTTCACTAATTGTATATGTGCCTCAAATCTCACCAAAATGTGTCTTAGAAAAATCATGGAAACGGAGGAAGAAAGGATGTATGAATATGATGTCTCCAACCCCCGTCCAAAGATTCCAACTTCAAAATGGAACTCTATCATTGATGAGTTCTAAAATCGATATTGTACCGGTCAGGCCCGTCACCAAGCAGCCCAACGGAAATCTCCTAAGCTCCACAATCTCCTGATTCGGCTGGAGGAATTCTCCACTGTGATCAAAGCTAACCAAGCAATGAAGGCTGGTGACATAGGCCGCCTCTTAAATATATGGAAGACCTGGAGTGTGATGTCGCAGTCTTTAAAGGGCTTCCAAAACTACTCCTCCTATCTACCTTGCTTAGTGCTGTCTCTTACCAAACTACTTCCTCCATCCCTTGCAAAACTCTTTCAACATTCTTTATTATTCTCTCCAAGCAGGCGCGAGAACCACTTTGTAGCAAAGGATTTTTATCTTGAGCTGCAAAACTACTGGCTCAAGTTTTTCTTCAATCAAACGGGCACCGGAACTCTGGTTGAATGATTGAAAAGATTATATTCAATGAATATTCAGCTGGTGAGTCCAAATGATATTTCATTCCTTCCAAATAACTTACTGTTATTTTTGTTTTATCAGCTCCGAGACATGATGCACTCAATTTGCCTTGACACTGGCGCCACTATTTTCACTCAAACACACAAAAATATTATGACTGCAAAGTCATTAAATGTTTTTCTTCAAATGGCTAATAGCTACAATATCTTTGGTGATAGTGATGCAGATATTAGTGATAGCGGGGAAAGCAATACTTCTGAAAATATACCAGAGGCTAATGAGAAAATCAAGCGCGTCGCAAACTCCTATCTTCTTGGGTTCAAGAAAATTCAGAAGGAAATCGCTGTTGACCCTCTACTAAGCCGCTTTAAACTACATATGCCTTGCTCATACAATCTGGGGGAAAATGAAGATGAAGAAATGGCCGATCCGACCAAAGAAATACCTTGATATGAGCTATGATACCGGTCCTTTGGCTACTAGAGCAGACCATAATCCCTTTTTACTTCGGCCATTATTTTTGCTTGCGCAGCTAGTCGGATGTCTTTGGCCAGTTTCTCAAGTTGAAGTGCTTTTGTTCTTTCCTCTCTCATGCTCCTTCCCACCGCTGCCTCTTCGTGCCGATCAATCGACTCTTCCTCCCGACCGTTAGTCTCTCAAAGATCAACCCGCGGGCTTGTGCCTGATACCTCCTGATTGAGCTCATCAACATTGTCAGCTGCCCCATAAGCGCCTCTCCTTTGATGATACGTCGAAGGTTGCTTTCCAATTCAATCTGGCTATAATGATCTACGATGGCTTTCAGCTCGTCTTTTCCAAAGAGATCCAAGGGTATCATTCTCTCTCCCTTATGCAGTGTGGCTTCAAAGAAATTTTGGAAATTGTTTGTCAAGAGTTTTTTTGTTACTGGTCCGTTCCTCGTTGTTGTGTACTTTCTCTTGTGTTGTACGGTAAGCCCTACCGCTAGTGAAACTCAATTTAAGATGTAATCAGTAAAATTTTCTTTGTTCAACTGTTTCATAATCTGCACCAAGACAGTAGCTTGATTCTCCATGCAATTGGAGCACATACAGGGTGGGAATCCGTTGATTTGTTCGCGTTCAACTTCAGCTTGGTATAAAGGGTCCTTCTTATCTAGCGGGATGTATCCACTCCTGAAGTACATGTAATTCTCAGTTAGCTCGTAAACAGAACCTGCACTACTCTCAAAAAACAGAACTCACAGGTTATCCATTGAAAAAGCTATCCAAAGAAAAACAGGCGTCACTGCGAGCGCATCCATCCGGTCTTCGTCTGACTGCTTCTGACCAGGCGTGAAGTCCGCAACGCTGTTCTTCCCTTTTGGGCGGTTTGGCTCGACAAATAGGATGGCCAACCCAGGACAACCATCATGCCCGCATCGTCCGACCATCTGGAAGATGAGTTAGGGTGTTCAAAATTGATTTTTGAATGTCATTTTACATAAAATCATAAGATTTATCAAAGTTTTGAGAGGCGCTTGAAATGGAGAGAACCCTCAACTTTCATCCCATCAAAAGTTTGGAAATGTAGATCTTATGATTTTATGTAGAAAGTGGTTTGAAAATAAATTTTGAACACCACAAGTGAAGGATCTCCACGCCCAATATGGACAACCTGGCGCACAAGCTTCCAGTTCTACCCCATTCCGAGGGCCAGGGTGCACGAGAGGATTGGGACATTTTCTTGAGCAAAATCGAGAATAGTATCCTGTTTGTCCAATTCGCCCGTGCAAGCGTGATACCGGCAAGCAAGGGAGTTACAAGGGTTCAGATGGTTCCCCAGCGTTCCGCGAGCTCGGTCCAACGCCTCAAGAACTTGAAGGGTGCGCTGGCGTGTACCAGTGTAGATCAGAGATGGGACAAGTTCTTCATCAGGATTGTCCTCCTTAGGACCGTAAAGCTTCAAGATGTCGTCACATGACTGGATGGAGTCTGTCATTGGTAATCTAATGATCCTAATTTCAGGACGAGTGAGTTCCCCGCGGAGAATATTGATATGAGTGTCAGGTAGTTTTAAATTTTTCTTGATGGCGGTGATTGCTGCTGGCCTACAAGTGGCAAAAATCAAGAGTAAGGGTGCACCGTTTCTGGTTAATAAGGGAATTGCAAGGCTGCCATAACAAGGTCGAAATGCTGCAAAATCCTGGTGTCGTACTAGAGTTTTCAGTTTATTCTGACCGCTCTCAACCAAGCCCCATGCATAAATCATATGCGCTTCGTCCACAACAACTAATGCGAGCTTGCTTTGGAACTCAGGCAAGAAGTAAATGTTGCTAAACATTTGGTTATCAAGGAATATCTCGGGAGACAGGTAGACAAAGTTGTAGAAACCTTTTTGAATGTCACGACAAGCCTGAGCAGTAAAATTGGGTTTTGTGAGGTTTATAGCTGTGAACCCGGCCGCCAGTTTCTTTGTTACTTGATTGTTGCCAAGTGCGTCAAGGGGGTTTAAGACTACAACAACACCGATAGCATTCCCCAGTCCGTCTTTTGGAAGCATGCTGAAATATATCTCCAATATTCTTGACTTGCTGAAGCCGGTTGCTGCTAGGAGAAAAGTATTTCGACCACGGAGTAAATTCATCACCATTTTGACTTGAAGAGGCTTCTACCTGGTGGTACAATTCCATTGCTTTGGATTTAATCAATCTCTTGAGCTTTTCATTGTCTGATCCCTGGGCTTCCGCGGTCTGAATCCGATGCATTGTTAGAGTAATGGTGTTGTTGGTTTTGCTTCCGGCACTGTCAGCAGCCCCTTCTCTCTCCCGCATGTGCACTCATATAACGACATATGACAAGATGGGAACCATGCTTCAGCATGGGTGGAAAATCCATCTCTGTATGCAACAAACAGTGCACATCCAGAGCACAATTTTCCGAACTCAAGGGATGAATGGTGGGTTTTTTTGTGGTAACTCAAAGTCATTTTGGACTTGAAGATGCGTTTCTTTGGCTACAGCACTGAAGAGTAGGTCAAATTCTTTGCAAGCGGCAAACCTACATTACTGTCTATTCAATTTTTTTTATCAATTTGTGTTTGCTTTGTACAAGCTGTTTAGCGTTTTTTGAGCTTGCAGATTCTTTCTGCTCCCGCTTAATTTGAGGGATAACATGTAAGCCTCTCCTGCGGAGAGCTCTCCGCGCGGGTCCCCCGGACCTCCGTTCGAGTGGCTTTGTTAAGCTAGATGTATTTGGTATCCAGAAGCAATGACTATGAGCTATGTTGATGTTTTTCTTCTCTCTATCACACGTTGATCACTTTTTTTTTGTTTCTCTATTGCCCTTGATCACTTGTGTACTATAAGCTTGTTCCAACCAATCCGCACTCCAGTTGGAGAAACTTTCACCTTGAGTCACAAGCTTTTTTGGGGGAGTTTTGACTGGTTGTTGCATATTTAGTGCAACAAGATAGCAAGTGTCTCAAGCTCTTTTGGGGCAGGAGGGTCTCGCCTATTTTAGTGGAAACCGCTACTGGAATTTTTGGATACTTGTGAAACCGGATGTCCAAAACAGGAGACGAAGTCAAAAAGAGGTGGCGCGATTTGTTTCCGTCTGCCCTGGGATTCGATAACAGCATGTTCCAACCAATCTGTACTCCAGTTGGTGAAACTTTCACCTCAAGTCGCAAGATATTTAGGGGGAGTCTTGTGAGGAGGGCCCTATTACTCTTACTTCTCGAATGGCTATGAATAGATTCAAGAGAATCTATTGCCTATGTTCAGATGTAATAGGGTAGTTTATCTTCCGAGGAAGAATAAACTCTTGAAGGGATTTATAATAAGGAATCTTTATTTTTTAAATAGTTTGGATAATGACAATGATGAACAAAAATATCACGATGAAGAAAAGAAGAAGAGAGGGAGAAAGAACACAACATCTAGTACTTTATCAACGGAGCGCGACAATGCGCGCAACACAATTAAGTATAATGAAAACATAGTGAAATCACAAATCGCAATGGAATTAACATAGCGCTCATAACCACAATTGTCCTATAAACCTAATTATAATCAGTAGATTACAGAGTTCGTTACAAAGTGGCCTGACCTTATACTCCCAACTCTGCCGCCCTCTTCGCCGGTTGTTTACCCTTCTTTTTCTTCTTGTCTCCAAATAACTCCTTATGTAATACTTTGAAGGAATGTAAAGAACACTTAACTTAATCCGGAATATGTTCTTCTGCCACCCAAGTATCATTCGCAACAGTAGAACCCTTCCAAGAAATTAAATAATCAAATTTACCTTTCTTGATGGATCTCACGTCCAAAATCGCCTTCATCAACGTCCAGTCAACAATCTCTTCATCCTTATAATACTTATCCTTTATACCATCCTTGATGCCACGATCCACTATACTATTCGGACGAACATACCTTACAAGAAGCGACACATTAAACACAGGATGTAATTTAGGATATTCCTTCTCAATATCCAACTTGACTGCATTCGGACCTATCATCCTCTTTACTCAAAATGGACCAATGTACCTGTAATCTAATTTCGAATCCAGCCGCCTCGATTGTATAAATTTTCGCAAAAGTAGTACTTCTTCCCCTTCTAAATAAACCGGAGAAGGTTTCTTACCCAAATTGTAGTACAAAGCTTGTTTCTTCCGCGCCAAACTTAAACATTCTAATGCCTTCTCTTGCGTCAACTGTAAATCCAACAAAAATTCATCTAAATCTTTTTGACCCACGGATTCAGTCATTATGTTAAACTTTGGATGATGCCCATAAGAGAAAAAGGAAGGTGACACGCCCAAACTTGCCAAATCCAAATCGTTTATCGAAAATTCTGCCATGTCTAAACATTCATCCCAATTGTCTTGATAATACGAACAAAAATGTTGCAAATAATCCTCTAAGACTTGGTTCATCCGTTCCGTCTGACCGTCTGTCTGCGGATGGTACGCTGTTGACAAACCTGATTGTATATTCAGAGAAATCATCAGTGATTTCCAAAAAATCACTCACAAAAGTAGCGCCCCAGTCCAACACAATCTTATCTGGAAGACCATGCAACCTAAATATATGTTTCCTAAAAAGATTAGCTAAAACCCCAGACAAAGATGCCTCTTTACAAGGGATAAAGTGAGTTAATTTGCTTAACAAATCAATCTCCACCAAGATTGAATCAAAACCCGCTGAAATTGGCAACTTAGTAATCATATCCATACCTATTGTACTCCACGGCTTAGGACTCGGCACCAACGGAACTAACCTACCATCTCGCGCCTGTCGTCGCGCTTTAACCCGCTGACACGAATCGCAAGACTTCACATAAGCAGCAACAGTGTCACCAACCCCCAGCCACAAAAAAGTGCGTGTCAAAGTAGATAAAGTTCGCGCCATTCCGGGATGGCCCCCTGTCGGCGCATCATGGTACATCCTAATCAGCTTGATCCGCAAAGCATTCGGCACGAAAAGTCTGTCCCTATGGAAATACAAACCATCAACCTTCTTCACATCTTTATTTAACAATTCCTCAGTAGTATAGTGACTCCCAAAATGATCCAACAACAATTGATTTGGGCGTTGAAACGCTAAATCATGTATCCCGTGAAAACCGACCAAATCTGCCGGAGGTATCTCATTAACTACATCCATCAAAAACATTCTATCCGTGATTGATTTAGCTTCCGGAATTTCAGACCGCATACCCACAAAATCTTCCCTTCTACTCGGCGCATCTGCTGGATTTTTATTCCCTGAAATGTGATAAATCAGCATATTAAACTGATCTAATTCCAATGCCCAGCGCGCTTGTTTCGGCGATAAGTACTTCGCCGTCTTGAAATACAGAAGATTAGAATGATCAGAAAAAACCTTAACTGGCTCCTCTGTCCCCATCAACCAAGCGCGTCATTCTTTGCATGCTTCAACAATCGCTAGCAATTCTAAATCAAAAATCATCCATGAGTGTTCTCTATCCGTCAGCTTCCTCAAAAAATAACTCACAGGCAGTAGCTTACCATTATCATCAGGCTGACTCAACACGGCCTCAATAGCAAACCCTGAACTATCTTCATGGACATACCTCGCTTTATCAAAATTAAAATGAACCAATAACGGCTCATTAACAAACAAGGACTTCAGCTTTTCAAACGCCCTGACCAATTTCTCCGTTCTCCATCCACACTTATCCCCCAAATTGCCCTTGGTTAACGAATTCAGCGGCCCGGCTACATCGGAAAAAGCCGGAATAAATTTCCTGTAGAAATTAGTGAAACCTAAAAACCTTCACAATTCTTTCAAACTGGATGGATACGGCCATTGATTAATTATAGTGTCAAGCTTACGCTCATTCATTTTCAAACCCTCCTGAGTTATATCAAACCCAAGAAACGTCACTTTAGCACTAAAGAACTCACATTTGTTTAACAAAGCTTTCAATGAATAATCCCTTAATTTTGTCAAAATGTTCCTTAAGTCCAACAAATGAGCTTCTTCTGTTCGCAAAAAAATTAAGATGTCATCAATGTAAACAAAACAGCAAACATCCAAATATTTTCTCAGTACATGTTGAATAAATCGCTGAAAGGTCGCCGATGCATTAGCCAAACCAAACGGCATTACCTGATACTCGTACAAGCCCCAAGGTGTTCTAAACGCCGTCTTCCATTCGTGACCGGGCGCGACTCGCAAGAGATTAAATGCTGCCTTTAAATCAATCTGTGACAAAAACTTACAACCATGTAAGTTATTTAACAAATGAGAGATAACCGGCAATGGGTATGAATCCCTGATCGTCATATCATTCAACAACCTGTAGTCCACACAAGGCCGATCGGCCTTTCCATCCACCTTCACATAAAAGATAGGCGCGGCCGCAGGTGAAGAAGACACCTTAATAAACCCTTTAGCCAAATTATCATCAATATATTTCTTCAAAGAATCCCTTTTGCTCTTACTTAAGTTATATATTTTACCAAAGGGAGGAATGGCATTTGGCTTTAAATTTATCTTGCAATCAAAGCCTAAACAATGAGGGGGCAAAGAAGCTAAACTGTCCGTGACAAATACATCAGAAAATTCTCTCAACAATTTTTCTTCAGGAGATCTAGTAATCGCAGAAACAAAAGAAATACAACCATTGATAACTATATCGTTATTACGCCCGCCAATAAACGTATTAGTATCTTTTAACCATGTTGAACCTAAAATAATCTTTGATGTCCTGAGTCAAGTCACATTGAGTCGCACTGTTGACTCCAAGAATTTTCTGTCTACAATTGGAATTAGGAGACAAATCTCCACATAAGACATCACATTGCCCGAAACAGCTGTCGATCCATCAAAGGATCTAATGGACAACGGCTGTGAAAGAGAATGAGTTTTTAACTCCTGAGAAAAAACCAAACAATCATCAATAAACAAATTAGAGGCGCTGGAATCTACCAGAACCAAAACATCCAGAATGTCCTTGTCGCCAACAATCATCTTCCCGTCAAAAGTTGGTTGATTGCTTAAATTAGAAACCATAACATGATAAAAAGGCTTACATTCATCATGTTCCGCCTGACTCAATTCCCGATTGAACAAAAGCTCTGCCACAGTGAGCGTCTCAGCAGAAATCGAGTCCACATAACGAACACCGCCATATTCCGCAGTTGAATCTTGTTTCATAGAAATCAAAGGGGCCGAGCTTGCAGGATCAGGGGTTGGTTGAGTACGCTTCTTTTGTACCGGTTGATCCACTACTTCCGAAAGGGATTCCCGTTTCTTGCCTTTATCAGAATAGCGAGGTCAATGAGAATCTGCTTGATTTTGATCTTCACGAAAAGTACCACCCCAACTCTTCCAAATGGAGAGCAACATATCCTTATTCAACCATTCGCCTTCTGGACGAGGACACCCACGTTTATGATAATGCTCCTCGTTGAATTTCCCTGCACAACGAATGCAAAGACCACGTCTCTTTGCTTCTTCCCTCCACAACGGAAAAGAAAACCCAGCCTCTGCTGATAAAATATTGATAGTAAAGTAACTTTTTTTTCAACCTGATTTTTTATTTTTTTGATATGGGGCTTTTTGTAAAGGGGGTTGAGATTATTGAAAAACAGTAGTTGGTATCTTGTCTTTAACTTATTGGTTAAGGTTTGCCTCTCTGAGTTAAGTGATGTTTGAAGTTGTGGGTTCAACCAACACTGGGTCGCTACGCTTTGCTACATTATTTCAGCACTACGCGTTAGTGCAGCAGCAAAAAGCGCCCATCTATTTTGCATAGCGTTAGCGCGCTGTTAGCGCCGCTACGCTGCGCTAACTTTCAGCGGCGCTAACAGCGCGCCAATTCTTTGTTAGCGTTAGCGCGCCGCTACAGTCGCTACGCTACGTTTAGCGGAAAAAAAGCCCTTTTTTCCCGCTAAAGGCGCTGTAGCGCAGCGTAGCGCGCGCTCTTTTGCGCCCTGCATGTGTAGCGTTAGCGCAATTGCGCGCATCTGCGCTAACGCTACGCTATCATCTAAAATAGCTGCGCACCGCGTGCGCGTAGCGTTAGCGCATATGCGTGCAATTGCGCTAACGCTAAGCTAAAAAATAGCGCATTCGCGCTGCGCTACGCTACGCTAACCGCTATGGTTAGCGTAGCGACCCAGTGTTGGTTCAACCCTTACTCTGAACAACTTTTAATCTGGCTTCCTGGCAGCATACTGAATTCATGTGGTTGTTTAGTGTCAACTTGAGCAAATATCTCGCTCATATTGATAAAAACAACCACAAATCAGGGCCTTTACCAGAAAGTTACACCAAAGTTACCCAAATCTGGGAAAAAATGTAACATAACTGGTTTTGTTCAAAATAACCAGATAGCGTAACTAGACAAAATGGAGCCCATTTTCTGCAGGAGATATTGCAACTCCAAATTAGATATCTGTAACTAGCAGATAATGTAACTGTAAAGGTTATTTTACCCACAGAGTTATCCATTTGGAGAACGTATCTGCCCACCGCTGGTTTTGTGGGTTCCAATTTGGTGGGACACAGTTACTTCCAACTCAAAGGAGCGATTGGTGTGAGTCTTGCAATGGTTTTTGGGTATGAGTGCTCAAACCAGTTGACCATTTGTATCAAGCGCCAGGACGGTCATGTTTGGCAAACAACAGCTTGGGGTTAGTGTGCTGTGTGAGAATACCAGACCAGACCCAGGCCTGCAGCATCCGCCAAGGAAGCTTGCACGGTTAAGCAGAAACCCAAACCCAGCTGCAGATAAAGGTAAGCCCCAAAGCCCCTTTTGCAGTCCCAACCCCAACAGACCTAACCCAGGAAAAAGCTGATATTTATCACTTGCCACAGAACCTAGACCATCATTGGCAGCCGCCCCGGCCAACGCCAAGAAAAAGACAGCACCAGAGTTCAGAACCTTGTTTGTCCCCAAGATAAGATTCCAGCAGAATTACCACAAGACTGACTGGATCTTGTTCTTTTGCAGAACGCTTGCAGAACAACTTGGCAGAAAACCAAAAGACACCCTCCTAGACAGGATCACGAACGGTCTAACAACAAGTAAGTGATCCAATGTCCCCAGGCCACAAACAGACCAAAGAAGATAAATTCAGCTGACTTGAACAAATTAATTTGTCAAGCAGATCAAGCTAGCACAACAGAGCTCTGCTGTTGGGATAAGACAAAATTCATAAACTGACTTCGTCGCATACCCGTAAGCCAAAGACCAGACAGACAGAGAGACAAAGTGCTAGATCTATAGCTGACCTACATGGTCGCATGGTCAACAGCTATATTCATACCAGAACCCTTAGCAAACCGGCACAGAGTTCACCCATCTTCTATCTCTTTATCCTCTCAAACCAGCCCAATAACAACCCAAGCTTTCCTTGAGTTGCTTTCAGGTACAGATAGCTCAAACCTATTTGTTTTAATTATTACACTCTTAGCTATCTTGTACTAGCTTCTGATAAGAAATAAAACCTTTCAGTTGTTCCAAATCTTTCATGCTGCGCAAAAAGGAAGCCGGGAACAAGAACTCATGGGACAATGTGCACAAATGAGAGTCATCATCAGGCGTCCTCAAATCTCCAGCAACATTCCACAGGAGCAACCAATTAGAAGAACTGGAGCAAAAGACTGAATATCCTTCAGATTGCTGCAAGCTCAAGCATTCAATTACAAGTGTTCTAGGTAGCTCTCTTTCCAAGAAGCCTTTTAAGATAGGATAACGGCCTGACGGACAGATCCATTTCGCCATTGAGATGAGAGGGAAAAAGCCCCGTGGGTCTGAGGCGCAAGTTTTGGGCTGTTTTATTGACGCGGTCAGACTGGCCTTGGTTATTGAAGCACCCAGCAGCTTGACCTCCCCCTGTCAGGTCACATTTTAAAAACACCACATCCATTTGACTGGAATCTGTGGGCCCAAGACATCCTGCTGATCTAGGAGAGCACCAAGTGGTATTTGTGCGACAATTCAAAACTAAAAGAGGCAGACTGACTCTGCGGTTATCTTTGGTGGGATGGACAACATCGGCCGCGTTCTGGTAGTGTGCGAGATGGGGAAGATGGTCGAGGAGACAGAGCAAGCGCCACAAGATAGGATCCAAGCTATTGACAAGCAAGTCGGATGCGTCAAGCTGGGCAGAAAAAGAGGGATGTTTTTTGTTTTGAGTTAGTAAGTCTGGCTGCCGGCTTTGTTGATGGACTGTTTCTCTGACCATGACAGGCTGGTTTGAGTGGGGGTGCATGTTGTGAAGGTTTAATTGAGCTGAGGTTGACTGGCTGGTGGTACATCACTGCGCTGGCAGTCTGCCTGCTGGGCCCAGTCGGGCTCATCCCAAAATATGTACCCAACAGCAAGGCTGGGTACATGGTAGCAGGTGGGACTTGTCAAAATCTCACTGGGATCTTGGCCAGGGGCTGGGGAGATCAGGGATCCCCAGGGAAAATAAGACAGCAGGAAATGGATTAGATTCATCCTGTACATATTTAGGTTTAAATATGTAGACAAAAGAAGCGTTGGATTGATCAAAGTTGGACAAGTTATAAGGGTTGGATTGATCAAATGGACTATAATTTTGGGAAGAATTTTTTAACACCTGAATGATGAATTTAATAAAATGAATTCTGAGTGACAAGCTCAGGGAAACAAGTTGACTTCTTCAACAACACACCTGAATGATGAATTTAATAAAATGAATTCTGAGTGACAAGCTCAGGCAAAATGACTCAACTTCTTCAACAACACACCTGCGACGACGATAGCGCAGATGGGTAATTCAGGCAAATGGGGTAATGGATTTTGAAGGACGCGCAAAGACAATTACTCTTTTTCTTCACAATTATTCTTTTGAGCGCGTGAAGAAAAAGACTAGCAGGCCGGGGAGGGAGCGGTTGTCTTTTGAGTGCGGGGGAATTCACGGTTAGGTTAGGGTTTTGATTGATAGACTCCAGATGCAAAGTGAGAATTGGAATATTAATATTCATAATCAGAGGGTGCATGCATATTCATAGTCTAACATGGACAAGTTTTATGGAGATAAAAGGAGGGTTGGATTGATCAAAGTTGAAAAAAGTAAAAGACCCTCCTCTGTTTGCTCAATGTGCAAGGCCCCAATTATAAAGAGTTTTTTGAGATATTTTTGAAAAGTATTTAAACTTCCCCCAAAGTTCAATCCAACTTTTTCTGAAATGATTTTGTTTCAAAAATAATACAAAAAATCTCAAGACCTGCACAAGGCAGGTTTGAACTTGTAAATTTCCAAAAGTCATTTATGAGTACAGGTCAACTGTACATCTGTACCATGGGCAGGCAGGTCATTGGGAATATCATGTATTGCAACAGCAGAGGTCGGCACTATGTAGATGAAAAGGAACCGCCCAACAAAGCCATCTCCACGCTGCTCCCTCATCCACCATCCCCCAGGCCATCTACGCTCTGCTCCACCATTCACCACCCACTCTGCACCCCCAACTACCATCCAACACTACTACTATGTCCAATCAGCATCATCATGAGCTTGAAGGGTTTGCCGCTTATGGCCTTGATCCTGCCCTATTACCAGGAGGTGCCCCTCTCAAGAATCCAAACTCTCCTCAGGACAGCGAACAGGATTTGACAAACCGTGGTCAGCACACGCCGCTCAATCCCCATTCCCCGGCCGGATTGCACCAGACGCCGGGATCTTTGGCGGCCTCAATCAACAACCCCGTTAGGCAATCTGCGCAGGCGTCCTCGGCTTTGCGACCTGGTATCAGCCCCACCAATTCTTTTGTATGTGGGCGCAGAACCCATGGAAGGGGCTCCAGAGCCAAAGCCCGGGTGGTATCAACGTTGACTTGCCGGCCGACTTGCCGGCAGAACCGAACCCAGGTGGAAATCGACGCGGCTGGGGCCCTCAAGGCTCAAAAGTAGGCCAATTGGGCCAGGATCACGGCCGAGCAGCTGGAAGCGGTGCGCCTCAAGAACCTACACAAGGGAGTTCGTGCGGCCGTCATAGCGGCAGATGCACCTCCGCTAACGCCTTGGGTTCTGTGGAGGGAGGAGGCCACTTTGGAACTATTGCAGTGGTACAAAGAGGTTAAAACCAAGTTTGACGAGCTCGAGTGTGTCCGGCCCGGCTACATGAACTGGCTCACCTACTACAACCAATCCACTCCAGCCCGCAAGGCTTATCCCTTGATAGCTGACCGGGTTAAGGACAGCCTGATCCGGCGTTACCGTGTTGTTATGGGAGTTTGGAAGGTAATTTGGCAGCTCTCTTGGTGGATCCGTGTAAATGCATGCTGATGGTCTCTTGGCCGGGTCGCACATTTAGGAAGTGTACAACCTTCTCTCCCATTCAGGCAGTGGAGGACTCTATGTAGTCCTTACTCTCAAGAGCTTTCCTGAATTGGTAATTTTTTGGGGTGCTCAATAATTGTATGGTATGCGTGGCCAACCAAACTATTCTTTCCAGTATTGGCGCTACATCTCCGCAATGCATGAAGACAACGCGGCAACGGGTGCTTACGGCCATGAAGAGATCAACACCAACATGGCAGGGTTGGTTGCTGACTTAGGGTCTGAGGGGGCTGGGGAAGAACCAAACAACAACTCTGATGCCGTGGACGCCGCCCGGGACCGCCCAGGCAAGGCTGGGTTGACCAAGGCGGAATTGGCCCTTGACCCGCCTTCCAACGCAGATCGTGACGCCCCAAATCCAACTGCGTCTCCGGCATTGACTCACCCTGCGGGGATGATCCCGCCAATCCCTTCGCCTCAGCCGCTGACCCGCACCCCAACTAGCTTACCAATGCCGCTGGCTCCGCAGCCCCCAAGAGCAGTTGAATTATCTGCACGACGCCGCGGGCGAACTGAGTTAGTCAAGCCAGATGATACTACTTCAGCCATGGTGCTCATGATGATGCACAAGTCACAAGAGACCACGAGTCTATGGATGATGGAGGATCAACGACGACAGGACGAGGATCGCCGCCGACAGGACGAGTTGCGGGCCGATGAACGCGCACACGCCGAGAAGCGCGAGGATCAGAAGGAAGCCACGCGGGCGGCGGCTCTCCAGGATGCACAGGCCGCACGGGCGATCGCCGAGGGCCATCTGATGTTGGAACGCGAGAACCCCGAACAACGAGCTCAGGCCCAAGAAGACAATCGTCGTGCGCGTGTGTCAAGACCCAGGGCTTGTCCCGGGTCAAAGGAAGCGCAAGGATAGAAACCCTAACCCCGCTAGGGGGAGCGGTGAGTCCGCGCATTCTCTAGGTCCATGCATATGCATGCGAATCCCAGACAGGAGGAGTAAGTGAGAGCTGAAACCTTGTTCCTCTACTATTAGCCACGTCGACATCAGACGAAGTGCCGAAGCGACTCAAGCGGACTCAAACACCTTCAAGGTAAGAAGGAGAGCTGGGAATGCCATAGCTAGGACAGCAATGCTGACAGGATCCTTGACCTGAATACAGCACGCTACTATCCGACGCCCACCAAGACCTACAAGGTTCCAGCCTCAGCAAGAGGATCACCGACCCATTGAGAGAAGGTGAGTCCTATGCTGCAGTGCCTCATAACAAGCACAAAAATGCTAAAAGCAGGAATCTTTATTCCGCAGGCACCAGCAGCGCCCAAAGCCTCGCAGCTCGGAAAGGCAAGTGTTAAGCGCTCCACCTACCAAGTCCAAGTAAGAGAACTCTCTCTTTCCTAGCAGCTCTGTCTTCGGAAGCCTTAGCACTGACGACAACCGCAGTTGCCCCTCCTAGACGTTATTGTCCTCTTTGCCTCTGTGCGACTCCAGCTGCTTAGCAGTCAAACCTTTCATTTCCTTATTTTTCTTATTGCTCTACCAGAGTTGGCCAGCAATCCGCTCTTAGGTAAAACTTTGTTTTCTTTTATTTCTCTTGTCTCTGTGATTGACAGATAGACCAATATCTCATGAGCAATAAACATCTCTTAGTATTGTGAAATCTTTTAAGGATGCCCGCAAAGAGGATGCACAAAGGTATGAGGCCGCTCAGGAGCGTATGGCATCCAATTGGGCTGCACAGGAGAAATCCCACCAGCTCTTTGAGACTGCCATGTTGATAATGCTTGGCAATCTGTCCAAAAATAACTAAATCATAGTGTTCTGCTCTGATGCCCTCTTAGTGTCCCGCTCTGAAGCGCATCCTTTCCCTCATTATATTGTTTCTTAGTGTCCCGCTCTGAGGGGCATCCTTTCTCTCATTATATTGTTCACCAAAGTGTTTGGCTTCATTGCTATGTTGGATCAAGTCTTTATTCATATTATTTTGGCTCAAAGGCTCAAATATCATATGTGATTTCCTTATAACTGGCTTGGACTATGTCTCTTTCAGAATATGTGGGAAAAATCAATGCTATCAATTTTGTGACTCAGTCCTTAATTAAGATGGCCTTGTATGGGGCCAAGATTGAGTCAAGTTGGTCCCAGTGCCTGCAAATGCGCTGGGTGAGGCATAGTAAGGATACAAGTTGCAAGTATGATACCTGCCGAGTTCAGTCGCAATCACTTACCGTCAACGGAGACTCGCCGTCCTAAGGGATCAATGCCCCAAAGGGAGCCTGCTGAAGCCCGGCGGAACGCGGTGGCTTCCTTGTAGGATTGCTCAAGGAAGAATATCCAAAGGCATATCTCTACAATGGAGGTTGGTGCGTCAGCGGAGGAATATGCAAATGATCAGAAGCCGGAGGGCTGACCTGTTGCCTTGGAATTGTTAATCCCGTAGACGGCCAACTCCCTGAGTATCTCCTGGGACATTGCGCGCTTTGCAGCCTAAAACCCTAATCCATGCCACCGCTGATAATTGTCTCCAGTGGACATCCAATCAATGAGTATGGTCATTGAAGGAGGCCCACCGTTGACCCCGTCAGAGCTCCACAAGATTCCTCGGACTGGTGTCATTTGAGCAAGTAAGGTTGGGCCAATGACGTTGCTTGTTGATGTTGATGATGATGTGTTGTGTGGGTGAACAATGGCAGACAATTGACCGGACAGATCGGAATAGGCTAATGAGGGAGATGCCGGATGAGGTCTTCTGGCTGGGGGGGTCCGGATCCACCCGGACTGTGAGCCATGCTTCATCCCTAGTATCATGGGCTTCTACTAGGTTTGACGCGCATCCCCCAACTCCCAAGGAAGCCGCCAAGGGATCAATCATCCATAGACATGGGCGGCCCAAAAGACGCCGCCAGTCCCCCCGAGGCCCCTAGCTCCCAGCAATTTGACCCAGCCCACAACCCTAGCATCCCCGATTCAAACAAGCAGGAGAAAATAGAACTTCACACGCGAGTCCTTGGCACAACCGGGCTAGAGATCGCCAAGTAGACCCGCGCGCAGGTACCCGGGAACCACGGGCGGGTACCCGACACATGGCGTCGGGTACCCGCGCGCGGGTGCCGTGTACGGGTCCGGGTGCGGGATTTTGGGTAAAAAAGCACCAGGTACCTGGATACCCGCCAAAAATACCCCCGTCAGGCGGGTCTTCCAGGTACCCGGGTACCTGCTGTTACAATGACCGAGGGGGTTGATTCCTCGAGATGACTGGGACAGATTCTGGTCATCAAGGGGAATCAGCCCTCTTGATGACCGGGATGGACCCCATTCTTCATCAGGAATACAGCCCTCTCAATGACCGGGATCTGTCCTGGTCATCAAGAAGAATCAGCCCTCCCAATGACCAGGATTTGTCCTGGTCATCGGGAGGGTTGTTTTCTCTCGATGAACGGGACAGATCCTGGTCATCAGGAGGAATCAACCCTCTTGATGACTAGGACAGACCCCGGTCATTGAGAGGAATTGAACCCTCTAGGTGACCCGGACAGATCTTGGTCATCAATGGGAATCAGCCCTCTCAATGACCGGGACAGATACTGGTCATCAAGAGGAAACAACCCTTTTGATGACCGGGACAGAACCCAGTAATCACTAGAAAACAACACTCTCAATGACCGGGACAGGACCCGGTCATCGAGAGGAAACAACCCTCTTGATGACCGTGACAGAACCCGGTCATCGTGAGGAAACAACCCTCTCAATGACCGGGATAGAACCCGCTCATTGAGAGGGTTGTTTCCTTCAAGATGACTGGAACAGACCCCGGTCATCAAGAGGAAACAAGCCTCTCGATGAGCAGGGTCTATCCCGGTCAACAAGAGGGTTGTTTCCTCCCGATGACCAGGATCTGTCCCGGTCATCAAGAGGAAACAACCCTCCCAATCACTGGGACAGAGCCCGGTCATTGAGAGGAACCATCACTCTTGATGAAAATTTTGTAGCTGTCATTGAGTGAGAGTGTTGGATAAAAAAAAGCACAAGTACCCGCGGTACCCGCAAAAAGTACCGCCGGTACCCGCCCGCGGGTGCCGTGTACGGGTACGGGTGTCTGAATATCACGAAAAAAACCGTGGTTACCCAGACACGCGGCGGGTACCCGGGTCCACTTGGCAATCTCTAGACCGGGCTAGCCCCATCAGCAGACCAATGCAATGGTACCCGTCCCCAACCAGGGTATGAATATGTGTCCATATCTGAACAGGCCAGCAACCATTTCCAGGCGCTGGGCACCAATGATGCTATCACTGACCATGGTAAACACGACTAGAATAACCAACCCGTCAGCAGCCCCGTCCTTGTGTCATTGGAGCGGACTGATGAGAGCACGGCGGTATACTCCTCTGAAACGGCATGGGCATCTGTGAGCCCATGTCATCCTGCCATTCAACAATATCATCAGAGGAATACGACTCCCCAGATGACGTGCAGAGGGCATCACGTGTTGCAATGGCCCGGATCCGCAGAGCCATGGACGCCGCGGGGGCATGTCCAACAGGGGTGGCATTGGACAAAGTCGCGTCTTGTGAAGCCGCAGAGGCATTGGACGCAGCGGCTCAGTGGCCACAGGATGAATAGCAATAATATTTTAATAAGATCACCTGTTTTATAAGCTAGGTACATGTAATTGAGCTAGCTAACCTAAATGACTCCGGAGCCTATCCCGGATTTTGTTCATGTGTTCAACTTGGGGAATGGGATGATCCCAACGTCTGTCCCCTGCGTGCGCATTGACTGCCGGTACCTTGTTAAATAGCCCCTTGTTACTGCTCCTTTTGTCCCAGACTTGAAGATATAGTGATCCCCTTTTTTGAAGTAGATTGTGAAGGACCATACACGCAAAGGTGTTGTTCCTTGCTCGGAGGGGCCTGGCCTTCTGCGCGGTTAATAGGATCTGGAATCAATTCTTCAGCTTCCCAAAGGCACGTTCCACAACCATCCTTGTTGAAGAGTGGATGAAATTGAATTCCACATTGTCTTTGCGCGCGAGAGAAGGATACAGTACCAGTATCCTCACATTAGAAGGATAGCCGGCATCCCCTATGAGATAAGAGCCCTCCGGAATCATCGGTGTGGCCGGCAATGCTGGTGAGAGACTGTGACCCAGTTGCGAACGCCAAAAAAGCCGGCTATTGTGCATGGATCCAGGAGCCCCACCACTCACCTGATCCCAAGGCATCATGAAGTGAGCCAATTGGAACGGACCAAGTGGAAGATAACTAGAGGTAGTGGACATACATTACAGAAGTTTCCGTCTCCGTCTACAACACATTGGAATACAATGGACGACCAACTCTTCCTGTTGATGTAACCTTTCCAACAATCCTCCGCGGGCATTGCCAACGGGATGTGGGTCCCGTCAATTGGGCCAACTATGTTGGGGATGCCATGCTTCTCTTCAAATGAAGCCTTGATCTCATCCCATTGTTCATGGTTGTTCAGATGAGGAAAGCTGCAATTCAAGCCATCAGTCAGGCGGAAAAAACTCATTGGAGAGGAGTAGTAGAGTTGAACACACCAGACAGTAGTCAAACAGAAGTTCTCAAGCACGGCAATCACAAACCGCGAGGAAGCTTTATCGGCGGTTTCCTTGCCAATGCTAAAAACATGGCCAATCGTCACATAACAGGCGCCGTGGCCTAGCCGATAAAGCCCAACGGCCACCTGAGCCTCCACAGATAGAGGATTGCCTCGCCGCATGCAATTGAGCTGCAAAGAATCTTGTAAGCTGTTGGCCAGCCATTGGAAATCGGCCAATGACATGCGGAAGTATTCGATGAATCTTGTGTGAGGCATGAGAGGATCGTTTCAAGGCTCCCATCGGGGGGGGGGGGGGGGTCGCTTATATGCCTGCCGGGCTGCTCGTGTATAAATCTCCTTGTGCGGTCGCTGATTCCATAACCAGATGGCCGTCAGGTGATTTGACGAGTTCATAAGCGGTAGAGGTATCATTGTGGTGTGGCGTTGGCAATAGAGCTAGAAGGTCTCCGTTAAATATCACCAGGAGGAGTCTGGCACTGCCGAAGCCCCAAAGCCCCAAGAGGAAGCAGTTGTATTGCTGTATTTGAGCCTGTACAGTTTTACTGGCGCAAGAATTAGGCCATGTCCTTTCAAATAACGGACATGGCACGCGTGGATGATAAACTGGCTAGGGCTTCTGACATGCTTCATGGCCGCGAGGGATGGGAGTTTATACCTGCACCCATTGCTTTGAAATTGATATTAAAGGTTTTTGAAAAAAAAAATTGAATTTTCTTTTAAAATATATTTTCAAAATCTTTTCAATTCTTTTTCAAAAATATCTCAGAAATATGTCCATAATTGGGGCCCAAGTTTCCATCCGAGTCTAATGATTACTAGATTAGCTGGAGACGTCGAAGTAGTCGATTGTTCCGCCATACACGTATCTATGTTCTTGGTCCATCAGTCCGTGTTGCGCGCCTGACCAAGCACGTAATTTTAATAACCGACTGTTTCCCACCTTCAGTCGGTGGAAAACGTTCGCCCTAATATTTTCACCCTTCCGGGGGCCCAGCGTTCTTGGCAAAGATAACTGGGACCTTCTGTCGAGGGTAATTTGGAGGATATAGGTGACTGAATCGGCCGATTGATTCACCATTGTTATATATCTCTCCCCCCCGGAAGCTTTCCAGTCACCATTGTAGCTCAAACTAAGGTCAACAGGTGGGGATTCCTTCTGCGCCGTCGACAATCGGTTGGACCCGACCCTGGATATCCGGAGTTCATCAGGATGGAGGCCATCAAGCCTACGGATATCACCAGACTCGGTGATCATCCAGAATGACTTATTGAGGCTTGCGAGATCGCGGTTGTGGGAGGTAACAGCCGGGTTGTGGAAATTCGTCCAACCTTCTTCATGAGAGGGGCCCGCGATAGCCCCGTTGTGCGAGGTACCAGCCGGGTTTTCGAAATTCGTCCAACCTTTTTCATCAGAGGGGCCCGCGATAGCCCCGTTGTGCGAGGTACCAGCCGGGTTGTAGAAATTTGTCCAACCTTCTTCATCAGAGGGGCCCGCGATAGCCCCGTTGTGCGAGGTACCAGCCGGGTTGTAGAAATTTGTCCAACCTTCTTCATCAGAGGGGCCCGCGATAGCCCCTTTGTGCGAGGTACCAGCCGGATTTTCTTCCCGCATTAAGTGGGGATACCTGGCCGAAAAATCAAGGGACATCTTCGGCTTCCGATGTTCGGCCGCTCCTAAAACAACTTCTTGCAATGGCAAGTGAGTCAACTCCGGGTCCTGAAAGTGGCGCGGTCCATAAATGCGGTCGTCTTGGTCCAATGCCAAGTGAGACATGTCCAGCCCTTGATAGTAGGCCTCAAACTCGCTGACGTGCGCGCCCCCCGGGTTCTGCGGTGCCCAGTTGAGCCACCCGCACTCGTTCTTCACAACGAGAAACGCCAACCAAGTTGAAAGAAGGAAAAAGTTCTTTCTCATTGTCGCGGTTCGCTATTCTTGCAATCAGACTATGTCACGGAAAGGTAACCATAAATGTGTCCATGAGTTAATCAGTCATCAAAATATGATTTTTGAGGGAAGACAGCTGACACACCTTGTAAGGTGGATAACGAGATTCGGGCTCCGAGTTGTTAATTAGAAATCAACGTGGATATTTCTGAATTGTGCCATTCAGACGAGAAACTATTAGCTACTATTCTACGCGCGCGTTTGTGGTTACGATTTCTTTACACACCTTGGAGGAGTTTATTCTGACAAGTTGATATGTTTTTCTTACCAGGCAGGTCGGTTATGGGAATGGCTGGTGATGGCTGCCACTTCCAATCAGCTGGCTCGTTTAATGTTACATAGAAGATTTTTCTTCCTTTTCCTGTCACTCCTGCAAGATGACTTGTCGCACTAGCGATACTTGGCGAAACCCCCCTGCCCCAAAATAGCTTGACACACTTGCTACCTTGTCGCACTAAATATGTATATTTAAACAACCGGTCCGCGAGACTTGTAACGAACTCTGTAATCTACTGATCATAATTAGGTTTATAGGACAATTGTGGTTATGAGCGCTATGGTAATTCCATTGCAATTTGTGATTTCACCATGTTTTCATTATACTTAATTGTGTTGCGCGCATTGTCGCGCTCCGTTGATAAAGTACTAGATGTTGTGTTCTTTCTCCCTCTCTTCTTCTTTTCTTCATCGTGATATTTTTGTTCATCATTGTCATTATCCAAACTATTTACAAAATAAAGATTCCTTATTATAAATCCCTTCAAGAGTTTATTCTTCCTTGGAAGATAAACTACCCTATTACATCTGAACATAGGCGATATATTCTCTTGAATCTATTCATAGCCATTTGAGAAGTAAGAGTAATAGGGCCCTCCTCACAATTATATCACAATCTTCTCAAATATAGATAGATTTTCAAAAATTTTGGCATATATTCAAACATTAAGCTCGAATCTTCCTTTGTCCTTTCGGCTCTTCATATACAGATAGATTTTCAAGTTTTGGCAGATCTTTGAATCTTAAGCTTGCATCTTCCTTCATCCATTCAGTTTTTGCGTCGATCCGATCAATTTTGTGGTAACCGACTTTGCGGACGTTGATTCCATCTTGATTCCAGCTTGATATGTCCGACAATTCTTCCCCAAATCTCCCCTTACGCATGTTGTTGCCGACTGCCTCTCTTCCTGTTTCTCCTTCCCCAAATGCGTTTTTTCAGCAAGGAACTCAATCTTTTGTAACTCCTTTTCAGAGCCCATGACCAAATCTTCTGGTTTCCGATAACTCTCAACAATCTCTTCCCCCTCTTGGTCCGGTTCCAGATGATTTCAAACCTCGGCCGATCGAGTCCCTTCCAATTTCAACTTCTCCGACCCCAAATCATCCGGCATCTGGGTCGTTACCTCCCCGTCATGACGATGTTTCCGGCTTGATTGCAGGTTTGGATGTTAACAGCCTTCCCAACCAAGATCAAACAATTATGGCAAATTCTCAAGCTATCGCCACTCTCCAACTTCAGGCAAGAAGGAACAAAGAAATCATTAAGCGTAATGACGCAACCATCAAGGATTTGTCTCAACTGTTGGTTTTTGCAAATGATTTCACCAGGATGAAATTGCATTACGCTCAAGAATTCCTTCAAGTTCGCAACTCGGTCGATACGGTTTCAAATTCTATTCATTCTCACTTGGCGACATTGGAGGATCCGGCTCATTCTCGTTATGTGTCTAGATCTAATGTTCAACCTCCTCATTTCTCCCACATTTATTTCTCCGGGAATATTAAAGAGACTTATTGCTTTTGTTCAAAGATGCGAGATACATTTGCTCAGTTTCCCAATCACTTTGCTTCTGACTGTCAGGAGATTCTCTGGATCACTTTGTATTTTCGAGCCGCTTCTGGAAATTTGGGGGACAATTGTCCGTCATTCAATTGGTGGCGCGGACTCTTGATGAAGAACGCCGAGGCGTTGGGTATTGATCCGATTCGCGCATCCTCTCAAGCGGATTTTGTCATCCCGGTTTTGGCAAATGCAGAGGCTTTTCTGCAGTGTTTGGAAGGTGTTTTTTCAAACCATAAAGAAAAGGAAGAGGCTCAGGACAAATTATCATCTCTTCTTCAAGGTTCTAAATCAATCACCAACTTCAATATTGAGTTTAATTCCTTTTTACATCTGGTGGACTATTTGGAATCTACTTTAGTTGCGCTTTATCAGGCCGGGGTTAATCCGAAGATTCATGAGTGTGGGGTGATTTGTGGCGGTTGTTCATCCATCAAGACTTTAGAAGAGAAGAAATTGCGGGCTGTAGATCTGGCTCCGGATGCAGGGGAAGTGGCGAATCTAAGTCATTGACGATCAGCACCAGCACCTCGAATAGAATACCGTGTAGCGGTTACAACAGCTCCAGTAAATCCACCGGTGAAGTCCAATCAGCAGGTCCCTATGGACATACTTTACTGCCCAAATTTTGTACGTTACCAAAATGGCCAATTTGAATAACTAAAAAGATCTTACGTTATCCAATTTCACTACCGTAACGTAAAGTAACGTATCTGCCCACCGCTGACAAAACCCTTGGCTTGACTGATGTCAAAAGTCAAGTGACCCTGCGTAAGCCAAATGGGTCAAGATTTCTTGCCTTGTGTCAGTGTGCTTGGTCTATGTCTTGCTAGTAATGGTTACAAAAGCTGATGTGCCTTCCCCCACATCTATAGTGTATGTGATGAACAAGACTGATTGTAGTCAGACGTACTGAATGGTTTTTGTGGATCTGAAACAACAGCCTTAATTGCTGGGTATTGTGGGTCTGGTTGATGAGATGAACAGGGGCCTGAGGACAGCGTGCACAAGATGAGGCGAGTGTGTATGGTGTGGAAGGATGTGAATTTCATCAGTGAAAAGAAAGAAGAAGAAAAGACAAAAGGAAAGAAAGAAAAAGAGAGAAGAAAGAGAGAAAAGAACAAGAAACTCTACCTGAGGACAGCATGCACGAGATGAGGCAAGTGTGTAAGGTGTGAAAGGATGAGGAAAGGTTCCTTCCACACCCGCTGCCTCAGGTAGTCTACAAGGTGTGTGAAATGAGAGGGAAACACAGGTGACATGGAGAAAGCATAGAGGAAAGATGACAAAGAAAGAAAAAGAGAAAGAAAAACACAGGTTTTCTGGCTCAACACTGGTTACGTTTGAGGTTGAGCCAGCCAGCAGTGAAATGGATAATGAGACCCAGCTGAAGTGGTACAACTCTCAAAGCAGGGCCAACCCCTTCCAGTACAACTGTTTGTTGGTGTCTGTTGTGACACTGATTTGGTTAGAATATACACTTGGATTGAAGAAGATATAGATGGTGGACTCAAACAGCGGCTATCCACTCCAGCCCAGTTCCCTTCATGCCCTCTCTCTGTGGCGCTCTCATCATCTTTTTTTCACTCCCTGCTTAACAGACTGGGCTCCATTTCTCAGATCTCCTGGCTTTCCATGTCCAACAATTTAAACCAACTGCTCTATCAAACCGCCGGTCACACCTTACTGGCGCCTCCAATCAGCCTTGCACAGCAACGCACTCTAACACCATGTCATCCAATCCTCCTAAAATCACAACTCCTGTTTGATAGGTGAGCTAGTCTTGCATATTCAATTGCTTCATAATACTAACACAATCATTGATTCATTGCAGCCAGTCTTTCATTATCAATTGCCACAGTGGCTTGTCTTTCTCTGGCCTTGAAGAGATGCTTGGAGCCGTTGAACTTGTTATGCCAGAGGATCGTCACTGCTGGCATTGATGAGAACGAGGAAGTGATCCTGAAGGAGTTGGACTTTGCAAATAATTCTGTTCTGCCCGGAAACCTATTGCCTACCATCCTATCCAAGGCTGGTGTTGATGTGCTTTCTTGGGCAGTCAACGGGCGCAGGATCCCTCTATTATCCAAAAACAAGCAAGCCTCCGTCCTACTTTTGGCCAAGGCATTCTTGTCCGCTTACAGGGAGCGCAGCGGGATGTGGGCATAGTCAAAGATACACCAACGGAGAGATGGTTCACCGCGCTATAGCGCGGCAAGGGAGCGTGACTACCCCCGGAGAGACACCTTGCTCCGCAGCCAGAGTCGCGGCAATAGGCCAAAACCTAGTTTGTGGGTGCCCATAATTTTGCAAGACATGAGCCCCGCAAAGCAAGTAGTGTTCAAAATTAAAATTCAACCGGGGTTTATTGTATTTTTGCAAGACATTGCCTGTGAAATATGAACTGCAATACTAACACATGTAACATATTACCTGCAAATTAGAGGGGCTTCCCAACATGTAAATCCCCCCCCCCCCCCCCCTTTACTTACAACACTTGCACTTGGGTCATGCAAAATTATAACCCAACCCACAAAACATAACTTTGCATTCCACCTTCTTGCACAACAATATTGCATGCAACCCATGCATTGCAAAATACCCAGCCTCCCCCGGTAAAATTGAATTTTGCACGCAATCATTCCCACTTTTGCACAACATCTCTCACAAGTATCATTTTTTTTTCAGACCCAGCGACCTCAAGGATCCTTGCTTATTAAGTAATTTAAACTCAAATCCTCCCTTCCCCATGCTCTTTATACACATATTCACCATGTCCGCAAATACATAGGACCCCAGCATGCGGCTTTCCAGACACGTGGTCCCGGGAAAAAAGTCAGACAAATATGAAGCCTCCAATCAACAGTCAGACCAAGCAAGTGAAACACCCCCCAAACCTCCCTCTCCAATTCAAAAGGAGACTGCTCAACCTCAAAAACTCAACAGAGCAGAATCCAAGTCAGGGAGTTCTTTGGGTAAATCAGAAGGTAAAAAAAGAAAAAGAAAAAAGATAAGGAATGGTTCATCCCAGACATAAACAATGATCACCAGACTTTGATCAATCACAGCTGCCAGCTTGATCCTTGACGGTGACCGGAACGCTAGGGGAGGTTGCCCAGGTCCAAGCACGCGAGCTTGAGGAACAGGCCAGACCGGGGGGTGTAGGAGAGCACAGAGACAAGGCCCGTGCTCCATTCAAGTGTGTGACTCCCAAGCAGAGTCAGTTTAGGTTATAACCTAAAACCTCTTCCCTACCCCACCAAGAGTTTCAACCTCCAAGCTCCCGCCTGTAGTGCCGTCTCAAGGTTTTCCTCTCTCAGTAAACTTTCTTTTCCTTTAATTGTTCTTTTGTCCTTTTTGAAATCTTCTTCTTTCTAAAAACCATAGCGTTTTCAACATGGTCGACGAAATGGTAAAACGAGCAACTTGTAGATTGGCGCAGAAACAACCGGCGACAGGAGGAGCAATAGTAAGCGTGATGAGAGCAAGTGCAACCCTTGGTGTACCTGAAGAAGCCAATTTAAGTGGTAACTTGGGTGGTTAGTCACATTTTTGCAACCTAAGTCATTGGCTTACATATTGATAGAGGCCCAAGTTGTTGGCCTGCGTTCACAACATAAAAAAATTCTAATTAGAACAATCTGTTTATCAGATTTGTGTGTGGATCGCGAGACTATAAACGATAACCGTGAGTTTTGAGGAAGTTTGGAAACTTCATCAAACGGTTAGTTATTGTTAATAACTCCTCAGCAGCCTAAGTTGTTGGCATGCTTATAGTTGTCATAGTTGAAGATGTTCATTGTTTTAATGACATCCTTATGCTAGATATGCGTCACAAAAACAAAACTCGCAATGGGACCCAACCAGTCATCAATGATAACACAGACAGCGATGATAGTGATGCTTTTAAAGGTTAGCCCTCTAAGTCAAAAAGTGGCAATGATAACTATAGGGAATACTTATGTATCAAACGTGTTGGTTTAACAGAAATTCCAGGACTGATTGAGTCCGTTGATAAGTCTGCTGAAGCAATAGCAGCCAAGTACAAAGCAATACTTTCAAGTGTTCCCCAAGTCAGGCTCGGAGGATTGGAGGTTTGGGTGACGAGAGGCGATGCGAACGCTACAATCCCATCAATTGCAATCAATGATCCTATGGATACTCCGGCAACTCACAATCGTCCGGACGTTGCATCTCTCAGCTTGGTGAAATCAGACAAAGAGTTGATGTGGGAGAAAGTAGCCAAAGCGGTGGCAAAAGGCGATAAAGAAAACGCAGATTTTTTCTACAGGATGTACAACAAAATGTCTGGTCCTTCTTCCAATTTGACAAAAGATCAATCATCTGAAGAAGTTGCAAGTGATTGTTTGAATGTGTTGAAACCCGCAATTGCGAGGTCAAAGTTGACAGACGGCAACAAACCCTCTTCTAACACTGCTAAAAGAGACAAAACAACCATTGTTTTTATCAAAGGATCACCCCCAAAACATTTTGATGTGGGCTTTACTCTGTTTTTCGACAAAAACATCCGTGAATTCAGAGGGCCTTGACCTTTGACCATCTTTGACAAAGATTGGCAAGAGGATGTGATTCAAGCGCATACAAATAAGTGATCCAGATCTGATGAGAAGGACGGTAATTACGCCGGATACAAGTATCCTAACAAATGGACTCAAACATTCGCAAAGTGGACCTCTAACCACAGAAATTTTTATAGGAAGTACAAAGATCTTTACAACTTCCCAAAGTTTGCGGAATGGATCTTACAACATAGAGCTAACGTGGACTACATCATAGAAGAACATAAATTTTTGACTGGTTTTTGATACAATATGATAGTGAGACAGAATGCTTTCTCCTATCAATGTAAAAATCACAGACATATCACTTGTGTGACATTCACTTTTCTGCGTTGTGTCTGTTCATTTGTGTCCACTCATAGTTTGATCTTGATTCCCAGCTCTCTCTTCTTCCTTCTTGACTTGCCCAACTTCAACCCTCTATCAATCCTATCAACCTCAACACCCTTAACTCACAATACTCTCAACCTTCAATCACACCCTTGATCTCATTATTTCTTCTTCTTTCTTTCTCCTCTTTACTCAAACTCCTTCCACTATTGTCTGGTGAGATTTCACTTCAACACTATACTTGACTCTTGGTTCTTCACTGATGTTATCCTCTTTCAGTTCTGTCCCTATCTTGTTCTTTCCATTCACCCTATTCTATCCATCCTCAACAACTGCCTTTCATATGTCTCTGTTGATCACAATGTTGGTTCCTCTCTTATTTCCTCATTATTGTTTATTCTTCTAACTTGTCTCTTTTCCAAGTGTGTTGGCTTCAATTAGGTAATAAATCATAAATCAAAATTCTTTTAATCAAGTGCCTGTAGATGAAGGGGTCATTTCGGCGGTTGATATCTCCGTCTTTAGAGAGGATGTTTGACTCAGGGCCTATAACGTGACAAAAGATCTGAACAAACTAGAATTCACCAATAACCCTTACACTTATGGAGGGAAGAAGTTTGGTTACAATCCAAAAACCGGCAGACCAAAGGAGTCAAAAGCAAAAGCGGTTGAAGATTTGTTGGGTAGGAACAAGGGCAGATCTTCTGGACGCAGCCGTGGAGGTTTTGGCGGGCGCGGTTTCGGCGATTGTTACGGGGGACATCAAAATCAACCAGATTTCAACGGTTATAACCGTTATGCGCAAGATGACGGTTACGGAAAACAAAACCGGGATTGTTTTGAAAGCAACAACAATTTTTCAGGCTCCTACGGGAATTCATTCGGCAGAGGCCGCGGAATTTTCAATAAAGAGCAAGGGTCCTCTAGAAACTCTAACAGGAGGGATGCCAGCGGTAAAGCCCCCTCAAAGGAAAAAGATCTCTAGTAGGCTCTGGTTTCTTTAATTTTTTCCCAGTTTTTGTGCATTTATTGTTGTGTTGTGACATAGCATTTCGATGAAAACAAACAATTGTTCTTTCTTTAATTTCAACCCATGATTGTTGGTTCAATATTTCTGAGATCAGGTGTTATTTCTATCCTTTTGTTGTGAAACAAAAATTGTTGTATCACTCTACAGACTTTGGAAGGAACAAGATAGGTCTAACAACAGTTTGTTGAACCCTCGAGCTGAAGATCTGACCCGTGCCTGGCCTTTGAGAGTAACATGCAAGATGAACCTGGTGGAATGGAGGGATTGTCTAACAAGTTACGGGTTGCTGGACAAGTATGCGGACGTGTTGCACGGTTTTGAGTTTGGTTTTGACCAAGGTATACCTGATCACCTATTAGAAGGTTTACGGTTTTTTACTCCAGACAATCATAGCTCTTCAGAAAAGGCGAAGGACAAAATTGAAGAGTCAATTACAAAAGAGCTATTAGCATGGTTCACATAGGCAATTTTTAACCTTGCTGATTTTATAAATCAGCAAGCCTTCCCAGCCAAATTGGCTGGGACCGTGGGATAAACTTTATTTCGGTCTTGCTGATTTCGGCCCTACGTGAACCGTCCTATTAGCGGGTCGCATGTTTGGACCATTCACTCAAGAGGAGGTTAGCACTAGGTTTGAGTGAACAACAACGGGGAAATAATACGAATCAATGATCTGCCTTACCCAAGGAACAACACAAACATCAAGTCCGTAAATTTGTTTGTGAACAAAAGGGATTTCGAGACCACTTGGGACGATTTTAATACGGTATCAAAGTTCTTTGTTGGCGAGAATAGGCATCTTGAGTTGGCTCTGTTTGATTGGGAGAAAGCCTACCGGCAAATCCCCACACAAATGAATCAATGGAAAGATTTCAAAGGCAAATTTTTGCTTGACACTTGTATTAGTCTTGGGGGGGGTGGCAGGCTGCGGCTCTTTCAGAAGGCCAGAAGACGCCTGAAAGAAGATTATGGAATCTCATTTTGACCTGGTAACCATTTTCCAATGGGTTGATGACAACCTTTTTGTCAGGCTACTCGGTGGAGAAACAGAAATGGAAGACTTTGTAGCAAAATCTAAGAAACTAGGGGTTTTAACAAATGAAAAGAAGTTCTCACCTTTTGCGGCGGAACAAAAATTTATAGGTTCCGTTTGGAACGAGGTTGAGAAGACTTTACGCCTGCCGGACGGCAAATTTCAGGGCGAGTCTCTAAAGTGACAGCACCCTGAATAGGTTAAGAAGATAATAGCTACCACGACGCACTTGTCGGAGCTCTTCTCTTCCGGCTAGGCGGGAGGAATGAACCACACCTCCTTTGGGAGGGGCTGTTGACTTCTTTTCAACCGGAGTCTATCAAGACTCGCTAAGAAACTTGAGGCGAGAGATGAAAGAGAAAGCTCGACTTACCCGGTATCGGCGAGGTCGAGCGGAGGAGTTGAAGTTGGAGGGAATGAAAGGAGAGATTGAAGATGGCCCCAATTGCAGTGTTTGAGTAGGGTCAAAGACTACAATGTTGGCGGGCTTGGTAAACTCTAATCTGAGGGATCCTCTGTTTCGGAGAATTCCTACTACTTGTACTCTGTAGATCTGTTGATCCCTTGCTGCGTTTACGCAGTCCTACGACGCGCGCTTCACGCGCCTTCCACTTGAATGAAGTGTACCTAGCGCGCTGTCAGTTAGCTGCGCTGGCTTGGCTAGCTGCTGGCTGACACTCGCCACCCCCAAAAAGGACGGCTCTGGTAGAAGTCGTGCTACCATGTCTCTTGGAAGCCCTGAATTTCTGCAAGAGAGTATCAGCGTTCTGGATCTGCTCTCTAGTCAGCCATTTGTCTGAATCTGGTGGTCTGTTCTTGAAACAGGTCAAGTACAAGCAACAATCTTGACCTTTAATTCTGGTGAGCTTCTTGTCTAAAATTTTCGAAGCTACTAGTCCTTCCGACAGGTCCGCGTCCATCTCCGGGACTACTGGTAATTCAGCTCCTCTTCTACCATCCTCAGGCTCGACATACTTCTTAAGGAGGCTTACTGGAAAAGTTGGGTGTTTAAGGTCATATCCTTCGGTCAGGATTACCTCTACCGTGTTTCTTCCGTGTAGCGCTTTCACGGCACTATTCATAGTGCCAGAGGCACTATTCATAAAGAAAGGTCCCACAAAGGCGTCTCTAAGCTTCCTGTTCCCGCTCATATTCTGGAAATTCATGGTAGACACCAGGACTCGTTCCCCGACTTAGATTTCATGGTCGCAATGGGTTTTGTCCCAGCGTTCCTTATTATACTGGACTGCTTCTTCTAAGCACCTGCTTGCGTGCTTCTCCACTTGCAACATCTTCTCCTGGAATCTTTCCGCGGAAGGGTGGAGTGTTACGGCTTTGCTAAGTAGCAAGTCTCTTGGCATATGTGGTATCCATCCACGTTTTGACTCAAACGGAGTTTTCCCCGTCGTCGAATGGACACTGGAGTTGTACGCATATTCCAAAGCTGGTAATAGCGAAACCCAATCGTGCGTATAACCTTCAGCGTCCTTGAATCTAAGGCCAAACGCGCAATACCGGCGAATCATATCCTCTAGAGTCTGTATCATCCTTTCAGCTAAACCATCCATCTGTGGGTGGTAGGCGGTAAAAAATGACAGTTTGGATCCCAGCAGCTGGAACAAACTCTGCCAAAACTCCGATGTAAATTTTGGGTCTCGGTCAGTGATGATGACTCTGGGGCACCCTACATCATGGATAATAGAATTCCAGAACATTAGCACAACATCTAAGGCTGTATTATATTTATAACAGGGTAGGAACCTTGCTCTTGTTGAAAATTGGTTGACTACAACTAAAACAGCGTTGAAACTATCTTTCCCCGCTGTTGGCAAGGCTGTCACAAAATCCATGTTAATCACTTCCCAGCGTTGCTTGGGTTCTTCTATGGTTTGTAGGAGCCCAAACCGTTTTCCTGTAGGTCTGTTGGCTTTCTGGCACCTGTCACAGCTACTACAGTACTGCTTGACACGCGCTGTCCATCCTGGCCACCACGCTAGCACTCGAAGTCTCTCTATGGTACGTTCTGCGGAAAAATGTCCGACTGCAATGTTATCATGACATTTGTGCAGCATAGTATTGATGTGATCATCACTAAATAAAACTATAGCGCACTGATTTCCAGCTCTGTGGTATAACAGTCCATCTAGGAGGATGAATCTGCCGGCCCGGAAATTCGCCTTCCAGGGCTCCTCGAGTTGGTTGATTAGGTCTGGTTGAGCATGCTTGGAACGTAGGATCAACACTAACGCGGCGGTGTTCCGGTTCTGGTCGTAGCTAATGCTCACCAAGTCCCAAAACTCCACGGACAGCCCGCTAACGCTAATGGCCATTATAGGAATCTCTCGGACTGTTTCCTCTTCATTGGAAGACGGGTTGTCCTTGTCATTGGTTAGCGCCCATCTGGACAGCCCGTCTGCATTCTTGTGGATCAGGCCATCTCTATGTATGATGGTCATTGACCCTCGCCAGTCCTGTATAGAAATCTGCCACCTTAACATGTGGCGGCTTGGGGTATTCATATTGAGTAATAATTTCAGCGCCACACAGTTGGTCATGATAACTTCAAAGATACAACCATTGAGGTAGTAGTACAATTTCTCTAGCGCCCATACTAAACACAAGCATTCTAATTGGGATGCTCCGTACTTCTTCTCTGACTCTTTCAGTTGCCAAGAGATAAAACATATAGGTCCTTCTTGTTCACAATCTCCTACCATTTGTATCTGGTGCAAGGCTGCACCTAAACCCTCCATGCACGCATCGACGTAGAGTTGGAAAGGCCTCTTTGGGTCAGGATGAAACAGCAATGGGGCTGTAGTCAAAGCAACTCTCAGCGCCTTATACGCTTCCACTCTCTCGTGAGTCATCTCAAATCCAACATTGGGGCTACACAGCTTGTACAGGCAAGAAGCCATAAGATTGAAATGTTTTATATGCAGTCTATAGTAGCCTGCAAAACCCAGAAAGGATTGGAGCTCTTCTACCGTACTAGGTATAGGTTTCAGGAGAACCGCTTCTACTCGATGCTGCTCAACTGCTAAAGAAAGGCCATTGACTATATGCCCTAAAGCTTTTAACTCCAAGAAACCAAAAGCGCATTTGCTCAGCAAAATTTTCATTTGCATCATTTGTACCCTACCTAAGACCATTGCTAACTTTTCCACATGCTCTTCCCACGTTTCAGTGAAGAAAATAATGTCATCAATATAAATAATGAGCCACATCTCACTGAGCTCCCTACGGAACTCGTTATCCATCATCCTCTGGAAGTGGGACGGCGCGTTTTTGATTCCAAACGGCATGCGTAGGTACTCATGTATCCCCATATGAGAAATGATCCTCAATAATTTCCGGCTCTCTTTTGCCACCTGGTTCTGGTGGAACCCTTTTAGAACATCCATCCATGTTATAAACTTTGCACCGTGAAGTTTCGTCAAGGATTCAGTTATTTTAGGCATAGGGTACCTATCCGGCGTAGTGTATGTATTCAGTGCTCTAAAGTCTCCCACTAGACGGGACTTACCATTATGCCACGCAATAATGACTGGGGTAGTAATGTCGACCCCTTCATTAGAGCCTAATTTCCTCAAAATCCCCATCTTAGTCAACAGCGTGATGTGCTCTTCAATGGCCTCCTTATTCCTCGGGCTCGCCGGGTACGGTGGCTTCCTTAGAGACAAAGGGTACGGCTTCTCTACATTAAGGGTAATTGCTACCTCATGACCTTTAATAGAGCCAAATGGTTGATCTGGCGTAGCAAAGGCTTTCTTGAACTTTCCCAGGACGCTGAGTAAGTCTTCTACCTGATTTCCTGCAAGGTCTGGGTTAATCTTAGCATCTCGCCGTACTTCTTCCGGAAAGGAAATAGTCCCTTCAGGCTCTCCCGATATAGTGTTGATGGACTCGTCAAAATTGAACACCCGCTTGCCAATGGTGAATTTCCTTTTCCCTTGTTTAGAAGCAAAATCTTGTAATGAGCCAGATAGTCATTACCTAGTAAGAAATATCTTGCTGGCATTTTATCCATAACAACAAACTTGACTACCAGTTTGACATCTTTCATCATCAGCGTGACATTTACTACTCCTAAATGCAACAAGGACCCGGAAGCGCTGTGGAATCTACCTGGTACTATTGGTAGAATGAATTTACTCCAGCCCGGACAAAATTTAGACAAATAATCTTTGCTTACTACCGACCGCACGGCGCCGCTGTTTAGTAAGACTAAAAAATCTTCGTCGCAGCAGTTCATCTGGACTAGGTTGTTGCGGCCTGAAAGAGATTCAATCACAAAGGCACCGTTGGAGTTCCCCCCAATAACTGGTTTGTCATCCTCTACTTCACTCCCCATTTCTGCCTCCGGATCAGCCTTATGCTCTTCATCTACGCAATTGACATTTTTTGGGCATTTGCGGGAGGTGTGCCCCGTCTCTTTACAGGTGTAGCATTTGATCTCTGTCTGCGCTGTCTTTGGTTTTTCCGTTGCTGAACTTATAGGTCTTGCGCCCGCCATTGGGACTGTCTTAGCCGCAAATCGTCGCCTGCCGATTCGGGTTTTGTCACAGATATCTTCTAAAATATTAATGAAGGTACTGAGGTCCGTATCTGGCACTTTCATGGCGCTTTTCGCGGCGTATTCCACTTTGCCTTCCATAAGAATCAGAAGCTTAAAGTTAATAGATTCCTGATCTATTTCAGGTGCGAAACATTTCAGCCGTTGATACTGCCGTGTAACCCACTGCGACGGAGCCGTTTCACCCGGTACAAATTTGTCTGAGTCAAATGCTGTCTGTTTCTTCCTCTTCCAAGGTGACGTGCCAAATCTCTTACAGATCTCTCCTCTCCAAAACGCCCAATTTTGCCCTTTGTTGATCAGCCTCATGGTCTCATACCAAACAAGCGCTGAACCTGTGAGCATGTTGAGAAGCTTCAGTACTATAACTTCATTGTCAACCTGACCGTCCTTCTTTGCAGTGTCTATCCTGTTCACAAACCTCAAATGATCATATTCGCCGTCGCCAGAGAACGTCGGCAAATCTGCCTTTGCAATGGCGTTATTTAGCCTCTTCTTCAGCTCATAATCTACCCCTCCTGCTCCTGGAGGGAAATCTGCGCGCTGGCCATTGGCTGGAGAAGTCCGTGCAGTTGCTTGAGGCAAGTCTTCTCCCCGCGCTCTAAGTGTCTGAACTTTTGCTGATAACCCAGCAATCTCTTCTCTTAATCTGGCGCCTTCGGCTTGATATTGGCTCATCATGCGATCTATTTTGTTGTTAAGGATGAGGAAATCCACTCTTTGATTTTCGCTATGTTCCTCTAACTTTTGCTCTACCTCACCACTAATGTCAGAATCCTTGGAAGAAGGGCGCTTCTGTTCCATTTCATTGAGTAGCTTCCTTCCTAGCGTCTTGAAAAGATTGGCTACATGACTAGAAAGCTCATCGGATATCCGTTTGGATGTCTCAGCCTCCCAATTAGTGGTTGGTTGATTCACCCGCTGCGTGACAGCCTGTTCTAGCTGAAAGACCCTTGCACTGAGCTCCTGCACTTCATGTACAAGCTTTGGATCTGTATAATCCTTGCTCAATATCCTCAAGGTAGACAGATCATCCACTTGTTGGATGAACTCTCTCAAGCTGCTCTGCGACGCTCTGATATCCTCTCTAGAATTTTGGTCTGTGGTCTTAGTGTTTGAAGCGAGTTCTAAACTCCTCATTTTGTCATTCAACTTATCAATGTTATCTATCACCTTACCTACAGATGCAGGCAAGCTATTACAAACAGAGGAGTTTAACAGACTTAAAGTTGTCATTCATTACATCCTTAATCAAGTGGAAATTGTTCACCATGGGGGTACTAAGGTCTTTCTGCATGTACTTAGATAGAGCGGAGCGAAAGGAGTCAGTATGTACCATAACCTGCTCAGCATTACCATTGATAAATTTCTCGATCTCGGCAAACATTCTTTGCAAGATCCCGGTCACTGTCTTCAGTTTTAACGGTTCCAGTTCCCCTGGTTTCTGGCCCTGGACTGTTCTATTGACTGGTAGCTCCCTTGTAGCGTCCTGTCCACCCTGAACACCTCGTTGAAAACCAATTGCTTGAAGTTCGAGCTCCGCCTCATCCTCCTGTTCAAGCCAGGTTGGCCCTGCTCCGCCGGTCCTTGAGGCGCTGGCTGCTCCCTTGGCTGACCTGTTCTTGGTCTCTTGTATTCCTGATGCCGGTGTTGCTCTTGGGTTTGATTGGCTGTGCGGCGGTTTGGCGGTTGATGTTGAGTGCAGGGACATTGTAGTACGTAAGGGTTCCAACCCTCCGCTATGGAAAAAAGTCAATCCCTGCCAATCAGTCTCTCAAGACTGCTGTGGCTTGTCATTGCCTGATCCAACAGGAGAGACATCGCCTCCTGATTGTTGCCCGCCTGCGCTTCCAGGTAGCCTTGCCTGAAGTTCAGGTGCGATTGGAGGAGTAAGGCCGTTGCCGGATTGAAGTTTAGCCTTATTTCCTCCGCGCTTAAATTTGCCTGCGGGAACAAGCGGGGGTTTTGCTGACCTAGTAGATGACAATTGGGAACCCACTTTAGGTTCTGTCTTCTTGGGGGGAGTCATGATATAGAAGGGATACTAACCGGTACCCGTGATTTCAATGCTGGAACCAGAGTCTGAGGCTGGTCTACGAGCTGTATTGTTATCCCTGGTTACGGTGTGGTAAGCCAATCCTGATCTACCCAGAAAACCAGCAACCATTAATCACAAGACTGTCACACCTCAAGACTAAATCCCATACCTCTGGCCCCCTTGTCAGCAAATCCCAAGGCCCTCAACATCCCCACTCAATGGTCATACCCTGGATAATAGTATTCCCTTTTCCCACACTCCCCCTCTCTTGGATAAATCCTCTCCCTAGTCTCAAACATCTACCCAGATCACATTTTACCCCCTTCTTCTAGTGTTTCCTTAGAACCATGTGCTCAAAGATTTATAAGCAACCTTGAAACCCTTCACCCTCCAAACCCAACATGATACACATTCTACTAGACATAGCCCCAAACCCCACCTAGATTATTACTTCCTGAAACAACTGACTCCTCCTATTTTAGATCCTTAGATTACTACTTCCTGAAACACTTCCTGAAACACCTGACTCCTCCTATTCTAGATCCTTAGATTACTACTTCCTGAAACACTTCCTGAAACACCTAACTCCTCATATATTAGATGATAGAATATTCTACCCCTGTTTTGTCTCACATATCCCCTCCTCCAACTAGGAAGATTGCACCATAGCCTCCAGAAGATGGCATCATCCCCACCCACTATTGAACCATCATGTGACTCCATGATCCACTACTCTGACCACATGGCTGTTTCATCCTATAGAAGTAGAATTTTCTATGCTTCCCTTCAGGTTATCCTTGTTTCCTCATGGCTCCTCTTATTGTGTATATAAACTGGGTTGTTTTCCTATTCATTTGTTCCCCATCAGATCCTGTCCCAGCAATCCAGATCACTGGTCACCATTCACTAGCCTAGCTTATGCCATTAAATCAGAGTGGACAAGCTTGATAAGTCTATGCCAAACATATCAGGTTGGACAGACTTTATATTATCCTTGACTCCTACTATTAGATTAGTATTAAAGTAAAACACTGCAGACATACCTCAAGAATCTCTATAGCCACACCTTTCCATAAGAGTCCACACTCTTATATCTTTTTCTTGTTCCCAGAGAGGCAGCCCATTAAAGCACCATTCCCTCTCCAGCTCTATTCATCCCAAAGAGTAGTTCCACAACGGTATTGGTTCTATCGTCTCCTGGCAGGAGTCTCTCTACACCTATCGTCGATGCGCCTGGTCGAGTTAAAGCTTGTTGGATTTGGACCGTCGACGCTCCGTTGTTGATGGTCGAGTCTCTCAATCTGATGTTGGCAATCAGCTTGGATACCACTGGGTGAGCTTTTCTAGTAACTAAAGCTGGGTCAATAATGGGCTCGTTCCTTGGACTAGCTAAAGCTAGGTCTAAAACCGGGATCAAGCTCGTGCGAGGTTGATTTGATGTGTTTCCGGTAGGACAGAACAGTCAATCAAACAGATTTCCAACCCCGTTATTGGAAGCGGTTGCGTCGCGAGCAGCCTGATTCGGCCCAGACGTCTCCGGATTACTTTGAGTTTAAGTTCTGAAGAACTGGTCCAGGGATGTCTGCCTGGATGCCACTAGGAAAGTTCAAGGAAGATAGGATTAAAGTTTAAGAGAAAACCGGACAAATATAAGGAATTAAGGGATTGATGCGGAATAACTAGCTTTACTGGAGAGCTTACTAGTCCACCCACTTGTAAATTAACTATCCAATCAAACTTTTGCAACGGTATTTGTCCCTTAGAGCCTTGTGGTCAACCCTAAAGATACAAGACAGGTGGCGATCTTCTTGTTAGATCTTTGAACGTTCAGATTTAGAGAGATGAGGATAAGGGAATGTTAGAAGGAGTGCTAGCTTGAACTAGTGAGACAGTGTACAGGTATGATTGGCCTGAACACAGTATGATTTCCACACTTGAAAATCCGGGGTGAAGGTGAGATAGTATGCAGGGGTTAATGGCCTGTATACTGCAGCTAGCGGAATGATAAGGTTGAAACTATCTTGGGGATAGCACGATGAGGCCCCCAAATGTCAGGGCAAGTCTCTAAAGTGACAGCGCCCTGAATAGGTTAAGAAGATAATAGCTACCACGACGCACTTTTTGGAGCTCTTCTCTTCCGGCTAGGCGGGAGGAATGAACCACAACTCCTTTGGGAGGGGCTTTTGACTTCTTGTCAACCGGAGTCTATCAAGACTCGCTAAGAAACTTGAGGCGAGAGATGAAAGAGAAAGCTCGACTTACCCGGTATTGGCGAGGTCAAGCGGAGGAGTCAAAGTTGGAGGGAATGAAAGGAGAGATTGAAGATGGCCCCAATCGCAGTGTTTGAGTAGGGTCAAAGACTACAATGTTGGCGGGCTTGGTAAACTCTAATCTGAGGGATCCTCCGTTTTGGAGAATTCCTACTACTTGTACTCTGTAGATCTGTTGATCCCTTGCTGCGTTTACGCAGTCCTAAGACGCGCGCTTCACGCGCCTTTCACTTGAATGAAGTGTACCTAGCGCGCTGTCAGTTAGCTGTTCTGGCTTGGCTAGCTGCTGGCTGAAAGCAAAATAGAGAAGCAACTGTTGCAACTTTCACCTTTCCTTGTTGAAAAAGACAAGTTTGCGTACGAGCAAGTGGAGGTCCTTGCAGGAAGGCTTAACCATGTCGCTTACATCTTGCCAAATTTGAAATGTTGTCTGTGTTGAAATTACTCAGGTGAAAAGAATTGTGTGTTGTGGGATTTGAACCCACGACCTTCTACATTCATGAGAGCTGCTCTTGTACCACTGAGCTAAACACACAGTTGGTCTTACTGGTGCTTTTTGGATATTAGATCATATAGCTTGGCCCCCTCAAATGGAGCTTGAAGCATATATTCCAACACACCCCCTTGCTTCATGCACCATGAACAAACTATGAATATTGCATATGCAAATCATGTATGTTTGTCATGCATCATAGGTAATGATTAATGCATAACAATTATGAAAATTGAATATTGCATATGCATATGGAAGCATGAATATGATGTCTTGTCTGCCAGCTCAATTATTCCATGTTGGAATATATGCTTCAAGGTCCATTTGAGGGGCCAAGCTATATGATCTAATGTCCCAAAAATCACCAGTAAGACCAACTGTGTGTTTAGCTCACACTACAGGCAGACAGCTGTCGCTCCCGCGCGCAGCGTCACCTAATTTTGGTGGCCGCAGTCACTGCGCAGGTGACGCTGCGTGCGGGAACGTCACCTGTTTGCCTGTAGTGTCAGTGGTATAAGAGCAACTCTCATGAAAGTAGAAGGTCGTGGGTTCAAATCCCACAACACACAATTCTTTTCACCTGAGTAATTTCAACATTTGTAGAAGTTCGTGGGTTCAAATCCCACAACACACAATTCCTTTCACCTGAGTAATTTCAACACATTATCAGTACGGATGCTCTCAGTTAATTGAATTAAAGTTGGCTAAACCCTGTGAATACTTGATATTCATGCTTCCATATGCATATGCAATATTCAATTTTCATAATTGTTATGCATTAATCATTATCTATGATGCATGACAAACATACATGATGTTGAGTTTCATTCGCCGTGACAGCTCTGTGAAAGGAGCTGTAGAATCTCTCCCTGTAAATCTGAACTCGCTCAGCGGTCCGTTCCTCCCTTGCCGGCTCTTCCTTGTCAATCTCAATCCCCCATCCGGCCATCTTTCATTGACTTTGTCAACCCTATACTCCCTCAACTCCCTCAACTGTCTCAACCTTGATCAAGACCTATCTCCGCTTGACACAGATCGGCTCACTCTCCAATTTGGTGAGAAACAAACAAGGCTTCCTCGGTCCTTCCTCCCTCGGCTAATCCCCTCTCCTTTTCCGTTTCCTTAGTATCCCTGTTGTCCTTGTTCCTCTTCAACATCTCCTTGTTACCTGGTTGTCTGATTCTCTCTCTCTAGTGTGGTGGTAATTATTTTTTCCTCTATTCTCATCCTCCTTATATTTTCTTCTCATATCTAATCCTGTCTTTTGTAGTCTGGTTCTAAATTCCTCAGAAATACAGATCAAATTCTATCACATGATTTGCATATGCAATATTCATAGTTTGTTCATGGTGCATGAAGCAAGGGGGTGTGTTGGAATATATGCTTCAAGCTCCATTTGAGGGGGCCAAGCTATATGATCTAATATCCAAAAAGCACCAGTAAGACCAACTGTGTGTTTAGCTCAGTGGTACAAGAGCAGCTCTCATGAATGTAGAAGGTCGTGGGTTCAAATCCCACAACACACAATTCTTTTCACCTGAGTAATTTCAACAGTCTGAATTCTCTGTATTGGTGGCTGATGTTGTGGCAATACCAGAAAGCGACCCGCCATCCGCCAAGAGATGTCCTGCTAGACCTGGCGGTATGGAAGGAAACTCTACAAAATTTCAAGCCTACACGCATCATTAAATACGGTCCACTGATCAACATTGGTTGGGTAGGAGACGTGTTGACCTCCTTTGGCGTAGGGGTACTGGTTGGCCGACATTGGGCTCAGTTTAAACTATACAACCCACGGGTTTGCCCGCAACGGATTTCATACCTTGAGACGGTCGCGGTTTGCCTAGGTCTGGACATGCTTCTGCGGCTACAATCCCAGAGGGGCAAAACTCTAGTGGTGTGGACGGACAACACAACCACGGAGAACGGAATAAACAACAAGAGATCACGGGACGTCCAGACAAACAAAGAATGGATAAAAATTCAAGCCATCCTCATCAGAGAGAACGTGAATCTTGTCGCACGGTGGGTCTCTTCCAAGAACAATAGCGCGGATGCCTTGTCAAGAAGAATCCGATCTGGCCAAGAAATACAACACCAGTTGGTAATCAACCTTCCGGCTGACTTATCTGGCATTTTGCAGCAGGTTGTGTTCGTGATATAAGTTTTGTATTAACGCTAGCGTATTATTTGTTGCCACACGGTATGGGCACTTTGCTTTTCAGGTCCCTTTTGCCGGGTTTTTTGCAGTGAAGTGGTGGCATGATTAATGTCTCTATTCTTTTCTTTTTGTTGATGGCGTTTGTGGTCTAGAGGAATCTAAGGGTCGAAGTTGGGGGGCTTGTGTAGGCTCAGGCTTCTCCCTGAGTTAGTGGTGTAGCACTATCCCCCCTTTCTCACTGCTGGCATTACAGCGGCCCTTTGTTTTCCTCCTTGCCCCTGGAGGAGAGACCCCTGTTTTAGATCACTAATCCCCGGCTCAGGAGGCTGACTTGTAGCCCGGCCGCTCTTTGTGATTGATGAAACCGGGAAGGTTTCAAGGGATCTCTCATCCTAGACCCAAACACCAATCCCAGTGAAAACCTATGTAAAGTAGGAACCACTGGATCTACGGTCAGGACTCCATGGCCCCGTATGCTGCGGAGTCCTGTCCGGAAAAGTTTTCAAGAGAGGAAAAAGCGGAGACAGCTTGGAACATGCTATCCCCTCTATCCCAACAGTCCAAACACCTTTGTGCGGCTACCTGGTGAAGAGATTACCAATTTTGTTAGTACTGCCTTTGTCAAGCAGCACAATGGGAATAACCGGGCAAATGGAAAATGGAAAGTGTGGTTTTACAAGTGTCTTGGGGCTCCAGTGTGTGATAATCCATAATGTGAGTGGGCAAGCGCCCCCCCCCCCCCCCCCCCCCCTCCCCCCCACCAGAAGCGGTGTAAGACTCAAAAGCGGTTGTGAAACCCTTTTGCTGAATGAAGAAGGGTATGAAGGAGTTGCAAGCTCTGCCCTTCTATACTACCAGCTACAAGACCCACCAAGCTAGAGAATAACGATTTGGACCCGGGTACGATTTACACCCGGGTACTGGTTGCGTTTTTTGCCCAAAGTAGGGACCAAGTACCGCACCTGGCACCGCCTGGCGGGTACCAGCGGTACTTGGGGCAGGTACTGGCGGTACTTTGCGCGCTTTTTTTTTAATAAATATCATTTTAATAAAAAAAAGCTATGTAATAGTATTACTAACTATCTACAAAGCTGATGACAACTATTCCTCTTCATCCAAAGCTATTACCTTTCTCTTGGCCTTCAGATTAGTCCTGTTGTTGTTCTTAAGTGCCTGTTTCCAATTGGCCAAGGTACCCGGTTTGATCTTGTTGTTCTTTGAGTAGAAGGCAACAGTCATACCTCTACTCAAAGATTGAGGTGCAAGTCGGTGTCTCTTTGCCAAAACATAATCCCGACCAAAACTAAATGATCGCTCCACATTGACCGATGTGGCTAAAAATCACCGCCCTGAAAAGCAAAGCAATGGGGGCACATTGCTGTGATAATAAAACTGGTATTATACAAGAATTGTTTGGGATTAATCCTGCAGTTACCTCAGTATAACTAGCTTTCAATTTTATGGTTACATTCTGGATTTTGTAATCTGACCACCAATCTTAAATTTCCTTGTTTTTGAGTCCTTGAGTAATGTTTTTGGACCAATCAATGAATATGTGTTTTTCTCTCTTTCTCTTTAGCCATTTTATTGAGGTATTATATGACCCACACCCATTCATGAGTACTTTTTTGCTCAAGTGGACCATTTTGTTCACTGGCTATGATAATCTCAAATTTGTACCTCAACATACTATTACTAGCCATCATTTTATGTTATGATGTACCCTCAAATCCCATGCCTAAAATGCAGCTCCAATTGATGATGGCTAGTATTGTGCAAGAAAACTGTACATACATAAATTACATTAAAAGATCATTTCCAAAACATATCTATGTGAGGACCTCCCAAAATGACTGTTGAATTTCAGAGGAAGCAGTGATGCAAAGCTGAGGGCGGCTGAAGGTGCAGATATTTTGGTTATATAGGGGAGGAGCTTAAATCAATGTGGGAGGCGCCCCAGTATCAGATCTGGAATTCCAGATCACAGAATTCCAGATCTGGCTAGATCTCTTGCTGATTCACCTGAACCAGGCTTACCAGTCCCACCCATTTATCTAGCTGTTGACACATCACCAGATGCCAATTGCTATGTATGTAATTTGATCACACCCTATATTGCTCCTCCCACCACCATGAAGTGATTACTTGTTTGAGTGGTCCCGGAGAGTCAAATTCCCATTGAGCACAATTACAAAGCAAGACAGCTACTGAGGAGTCCGGAGGTTTGACCAGCTGTATGCCCGCCTCCTTTGTTTTGATTTCCTCAACTTTTCCCCTGGCAACTGGTTGATGTAACGACACATGTGTTTCCATCATCCGCTCCCTAGGATTCAACATGCCTTTGGAAAGCCAACCGCCGGATGTCTCAAAGGAGAAGCTCACCATTTCTGGCAATTGGACCAGCAGTTTCCAACTGGTGGGCCCGCTTCCTGGGCTCCTACTGCACCCCATGGTACCACCTCACACCTCTCACGTCGCATGCTTTGCGTGTCCTCTCCAGCTTCTCATCAACCTCCCCCCAGGCTTGCCTGTGAATTTCCCTTCTTTGTACCCACCCACTGCGTTGGCCACTGTTCTGAAATGATGCTGTTGTGGATGGATTATTGCTCAACAAGGGGGGATATCTCCATGATAGTGATTCAGTAGCTGACCCCAACTAGTGTGATACCCCTTCCTTCTTAGATCTCAGCAAACAAATCCAGAAATTCAGTCAAACAGTTCACCAAATCAATTGTAGATCTATCACAATCACAGTCTTCTATCACCAGCTCCATCCTATCCTTTTGAGAGCGCCATGTAGGAATTACCAAACCACCCTTGCCTCATATGATCTGAAGCACAAAAGTAAAAGTATGCACCCATATTAATTGTCAAAAGTATAATAAGTCTTGTGTGCTAACACAATTTTTTGTGATTCCTTCCTATTGTCTATTTTTTCTGGTCTGGTATTCAAATAGGGATAAAACTGTAGATCAGACAAAAATGAATTTTAATTTCCCCTATTTTATTTACCATGAAAGATTCAGTCTTCTGCTATTACACCTGATCTCATTATTTGTTTTGCAGATACGTATGAGTGGAGCATGGGCAAATTAGAGCACATAATTAAAAATGGTGAATATTTTTCTTTTTTCACTAATTGAGGATTGATTGGGCTGAACTCTTCCAGAGAGAACAAGAGATAAGCAAGAGCAGCGCGATGTTTAGAACTGAGCGGTTTGTATGGTGATAGCACACTGCAAGTCAAAAACACGAGGTAGTTATAGCAAACCTAAATCAAGCACAACACGCAAGATATTATGTAGCCAACAGCAAGCAAAAGCACAAGATAGAAATAGCCAACGTTGAAAGACAGGAGGGGTGATTGTAATTTTTTTCTGAATGTTAAACTGGGGAGGGCTCATGAGGAGTCTCGGGTCTTTTGGCCTGACTAAAGTTCTTGTGTTGGGATGGTGACAGGTTCAAAGGGACTTGCAAGCAAGGAATGAAGCACTGCGTGTCCAGATTTATTGAGTTTGTGGGTGCTGCATGGGTGGATGAGTAATCTGGTGGGCAACAAAGGATGTTACATAGAAGCTGATGGGATAACAGCGTGAAGACCCTTGGCTACCTCTGAGGATGAGGTTACTGTGTGGAACCTCGGAAGAGCATGTTTTGGACAGATCTTGTGGTGCAAGAGCTTCCGATATACGTGAAGTTCTCCAGTTGAAGTTGCAAAAAGAAAGATGGGTGCCTTTACAGTAAAAGCAAAGCAAGTTAGTCTAACTTGACTGTAAAACTTCTCAAGAAAATTCATGCAATCGGAAAGCTCACATCTATGGGAGAGATCGCTAACGTAGAACTACCTACATAGACCTACATACATAGAGCAGTGAAATACTTGCTACCGCACAGTGATTTTCGTGGATATGTGTATGTTTACCTACCTAAAATTTGAAGTGCCTTTTTTGGGACCTGAATTGCTGACTGCATCCAGATTTTGGGTATTTGCTGACACACAAAACTATTCCTGAGCTGGAAGATCAATCACCAAGTGGGAGAACAGCTGCAGGTGACTTCGGCGCAAATCCACAAGCTTGACGGGATATCTGGAGCAACATTGCAACCAAAGGGTGGGCGCAACTGTGAGGCTGACAATAAATCCAATACTGCCGGCGTACGGTCTCCTGTCCTGCCATTCCTCATTTCGATTATCTATTGAGCACTCAATTGGCTGTTGTGCAACATTTTTCTGAAATGAACCCAGAGAACGAAACCCGGGACCAAATGCAAAACATCGAATGCCTTGGAACCATATGCGGTAATTGTATCATGGTTGAAGGCCTGCGGGAATCAATCAAATACTCAAGTCGTACACGTGCGCTTCTTCAAAAATAGAGATGGCAATCGGTACCCGGGTACCCGCCGCGTGTCCGGGTACCGCCTGCTTTTTTGGCCCAAAACAGATACCCGTACCCGTACTTGGCACCCGCGGCGGCGGTACCCGGGTCTTTCTGGCGGGTACCGGCGGTACCCGCCAAGTTGTTTTTTGTAGATATGTGCCTGCTCGCCAAGAGGGGGCTTCTGCGAGCTGGTATCAGTATACCTGCCGCCGAGAGAGGATTTATACCTGCTTCTCGGCGAGCACTGGTATACACACACCAGCTCGCCGAGAGGCATTCCTCTCGGCGAGCTGGTGGGTGTATACCTGCTCGCCGAGAGGAATCCCTCTCGGCGAGCTGGTGTGTGTATACCAGTGCTCGCCAAGAGGAATCCCTCTCGGCGAGCTGGTGTATGTATACCGGTGCTCGCCAAGAGGAATCCCTCTCGGCGAGCCGGTCATGGTGTGTGTACACCAGCTTTCCGAACTCTCGGAGCTGTTGTGTGTACACCAGCTCTCCGACCTCTCGGCGAGCTGTTGTGTGTACACCAGCTCTCCGACCTCTCGGCGAGCTGTTGTGTGTACACCAGCTCTCCGACCTCTCGGCAAGCTGGTGTGTGTACACCAGCTCTCCGAACTCTCGGCGAGCTGGTGTGTGTATACCTGCTCGCCGAGAGGAATCCCTCTTGGCGGGCTGGTGGGCGAGCTGGTGGCGCTGCAGCCGAGGATATCACACAGGACTTGCAGGAGACAAGTCCAGAAGGGGGTCGGGGACATACACAGCGGAAAATAGGTAGCAGTATTGGCAGGTATCAAGCGGCGGTACCCGGGTACCCGCCTAAAAATCACACAAAAACCAACATCCGTACCCGTACTTGGCACCCGCGGCAGCGGTACCCGCGACCCTGATGAGTACCCGCCGGCGGGTGCCGGGTACCGCCGCGCGGGTACCCGTTTGCCATCTCTATTCAAAAAGGACACGAAAATGTCAGTGTTTTTACCTGGCCAGCAGCACAAGCAGGTTATGTTGCCGAACCTCTCTCCGGCGTCGTGAGACAGTTGCTCAGAGGACCTATCGGTTATGTGTCAAAGGAGCTGCACAGTTTTCTGAATCAAAATCCGCATGACCCAACACCCGACAACACATTGGACCCAATTGTTTTGATGGACACTACCCTCGTCGCTACTCCCACACCGGCTCCTAATTTGAAAGTCGTCATAATGCTATTCTGTCATTCTGGTCACTCTGCAGAGATCATACGAATATTTCGCAAAAGCAATCTGAAGATTGAAGCGGTCAAGGGCTACTGTGCCGAAAAATGTGGTGGAATACCACATTCTACGCACCTCAATGTCGAACAAGGTCGCGCGGCGGTGACAAGAATTCTTGGCTGCAAGACATCACTCTTACCACACCAAAGAGAAGCGCTAGACTTCATTCTGAAGCTAGAATCCCCGGAATCAGTCATTCTGTCCGATTTGTGGAATTCTTTGACTTGCGAGTGGCTCCGGAGATTGTTCAATGATATAGTTCATATAGGGAAAACCCGGCCTGCTAATCACAGCACTCAGGGGTCGATCTTGGCAGACGATATGGGACTTGGGAAGACTTTAACGGCCCTCGCACTGATTAGAACCTCGCAGGATGCGGCGGAAGCCTTTGCTAATCCAAACGAGAAGCTTGCAAAGGCAACATTGGTGATTTTTCCATTATCAACACTTGGTAATTGGGAGTCAGTGATTAAGAAGCACCTCGACTTGAATCTTGTCACATATGTTGTGTACCACGGAGAAGCCCGAAAGAAGTTGACGGGGCCAATGCTTTGGGCCCACGATATTGTTCTTGCTACTTACGACACGGTATCAAGTCAGTATGAATCGGAGTCTGATGCACTGTTTGAAGGAATGTGGTTTCGCATTATTTTGGATGAGGCGCAGTGAGTTAATCCGTCATAATCTTTTAGTCAGTCTTTTTGGATCACTAAGGAGCACACATTTTTGAATTAGCTTGATTCGCGACACTTCAACAAGGCAAAGCCAGGCTATTCTTGCAGTAAAGAGCCGTCGAAAGCTATGCTTAACTTGAACCCCATTACAAAATCAGTTGAGCGACCTTTACACCTTGCTACATTTTCTATGCGTGGACCCTTGGTCAAGGGAGGACATCTGGAAGACGTTCATCAAGCCTAACATCCGACAGAAATTGCCACAAGCAATTGAGCTGGTTCGACGGCTTGTTGCCACAGTTTTGTTAAGGAGATTGAAAAGTGACATTCTGCAGTTGCCACCTAAGGTAGATGAACGCATACGACTACAACTAGAGCAACCATGGCGAGATGAGTATCAAAAGCGATATAATGTATTTGCCGAGGAGTTTGGAGTCGACAGGGCTGGTGGAACCTGGGATTTGGCGGAGTTTTTTCAACATTTGACTATGCTGCAACTTTATTGCAATCACCCAAGATTGATCGATGCAAGCCTATTTGACATACCTCAGAAAGAAACAACATGGCGAGACAGCTCAAAAATTATACATCTGATAACCAACCTAAAGCTTCACTTGGCATCCAATCAACGTGGGAAAGTGGCGAAGGCAGTAGTTTTCTCTCAGTGGACTTCCTTCCTGAATATGTGAGTTTGAATTTTGCTTATCAATCACACAAATTTTGCACATTGATTGACAGAGTAACCATCTCCCAGTGTGGGTGATGCGCTTCGGATGGAACAGATTTGTTTTGAACAGCTCGATGGATTGTGCTCACTCAATCAGAGAAAAAAGTGCTTGGCAAACATGAGACATGTGCCAGAAGTTCAAGTTCTTTTAGCAACCATTGGAGCGGGTGGAGTCAGCATAGATTTGACTTGCACACAAAAGGTTTATTTGATGGTCAGTCATTTGGAACCACTATAGTTGAATGAACGGGATCGCGGTGTAGACTGAAATTCTCTGAATTAACCTCAAGGAACCGTGTTGGAATCCGAGTGTTGAGGATCAAGCAACGGATTGTCCGTATTGTCTGGGCCAAAGTTGCCCAACTCAAATAATCCGTTACTTCATAGAAGGTAGCATCAAAGAGAACATAATGGAGGTGTGACCTGCAACACTGAGTGATTTAATTCCTGGCATTCCCTGATAATTGTTTGTCTTTTTTGCAGGTCCAAAAAAGGAAGAAGGAGCTCGCACAGTGAGGAAATTGTAGTTATTTACATTTAGTAGAAAGGATTGACACCGAAACGACTTATTTTACAGGTTGACTTTTGATCAGAAGGGTGAAGACAACAGGGAGGTGATACAGCTAATGATGGAGTCGATAAATCAACAGCATCGGCAAAAAGATCAAAGAGGAGGAAATGGGATGGTGGCGTTCTGAGTTTGCAAAACTTCCTGGGCTATGCTAGTTCGGGATTCAAGGAATAGGGCATCATAACAGTTACGGGGCAGCCCAACGGGCACTGGTTGAATTTTAGAAGTGTTGATAGCGTTTTGTCGTCGTAATTCCAGTAATTTGGCCCTCTGCACGTATCTTGCACCGCGTTGCTTGCGAAGACGTTCAACAGTGGCTTCGTCTAATTTGTGAGCAAAGTCGGTGAAACCCTGGGAGCGCCACGGTAAGTGCATGCGAAAGAGCCCCCCTTGAGTGTCTTCCTCGGTATCAGAAGTGCAAGCTGAATCCATGAAGATCTGGACTATGCTGGCTGGGAGTGACAAAGCCACACACGTATTGACACAATGATTGGTTAACTAAAAAGATGCGGGGTGCATGGCATACAAAAAAGTCAAATGAGCATTTAACCGGTGGATGGAAGGAGGTAATCAGGATTGAAGGCGTACCTGTTTGCTTCTTTTACTCCGTTTTTCGCGGGCAGCCTTTGCCAAACGCCAGTTGGGGTTGCGAGATATTTGACGCAGTTTGGACTGCCGGCCGTTAACCCAACGCAGAAGAACCATATGAGAATTAGGAACGGTATCATTGGTGGGTGAGATCAAATACTTGTGCAGAAGACGGTTGTTTTTCACAAAATTCCAATGCTTCACACTTCAAGGATAATTAAATTTCCCAAAAAAAATACTCAAAGTTTGAGGTTGGGAAAATCATTGAAAAAAAATCACTCCGTGCTGAAAAAAAATGCAAACTGAGCGTGCTCAGCCAAAAAAATAAAAATGTGTCAGACTGAGTAAAAAATAATGGGGCACATTTTTGGGATGATTTGTTGGACGGGCCTGCACAAGGCCCGCATGGGCCACTAACAGGCCCGTTGGGCCCATTGAAAAAGTAGTATTTTTTTGGAATTCCCATGCTCTGCTAAAATGTGAAATGGGTCAAACTGAATAAAAAACATGGGGGTACATTTTTGGGGAGATTTTTTGGACAGGCCTGAATGAGGCCCACATGGCCCCCACAAAGCCCACTGGGCCCATTGAAAGAGTAGCCTTGGTTAAGAAAGCATATGCTCAGCTAAGAAATAAAATGTGTCAGACTGAGTAAAAACCCTAGGGGCACATTGTTGGGGAGGCTTTTTGGACGGGCCTGCATCAGGCCTGTACGGGCCAACAGGGTTCCAAGGAAAAGGAAAGGGCCTGGACATACATTCTGTGAGTGCACAAATTTCATACAGATGTCAGAAGCCCTTCAATATCTTCTGTTGATTAGTGGTCAATTGGTGCTGTTCTGAAACATCATATGGGCATTCTTAACCATGACTACTTCTGGGTTGGCCGAACTAGCTTTGGGTGGGCCCTGACGGGCCTGATGCAGGTCTGTCAATAAGCCCTCCCCAAAAGTGTGGCCCCATGTTTTTTACTCAGGTTGACACATTTTTGCTTCTTAGCTGAGCATAGGCATTCTTGACCAAGGCTACTCTTTCAATGGGCCCAGTGGGCTTTGTGAGGGCCATGTGGGCCTCATTCAGGCCCGTCCAAAAAATTTCCCCAAAAATGTACCCCCATTTTTTTTATTCAGTTTGACCCATTTCACATTTTAGCAGAGCATTGGAATTCCAAACAAATACTACTTTTTCAATGGGCCCAACGGGCCTGTTAGGGGCCCATGCGGGCCTTGTGCAGGCCCGTCCAAAAAATCATTCCAAAAATGTGCCCCATTGTTTTTTACTCAGTCTGACACATTTTTATTTTTTTGGCTGAGCACGCTCAGTTTGCATTTTTTTTCAGTACGGAGTGATTTTTTTTCAATGATTTTCCCAACCTCAAACTTTGAGTATTTTTTTTGGGAAATTTAATTATCCTTGAAGTGTCAAGATCATGAAGGAAAACCATTCGTTGTACGGGGAATCGGCGGGTTGTTGCCAAGCAAAACTTGCGTGATTTATGTTACCCTCGGCAAGATCTTCAACGAAAAAACAGTGGCAGATCACGGGAATACCTTTGCTTCTCCCTCCCACCTCCAGGTCGGCCGAGCTGTGTTCTGAGAGGTACGAACGAAAATGGGTGAGGGCAGCGTCACTGGCGCATGTGTCGTTTGACCGTTTCTGAAAACTGGTCAGTTGTTCTGGGGGAGGCGAAGGAGGAAGGTCACTCTTTGCTGCTCCAACACCGAGAAGGATTCTGGTAAAGTTGTAGATGGAGCGCGCGAAAGCCGAATTACTCGAAGGAACACCGTTTGCGGTCAAATGTGAGTGGAGGTTGGTGGTATTTGTAGGCAATAAACCCTTATGGAGGGGTTTGCGGCCGGTTCCGGGGTTCTTCATTCCGATATGAGAATTTGGAGAGCGTGTGGAGGACAGCTTGGGGAAGAACCGGTGGGGGTGGCAAAGATGGGACTGTGTATTTTTCAGGATTGGCACCTTTGTCTTTGTTTATTGCACTCACGCGGCAGGATACCCTTTGACTGTGGTGCACCTTGATGCCTGCACCCAACACCGAACAATTGTAACAAAAGTGAAGGCCAACAGGGACAATCGGACACTTGGATGATTGGCCAAGTGGGAAAGAAGTGTGCCTGTGGAATAAGACATCATCAGGAATTGTTTGTGGAGGGAATGAGCAGGGTGAACAGACAACTCCCTGGATGGCTTAGCGAGCACTTGGACGATTTTCCAAGTCCAACTGGGTGTGAGCTGTCAAGACGGGGGCAGTTTGAGCAAGTGGGATGGTCATCCACCCGGGAACCACATGGACGATTGTCCAAGATGTTTGCGTTGTGTGTCATATGGGCTATGGAATGATGACAGATGCCGGTCAGACGGAGTAAAAATTGCACGAGGAGGCTGATGCCTTGGTGCGGCTGGATGATCGGAAGCTGCTTAATTAGATACATACTTATGACTTGGGTAAGTTACATACATAACTAAGTTTGCCAAGCCTTGTGACACTTGAAGAACTCCTTCAATGGCCGCCAATCAGCAGACACGGGTTTGCAAGTGCAGCCGCTGCAGATCCAGCATCCTACACCAAGAACCTGGCAATCTAACAAACTTTGGATCTCGCAGGGAGCGCAGGGTTTTGTGGTCAGCAAAGGTACATAATGAAACTTTGGGGGCTCTTCAACATTTTGGTAACCATATGGCAGAAGAATTCCCACGCTGGGATGAGATATAGTGGCAGAGACACCCAGAAATTACCAAAGTGGTGATATTTGGAAACTGATCAGACTGTAGCTGCTACATTTGGGGGTTTTGTGGTCAGTAAAGGTACACAGTAAGTCTTTGAGGGCATTTTATTATTTTTGTACCAATATCATGGAAGAACTACCATGCTGTGTTGAGATATTGTGGCAGGAACACCAAGAAACTACAATGTAAATTAGTGATATTTGGCACCCAATCACATTGTAGCTGCTACATTGTGAGCCGTGGCTCCTGCAAGCTCACAGAGAGGTTCACAGGAGAATCACCAACCAACACAGACCACCTACTTAGTCTCAGATTCTCACTATCCTAGTTCGGCAGGGAAGTACTGAGCGGATGAAGGATGAAACAGACAAACCAAGACACTGATGCAGGAGCAGCTATGCATGCGAGCACCTGCCGCTTTTTTAGACACTTCATCACAATGTCAAACCTTCCATAGTGCGTGGTGGTTTGGGACCATTCACACTGGCCAACACGTGAGAGTTTAGAAAACACAGATACGGCCTTGCGCCCCGACTCGGCCCTTTGCCTTCCTCATCTGTCTGTGCAAGCGCGCCTCATACCACATTATACAGGAAACGGCCCTCCCAGCCGGAGTATGCCAGACTGCGACTTGGACAATTGGCCATCTCAGCATGTCAGCAGCTGAAAGGCAGCTGGGTTTGGCCGGTTGTCCCAGGATCTGCCAAAATATGTGACGCGCACACACTAGGAGCCCGGGCCACCAGGTGGCGCTACCTGACATGATGTACATAGAATAGCATGGAAAGTATTGACTTGAGCGTCTCCTTTGTTTGGTAGGATAGCACACAGGCATACATATAATTCTGTTGCCATGTGAATATGGATGTTGGCCTCGGCCAAACCCGTTGGTTTGACCAGCTTTTCTCTAATGGCCAATCAACGGGATGTAACACTTTAGGACTGGCTTGGTTGATGTGCTCCGATCCTGCGGCAGTAGAGACCCAAAGCCAGCCTGCCAACTCACCGCACACAACTAGGTGAAAATTGCGCTTGGGATTAACATACAATGACCTAGCCCAATAGGGCTAACATGTGCTGCCCAAGAGGGACCAAACCTGACTGAACCAGTGTCAGTCTCACACTCACGCTTACAGCACCTGCTCCCCAGCGCTGTATGCTTCTCCAACTATGAACATAGGTTAGATCTCACTCAGCATGTGACCGGCTTTGGCAGATAATATTCCCATTCTGCTTCGGGGCGACCAGGATTACTCTTTCGGCACCGTCAGTGAGCGCCCGGAATGTACGTATCTACATGTACGTACATAGTTTGCTTACATGAACCTTAGACTTGGCCGCGGTCTGCATCACATAGTATGTACATAAATATGTATTCCCAATTCAAGATTGCATATATGGGATTCAGAAAACATGGGGTATGTTGTTCATATCATTGCAATACACATGCTTTCATGCGTCTGTGATGTTTGTGACGCCAACTTGCCTACATCTTTCACACATCAGGATCCATGTGTCCAATTATGTATCACTCCTTGCTTGGGCAACCCTCATCTGGTATACATACATACATGTATTCATGTCCATAGACGCATTGACCACCATGCACCCCCACACTTTCCGTTTGCTCAGTACACACATATACCTTAGAATCTACCTTTCTCCAGCTCATATGTATACAAGTTTCTCGCCTTCACCGCATGGCCCCGGTCTTTTCGGCATTGCATCAACAATAGCTGCCCACCGCTATATTCATACGCCATTCTGGAATGTGTGGTGATTTCATGCCTTTTAACCAAGTGATAGGTCAGCACACCCCTTCTAATTAGCGCTCTTTCTTTCCTTTCCAGCTTTTTTTTTGCGCATCCAAGTCCAGACCTCTGAGCTCATCACCCAAATTCCCTTTTCTCTTCTCATCATCGAACCGAGAAATCGCTGCACTATGGTATCATCAACTCTCCGGTACTCGTCATCGCACAGCTGGCACACTCCCTTTTGACCGGAATCACAAACATCCAGCAGCCCTTGATGATTTATGGCTCTGCCAATCATCACATCATATCTTTCACACCACCCAAGCTCATTTGACCACGTCGGCCGCAGTCACGGTTCAGACGCTGCTCAAACTGCCCTGTGCGTTCCTATATCACCTCTTCATTCTTGACACCATCCCCTCGTCTTTTCTCAAACTCATCCAATCCTCCCCCTCCCACCTCCTTGCTCAATCATTACCACTAGCGTGTTCACTCATCTGTTGTATTGCAGTCCCCATCCTTGGTTTCAGTCCCCAGCGTCATCACAATGGATCCTTCCAATACCCAACCAACTGAAACTCCTTTGGAAATCCCACCAGGGGAGATATGTTCCCACTCTCCAGGGAGTGCCCTACGTGAATTTTTTTCCATAACTGTGCTGGAGGCCTTTAGTAAATATAGCTTAAGCAGTGATGTATATAGTGAGGAAGATCATCCATAAGTGGTCTGGAACTCATCCCAAAAGTCTTCTTGTCACAGGGGAAAATTATTCAGAACTGATGCACAGCTCACCCTGAACTCTTCCAGACAGTATCAATAAGTAATTCATAACTGAATTCAAACTAATTTGGGAATCATCCATAACTCATCTTGAAATATAACCCAGAACTCAAATTCAAATCAGTTGTAAATGAACTGGAACATATCAAATCAGTTTCCTGTAAGTATAATTGAATTATTTGTGGCCATTTGTTTATTGCACCAGCGGGAAGTGACAAATGTTTCTGAAAAGGATATGTTGTTTCTTGCAGTTGAGCACAAACAAACCATTCAACTTGCACCTAGAAATAATAGTTAATGCTAATGCTTAGTGGCTTCAATGTACAACTAAATAACCTTATCTTGCTGAAGTACTAAATTTCAATGATGCCAGCTGTTGTTCATGGCATGTTGAATTGATCCAATTTTTGATAATTCCATTTTCACGTTGTTACACAGTCATTCTTGCATAGAATTATCCATGGATTAACTACAGTGAAACAAGTGCTAAAAACACCTTGTCTAAATTGATTACAGCTCTGAATGGCTTAAATAAAGCCCAATTAATCTCCACAAAGATTTATTGTTTATCAGATTACAATTGCAGTATAAAGCCAAGGGATTGAGGGAGTTGTTGGAATGGTTTGTGATATATGATTTCATCCTCAAATACAAAATGCAGTGAGAAATGCTTGTGATGTTTCAAATTGTCCAAAGGAAAGAAAGTGACAAAACTCATACATAAATGCACATATGTTTGGTCAATTTGAACCAGAAATCTTAATCTCAGTTACTTTCACAAATGTTTAAGCACACCGCATGAGCACTTTGACTATTTTCAGCGTGGTATATTGATTCTGTTGAGAAAGAAACTTGACTGGTTCTTCATCAAAAACTTAATATTCCACATTCATCCAAACCATTCATTCGTCAGAAATTGACTTTCACAACTGATGAGATACATTGTCACAAATTGATGTGGATCAAAGCACTGTTTGGGACATTTGAGAAGGAAACTTGAATTGGATTGAAGACAGATCACTTCAAGACATGGGTTGGATGAAGAGTTTGGAAATTAAGGAACATAAAAAAAAGAGGAAATCATGACATTTCATTTAAAACTAATTGTAAAAAGATTTGGAAAACAACTATTTATTTCTTTTCTTTGGAGGAGCGTTTGCATTGTCAATTTGATTCTGCAAGCCACCAATGTCTAAATCTTTTTTATATAAGCCATTGATATAAGCGGTAATAGAATTAGCCATTCTCCTGTTTATCTGACAAGAAAATCCAATTCTGGTATACATTCCAGAAGGGGAACAGCCAGGCAGAGTTTGATGGCGGTAGTCTTGAGATCTGAATACGCACAGTGTAACACCAAGGGTTTTGTTCAAGTCTAGACAGACTTGAAAATCACGAAAGGAGAACTGATCCCCCTCCATGTCAAACATTTCATCGGCCAAGATCTGAGGATTATCCGAGTTTTTTGGGTTGAAGATCGGAATCCAACCAACAAGCGTCCAGTCGTTCACATTGTTATTGGTGTGCGGATGATTGTAAAAGTCGTACATGGTAAAGGTCAGGAAAGAGGAGAAGTCGGCCGATGTATAGGGTTCGCCATACTCCGTGTGATTCATCGAAGGGTACTGATTAGTGATGAGCAGCTTTTGATTCAAGTCGTGGACGCCAGGCGCAAAGCTTCTCAATTTGTCAGAGATCCACTGTCCAGCTTCAAGGAGTCGGGCTTTCTGGTCCTCTGGGTCAAATTTCAGGAGCTTCATCTGTTTCCGCAAAAACTCCACGGAGCAAAACCGTCCAAAGTGTTCAGTGTTCCTTGAACATTTCCGCCAGCCATCGCCCCATAAAGATCCACGAATTTGGGGCCCGTTGGTGTTGATTTCGGAAACATAGTCGATTCGGCTAAGGAGGTGAAGGACAAATTTTTCCCAACCTTTTTTCTCGCTGGCCGCCATTGTTTCGAATGGATACCAAGCTGCCATGCAGAACAGAGGAAGGTTGTTTGGCGCAACGATGCAAACGCCATGCGTCAGGGATACGTAATGTTCTCTGATTGTTTGGTCAGTTGTAATGACTTCATCAGGGCACGGATTGTGTTGACGAGAAGGTGGCACGGTACGGTGGTGTATGTTGTCGTGCTGGCCGGGGATACAAACAGGTGCTTCTCTTTTTGCCTTTTCTCACGCAAATCGCTTAGCGTCCTTGCCCATTCGTGAGCGTTTGCCTGGGCTGAATAAACAAATGAAGAGTTTATATCAGCCAAAAAAACATTACACAATTCACTACAAGAAGGGAGATACGACGAGAATAGCCGGTCCAAATAATCTTGAGCACCGCTTGGTGGTAATGCAGAAGAGGTGTGGTGTACATAGGAGTAGCTGTGGCACGGTTGATGTGCACGCCGACCGCACTACTCGTACATAACACCAGGACCTCCCTGGTCCAACGGCTTCCCCAAGAATCAGTGCCTTGTAGAATTAGCCGTGGCACGGATGATATGCACGCCTACTGCACTAACTCTACAAAACACCAATTCTTGGGGAGCCATGAGGATTGAGGGAATCTATCAGAGGAAAACTCACGGTAGATCGTTTTTTGGGTACAGTTCATGTGGCAGCGCCACAACAGTTTCGCAGACATCCCCGAATACTAGCTGGAAATCCCGGGATGGTGTGGATGATGAAGTTATTTTCGAGCAGTCAAGCGTGTGGTAGAGCGAATGACGAAGGGGCAGGCCGGCAGTGGTAGTGTTGCTACCCAATAAGTAAATCGTTTCATCCCACGCCGCTGTGAGTTGGCCAATAGTCATCATTTCTGCACCTCCTTCGCAAGCGACCTCATACCAAGCATAACCTACATATGACAAAGAAGCTCGTGTTCAGGTGCAGGGCAAGCAAGGCACAATTGGACCAATAAGCAGAAGAGATACTCACTCAGGAGGTCCAAGGCCCACATGTCGCACAGTTTCGAAGTTTGGCCATCTACTCCGCCAAAAACAAACATTTTCTCGCCAAGTCAAAGTGCTGAGTGCTGTTGGCGTGGAGGGGGAAGAGATCCCGAACAAGCTACAGATGTCCACTCCTTTTTACCAAAATCGAACGTCCATATATCGTTGAAAACGTTTTTGCCGTTCGAACCACCAAAAACGATCCATGAGCGAGCATATACAATGGCCGAATGGCCTGTTCGCGCTGCTGGGCTACGGGGGTATGAAACATTCTCCCATAGCGAGTTGGAGGTCACTGGAGAGATATACATTGAAATAGAAGACGCTCTCAGCTTTGAGATCATGTAGAGGCCAGAAAGAGAGACAAGCTTGCAATGGTTGATGTCAATTCGCCAAAGGCAATCGTGAGCCAATCCATTCATGTCAGTCCCGGCGTAAACGTAAAAGAATCCTTCAAATATCGTTGTTGTTGATCCAAACATCGCAGCTGGAAAGGGTCCTGAGACTGTGTATCGACTCCAGGAACTAGTTGATAGCGAGAGGGAATAGATGCGTGTATCTTGCTCGGCACGACCTGGTTCTTCTGTCATGCCACCCCAGAGGAACAGATGACCATCTGCTGCAGCTAAAAGTGGTTCAGATCAAGGAGTTGGGGCGGGACCTCGCGTGGCGAAAAGTTTTGCGGTTAAGTTTGGTGTTGAGACGGCAGGATCAATGCTGAATGAGTATAGATTGCCTTGTAAGGCACCATCGAACGATCCGCCAAAGGAAAAGATGGTTGGGGGATTGATGAGGGGGAAGTACACCGTTGAGCCGCTTCTCGTCCGAGGAAATGGGGGCTGTAGGGGAAAGGAAGTCGACATGATTCTCTGGCGGGTGGGATAGGAGTACACAAGGGGATGATGTGACCACCAATCGGTAAAGTGGACTAAGAGATGAGCTGGGGCATTGATTGCACCTGTTACAGATTGGCAGGCCGAAATAAGTGGAATCGGGCAATGGGGTTGATCCCGAAGTGCAAAAGCTCCAGGAAACCGAGGTGGGCTTGCAGGGGAACTGTCCTGTTCAAGAGCCGAATCGTTCTCCTGGAGCAAACGATCAGAATGGGTCATTTAAGAGGATATCAGCGCTGTTATCGAATCAACGCTGTATGATAGATGAAGGGAAAGGTGTTCTTACGCCCGCTCCTGATTGATCTTTGCTGAAACCAATATCCGTTAGCTCCATGGATGATACAGGATACTCCTGGGTTGATGGGTGGATGAGCGCTCGCGCAATGAAACGATCGAGGTGGGGGTTGAACAACAGATGCAGACGAGTGATCAGGGTTGATAGGCAAGTTGTAGAGGTTCTGAAAACTGCAGGCAGGGGTTGTTGAGCGATTCCAGGAGAAGATTACAGAAGAATGAGTTCTTTGCTCTAGAGAGCAACACTCACATTCAAAAACGAGGTTCGGATCGTTCGTTAGCTGAGGTACAAACAGGTGCGAGGCACTCACCGGAAGGAGCAGCGGGTCTAGATCAAGCATTTGAAATGAGGGGCGCGCGGTGGGAGAGTGATGCTGTAAGCAACGAATTCAAAGAGCGAGCGAGCAGACAAGAAGATCAAAAAACCCTACCAATTGAAAATAAAACAGCACATCAGACTGGAAATACATATATGTAGTACTCAACGGTCCTCAATGATAAAATGACAAAACAAGCCCTTGCCTCATGAATATTTCACAACAGTTCATCAGAAAGATGCCAGTGGGAGATCAGGGAGATGTGGTCCAGTTGAGTAGAAATTTCGGAATCTAGATGGTTAGGATCCTCATATGAGGCTTTGTACATCCAAATGACATGAAAAGCCTTTGAATGAACAAATGGGAAGTGGGAACTGGATGACGTTATGAATATCAGGCAGCATGTTGAGTAATCAACTGTGATTTGCTATTTGGGTACACGTCAATTTGAGCAGGGGATATGATGGTGAGGTCCAATCTGGACCCAAACAGACCCAGACAAAATCATGTTGAGAACTTAAACATGTGAGGTGATTTTTTGACATCTCTCTCACGAGGAACATGCAAATACAAAATTTGCCTGATGTGACAAATCTTGGAAAGTATAGTGTATCAATTGTTCAGAGTTTGCTGGCTATGAAATCACGCTGAAAGGATCACAAAGTTAGAATTCACTTGAATAGACTACATACATATCTATGAAATGAAATGTTTATATAACAGATTCAATAGCAGGGAGGCACATGCAAGGAAACAATTTGCTCAGTACATTGTCATGTACGGGCAAGCGAAGGCAGAAATGAAATCTGTATTCAAGTGAGTTGTACAAAATTCTATTTCCCCTCTGGAACTGAGGTTGTATCATGTGGGCATATGTATTCCCATGATTCAGTCTGCGCATGCATGATTCTTTACATAACTGGGGATAGAGGAAACAAGAAGCATCCCCATCATGTACGTGCGTACATGATGGTGGACATCGAAAGATGCACTGGCAGGGAAGTCAAGTTTGTATGGAGATTCAAACAAGATCCAACTCTGAATGATCTTCTGATCTAATTATGTGTGATGATTAAACGGGCAGCAATCATAGGGGCGGAGAATGGTAGGATTAAGCTCCGGCGGTGGGATATCTTCAAGTGGTAAAACAGAATAATGACTCCGAAGATGACTCAGGTGTAATATCAGCTATTTCTGCTGCCAAGATAAATTTGATGTACTACCCAAAAACTGGAAGGCCCTGATGTATATCACCATGTCAGCACAACCATAAAAGGAATTTCTTGCCAGCCAGTCCTTTGTTTCCTGATATTCACCTACAACGAATTATACACACAATGATGAAAATTTTTGCAAATTGCTTCTTAGACACAAATACCCCACGAAGCATTCATGGTGATATGATTAGTATTAATAGTGTCATCTTCTCACGTAACTCCCAAGCTAGAATTTACCCACAACAAATGAGACGTTATAATATAAATCTCTGTAATACACCCAGACCAGAAGTTATTCTGCCATCCACCACACAAATTCTGCTTTCAGGAACTCTGATCCTTACACAAAATATACCATTCCCAACTATTACATCCGACAACGGCAATTGGATTCCGCATTCTGGATTGCTATGTATCCACCTGGGGGAACCGGATGCAACGGAGAGAATGCATGTGGGGGGCAGAGTGGCAATCACAAGTGACTTTTTGCCCGGTGGGAACGAATCAGATCATGGATTTCTGATTGCTGTAGATGCCAGCGAATTGAATGTTTGTCATTTCCCTACTCTAAGCTATGTGTGCGGGAAACCAACTGTTGATCCTTTTGCATATTTCATGGCCAATCAGCCCACGCCAATGCGTCTGGTAGGTGATCCACAACTGAATAACCTTAACCTGGCCAGGTTCAGGGTGGGAGATCAGATCGAGATGAAGGGATCAATTGTTCCAGGGGATTGTACCAGCTTATTAACTATCCAGGTGTGTGTAAAATTTAAGGCTAGCTGAGCGGGAATCATGAGAGATTTTGATTGAGCCCTCCGGAAACTGACTGCAGTAATCTTCCAACAGGTCTTTGATATAAACGAACTACCCAGGAATACAGGGCATAATCACAACCTCCGGGAGAGACCAAATTGGCGTTTTAGATTAGACTCACACAACCGCTACTAAGAAGATTCAATTTGTGCTGGTTGCCATTGGTTGTTATGCAGATGTTACTCAATTACAAGTTTTCTTGACTTGCCTGGTATGCTGGGGAATTTTTTATCTGCAAACATTTTCTCATTTGAGGACAATTGGATTACAAGCAGTAAGTTACCATTTACAATGTTGTCCAGTTTTCCTTGCCAGAAAACATGCTTTACACAAGAGGAATGAAGTCCTCGTCAGAAAATGAGGCAGATTTCTATGATGGAACTTCCAAATTGAGGATTCCCTTTTGAGGTTCCAAGAAAGAGTTTTCTTGTTACGTTAGCCTTTGGGTAATTGGGTGGAGAAGACCTTGGGGGCATGGGTGGTGGTATTGTTGTTTTTATGTATTACACATTGTAGAAATAGACTTTGCAGTCCGTCGTGCACATGGATATTTTGGTGGTGGAAGGGATTTCGTGAAATGGGTCACAATCATGTACGCGCGTACATGGCAGTCAACACTGCATTGTACGTATGCAAGAAACTATCACAAAGGTTAATCACACAAATATGTTATGTATTATCCAAATAAAACGGTTAACAGGAAGGCCTGACAAAGGATATCTTACACATAAAGACAAACAAATCCAAACCAAAATGCCTGCCGTGGAGAACACACTTTGTAGCAATTTTCAAATTGCACCAATTAACACAGTAGAACAAAGAGGCACATTGACTTGTACATTTCAAAATTGATACATAAAATCCTTTATTCCTGAGATGAGATAATGCAGGGAAGGAAAGGGAACAAGTCATTTGCCTTTGTGGGTGGAAGGCCAAAACAAAAGTTGCTTGCCCTCCAACACTTTGGGATAGATGAGTATCGCCATTAAAAGGCGGGATTGAATGCTAGGTGCCTCTTCTTGTCCCACCCCTCCCTAGAATTCCTCGATTGCCAGTCATAACTCAGCCTGCCGTATTTCCAAACTATTAGACAATCATAATGATTGAGATTGCTGCCAATTTACTTCTTGCAAATACACGTAGTATACAACAAGTTGGAGATGAAATACACCTTGGGACCCCTATTGCATCATTTAATCTTCCCCCATCATTCACTGGGTATCAAGAATATCATGTTGTGCTCAAATTTCATGATCCTGATATTCCTGCAATCTTCGACAATACTCTCAGCCAGATCTTCCTATGTGGAAAATTATCATTGTGTCCTGTATCCAACCAACCAACGATTACTGTAGAGAACCTTAATTGGTATATTCACCATGGAGAACTCCCCGACCTATATCAATACGAAAATGCCCAGGTCTTTGGTATGGCTCGAGTTGTGCAGGTCCACTGGCATCCGATTCACGAGAGGGTCTCTCATCTTGAAATTGTGGATAATACCATCAAGCAGGTATGGGATTTACCTCTAGACTGAACACTAAATATAGCAGTTCTCTAAAATGCCCATGAACATTTGCTTGAGTGTGCCCCATCAAATTGCTGACCTTGTTCCTGCGCAGTCCCACTCAGGTCGAATCAATTTGTGTTCACTCAATTCCGAGGCGCTCAAAAACTTTCAAGACCTCAAACACGGAGATTGTATTAGATTTAGTGGCAACGCAGCTCGAGTTCCCAGTGTCCGCTACGGATTTGTTTCTGTTGGTGTATGTGATACTCCATATAATCAAGATTGACTCTAACAATAAGCACTGACTCGTGGTCTGGGTGTATATCATATTAGGTTGAGTGTATAGTGAAACTTTCTCGATCAGAGGTAACTCGATACGGCTTGAGGAGTGATCCAAAAAAGAGATACAAACTCGAAGCAAAGGATTGGAAGGCACCCCGCACTATACAAAGAAAATCCACCAAGAAATTTCACCGCCGCCAAACGTGACGATTGGCATTTAGTTTGATTTTTCTCAAAGATTACTACATATATATAACTTATGTCCTAAAGGAGAAATTAATTAAAACCGTTATCAAATGAAAAGATATCCCATGCGCCAATGACTAGAAACCGCAAGTGATGCATGGAAGGAAGACTACTATGGTCACTGAGGTTTCGTTGATGAATACCCATTGTCTGAGGCAAGAATCTGCTTGGTGTTTGGAAGTGTTACACATTCCACGGTTTGCAAAACGCACAAACAGATGTAAGGGAGAGCATTGGAGAGACTTCATTTCAGAAATCAGCAGAACGATGGCAATTTTTAATCTTAAGCGCATCAGGGCAAGATGAATTACTTATAAACAATTGTGGCTAGGAACAACAGTTGACTAGTACAGGCTTGGTATCTGGGAAGCTGAATTTGAGATATAAAAGACCAAATCACAAAGGGAATAAAAGACGAGAAGAACAGTTTGAGTGAGAAGAGGCCAGACAGCAATAAACTTCAGCGTATGTACTGATGTATATGTACAAGTTTAAAAAATCAACTGTCTTCTATATGACGGGAAGCATGGGGAATAAGGAAAGGTGAAGTGGGCTGGCATTCTGCCCAATGACTGAGAAAATCAAGAGTAATGGCCTGAGCAATCTCATGTTGGGTTGGGGTCTTTTCCATGTGGGAGATTCTGTTCGGCAGGCGGAAGACAGGGGAGAATATCTTAACAATGTATGCTGAGAGGTTTTTCCAGATGGGTTCTTCGGGCGTATGAGTTGAACTTGAGTGTTGTTTAATTACTGAGATTACCTGGGTGAATTCCATGCAATCAGAGACAACGGCGTGGCGGTGGTTCTTGGATGCTAGAAAAAGACCGCGAACACCACCGAGGAGGAAAAATATCAAGGGCTGGTAGTTTTGACGACGCTGGTAGGACTGTAGTTTGCGAGTTGATTCATCTCAAAGCTGGATCAATTCTGATGATTCTTGGTTCGTCTGAGTGAGAGCATCAGATGATTTGTGGGTGGCACCGCGGTTCCGCTTATTGGTTTTCTTGTGCACCTCTGTCTGTGGGGGCTCGCTGATTGCATGAGTTTGGAAGATGACATATGCTGAGAGAACATCAAGAATGAGGTTTAAGAAATCATGGAGAACATCAAAAGAATGAGATCGCTGGGGGGCTGGAGCATCTGAGGTAGGATTTTCTTCGGCAGACTCAAAGCTGGAGGGGCGGTTTTTGATGGCCTCGATGTATTGAAGTACTTGTACGCCTTGAATGATTTGATCGTTGCTCTGCTGGGTTGTGGGGACGGGTGGCTTGTACAGACTATCGGCCATGATCTCCACAGAAGCGGCAACAAGCTTTGCCCACTCTGAGATGGAGGTTTCGGTAGGGTGCGCAAGTCAATAAAGGAACCGGACTAGAGTTGATTCGGGATGGGGTGTCTTTGCAGCAGTAGAGATGTAGGATTGCGGCGGGATGGATTTGTCCTTGTTTCCAAATGTGGCAAGCAAGGGGAAATCAATGATGTCGGGACAGTACCACTGTTCATTGGTGGATGGTGACAAGAAGCTGTCCGCTAGATACATGGGAGAAACAACCTAACAGTTAGTTACGCTGTGTTTGGAGACACGAATGTAGAAAAAAGAAAAGAACACTTACCCAGGGAGCTGATTGTTTTAATCCATGATGCGTATGAGCATGCCGTGCGTTGGAATTGGAATTCAGGGCTTGAAGGAGTTTAAGTGTGCATGGACTGTACACGAAATTGAACCAGAGACGTGAGGGAAGCCCAGGTGGTTTGGTACCTTTGCCAAGATGGTTTGGATCCCTCGAAATCTTGGTGAATATGAACAACTTTAATTCGCACATCGACAGACTTGAGGATTGTCAGCGGGCGAACAACAACCTGAGAAGAGGGATCGGAAGGGTTTGGGTTGGATGGGCCACTTGGGGTTGGATTTGCTTGACCAGAATGGGTTTCTGGGATACTTTGGGAAGGTTGCAGAACTTGGTTGGTTGGGGATGGTTGAGGGGCCGTTGTTGTTCCGTGTGCAGGTGGCTCCACCGGAGCGGCTAGATTAGTGTTGGAGACCCCAGCTTTCGCGTTGTTGGTCTCAGTCGCAGCTGATGGAGAGGATTCGGGCGGGATATGATGTTCTGGATTTCCAACCACTGAGTCGCAAGCTACAGGTCCAACTTGAGAGTCGGCAGGTAGAGTTGGTGAAGCCTGCACAGCATTATCAGGGGTATCCGGAGAGTGGTGCGGTTCCAAGTCTCTGATGGTGGCAAGAGCTGCTTGTGCACCCATTGGGGTGTTAATGTTTGGATTCTTGGTAGGGGCATGTTTCGGGATGGTAAGCTGAGATGTGTCTGATTTGTTTGAGAGAGCTGCTGGATTGGAATCGTTACTGTTTGTTGGAGTCTTGGTATTCTTTTCCAACAAGTCGGCTGGCCGACCAGAGGCACCTTTTTTGGCTCGTTTCTTGGGGGGCTTGCTTGAAGTTGCTCCAGTTGATGTTCGAGGTGATGTGGAGCTTGGTTTGATTGATTCAATTTTGATGGCTTCATTGTCCGGAATCTCGCCTGTTTCCTCCCAGGCTTTGCAAGAGCTTCAGTCAAAAGAGAAGGCAACATCCGGATGGGGAGGGCAATCTGGGAAAACTTGAACTCACTGCGTTTCGTGCTGGTAATGGAATTAGCGAGGACATCAACTAGGTGTTTCCAACTACGGGGAAGCTTGAGATTTCTCAGCCCTTTGGCTGCTTGCTCAGCAGCTTGGATCGTTTGTCCAAATTCCTCCGCTGTAATTTGCTGGATTTCATTATCGAGGATCGGTTCGGTAGGATTCAATGGAAGAGGGCCGCCGGGATCACTTTTGCTAATTGCAAACTCCTCAAAAGTGGGTGCTGGTAACATCTTGACTGGAAAGTTTGCTTCAAGCACCTGCTGACCTAGGGGGATATGGGTAAAGTGAGAAACAGCCTGGGGGGTGATCATGAGGATAAGTCTATCGACTTACTTGGTGGTGGAGTCGGAGCATCTGATGGGAGGGGTGGTTGCAGAGATGTTGATTCCTGAGGAAGCTGAGGGGCAATTCTGGACTCTGGCTCTGCCATGTTAATATGAATTGAGAGCAGTAGTTATTTCGCCAATGGTTTTTGAGGATGTGGGGGGGTCACAAAAATAAATGATGCGATGATGGGGGAGGAATGAGGTGAAAGTGCAGAGGAGGAGGAGCCACTTATATATTGAGGATTTCATTCCAGAATGATCCCCTTGTGTAAAATTTTTTCACTCAGCCTTTGTCCACCCACAATCCACCTTTGTGATTAGATTTGCTGACGGATCTATTTGGTATAACCAAAACCAGACTAAGCATGGTTTTGACTTAGACAATAGATTCCTCAGGCTGTAATGTGTAAAGTTTGTGATGTGCCAATTCATGGTTTTGGTAGGAGACGTTTTGCAGTCAACAGTCATGCGCATGATGAAGTGATCAGGACAGCTGTAATGTTCAAATAACTTCATTAGACTGTTACTCAGATTATTCATGGAACTGCCCAGATCTGGAGCAATGATCTTAATTACAGAATTATGGGCAACTGGCAGAGACATTTGGATAAGTCAGGTGAGGTCCCATGCACAAGTGAACTTCAAGGATTTCTGAAGTTGGTGCAAACTCATGTACGCGCGTACATTAGAGTGGACATCAGACTCACTTCCGGTCCCGCAGTTGTACCGAATTGACTGAGTATATATCAGGTTATCTCAAATCATGATAGCTTCTGGCAGGATGAGCCCCCCCCTATGTACGCGCGTACATGAGAGGGACATCTCAGCATTAATCAATGCCGTATATATATATTTCATGTGTAGGTGACAAACAGCTGGCCCCATGGATACAAAATACTTAGTTACCAAGTAATCTCGAAAACAACACAGCAGCTGGAGCATCCCTCAATGATGAGCGTTTCAACAGGCAAATTGATATGGAAATGGGTGAGATGATAAAATAAAGCTAATGATCAACATTCATCCTCCCTCCGGCAGCCGTGGCCGAACCCTCTCCGGGAGCTAAACTTGGACCAACATTTCCAGATTCATCTTCTAACCTCCGTTTGTTGTTGTTACGAGTTGGGAGTTGAGAAGCGGATTGTTGACCAGTGGATTGTTGACCAGTGGATGTGGCGGTGGTGAAACAGTATGTTTGGAGATTCTTGGTAATCTCTGGCAGCCCCATTTTTTCGACCTTGGAGATGGTTTGTTGCTCAAAAGGACTCAGGAGTTGCCACCAAGCATCGGCATAGCAATCACGCGGCAAATCTCTGGGGACCCCCTTGACGCCTTTGAAATTCTTGATTCGAGTTGCGGAGCGGCCATAGATCTTCTGATTAGTGGCAATAGTCTTGTGGTGATCTGCCTGTGCCTGTACCATTTTGTCAAGACAGTGAACAACGGAGGTGAGATGGCTGCTACGCCAATTTGGGGAAACGGTTAACGGTAACGTGTTCTGATCGCCATCTTCAATATCGGAGCCACAGTCCTTGTTTTCAACAACGTGCGCCAGTAGTATATTCTCTTTTAGGACTTGACCAAGCATCTTGCACCTGTTCTCTCGTATCTTTAACACACGGAAATATATATTTACATATTTTGTCAGAATGAGTTACAGATAGACAGGAGAAGTAGAAAGGATGTACGGACTTTCTTCCTCCATCGTTGGTATTGTGCCCTCGTGGCTTTTTGATCCTTCAATTTCTTGTAATCGTCACCGCTTATGTTTCTGGACTCGCAAATTTCGCGGCATTTAGTATGGAACCATTGTTGGATTATTGCTTGGGCCTGTGAAGCCTGCTGATTGGTTAAGGGCATTGATCGACGGATCCACTCAATAGATTTGGTTGCCAAAACCTCGACCACAGTGGAGTTCCAAGGCGAATCCACACCAAGATGGGTATCCCAGTCGAAAGTGAGTCTTGAGATACCGGCCAACGCAAGAGTCCTCTCCACATTGGCCTTGGTTTGAGAGCTGATGGCTAGGCCCTTATGTTGGCCTTTTGAGAGAGCAGGAGTAAAGGGGGGCGACTTGATGTTCTTCTGTATTTCTTTCTCTGCCTGAGAGACAAAGTATTCTATCTCTGCCGGAGTCTTAGCCTTCAACGTGAGGCGTAATCGATTGAGTTGCTTCTTGATTTCAGCCGTCCTTCTTTCCACCCAGTATTGAGCCTTGATTTCTTCAGCGTTTGGAGAAGCTGGGTAATCGTGAGGCTGAGTTGGATGACCAAGAAAAAACTTGACAAAGGTTTGGATACTCCGAGAGATCTTATCACAATGTTCCGCCAGAGCCTGTTTTCCCGCAATTCCTCTTATCCGTTTTTCAGCTCGATTATGGTCCTCATCAACCTCCGCCTCCTCCCTCGCGCGCCGGGCATTTTCAACCACAAACTTTGGTTCTAGTCGAGACTTTTCAAGCAAAGCTGATGGCTGGTTCAGTTGTGTTGAAGGAATTGCTCCTACGGATTCAAAACATTTCTCAGCAAGAAAATACATACAGCAAAAAGTAGCTACTCACCATCAGGACCGGTTTCCATTGCAGAACTGTTTCCCACTGATTGGGCTTTTGGAAGAAATCCATCTACGACCGCCAAAATCCAACTTTTATCTGGATCCACAGAAGAAGATGTATCTCCCTGGTTTCCATTCCCAGATATGCTCTGTTCATCTTGTGCTGAAGGCATGGGGACTGATTGGATTCAAGAAGCTAATTAGTAGATTTTTATGGGGCAAAAAGCAGATGATAGACGGGTTCCAGTATACAATGCAAAGGTGTTGTTGGTGAAATCAAGCAAAAGAGGTGGTTGAGGATATGGAATAGTTTAAGGAAAACGTGAAATCATGTTGGATGGAGTTATAAGCAGAACACAAATTTGGGGGAATTGCCGGGCAATTCAGGCAGGCTCCACTTTGTTTCTCAAATGGAGGAAAATACAGTTATACAGATGTTGCAATTCAAAAAAAGGGAGCATGTGGCTAACAAATAAATAATGATCCCCTTTGTTTTATGCCTAAAAATCGTTGCATAGGCCTTCCCATCCCTTCATGTGTAAATAAAGCCCAAATAAAATATCAGAAAGACATAGACCAGCACGTTTTAATGGTAGTTGTTGAGACTTACAGCTGTCCCCAATCCCACAGCACTCATTGTTTGTATTTCAAAACCAAATGTTGAGATTGGATTTAGAAGAATTGCAACATGTTCGATGACCCTTTCACTGTCAATTACCTCAGTCAGGTCGTGATCAGATTTCACTAAGCGGCAGTTGAGATCTGGGTAATCCTTGTATGGATCTTCCTCCCGTCCCACTTCCTTGAATGGTTTCACGATCAACCAAGTTTTCCCAGCTGTTTGTTCCAATTGGAAAATTTTCTCCACTTCACCGAATCGCTGGTCCTTCCCTAGGTAGAACTCGACCAAGGAATTTGCTGGATGCCGATCTTTAGTTGTGAATGTCTTGCCGTTGAGTTTGATGTATTCAACAAGATTAACTGTTGAGTTAAGTGGGGGTACACCTGCATGTTGACCAAGCTTTCCCCTTGAACCTTCCTTTCCAGCCACCGCCCGCTTCCATTTTGACATCAGAGTTCTGTTCAACTGAGTAGATTTCTTCTTATTGTTGTCCTCCAAGCCGCGGTTGTGTTTTGCAGTGTGGTCTTTGAGAACTCACTGGAATGTTGAGTTGATATGCCATTCCTTCATCAATGTCTTCGGTATATCATCTAAGTACAATACACATGTCACCTTCTCAGTAATTAAATTCTCACAATGGCAATAATTAAACACAAATAAGCATGAGACTAACCAATGTGATGGTTTGTTGGCATCCTCTGCAACATTCCATTAACTCTTTCCTGTGCCCAAGCTGCTGTCGATCGAGGTGGGCCAAATCGGCGGATAACTTCAGAGTAATGCTGTGTCAGATGTAGATTTGGCTTGCTTGGTGCTTCTGGCCAGCCTTTTTGAAGACACTTTCGATAATCCAAGATTAAACTGTCAAGCTCATCAAGATCTTGAAGTTTGATCTTTGGGAGAGTCAGGAAGTGAGAAATTTTGGATAGCAAGGTAGTTGATTCTAGGAGTGAGGATATCCTTATTTTGCTTTCCTCAGTTGCGCAATCCTTGTATGCTGTGGTCCAAAGAGGAATCAAGGCAATGGGATAGTAGATCTTGTAAAGTATCAGCCATTCTGCTGCTTTTAAAGATCTGTGGGTAGCCAATCCCAAGTTGCGTGGAACCCTATCAATCCAAGAGGGTACAATTGTATGCAAGATAGTCCGCCGTACTATGTCCAGCTCCTCTGGCAAGAGTTTCGGTTGGTTGAAATCCGGAATTGGTGATGCAGCAGCTCTGCGAGCTCTATGTCGAGGACGAGTGGCAGTGTGATCACTTCCACTCTCATCTGCGGAATCGGTGGTTACCTCCTCATTTGCGTCACACAGCGCCTTCTTCCGCATCCGCAGGCTATAGGAATGGGCAGATGACCCATCTGATGTTGCACCAGCACCACTACATGTTCTGCTTTGACCAAGACCTAGCGTTGTTGTGGCTGGTGTTTGCTTGGCTTTGGCTGCACGGGCTCGCTTGTTTGGTTTTTCAGAGGTTTGATTTGATTCTTCGATATCGTCTAATTTCCGCTTGCCCTTGTTGGTGGAGTTAGGGACACAATTTGTTGCAAACGGAGTATCTGTATATGACTGGTCATTCTGCCGTTCCGCATCCTTCTCTTGAATATCCTTAAGCTTGGATGCGACTGATGGCAATGACATGAAGCGCATCGTGTGATCTTTCAAGTCACCCAAAATCAAGGCATGCATCAATTCAATCGAGCAGAATTCTATTGGCCTCCATTATGGGAGCTCATTGAGCACACTCCATCTTGCGCCATGTTCCTTCACAAACTTCTTACGTTCAGTCGCATTTTCTAGTTGAAGCCAAAGTTTTGCATGTTTTTGGTGCTCTTCATTCGTCCGCCGGGTAAACTTTGTGGTGTCCGTTTCCTCAATTTCATGCTTGCTCAACATACAAAAAGAGCAAAACCTAATTGAGGCGTGACTTCCAAATCCAGCAACCTTCCGGAGAGCAGGAAGATCTGCGATCAGGGGAAAGATCACAGCCCGTATAGTTCTTCCTTGAGCATGAGAAGCAGTGGATTCAAAGAAGACTCCATTCCAAAATTCTTTCAATTCATTCACCAGCGGTCGTAAGAGATGGTTCACCTCGTCTAGACTGGGTTCGTTGGGCCCAGGGATAATTCCAAAAAGGAATATGTTTTCCTGCTTGTAGCGCTGATTTGGAGGAAGGTTCAAGCAGATCAAGACAATCGCTCCAACAGAGTTATGCTTCCCCAGATTTGAAGTTCCTTCGGCATTGAACCAGTCAAGATATAGGCTGAACACAAGATTTCCAGAATTCTGGGTAAATATCCCAGTTCCATCGTCCGAGTTGGGGAATTCGCGCCAGATTTGACCATGCCACACATCTTCCATGTCGTGGTGTGGTTCCCATCTAGTTTTGGGAAGGCTGGAGTCTAGCAAGGTCTCGAAAGAATTCTGAGAAAGCCGCTGTTTCAACCATGACTTGAGAGTTAAGTATGAGTATGTCCGAATTGGTTTTGATGCTTGCTGTTTATCGAGTTTGAAGAGGGCTTGATCATATCTGGGTACGATTTCTTGCAACTTAGCCCACTTACAATACCCCTGATATTGGGAAAAGAAGGACTGGGTGCATGTGATTGGAGGATTTTTGTCTCCTTTTATCAGAGGGTAGAGTGCAAAACATTTTTGGCAACATATTTGTGTTGTCAGATCTGGTACAAGGCCAAGTCGATGAAAAACTGCATCTCTAGTTTTGGGAATCTGTTGGATCATTGCTTTAGCATCAATAATTCGTTCCTCAGTGCTCCACAGCTCTGCCAAGAATGAGATGTTCTGCCTTGCTGACTCGAGGAAAGATGCGGACCCATCTTTGCTCAGTTTGTCTTTTAAGACAGATTGGGCCATCTGAATCATGACCTGTGTGCAAAACTGCTCCTCCAAAAGTGGCGCCTTCCTCGTGTTGTTTTCCAGTGGATTAGAGGTGGAGGCAGTCAGACCAGTCTGGGTCAAACTTGGATTAGCTCAAGATCTAACTATGCTTTTAAAGCAGATGTGATTCAACTCACCCGGATCGGATTAGAGCCCATTGGGTGTGCCTCCGGATGATTCGGCCCTTCCTTCTGGAGTTGCATAGTTGCTTTCTTCTGATGCAATTGATAGTCTTTCCGTCCCAAGACCCTCCCAGGAACAATTCCACCACAATCTTCTGCATGCTGCGTGGTGTTGCACCCATAGAATTCACAATGGCAAACGAGATTGGTTGTTTTAGGCATGTTGCGAGTTTGTTTGTTTTAATTCGAGTAGATTGGGGATGAGTAATTTCAGACGTCTTCTAGATATTTGATGGGACACAAGGAAAAAATTCACATTCATACATAAGTTGGGGAAAGCTGGTTGATGCAAGCTTTATATCATTGCTACCCAGATACCAAGATCTACTTTTTTCATGAATGTTTTGAGGAAACAGTTACGTACTTGGCACCCAAAAGTTGCATGTGCATATCTTGACTCACCACCTGACCAAAGAATATGCAAGCCACCAAGTTGATGTGATGTGCTACAATCATGCACAAGTGCAAGTCATTTAGATAGCAAGATGAGCATATGTACATATCATGTGCTTCAGTACATTTTCATGAGGAGCTGGCCCAGGTCGGACTTCATCTCACCCTGTGATGCTTCCTCGTTGAACTGGATGTACATTTTTTGGTTGGATTGAATCTCAAGTTCTAATGCCCCTTGTAACCCCGCGACCATCATGCCTTCAGATGCTGTTTCGGAGAAGACTGCATCAACTGAATCCACATATTTGTGGTTGCGTTAGCCTGTTATAAAATTTTACATCATAAAAAGGGTGTTGTACCCACGGTCCACAACTCTGGAAATGACATCCTCCCCAATTACAAAAAATATTAATTGGCAGAGGACCTATCTTATCTCAATCCAACATCTCATCAACCAATGGAACCTTTTCGTACTATTCTATCTCCCATACAAATTGTTTGGCTCAAAGACATGCAGACAATGATTGATGAATCACTCAAGATTTTTGAGCCAGATTCTCATGAAGAGCAACAATTAAACATTAGCAACACCAAAGAAAGGGAACATGAGGCTTGGCGTTGGTATATTTTGTGTGATGGAAAAATCAGAGCGGGAGCACAAGATATGCGTATTCCTGAATGGGCAATCCCAAACGTCAAGGCCATATGGGATGCAAAAAGGAACCGTCTTGGAAAAGGTATTTGGCCTCAAGTTCTTCTTCTACTTTTCTGCTGAGCTGATTTTTCAATTCACATTTGACAAGGACCATTGATGTTTTCCACGCCAGATACCACCCCAGGGGGATTGGGCGGCTCGGCAGCAGGCCAGCATTCTTAGGATGATCAAGGGTAAACGATTAGGTATAGTTTGATTGTAAGTTATCAGAACAAAAGACAACTGCTAACTTCCTGTAACTAACTGTTCCTTCTACCAACAGCTAGCTGGCTTATCTCTCTCTGGATTCCACAATACTGCCTCATGGTTTCCTGTTTTTGGTTCTGTTCTGTGCTTCCTCTGTCTGGATGGTAGTAAATCTTTGGTTTGTTCTGATCCAGATTCAAGTGAGAAATTCACGATCTCCTATCTATCTGATGTCTGTGGTTGTGTATCGCAATGAGATGGCTTGTGTCCCCCGCACGTCAGACAAATCTATTCTTTTTCCCATGTCTGTGTCTCTGCTTTTGGAATATACTTCAGCTAGCAATCAATTTTTGATGTATTGACGTTGTCTGGAAATATTAGGTTATGCTATACAGTGATCAGAATTTTACACCAAAGGTATATTGCTTTGGCTTAACACTCAGGAAAGGCATTGAATCTGCTGGATGTTGGGACTAAAGAATACATGGTATTGGTGTTTGCTCACAAGGAAGAGATAGCAATGGTTGCGGCTCATGTACTCTCCAATATTTGATCTGGTGGGTGTCACTGTCATGTTCGCGCGTACATGGGCGGGAACCTTTGAGGGCAAAAAACCGATTATGTGTTTTCACATGTGATGGGCCCAAATATTCAGATTGTAATACCAAGCTGGAACAAGCAATGCATTTGCCCAAAGTCACCCCCATGTACGCGCGTACATGAGAGGGATACTCAATTGACCAAATACAACTCCTTTCATCAAATGAGAGCCAAACTGAGTTCTGAGTTGGCCAAGGCCCTTTGTCAATTACATAAACTCTCATTTGCCTTTCATTCACATTAATAATTCTCTCCCCTCATCCCTTTGCACTTTCCTAGACACGACCTGATTTGTGTAATATATAATCTGGACCTCCTCTTGTCTTCCCCCTCCTGACTCTGCTCTTTTGTCCTGTGATTCCTTTACTTCAGAATGTCCTTATCCCAGACTCATTTCGCCAATGGCAAACCACCTGTTGGTGTTGCAAAAGTTAATCTTGCATACTCAAAAATCCTCCCCAATTCCAAATCATCATTTAGTCGTTGTATTGCTGCCTTCACGCGAGCTCTCTTAGACATAGAATATGACCGCAAGAAAACTCCTTCAGAGGCATGGAAGCTCCCACCTTCTGCCCACGATTTCCACATTAGCTCTAACTTGCCAGACTCCATTCTCATACAGCCCATTGATCCCATTCCTGTTGGTTCAACATTACCCACCTCACAGAAGATATCCCCAATCTTTCGAATCCTATTTGTCCAAGACCTCTCAAAATCTTGTTTTCCTGGTGTTACTTTTCGCTGGTCTCATCCATGGGATTCTCACTGGAACCAACTTTTTGCAAAATTTATCCTAAAACATTGGAGGAATGCCTATGCAGCTGGAACATTTACTCCTTTTTTCATGGATCCGGTTGAAGCCTCAAACACATCCTTCCAGCTTGGCGTTCTCCACAGATGGTTTCTTGGAAGGCAGAAAGGATTACGATTGGGTCAGTTTTCAGAACAGCACAAATCCAAGAAGAAAAAATCCAAATTTAAATCCAAAGTACGAATGCAGGTATGCCACATTCTTGCTTTTCTCTTGCCCAAAATGTGGGCTAAGCTCTTTCTTCATTTCAGATCTCGCAGCACCGTCAAGAAACGCTCTCTACACTCCCATTCAACCCTAACACAAAATCTTTATTTGATAACATCAAGGCTACTTCTGAAACTGAGATCAATCCCCCTCGCTCTCTGTTCAAAATCCCTTTGCTCTGGAGGTCACCGGAGTTCTCAAAATTTGCGCAAGAATTGGATCAGATTTTTATTCAGAAGAAGACCAGCACCAAAGGACGCCAATTTGTACATGATTTTGTCTTGGAAGCTCGCAGGCAGACTTCAACCACATCTCCTCCAGCTGGCTTCAAGGAAGTTCCTCGTAATCTTCCGTTGAACTGCTACTCCCTTGAATACTTGTCGACGCTTTCCAAGTCCCAGAGAAATCTTCTTAATCCAACGGATACCATCAACTTCTCGGAATTGCTAACAGTCAGATAAGGCTTGCTGTCCACCGTGAGTTACATTCAGCGACTTTCAAGCTGTCATATTGCTCATGAGTAGCTGAGCACATTCATACTGCTCATTTCCCCCCGATGGTACACTTAGCCTATTTACAAGACATTCTCAAATCAGTAAGTACAAAAAGGAAATTAGCAAGAAATCACATACAGTGCAAGCTCTCCTTTCCTCTTTTGAACCTGATATATATTCATTTCCAGGCTCCCTTTTAGATAGTATCGATATACATGAACTGGATGACCCTGTCCCAAGCGGTAAAGTCGGTCGACAGCTTGGACTTCTGCTGCAGGGTTCCACCCCGGTTCCTGAATGATGTAGTATTATTAGCTCTCTTCTATGCCTGTAAAAAACAACTATGGCTTACCATCATGTACACATTCTGAGCGCAACGCAAATCAATGCCTACCCCGGCAGCTTGGATTGAGGCCAAGAGAACATTACACTGTCTGTTGGTTCAAAATTAATTCAGGTTTTCATCACGTTTTTTGATTGTCTGGTCCCCAGTAAGCCAGGTTAATCCAATACCGTTCCCCTGAAGTGCCCGTTCAATACTATAAGGTTGAATCAGAATCAACATCTATCCCCTTTCCATGCTCCAAAGCAAAACAACATAACTTACATCCCCAGAAACCCAGTGAAACTAGAAAATACCACTGCTTTCATCCTTTCAATTCCACGAACTCCTCCCAAGAAGACCTTCAGGTTGTCGACTAGGTGGACAATCTTTCCTGAATCCTGCCATCGCCATTTTGGTTGATGAAGTATCTCTGATCTTGCAAATAATGGATGGTTGCAAAATTGACGAAGCATTGTCAACTGTCTGAAAAACTCCGATGAATCCCATCGCTCCCCCGCTGTTCTTAGCCTCCCAAAATATTGGATGAACGTCTGGTGCAGATCCTTCGAAATCTCCTCCCATTCGGAGCTGATTTTGACAAGTATGAATTTCTCCACTTTCTCGGGGAGATTCAACAAAACATCCTTTGTTCTTCTCAAGCAAACAGCTTCCATGAGTTGGCTTAAGGTCTTGATTGCCTCTCGAGCACCAACGTTCATTCGAGGGACCAGACAGCTCCTCCATACCCACTCTTCGTCCCATGGATGTATTTTCAAAAGCGTAATCAAGCTTTGCAAGTCGGTCAATTGGTTTTGGACAGGTGTCCCTGTCAAGCAAAGAACAAACTGGCACTGAAGATTTTGAATGCTCTGGGTTCGGTGCGTTGCTGCATTCCTTATCAAGCTATCATCGTAAAAATAAATCAGAACCATGTATGCCAATTGTCCACATGAATCATTTCACTTACTGGGCTTCATCCAATACAATCCTGAACCAGAACAGATCTAGAGCTCCAATGTTGTGCTGGTTGGGGTGTTTCTTGTTACCACTCGTTCCGATCATTTCGTAAGTTGTCAAAATCAGCATTGTCGACTGCAGGTCTTCACTAGTAAGGCTCTTCCGATTGTCTCCATGGAAAACCTCATAAGGGATTGCGTGATCTCTGAAATGGAGATCAATTTCGTTTTTCCAATTTGAAAGGGTTGCCAGAGGGCAGATGACTAGTGTAGCTGCAGATCGTTTGTTGGGATCAGCTTGTCGGAAATTCTTGCGTTATCACTTGTCGCCAGGATAAAAGCAAGGGTTGTTAATGTCTTTCCTAATCCCATATCGTCAGCTAGTATCGGTCCCTGGGACCTGTTGTGATTTGGTTCCTTTGCGCTAGAATTTGAATCTTTCTCGCAGTAATTGCGAAGCCAGGCATTGTCATGATGGTACTACAAGGCTTCTGGCTTGTTGTTCTCGGAGTCCTCATTCTTGAGGAGGAATTTTAGGGCGGAAATCTGATGGGGTTTCATACTTGTCTTGCACTTTTGAAGCGATGTCGAGAGCCAAGGTGCTGGTCTGGATTTTGAGTCCCTAGTGGTTTCAGTGAGGTGGGGAATTGCGAAGAAAACATCTGGGCTGTAGTTCCAGATTGGGCTTAGTTCCACTTCGGCAGCTTCAAAGGCCAATTGGACTTGAGATATGTTTTCCGAGCGGCTGAAGACACATCCCCTCAGCTGAGGCTGTATACAATTCTTGGTCACGAGAAAGGCACGCAACTTCACCAGAGCTACATCATTGGGAGGGATTTCTGGTTGGGTGGGTGGAGTTGAACAGCTGGAAACTGGCCCTAATAATGGACCTAGATATTCACTCTGCTTTCGGCTGAGATCTCCAAAGCAATTATGTGGCGCGCAGTATATGTGAACTAGCTGTCGGCCTCGTTGAAGAAAAGCTACCTGAGGGACATCAGAAGTAAGTGTTACAGTCCTAGTGGAAGGCAAGGTGATGATAAATTGGCCAAGACAGAATGTTGAAGACATTTGTGGAAAGGGATGGGTAATTTGATTTATTCTGTTACACAAATGCGAACTGAGAAAGACAGGGGAGATAGTGTGTTCCTTTTGAAACATTCCAGAGATGGGCCACTGGGGGTATCACTGAGCATGACAATATCAAAAAATCTGTTTTGACTTTGTTTGGCACTTGTATTTGGGCTCTTGAGCTCTGCAGGTTGGGTTAGGGTGGTCCAAATTGCTACTTGATTACAAGAGCATGCAGGGTCAACTTGAACATATCATGAACATGAAATCATCTCCCCTTTGCCCCTTTGGATATTGAATCTTTATGTAAACTCACAGGCAAGGATATTCATGAAGATTGTTTTTCTATGTTTAACGTGACAATTGAATATCCAATATGTGGGATATGTGGGAGTGACCTCACTTACGACTGCAAAATATAAGGTTTTCCCCTGAAGCATTGGTACGTCACATGAATGAACCTTGCAGTTAAGTAACCGTTATCTAGCCATCCAGTTAGCCTTATAGCTCTTTTTACATTTTGAGTAGTATCTTTTTTAAAATATCACACTTCCTTGCCAGATTTCACATTCACCCTGCCTGTCCTGCACAGTGGAATGGGGCTTGAGGTGGGGCAAAGCATGCTTCATTGCAAGGGCATTCATTCCACAACACAAAATCTTTCTGGAGTAATGATTCAGTTACACTGATGCGCAACACATATTCAACAGGAATTACTGTTTGAATGGCTTGTACTAATGTCTCATTGCACATCAGTTGTACTACAATTAAGAAAAGCAAATCAAAGAGTTCTACACAACATTGTGTTACCTCCCACATTTCTTCTAGCTTTCTTGAGACTCAATTCAGCCTCATTTCGTTGCCGTACTTATGCATCAATTGTGAATCACTTCTGGATTAATTTCAACTTTCTTGTGACTCACTTCTGACAGAGTTCTTGATCAGATTAGGGATAAGTTACTATTCCCATCCGGCTGACATCCGACCAAAACTCACATAAAATTCAGCGGTGGCACTCCCTGGGGAGTGGGAAAATATCTCCCCTGGTGTCCAGAACGCGGGAAGTGAGCATTCCAGCTCGGGTGCGTCCAACGCTGATCTATATCCCTCATTAGCCGCATGACAAACTGACTTCCCGTTTTTTTTTTTTTTTTTAATTGGCAGCTCTCAATAGTTTGAAAGGACCAGCCCCTTCGCTCAAAGCCTATGCCAACTACAAACCTTTTTCACCACCCACGCTCCTTTGCAGTGAAAGGCGACAAGCCGGCAAAAAGGAGTACTTAACGGGTTGCTCCAAGCTCGAGGATATATTGCAGCATGCTTTGGGGCTTTCCAAATCTATCCCTGTTCCCCCGGCCACCATCATTTCCGGGCTCAGAGATATGCAAGAGGCTTGCAGAAAGAGAAAGAGAGGTGGGTTTAGTCTCTCTGAGTGCTATGTTTTCCCCACCCGAACTGACACCCTCAATTTCTTCCGCTCAGATGTGAGCGAAGGAAAGCCAATCCCCCCCGAGGATTTGATTGATTTGACCAACGAAGACAATGACATTGAAGATGGTCCAAACTCTACTCACACTGCCATGAGCTTGAAACGGTTTTGTGGTTCGGATGTCGCACTCTCAGATGCCAAGCCCAATGGGCTTTCCTCCGAAGCGCACCAGGACACCCCATCAGCTAGCCAACCCAATCCAAGCGTTCTGAATGCTACCCCTCCACCTGCTGATGGCAACTCCCACATATCAACGCCTTGTACGTACCAACCCCTCTCTTCTATTTAGTTTATCTTTATTGAAGATGTGCTTTTTGTGTATCTAGCTTTGGCTGCACCTCCACTTGCTCAAGATACCAATAACCTTTCAGCGATGACCCCACCCACCAAAACTTCCAACATCCTGTCCAATCCGGAACATTTGGGCTCCTCAACTAACACCACAATTCCCACTGGTCAGGAGGTGGCTAGCAATATTTCTGGAGCGAACTCAAAGGCTGCGGAGGTCAACCCCAATCAGGCCGCACAACCGACTTGTGAAGGAGCCGACTCCAATCAGTCCGCACCCAACTTAACACGGCCTGAGGACTCTAGTGCTCCCGGGGCTCCGGCGACAACCAGCCCCATGGTAACTGTTCTCCCTCGCTCCACAGACACGAGGTCAACTGTTCCCCCGGATACCGCTCAAACTCCGCCTGATTCTATCATCAAGGATGACACGGTCAGAGACGAGGTTCACAGCATCTTGAAGACTTTCCAAGGCCATCTGAACCGTCAAAAATTCAAGCAAGGACACTTGGCTGTTCACACGTTTATCAATCAGCGAGTCAAGTCCTTGCCCAACAGGGTCCCACTGACCACGTTACCTCAGTTCAGCTTGGTTCAGTCCGCATCGAGCCATAATGTATGGCTCAAAGACATTCAAAACTATTGTAAGTTTTACTCAAGATTTTTGTCTTTTCTCTGCTTCCCAGGTCGGCTGACTTTTCCTTTTTTTCCGCTCAAGTGGAGACAGTTTTATTAACGTCTAGTGACGAACCGTGGTTTTCCCCCAACATGATTGATATCCCAACACTCAAGTCAGCTAAATTGGCCGTGTTGAAAGCAAACATATCCGCTCGTCTTGATGCTTCTCAAGGTCCAAAAACCTAGGAAGTTTCACTTGTCACAATGGGCGAATTGTATTGCCTTTTCAATCCAGTTGACAGCCCAGGAATTCACTGTTAAACCCCCTTCACTGGGCGACCTGACTGACAACAACATCGGTTCCCACGTGCAAATCCTTCAGTACCTACATGGCTGTAAGACTAACACATTGGCATCAAGTGAAGACCCGAACAAGATGCGAAACGACATGACACTTAAACCCCTCTATCAACTACACGACTCAATCATCGACATATTCATTACCTATTCCATCATCTGCGGGTCTGCAGTCGCCAACACTGAACCAGCCTCCGATGGCGCTTCAGGTCAAGACCTCATCCTCCAAAAAAAGGAGTTGGACCAATATCGCTCGCGCCACAACTACTCACCTTTCTGCCTTTACCTCATGGCCGGTGTTCGCAGTCTCATTTTGGCGCCAAACAATCGTCAGTTTGCCTCAGGCACATCCGCTCTGGGTGTCTTAGCCTCTGTGGAACACATTTTCAAAAAAACTGTGCCTCAACCCACGGGATTGGAGCCTGTTTGGAAAAGACTTGGCGCGTATATTGATAATCTTGTAATCGACTCTTTCCTAACGCCCAACTGTCTGTTCAACTTCCGCCGCCCAGAAATCACTCAGTTAGCCCAAGCAATCACTGCCGACTTCCTTGTTTACCTGGAAGCACAATTCCCGGAGAAGAAATTTCAACTCCCTTGTGCCCTCTCTGCCAAATGAGTACTATATAGCCTGTTTGCTTTCCTCTGAATTCTATCCCCAGTTTTCAAATTAGCTTGATAGTATAACCTGATCACTTGTGCCCTCCACCCTACATGTTGACCTTGAGCAATGTTTCTGGGTAGTTTTCTTCTTGTTTTTGGTAATAAAGAATGTTAAGTCTCATGAATTGTTTGGTTACCTCTTTGTCATGTTACAATGTCTGTACACTGTTAACAAAAAACTGTAACATGATATTATAGGTGAATAATTTTTTTGATGACCTCCTGATCAAGGTCTAAAGAATTATGAAATGAAAAAAAAAACATTTGATTCAGAAAACAAACTAGAGTGTTTTAGATTAAGGCTAGATTGCATTTTGGCAGCATTAGCTAGATGTTTTCATTCTACTGACAATAGGTGTGTAGATATCTTATGGAACAAACTGACATGGCAAATTGGAACCATCTCAGCAAAATACTAACCAGTTCCAGTCCTGTCAGAAATAATCCTCCATTGAACCAGCTCACACAATACAAGGATAACATATTTTCTTGTAGGGCAGCTGGTTGGGGGTTTGTAAGTTGTAAGTTATAAGTATACACAACAGTGGTTCAGGGATATTTGCGCTAAATACAAGTTGTTTTATATGGTTGTTAGAGCACAGCAATGTGCCCCCATCGCTTTGTTTTTCAGGGCGGTGAATATGTAGATCAATCAGATAAAATTGAACCTAGGATTTGGTAGGTAAAGATTCAGCTCACCTGGGCAGGATAGAACATCCAGCGCCATGGGTGTTGCCAGACCGTTTCTGTTGGATCGACCACTGGAGAGGATCCACAGGTTTGTCGCCGCTGAGCACAAGTCCTCCACGAAGCCACTCGTCCAACGGGTCGGATGATAAGTCACCACCTTGGGCAGCAGCGGCATTTCCAAGGCCGGCAAGCATTCCGGTCTTGGGCTGTGAAAAAACAAGACGAAATACATTCAATTGGTCAACCAGAGGAGCCAAGGTACTCCGGATAGTATTAAATAAATGTACTCACCTTTGAGCTAGAAGTTCGTGCAGATGAGGCAGGGGTGATCGGTCGGGGCTTATAATGTGATACCCACATCTCTCGGGCGAGGCGTATGGCTTCAGCTGTCCATGATGGATCCCAGTTTGCCAGCTTGAAGTACTCGTCATTAAACAACGGGTGCAGCACTGAAACAAGGTATGTAAGCAGGTTGACTTCTAGACAATCATGAAAGGAAAAAAATACATACATATTGCGATTCTGTAAAGAGGTGAATTGTCAGTCAGGCTATAGTATTTATTTGTTATCTTGATTCCAACCCGGCAGGCATTCCTAAATGCTGGCGGGTATTTAAGGTTGCTAATAACGGTGGATAGGTGGTCGGTGATTTGGTCAATGTACACTACTATGTTTGCTAAGCGAGCTGAGCCTGCGGTCGATGCTTGAAGAGTGATATCGTTAAAAATGTTCAATACCGTTGCCAAATCACAAGCCAGTTCCAAGTCGGATTTGTTCAATTGATGCTTGCGGTCTACACCATGCCGTTTATGGCGCTGCCACTCAAACCTTACAGTAAAGCAATTGAGTCAGAAATTTGATTCAGGAAGGATCATCTGAACTCAAGGAATAATTACACAGCAGCTTGACACCTAATGATGCTGTTGAGTTGCGCACAGGTGGAGTTCCATCGTGTACTTACATCTCTTTTGATATTATGAGGAGTTTCACACTCTTTCTCGGCACAAATCTTGATGAATTCAGCCTTGGAATTTGGCGAGTACCTTAGTTTTTTTGCAATCACTCAAAACTATACCAAAAAGGGTCAGATCCCATCAAACTGTTTTCAATCCTGAATAAAGTTTGGCCTTACCTTTGCCAATGTGAGTCTACAAGAATTGGTTGTGTACGTATCGGCATCCTCTTCTTCACTCGCATTTTCTATGTCAGCCTCATCAAGTGATTCATCATCTACATCGCGTTGAGAACATGAGTTGTCGCTGTTGCTTGAATATTCATCTTCTGACGGGGCTTTCTCTCCACGTGGAACCCTAGCATGGATCAAATAAAGAAATAAGACAATAAAAACTACAGTAACTATATATTCTTGGGCAACTTACACTCTAATCTGCTCTTCAGCATTGCCATCATCAGAATCTGACCCGTCCAAATGTTCCTCCGCACCCGTTGGGCCGTGATTGTCGTTAGCATGATTCTTACTTCCAAATGGACGGAGGATAGCCTGGACAATGAGGTTTAGGATGTGCGCGAAGCATTGTATCCAATGTGGCTCCCCTTGGAATTGAGGCCACTTGAGTTTCTTGATCTCACGTACCATCACTTCGTTGTTCTTTGCATTATCGCTCACTATACCACAAATCTAAACAAACAAAAGGATTATTGATCAGTGTCGGAAGCAAGACAAAAACATAATGAATGGGCACACTTTATTGTGAATGCCAAATTTCTCAACTACTAAGCAGACTGTGTTGGCCAAGTAGACACCCGTGTGGCTTTTCAAAAGGCAAACAAAGTCAAGAGGCAAGGACTCGAGTTTGATATCACCAGTTTGGTCTTCTGCTAATCAATACATGACAATTTCTAAGATGTCGTATCCATTTGGTGACTGCCATGTGTTGATTCCTAGATATAATGCACCGTTGTGTGCCTAAGAATAGAAGGAAGTCAGTGATAAAAACAAACAAAGGAAAAGAAAATCAAATCTGTAATTTCTTACATTCAAAGCAGCCTGGTATTCATGTTGGATAGCCGAGTAAAGGAGGTGGATGTCCTTTGAAACCACTTGCGGATTGGGTAAATGCTTGACGACTGTAGGGTGGAGTATGGCCTTGTGGCTGGCATCAACAAGTGCAGAAAAAGGCCTTGCAGCTTCAGCGCACCATACAGCGCATAGCTGAGGAACCTGAGGCTGTATCTGTCAGATCGCTTATATCAAAATCAAATACCAAAAAGAACTCACTTCTTTCGGATCTATTTCTCCTGTTCCTGTTATTCCAAGAGATGCCAAAGATTTACTAGTTCGAGATTGGTTGTGTTTGCGGAGGCAGATGGACGCGTGTTTGTTAAGATTACTACAAGAGGAGTCGGAGGTTGGTTGGTTGATCTTGATACTACATCTGAGCGGGAATAGGGAATGAGAATCAGCTATATATACCGGTCATAACAGTTTGCAGAGCCTGAAACTTGACTAACAATTTGCATTCATAAGCAATCATTCGCATGCCGAACTTATCCTTCTGATTTGATAGCTGTAATGGCTTATACAATTGATAGCTCATACTGACGGCGTTTGAGGCGACTTTCTGAGCCCTTACTGGATGCAGAAACAGAATCAGTAAATGAATAACCAATTTTTCTTTTAAAAAAAAAACATGTAAACAAAAGATAGAAAACCCACATAACTCCTCCTCATCGGTCAATGCTTGGCCTCCACACGAGGGCTGGGTGCTGGTTGGAGTGTTATCTTCATCGGCTTTGCTTGTATCTTGAATATCCTCTTGCGGAGGCAAAGATTCGACGATGGGATTTTTTGATTGGTTGTGCCCACGAGCCATGGTGACTTCTCCGGTGTTGTCGGAGAAGGGATTGGTTGATATCCGGCAACCTGCTTGGTGACTAAGAACTCCAGTCTCCGAGGGACCCGACTAGAGGGGCTGGCACAGGGTACTTGCTCCCGCCCCCGCCATAGAGCCAAATGGGCGGGTACCGCTTAGGGTACCCGGGTACTGCCCCACTTTTCTCAAAAAAACAGGCACCCGGCACCGCACCCGGCACTGCCCGGCGGGTGCCGGCGGTACCCGCCAGGCGGTGCCGGGTACCTAGCAACGGGTCCAAATCGTTATTCTTTACACCAAGCTCCTCTTGGAAAGTTTTTAATAAGGTGATAGGAGTGGTATGCTCAAGATGAGTTTGTTCAAGACACAGATAAGGTTGTATTGCTATGTAAGGGTTGGTATGAGTGTAGTAGTAAGTTGTAAGTGTCGTGAGTACAGGTCGTGAGTAAATAACTGATGAGTGATAGACTGAGGAACAAAAATGGGGGGAGTAGAGAGCTCCTTATATAGACAAATGTGAGGGATTTTTGCTCCAGGGGGGCTATGCCAATACAGGAGTGGCTGTGTACAATTCATGCAAGGGTTGCGTGCATGAGTGAGGCTGTGCTTAATTTATGCAAGGAGGTGCATAAATGAGGCGGGGAACAATGGAGTTGCAGGGCACAGCCGCAGGGGCAGTGCTACATGATGTAATGCAGATGAAAAACAAATACAAACTAATATATGCAGCCAAGCTAGAGTGGAGCAGGGAACATATGGGTGTTTATGTGTATAGTGAAGGAAAGGTGACTTGAGATGCATGACAGGGGTTTGATGGGATGCTACAGGTTGTCCAAAGGGCTAACTTCCAGTGTAGTGGGGCTCTGGTTACGCTTCCAGTGGGGACTAGGGGGTACTTTGGCCGTAGATTCCTTTTCTGGGGTCCATATGGTTGTACCATGAGGCATTCTATGACTAATTACGCAAATGAGAGAAAAACTTTTGATTTTTCCCATTTTGTATACCACAGCGGTGAGATAGAGAAATTGAAATCATGTTGACAAGTATGTGCATCTTTTTTTGTGTTCCTGTTCAATTATTTTCCTGCTCCGGAGTGTGTATCATCAAAACTTACTGTTATCACCCAGGCCCAACAAATGCAAAGGTCGTGCCAGCAAATGTCCTGGCAAAGTATTTCACCTCCCTTGTGAAAATACCTCGGTACAATTTGATGTCCATCTTGGATCTGGTTGGGGGCTCCTCAGACACAAGGGCACACACGACCACCCATGGGCTGAGGCAAAGAAGCCAGACCCCTTGGCAAAGGCCGCGTTTGCAAAGCTTATCAAGGAGAACCCAACGGCAGGTGCCTTCAAGCTCAAGGTAAGTCCAGTTATCTCATTGGGCAGATTGGATTCAGATGCAAATGGTTAAGTCTGAGATCATTTGAATTGCAGCTGGGTAAGAAAGCAGATGAAAAAAACGATGAAGATGGAACCTTTGAAGGTGTCACTGATATTCACCCTTGCTTTCAGAACAGCGACCAGTATTTACTTTCCTTTTCATGCATTCAATCCCAAAGCTGAATTCAGTGTGTTTTAGACTTGTCATTGCAAGACACTGTTGGCTGAGTTGGGCATTGTGCTGGGTAAAAAAGGTGCGGGCGCAAGCAACAAGTCCATTCTTGACTGTTCAGTTGGGCCGTGTAAGTCTTGCCATAATCTTTCATGTCAGATGATTCACATTTTGAGCCAACAAGCCAATCTCAATTTCAAACAGGTGAGGGCTCTACATTATCTTGGCATCATACCTACCTGGATCCGAGCATTTCACTTTTCAGACAAAATGGATGGCAGAAAAGTGTCAGCCTACGTGATACCAAGGATATTATACTTCTAGCTACACGTGGTGCAAAGCTAAATATTAGAGTTATAAAACTCTAAGACAAGGTTATAAGGAATAATTCCAACGTAATTGTTGGGAATTATGGCGTAAGAAATAAGGCAATTTGGGCCAATTTGGGCCAATTTGACGTAATAAAATGAATATAATTAATTTTAAAGAGGGGCCTGATAAATCAGGGTTGTTTAATCCCTCTAGAATGAAGAACTGGGGCCTGTAAACAGGGGTGTTTCAAATCCCAGAAAGAAATAGCGGAGAATCTCAAGAGAAGGGGCTTAAACTTACTAGTATAAGACCCTAGGGGCACTTGAGGTTCTTCAGGCGTGAAGTTGGGCAGTTGGAGGCGCTCAGAAGTGGTAATCTTGAGGGCAGGGTGGTTACTGGACAGCTTCAGGGCGGAAATTGGGGCTAAAAATCACGAAAGTAGGTATTTTACCTGGCAAATCACAGGCTAATGAGGCTGTTGAAGGCGGGTAAAATTCTAATAGGTAATGTAAAGCTGGGGAATCTCCTTTTGGGGCGGAGAAAGGGCCCTTTTTATAGCCTAGGCAGGCCTCCAGGGGCGCCCAGGGGACATGGGGACACTTGTGGGCGCATTCTGAGGCAATTTGGTTGCGCTAGAAGGCGCTGTGGGTCGTGGAACCTTGGGGCTTGGATACAAGGGTTGCCAAGGACCATTTACAGAGGTTCTGCGTGATTTTACACATGCTTTACACGTCATGGGGGCTGGTTTGGGGGTTCTGTGACGCTCATTTCCGTGGAAATGTGCCACAGAAGGTACTAGAACTGGCTTCTGGGCACTTGTACACATTCAAGCAGTGCTTCATACATGTTCTGGAGGCGCTTATTAAGTTCTCCAGTTCATTTGACCTCTTCTACATATTTACTACAGTTGTAATCTACGTGTAGTGAGGCTTGGGAGAAGCTGGGGCGCTTTCTAGTATCTCCTGAGCACGCTACAAGAGTTCTTTTCAGTCTAGAATGTTTTTATATGGAATGACGTGGTAATTACATCTTGTTTGGTGTTTAATTACATGTGTACAATACATATAACACATGTAATGTTGCTATTGGGGTGTATTCTGGCCCATTCTCACTTACTAGTAGCCCAGGCGCAGTGGTTACGGGCCAGTTCATGCAATATGCATATATGTACACCTTGCGCGCGGGCTTGAGCTCTAGGCAACAGAGCACGCGGGCTTGGGTGCGCCACGCAACAAATAAAGCCATCTTTTAAACTATACACAACACCTCAGTTACGTCACTAAAACTGGGTGTAAACATATGTACTTATATATATATATGCATACAAGTCCATTCACGCGGGGCGTGATGCTCTTGCTTAAACTTTGAAGTTAGTTTACACAAGGAAGGGATAATAATTAAGGGTACGTGTAAGTGAGGTACCCTAGGTTATTTTACCCGTAGAATCAGAATCTTCTATAATATTTTACTTATTGATTACACAAAGCTAAGTAATCAATTATTTACATATGTATTTAATGTTTTTGCGTAGTTTTACATATGTAAGAGTAATAATGTCTCTTTCATATGTAAAACTACTTTTTATATTTCCATTTGTATCTTGTCACGGTGGCTCTGCCATAGTAGCCAGCTGACAAAAAGTTACTTGCTTGCAATAAAAACGGAGAACTTTACCACAGAGGACTAGTCTCAGATGTCACGTACCGTTATTTCGAGAATGGGTATCTTCTATCAACTTCTATTTTCTGTGACAAATTGCAGCAATGGAGACCAGTTCAGCTTTTGTGGATCCAAGGGTTGACATTCAAGTACCACCAGATCCATTTTACTAATCTAATGCAACAGTTTTTTGACGACACTTCAATTACCGCCCAGGAAAGAGACCTCCTAGTCCAACAAGTCATTGACTTCTCAAAGGCTCAGATGCAGGGGCACAAGGCTGCATACATGGATTTATTTTCTGCCTCAGACAAAGAAAAGGCGGCATCAATGTTGAAAGGATGTCAGCAGCATTTTTCTGCCCAGTTTACAAGAATCAAAGGCAATCAATCTCTTTTATTGGCTGACAAGGAGGTAAGCCACATCTATATTGGTCAGGATATATCTCCAGCTGAAAAATGATTTGCTTGCAGGCTACCTTCCAAAAATCTTGCTTGTATCTTTTGGAACTATCTGTTGAAGGTGGTCAGACTCACAAGCAGAAAATCAATTCTTTTCACTGCCAATACCCAAGAGTCCAACAATGGCTAGATTGGTTGACAGTGGCAGATGTTGAGGCAATACTTTTCACATCCCAGCGGGCAATTCTCAGTAAAGATGGAACTGATGGGATCCTCAACACCACCAATGCGGCGGAAAGTCTACATCGCCTCTATTACATGATTAGGTGGGTTTTTTTGTGTCATTACTCACCATGGGAGTTTTCTTGGCACTTGCGTGCAAGTGCCATCGCCCAATATTGTTTAAGAACCCTTTTAGATATATCCTGGAACTTGAGCCTCAATGTATGCTGAATTCATCATGAATTTATGTTTAACTTATGCTCAATTGAGCTGAAGGCACTTTGGAAAGGATTTGAATTCAATTGAAAACCAGCTCCAATTTGACTCTAGTTATTACTGGAACTATTTTAGAACAAATCTTCAACTACCTTGCAAAGCAATATCAAATACTTGGCAGAAACAAGGTATTTACCACAGGAATCATATATTTCTAGAGCTGGCCCCTATCATCTGTTGGCGGGTACTTGGCACCTGCAGAAGTGTGCAGGTATACGCCGGGTGCAGGTGCAGGTGTCCAGTCTGTGTCCAAATTCAGGTAGGTACCTGCGCACAAATTGCCATTCTGCACAGCTCTGCTTGCCCCTAGTGACCATTGGTGGGTACTAGGTACCTGTGGGTGGGTACCCGTGGAAGTACGCAGGTAACAGCCAGCAGGTGCAGGTGTCCATTCTGGGTCAAAATTCAGGAAGGTACCTGCACCCGCTGCAGGTACCCGGGTGCAAAGTGCCAGCTCTATATATTTCATTCTATCATGTGTTTATCATAAATCCCAAAAAGCTCAAGATATGTGAGTGGTACACAAAAAGATAAACGTGTAAGTTTTTGTGACACATTCTTTAGTTGCTGAATTTTTTCACAAAATATTTGAAGTTCTGGGAAACTTCTAGCAGAAAAAACCTCATATTAATCAGGAGTTGTGTATGAATTCAGAAAATATCCCCAAAATAATTTGTGTACATATGGCTGAACATTATAAACAATTTTTGAAGGTTCCGCCTATGCCCCTGGCTCTGCATGAGCACTCAGGTTGGAATCACTTGGCTCAGTGATAAAAAATGTGACACACCAGCACACATGTGTAAATTTGTGTGACACATCCTTCAGCTGCTAAATTTTGTCCCAAGGGAGTTAGAATTATGGGACAAGTCCAGGGGAGCCTCAGATTACCCAGGGTTTGTGAATGAATTCATAAAATCTCCTCAACAGGATTTCTGTACTGATGGATGAAATCAGATACGATTATCAAAGGATTCAGCTAATTTGCCCCTGGGATTGCGGGGCACTCATCTTGGCATGATGGCTGGGTGATGGTCTACGTGTCACACAAGCGCGCGCGCGTACGTTTGTGTGACAAAATTTGTCACATAAACCCGCACAGGTTACATGGTTTTGTGATAGTTGGCCCCACAGCGCCAAAGTCAAACCGTAGTACCAGGGAAAAATCAGAACTCCCACTAGAGCTGACACTTTGCACCCAGGTACCCACTGCGGGTCTGTTTACCTGCCTGAATTTTGACCCAGAATGGACACCGGCACCCGGTGGCAGTTACCTGTGTACTTCCATGGGTACCCACCCACAGGTACCTAGTACCCGCAAATGGGCACTAGGGGCAAGCAGAGATGTGCAGAATGGCAATTTGTGCACGGGTACCTGCCTGAATTTGGACCCAGACTGGATACCCACACCCGCACCCGGCGGACACCTGTGCACTTCCACGGGTACCGCCTGTGTACCCGCCAACGGGTACTACTACTAGGGACCAGCTCTACCTCACACAGTATCACTACACTCCATCCAAAGTTTTAACCATGTGCAAAAGAAACAAATTAAAAAGAACTGGCAGCTTTTTGGTGTGTGCCCTGAAAATAAATACAAAAACAGTTTCAGAGAAACCTACTGGGTATGGGTTTTGAAAGAGGTCAAAAATGATAATAATTGAAATATGAGTAACCTTGGTCAAGCTTGAGGATCAAGTAAACCTTATCATCAAATTGGCCTGGTTTCAGAATAGGTATGGCATACATTTACACAGACATTGCACCACACATTTGGTATGATTCCAGTTCTTATAAACTTACTTTGTGGCAGACATGAAATTGCCTTCCAACAACAATGGGCCTTTACTTTACAGTTATTGGGAAAGTAAAGATATAGTAGATGTTTTTGGCTCAATACTATAACAGATAGCACTCCAATCAGTAAAGAATTTTTCTTTACTATAACACATATTTGATTTTTTAATTTTTTTATACAGGTACAGTATGAGTGAAAGTAATTTGTATTTTTTTGTTGATGGAAGCTTTCAAAAGGCTCCTTATAACCACAAAAAGGCATTTGCACCTAGTTTTGCCCCTTTTTATTTCAATAAGCAGGGGTGAAAGTACATTTAAACCCGCTTTTACCCCTGGTTATTGAAATAACTAGGGTTGAAACATGTTTAATAGGGCTCTCTACTATATCAGCCCATTGGAAAAAATTCCTTCACTATAACCAGTAAAGTACCGGAGATGATAAAAAAATCTATACTCTACTGGAAGGGCCTGGTTACAGTAAAGTATAGTAAAGGCCCACCGTTGAACTTCCAACCAGCCTCTAACTGAGATCCAACCAAATCTATGACTGAGTTCAGAGATGGCACTTGCACATAAGTGACAAGGGAAATCCCATGTTGTACTATTATTATTTTGTTTCACATTACTCATTAAGTATGCTTTCTTCATTCAGCCGAGGAAGGACAAGCTTGATGCATGAAATGGTTGAGTTGTTCTCCTTTGTCAAGACGTTACAGGACGGCTGGATTGCGGTCATGAAGGGGGTCTCAATAAAGTATGGGGCCAAAAAGAATACTGAATTTGGGGTCTTGTCGGGAATGACTCGTAAGCGCCAGCAATACCAGAACAATGGACAACCTCCTGACACTACTGATGCTTTGGCTGGGCCGGATCCCAAGAAAGCTAAGATGGAGAGGTCCCCAAAAGTTGTCAAGACACGCGGACAGGGTTACTGTTCCTACGTTGCTTTCCCCGATAATCCCTTGCAACGCAATTGATGCTGGATGGCCGCAGTGTTGGAGAGCTTGTATGCTCTGTATACTCCTTTGTGGCAAGGGGACCAATCTCTTCACCGCGCTGCTATTACATTTCTCGTTGAGGGTAACTTATGAGCTAAACTTGACTGGCTCAATCCGTTCAATGCTCACAAGGGGTCAGAACAAGCTGTGGGAAATGGCCAACTCCAAGCACCCAGCAAGTTTTATTTGACGCAAGTTCTCCTCTTGTGATTTCTTCATTGAAATCCTTTTGGACCCGTTGAACCATAAAAAGAAGAACAAATTTTGGAAGCTCTTTGGCTTCATTGAAGATTGACAGTTCAGCTGTGAGGCGCTACTGGGGACCCAACAGCCAGCCAAACAGACGCGGCGCAATTACCATGTCATCTCCATATGTCCCAAGATGTTCCTCAGATCCAACACCACCTACACCAATGTTGGACAGCTATTCAATGTCTGGACTACAGAGGGCATCCAAATAAACTGCGGCCGCGTCTGTTGTTCATGCCCGGAGGCAAATCAACCATTGTTTAAACCAGCAACTCCCAAAGAAACCAAGGCTTGCAAGACTAAGCGCCTCTAACTTGACACAAGTCCCACTACCAACTTGGATGAATTTGCAATGTCGTATATTGATCAAATTATATTGATCAATTTTTTTTTATTCCTCTTGATACCTTTGTCTGTGTTCCATGTCTCCTTAATACTCTTCTATAATCTCTCAACTTCCCCCTTTGTTAGCTTCAAGCCAAAGGAATCTTTACTATTTTTGGCCTGATAAAATTCATGAATTTCTACATGCATCATTCTGTTCTTCCTGAAAAAAATACATTGCAAGTTTTATGATTAATCCAGGGTGGCTGAAGGGTCTCAGAAAGTTTGAATGGTTTTTTTACTTCAACCATTGATGTTATCAGAAGTCTCCAAATATAATTTTTTTCAAAAAAGGGTAACATTGACCCCTCACCTCTCTCATAATACCATCCTTCACGCTTTGTTAATTTGGTGTGACCTTAACTTTCCTCAATATATTGCATATCATCCTTGATATGCTACATGCATACAAGGCTTTTTGAAATTAGTCTACCATGGTTGAGCATATTTTTTTCAGGGTCTTAACACCAAGAAACTACCAAATTAGTGATATCTGGCAACCAATCACATTGTAGCTGCTACATTTAGGGGTTTTGTGGTCATTCAAGGTACACAGTAAGTCTTTGAGGGCATTTTATTATTTTGGTACCAATATCATGGAAGAACTACCATGCTGTGTTGAGATATTGTGGCAGAAACACCAAGAAACTACCATGCAAATTAGTGATATTTGGCACCCAATCACATTGTAGCTGCTACATTGTGTTGAAACTCGACGCTCTTCCTCAAAGTCCGCGCTCTCGCATTGCGCACCGCGAGCGGCGTGTCTGCGCTGATCAATGTATACTCAGTCGAAACCTAACCAATTGTATTGGTCTCGGCATCTCAGCTCAGTCTCACATCTCAGCTCCGGACACATCTCTCGTCTTCCGTTCAATCAAACTTCAGCCTCAAGGTCTCCGATCCCGAAGCTGCTTCCGCCGATCTCAAGATTCATTCTACGGCGATCAATTCCTCAAGTTATTCAACTTGGTGAGAAATGCACTCGAAGCATTTCCACTCTCTCATCGATCCTCATTGTATCTCATTGCTAACTCTCCTTCTTCTATTCAGTTCCCTTCTTTCCCTTCCTAAATCCACTGCCTTAATCCATCCATTACTCTGACTTTGTCTTCCATTGGTCTGTTCTCTCTACTCCATCTATCAAGCATCCACCATCAACTAACCTCTTTTATTCTCTTAGTCTTTTACTTCCTGCTTGTCCTGATTGCGTCCGGTTGTCCATCTTCTACATCTTTCTTACCAACTCAGGGTCTGTTCTCCAATTTCTCTTTTTTTCATATTGTCTTCTGTATTCTCATGCTCTTTGTTTTAGTTTCTGGTCTTTGGTTCTTTGAAATACAGTCAACAGTCCTTTACGATTAACAGTCGAAACAATCGCTGCGACTCAGACTATTTCATGTCCAACGAAGAAAAGAAAATTGTTGACAAACCACAGACTTCCTCAAAAAACCAAGACCAGAATCCTGCTACGATGGCAACCGTTACGAATCGAATGGATAAGGTTCATCCCTCAGTTCTCAAGACTGTGATCGAGGGCATACCTCTCCTCACCATGGACAACTATACCTTCTGGAGGATAAGAGTTTTTAACTTTCTTGATGTCATCAAACTCAAGAAAGCTCTTACCACCAACGAAGACAAGCTTTCTCAGGAAGAAAATGATTTTCTCAAGGCTATTATCGTCGCTAAGCTGGAGTCCACTGTGCAAGCCAACGTCGTCGACTCCGCAAATGAAGACAACGCTAAGCTGACGTGGAAGGCAATCGTTCAATTTTTTGCTTCGACTCAAGCATCTAATAAGGCTCGCGTGTTTCAATCCTTTCTTCGTGCTCCGTATACTCCGGACGATATTCCTGGCTTCATCACCTCGATGAAAACCTTTCAGTCTCAACTAGTCGAAGTCGGGTGGACGTTCACCGATGATGCCATCGGGCATATGGTCATCCACAAATTCCCTGCAGACATGAATGACATCGTGAATCAGATCACCCATTCTGACAAAGAGCCAACCATCGACGTCGTCTTCGATCATCTTCGAGTTCATGAACACAACATCGAAGCTCGTGCATCTGGAAGCGGTACTAAATCCAATCCCATCACCTTGTATACCGACGAATCCAAGAGATGTCGCAAGGGCTATCACAATCCCAATTCCGATCATCTCAAGGAGAATTGCTGGAAGTTGTATCCCGGCAAACGAGCTGAACATTATCAGAAGAAAGCCGATGCCGCGAAATCTGAATCATCCGTCAGTAGTTTTCACTCATCAATCTCAAGCACTCAACATGCGTTCATTCTTGACTCCGGATCCTCCGCGCACATGACTTCTGACAAAGATTTGTTTCACACCCTAGAACTCAAAGAACTAGGATGTGTTAGAACCAGTTCTGCTCTAGATCAGCTAAAAATCCAAGGCATAGGTTCGATACGGTTGAAGAACAAGTACGGGGAAATCATCTTAAATCAAGTTCTATATATTCCCGGATTAGTTGTAAATCTTCTCTCAGTTCGCTGTTTACTTCTTGATGATTACATTGTCAACTTTCATAAAAACTCGTTTGAAATCTTAAAAAACAATGAAATTAAAATGTCTGGAAATTATATTGGAAATCTTCCAAACATTGATTTCGATCACGTGGAGCACACGAGCCATCTGTCCTCTGCCGAGTTCCTACACAAGTCTCTCGGTCACGTAAGCTATCATCGACTGAGAAAGAAGTTGGGAATTCCCCTGAAAATTGTCAAATCGTGCGAGTCTTGTGCAGTCTCAAAAATCACTAAAGCATCGTTCAAGTCTGTTCACCGACCAGCGTCAAGACCGTTTGAGGAACTTCATTTTGATCTCATCGGTCCAATATGGCCTCCCTCTTTTCAAGGTCATAGATACATCTTGACAATCGTAGACAGTTGCACTCGTTTTTGTGCTGCGATTCCCATCAAACAGAAGAGCGACACTGTCGATACCATATCCTATTTAGTTGATGTTGAAGCAAAAAGGTTTGGACATTACCCAAGCACTTTTCACTCGGATCGAGGCACTGAATTCCTAAACTCAGATATGTCAGAGTACTGCAGTTCGCACTTAATCAAGCAACGCAACTCTGACGCCTATACACCCCAGCAAAACGGTCTAGCCGAAAGATTCAACAGAACCATACTGGAGTCAATGAGAACCATTCTAGAGGACTCGGGTATTGAACGCAAATATTGGAGTGAAATAGCCCTAGTTAGCGCTCTTACTCTCAACCAAATACCGACCCATTGCTCCAAGCATTCACCGTTTGAATTGTTCAAAGGTCGATCACTGCCGCTGAGTTACTTCTATCCACTAGGCAATCGAGTTTCTTATTTGATACTCCCAGAACAGTCCTTCTCTAAACTCAAACCAAAAGGGAAACTCGGCCGACTTCTGGGATACGTAGACGAATTAAGATCATACCGAATTCTGACTGATGATGGTAAAATTGTTGAAACTAAGAATGTCTCGTTCCTCGAATATTCATCTCCAGCTGTCAAGAACTCTGACTGGGATATCGAGGTCACTGAAGACACTGCTAGCGCCGAAGCTCCGTCAAATGAAGAATCTGACTCTTCCGACGAAAGCGATGAAGGAATAGCCGCCACTCTCAATCCAACTCCAGCTGCTAGCCGCTCTCTTAGAGAACGGACTTCCCAAGTTAAACCTGTCAAGTACTCATATCTCACCGGTGATCCTACCTCCTTCAAAAACGCGATGAAGTCTACTGAAAAAGACAAATGGTCTCAAGCTACTGATGAGGAACTGTCAAACATTGAACATCATGAAGTATGGGACGACATGTACGACACTCCTTCGTCCTTCTGGATTTTCAAGACTAAACCAGCTACTCTATCAGCAAACGAAAGAAAGAAAGCACGACTCTGTATTCAAGGTTTCCTACAGAAGGAAGGTGAAGATTACGGAGATACATTTGCTCCAACTGGAAAATTCACCACGTTGCTTATTGTACTCATGTTTGCGGTAGATAAAAAGCTTCCAATCCGGCAATTTGACGTGAAAAGCGCCTTCCTTTACGCGCCACTCAAAGAAGAATTGTACATTAAAACCCCTGAGGGATCATCAAGAAAAGCGCCCTTCCTCAGACTAAAAAAATCTCTGTATGGCCTAAAGCAAGCCCCCGCTAATTGGTATGACACTCTCACGTCGTGGTTCAGAGAAATCAACTTTCACCAGTCCTCATCCGATCCTTGCTTGTTTATTCACAACGACAAGAACTCTTTTATCTTCTTTCATGTTGATGATCTGATTGTAGTCGGCAATGTCGATGCCTTTGAAAGTCTCTTTCTCCACCGCTTTCCAAATTCATCCGCTCACGACCCGGACACTTTACTGGGGATGGATGTCACCAAGACCGAAGACACTATCTCGCTGTCTCAAGAGAAATTGATTGAAAAAGGACTGAAGATGCTCGGACTAACCGATTGTAAACCTGTCAACACACCACTTTCCGTAGCAGTGCAACTCAAACCGGCTACTCAAGATGAGAAGAACGAATTTTCAAAACTCAATATCAACTACAGAAGCTTCACCGGTATTCTGAACTATCTGTCATGCAGGACTCGTCCAGATCTGGCTCCGGCAGTATCCATTCTGTCCAGCTTCAACAATGACCCAGGTATAAATCATTGGAAAGAAGTTCTTCATTGTTGGAAATACGTTAAAGGCACAGTCAATCTTCATCTAACTCTACGACCCGATCCGTCCCAATCGACCTCTCTTCAACATTACACAGACGCAACCTGGGCTGATGACTTAGAAACTCGCCTATCTCGAAGCGGATCTATTTGTTTTTGGAAAAACTGTCCTGTTGCCTGGAACAGCAAGCGTCAAAGAAACATAACTCTATCATCAACTGAAGCTGAAATGAATGCACTCGCTGATGGTGTGCAAGAGAATCAATGGATCAAATTTCTTGTTGAAGAACTGTGGTCCGACAAACTCAATCCATCTACGTTTCACATCGATAATCAAGGACTTGCTGAAAAACTAAAAAATTTTGGTTCAAATTCAAAAACAAAGCATCTCGACATAAAAATGAAATGGCTGCGTGATCTCAAAAACAAAAATGAAATCACAATAACTCTCATTCCCGCTGAACAAATGATAGCCGACACCTTGACAAAAGCAAGCAATTGTTGAAACTCGACGCTCTTCCTCAAAGTCCGCGCTCTCGCATTGCGCACCGCGAGCGGCGTGTCTGCGCTGATCAATGTATACTCAGTCGAAACCTAACCAATTGTATTGGTCTCGGCATCTCAGCTCAGTCTCACATCTCAGCTCCGGACACATCTCTCGTCTTCCGTTCAATCAAACTTCAGCCTCAAGGTCTCCGATCCCGAAGCTGCTTCCGCCGATCTCAAGATTCATTCTACGGCGATCAATTCCTCAAGTTATTCAACTTGGTGAGAAATGCACTCGAAGCATTTCCACTCTCTCATCGATCCTCATTGTATCTCATTGCTAACTCTCCTTCTTCTATTCAGTTCCCTTCTTTCCCTTCCTAAATCCACTGCCTTAATCCATCCATTACTCTGACTTTGTCTTCCATTGGTCTGTTCTCTCTACTCCATCTATCAAGCATCCACCATCAACTAACCTCTTTTATTCTCTTAGTCTTTTACTTCCTGCTTGTCCTGATTGCGTCCGGTTGTCCATCTTCTACATCTTTCTTACCAACTCAGGGTCTGTTCTCCAATTTCTCTTTTTTTCATATTGTCTTCTGTATTCTCATGCTCTTTGTTTTAGTTTCTGGTCTTTGGTTCTTTGAAATACAGTCAACAGTCCTTTACATTGTGAGCCGCGGCTCCCGCGAGCTCACAGAGAGGTTCACAGGAGAATCATCGACCAACACAGAACACCTACTTAGTCTCAGATTCTCACTATCCTAGTTCGGCAGGGAAGTACTGAGACTTCCCCCAAACTAGGTGAGTGTGGCCCCTTTTCCTTCTCTTCCACTTTCTCCTCTCCCTTCTCTCTCATCATTTTTATTTCAAGGGAAGTACTGAGACTTCCCCCGAACTAGATTCCCTTTTGCAATATACACAGAGGTTCTAGAATCCTGCGCTGTGGTGTGCCAAATCTGTTTCAAGTTCCAAATTACATAAAGTGATGGTTGAATAAATGAGAAGGAGGTATATTCTTAGATTTATTATTGCATAATTAAATTCTACAGTTCATTTAACCCCTAGTCACTCACTTGAACCACTAGGATAGCTCCACTCAGTCAAACGTTATTTTGGTTAAATGGTTTTCATCCAACATAAGTAGAGTTTTGTCCCTTTTTTTCTTCGGCTATTAGCCGAAGAAAATAATGCATTTTTCTTCAGCTAAGAGCCGAAGGACAGCAGAGCTGGCCGGGCCAGCTCCACTGGAGCTGGCGCGCTGGCTGGCGCTGGATGAGCTGGTATTGGAATGTATTGGATACATTACTGTATCCAATACAAATACCTAGCGATACGTATCCAATACATAGCAATACGTATCCAATACATAGCGATACATATCCGATACGTATCCAATACGTATCCAATACATACCTGTACAGTGTACTAAAAATACATACCAATACGTATCCGATACATACCGATACGTATCCGATACATACCGATACATATCCGATACATACCAATACAATGTACTATACACCTTGCCATGTTTTTTTTAAAAAAAACTGCAACCCCTAACCCCTAACCCCCAAATGGGGCATGGGGGCAGTCGGAATTGAACCGGCAACCTTGCTGTAAGGAGGTTTGCAGCTGCGCTGCAAACCACTAGGCTAACAACCATTGGTTGCGCTGCCCAGGTTTTGTGGCTAGGTTCCTATGAACTCAGCTCTGCCAGCCCGGCCAGCTCCAGCGCTCCTTCGGCTTTTAGCCAAAGAAAAATGCACATTTTCTTCGGCTAAAAGCCGAAGAATTATAGTGCCACAGGTGCATAAGTACATAGTATAGTAGTACAGTGGGTCATCTAAATTTTTTTGGCACCTCAATTTTTGATTTTTGAGGGCCAAGATGGAATTTTTGAGTTCTGGTTTTTTGCTCAGTGGGGCTCAGGAGGCTGATAAGAAAGGATCAATTGAGCTTTTGATTGCAGCCTTGCCAAAAAAGGAGATAAAAAATAATATATAAACTGACAATTTTTCAGCTCTGTGGATAATTTTTTTAAAAATATGTGGTAAGCAGGGGGGGTAGGAAGGGAGCTGGGGAGGATGATTATAAGTCAAAATCTTAAAAAAAGAAAGTTTTCTTATTTTTTTATATATTTTTTTTTTTGTTATTTTAGCTTATTTGACATGATGCACGCTTTTCTTTTGCAAAAAAAACAATAGTTTTTACCATTGCACTGATCCCCCATCAGCCTCAATGACCTCTGCCATTCGTCTGGGCATTGACTCAATGAGGTTGTTGAGGATGTTGGTGGGAAAGTTGGCCCAAGCTTGGTTGAGTGCCTTGTGCATCTCCGCCACCGTTTTGGGTTGATAGAGTTTGTGGATGTTTCTCTTGAAGACAAGCCAGACGTTCTCAATCGGGTTCAGGTCGGGAGATTGAGGTGGCCAGTCAATCTTGTTGATTGAGTAGTCGTTGAGGAACTCCTGGCTGACAAGGGCATTGTCCTCCATCAAGCTGAGCTTGTGCTCCGGGTCAAACTCCTCAAGGAAAGGAAGGAGGGCTTTTTTGTAGATGTTTTCAATGAATTTCTCCGCCGTTCGACTACCAGGAGGGACAACGGTGAGAGGAGCCCGGGTTTGGTCAAAAAAGCCCCCCCAGATCATGGTTGAAGTTCTGCCGCTCTTGAAAGTTGGGGCTAGATTCTTGGGGTTGTATTTCTCGTTCTTCTTTTTCCAAACAACAACCTGCTTGGAGTTCTTGCCAATCTTGAAAGAGGATTTGTCCATCCAAAGGATTTTCCTCCAGTCGTTGGAGGTCCAATCCTTGTGGCGCTTGGCAAATTGGAGCCGACGGCAACGGTGGAGCTTGGTAAGGAATGGTTTTTTGACAGCAACTTGGTTCTTGAAACCAAGTTCATGGGCTCGGCGGCGAGCGGTGACTGTTGCAATGGGCGTACTCAGCTGGTCTTTCACCTCGGCCATCTTCATTTGAGGATTTTCATCAAGAACATTTGTCAGCTGACGGAGTTTGCGGTCGTCCAACTTCCTTGGTCTGCTGCTCCTAGGGGCTGTCACAACCGTCCCACGAGCTGCAGATCAAAGGATGATTGCCGAGACGGTCGTCTGTCCAATTCCTGTCTTGGATGCAATGGCCGTCGGCGTCATCCCAGCTTCTGACATGCCAACAAGCTTGGCCTTTTGCTCGGTCGAGAGATGGGGCTTTCTAGTTTGAACCATCTAATAAAAAGGCAAAAAAAAAAAAAGTTGATATCAATATTTGCAACGCTGCATATATTACTTACACTGATTTCTGGAGGCCGTACAGCCCGTTCTGAGGGAGTTGCAGGTGTCGTGGTGGCTGGTTGTTGACCTTGAGGATTGTTGACCGCCTTTAGCAGCCTCAGGCGCTGCAGTGTTTACTTGCGACATGTTTCCCAGGTGAACCTGGGGGGTCACCCACTTTTACCCCGCGCCAAAAATTATAGATGACCCACTGTACATTGGTAGTACATAATATGGTATTAGAGCCAACCACAACTGGTTCATATTTTTTGTGCATATTCAATTAGAGTTAGGGCTGGAACCACAAGTTGGCCATATTTGTATGCATATTAAATTATACTTAGGGCTAGAACCACATGTTGGCCACCTTGTAGATAGAATATATAAGGAGCCCTTCCTCCCCCCCCTCATCTGAATTCAGCATGTGAATAGCAGCCACCAACCAACCAGTCACTCATTCATTTAACAGTGTGATCTCAAACATCCACTCACCCAACACCTGTGATCATAATCAGGTTCTTAAATAGCTTGTGTCATTGCACATCATCTACATTGTTTGATCTAAGTCTGATAGAGACTACTACACATAGTGATCTCTATAAAGGTTTTGCCACAACAATAAATAAATTTTGTTGTCAGAATCCTTGTGTAGTACAATAGAGGGGCAGGTCCTTCAAACCACCCGTAACATAAATATTGCTTAACTTCAAATATCATCTTTGTTATCTCCCCCTCACAGAACTGCCGCCTGTACCAAAGGAGTTCTCACACCGGTCATCAAGATGAGTTGTAACTCCCTTTGATGAACTCCTGTGCTGGTCATCAGGGAGTTACACGTGTTCTCAATGACCATTTGGTGCCGGACATTGAGGGGAGTGATAGCTGCTCTCAATGACCTTTTTGCACCGGTCATTGAGGGGAGTAACACCTCCTCTCAATGACCAACTGTACCGCTTGTTGGGATGATTTCTAACTCCCCTCGATGAACGGTACTGACCAGTCATTGAGAGGAGCTGTCACTTCCCTCAATTTATTGAACCAAACGGTCATTGAGGAGTGCTAGTCTCTTGATGACTAGCACCTGTAGTATGTACCAGCCATTTGATTACCGTTACAGCTGGTCACCAAGATTTTTCATTCCCCTCAATGACCAGCCGTGATTGATACAATGCCATGTTGACTCTGATTTTTGGCCAAGCATCAGGGTGTACACCAGTTTGCAGCGGACCATGTTTGTGTCCACCCTAATGTTTGGCCGAACATCACGGTGGACATGTCACACAAGTCACAGGGAATTCATTCCCCTTAACAGCCCTTGAAAGCAAACTCACCAGGCTGTGTTACCCCAGCACTTGTCCCCAGTAACAAGCAGACTGAGCACAGTGCCCGCCAAGCCCCGGGCTAACCTGGACTATGATTAAACAGTTGGTAGCAGATGTAGCACCTGCGTGAGCATGGGGCAGAGGGGCTGGTGAGAGAGCAAGGACACAAGAGAGAATATTACTTGTTCTTGTCCCAGGGCCCACAGCCACAAGTTTCCACTATCATACTTCACCAATCAACCTGGCTCCAGGCAGAATTCACCATGGAGCCAGCCTCAACAACCTGGGAGATCTTGAGATGCCATTAAAGAGAAATTATTAAATACATATTGGGATCTATGAGGTTCAATTCAACCTCCCTGGAATTCTAATGTGTGCACTAGTCCAAATTGCAGTCTACTGTGGCACTTATCTGGCTATATTCAGGGATCTTACCTCATGGGATCCGGCAGAAGAATGAAGGTTGTCCCATCCGCAATTTGTGACAGTAGCCCATGACACAAGCCCAGAGCCTACTAATCCTTCAAATACAGTTCAAGTTGATTTGCGCTGGAGTCATGAATAGGCCAAGGTGAAAATCTGTTTTTTCACCATATTTAATTATAGATAAGATCAGCTTTAGTTGAACATAACATCAATGTTGATTTAAGCTTGAGTTACACATGCTCCAACAGTTGACATCAGTCTGGGTTACTCAAGAAACATACGTTCTGGCACTCTCTAGAGAGTGTCACACTTTCTCCCCTGGTGTTTATTCATTATTGTTCTCAACCACAGATTGATGCTTGTACGTCATATATGGTGTTCAAAATTGCATAAGATTTTTTTACATAAAATCATAAACTGAAATTTTGGCTGGGAGATGTCACTTTAAGTTTTATGCACGCTGACATCTCCTAGCCAAAATTGGCTTTATGATTTTATGTAAACCATGACATATGCAATTTTGAACACCACAATAGTCTACACCAGGGTTTGCAGTTGACACAGCAACAACAAAAAGAGCTGCGTCGGCGCAACCCCCCCCCCCCCCCCAACACCACCAAATTGTTTTGGTGGCCAACCTGATGTCTCTACGCGGGAGGCCGTCTGCGCCGCAGTTGGCATTTCTTCCAATGCAGGCCTTGCGTCCGAGTCCGCCGTCGGCACATTCTTGATGCAAGGCCTGCGTGATGGAAGTGCATTGGCACATCCTTGACGCAAGCCCAGTGCAACACAAAATGCATTGCGCAACGCAAATTGCAGTACGCAATGCCTGCGTAATATTTGCAATCACTTGGCTGGTGCAAAAAATGCCTCAAGCTTGGGCTTAAACCCAGAGCTATCATACATTGTCTGATCCAGCAACCAGGGTCCTACTTCCACCCCTAGACTAAATACCATTTTTCTATTCACCCAGTGTGCTATACTAAGGCCCACGTTATCCTGTTCAGTATTCCTGCTGACAACCTTTTTTCAACATGTTCTCTTTTTTTTTTTTTTTTTTTTTGAAAAATGGAACTCTCATTACCCTTCTCCTAAAGCAAAAGTGTATATGAGACCCTTGCTCAAAAAAAAACAAAAAAAACAATCTCATGATGATTGCTTACCAACCCGGGGGGCGAGCCAAGCATGACCTATGCTCAAAGCGGGCCCAACCAGCCGACGGTGTTGGCTTGCCGCTGCTGGCAAGCCTTTGTCAGCTTTCTGCCGTGTTGGACCCTTGTTTGACATACAGTCAAGCCAATGGGGCCAACAAGTTGGCCCAACCCAGCCGTACCGTTGGCCTGCTCAGCAGGGCCAAAAGGGGTTGGCTGGGTAAAGCCATTGCAGTAACTTTACCCTGCTGTCATGCCAGCGCAATGCACTGTTGATGCTGGCTTGACAGCTGGGTCGGATGGGTCAGACCAACGTCAATCTGACCCATCCCCGGCGTTGACCTGCCTCCGCAGTCAAATTTGTGGCAGGCAGGTCAAACCTGACACTCCCTTGACCCCGCGGGCGCGCCAACGCAACTCAAAGTTGAGAATTGAGCCGTGGTGTACTTCTAATTAGCCCTGTACAAGAAATCAATCTTCATCAGTTATCTCCATCTTTTTCCGTGCCCCATCTGAGCCGCATCCGGCAAGATTGCCATCCTTGCTGCCCTTTTCTCGACTATCTGGCTCATGTCTTGTCATTACTTGTATGAGATCTGCGGTTGAAAACCCAACAACAACCATCTTTGCAAGGAGATCACGGGAATTCTGCTGAGAAAACACCCAATTGGCTGGTGTTGAATTCTTTGAGATTTGCAGCATAGTCTGTCTGCTTTGTGATCAATAAGAGGTGAATTGTTTAAGGTGTCTCCAAAGATGTTTTGTTCCACACACTGCCAGAAAAACTCTTGAAACTGCTTGCAGTTGAGATGCAGCAAGCTCAAATCAAACCTCCGCTCAAGCTCGACCCAAGCACTGGGTTTGTGCTCAGGGGTTTCAAGTGGTGGCACATCCTGATTGAGCACTAAGGCAACTCAACGCCTGTGCAGCCCTGTGCACCATGACTCAGAATGCTCATCCCTCTGCTGAGGATAAGCCAGCCTCCCTTGCAAAACCTTGATGACAGGCATTCTTCCTGGCCAACAAAGGCTACACAATCTGGATGTCCATCAGGCACTCCAGGGCACTCCTCCTGGCCACAAGAGTTGGCACACAATGGCCAGCAGCACATAACGGCTGTCGAACGACGTAGGCTGGTGACGCGATGGCCAATACATATTGGCCATCAAATCAAACCAGCTCCACCTGATGGCGTTTGTACAGACCGGCCTCACGCAATGGGTGGCACATACCAGCCATCAAGTGGAGCACACATCACGCAATCCGGCCATCAAGGGCCGGCAGGCACCAGCCTACCAGCCATTGAGGGCCGGCAGGCACCAGCCTACCGGCCATTGAGTAGAGCACACACCACGTAATGGCCAATACATATTGGCCATCAAGTGGAGCACACACCACGCAATGGCTGATACATATCGGCCATCAAATCAAGCCAGCTCCACCTGATGGCGTTTGTACAGACCGGCCTCACGCAATGGGCGGCACATACCAGCCATCAAGTGGAGCACACATCACGCAATCCGGCCATCGAGGGCCGGCAGGCACCAGCCTACCGGCCATCGAGTAGAGCACACGCCACGCAATGGCCAATAAATATTGGCCATCAAGTGGAGCAGACACCACGCGATGGCCAATACATATCAGCCATCAAGGGGAGCACACACCACGCGATGGCCAATACATATCGGCCATCAAATCAAGCCAGCTCCACCTGATGGCCGGTACAGACCGGCCATATAGTGGAGCACAAATGGCCAGTATTATAGCTGGGTACATAGAGGCATAATCTGCAAGACAAACGTTTCTATGAAGGCCGACGACGGGCTCTATTACCAAACCACCCTTGTACGTACCAACAGGCTCAACCCAAGACCAGTCCATTAGTTTCCCAGTAGACATGACAAACAAGGACATTGCACAGGAGGCCATGCTACCTGTTAAGAATCTCACACAGTCCACAACAGGACATGAAGATGCTGCAGAGAGCGCCGGAATCTGAATGTTGCACCCTGTTCTAACCCAGAGCTCCTGGGTTTTGCAACAATCATCTACATTGTACTCCAGCAAACTTGGTACATCAGACGCGAGGTCGGCATAATTTACTTCCATTTCTCCCGGCAATCCATCAGCCCTGGATACAATATCCAGTGACAAGTGAGGCATCAACTTGTCTAGGTATAGATACATGTCTACATTGTACGTGCCATGCACATCTATGTAGAAAGCATTCTGCGGTCCTGTGTGGGACCCGGTTCTGACTTTCTTAAACACACTTTGGAGGGACGGGTCCGCCCAATAGCAGAGGCAGCAATTGTCAAAAGAATAACACTCGGGCAGATCACTTCTTTGTACTTGGAGGCCATGGAGAGCGCGGTGACGCCGACTAGTTGGAACTTGATCAAGGCCACCGATCACTTGTTGGTCAGGAAACGATCCATCAGATTGATTGCCAGGTACAGCGTTTCCGGATTGAAACCCCTGAGCACAAAACCCAGTGCTTGGGTCAAGCTTGAGCGGGGGTTTGATTTGAGCTTGCTGCATCTCAACTGCAAGCAGTTCCTAGAGTTTTTCTGGCAGTGACACAAGCTTTTGGCAGATAAATTCTGTTGGCAGTACCAACATTGCGCTTTTTTCTCTTCACCTGTGTCAACATTCAAACAAAAGAAAAATAAATTAACATTGGAATATTTTTGATTCAGAGAAGAGAGAAAGGAACAACTAACCTTCCCCACTGGGTTTGAAGTGGTTCCATATCTTGCTTGTGGTTTTACGCACTGTAAGACTCAAAAGTGGTAATGAAACCCTTTTGCTGAATGGTGAAGGGTATGATGGAGTTGCAAGCTCTGCCCTTCTGTTATCAGTCAACAAGACCCACCAAGCTCAGCTTGGCAAGTTTTATTAAGTGATAGGTCTGGTCTGTTCCAGATGAAATCTGTTTGACCGGCAACGTGTAACTGTTTTAATTACTTTGTTATAAGGGTTGAATTGTTGTTAAAAGGGTTGATTTATTGTTATAAGGGTTTTAGGATTTGAGTGTGGATGAGTGTTGGGTGACTTGTGAGTTCTGGGTGAGGAACTGGGGAGCAGACCACTGGGGGTGGAGAGAGCTCCTTTTATAGACAAAAGTGGAGCCCCAAAGGGGTTTTTGGGTTAGGGTTTCAGCTAATCTAGAAAAAACGGTGAGGGATTTTAGCTGGTGGGAGTAGATACAAATGATGTCATAACCCTTCAGGGGCGCATGAATGGTGTCAGAATATACAACAGAACATTCTAAACATGCCAGGGGTGCATACATGATGTCAGAATATACAAAAGAACATTCTAACACATGCATGAGGTGACAGTAGACTGCATGAGCTGTCATACAGGGGGAATTAGTGTATACACAAAGTCTGAGGCTGCAGAAAAAGTGTAAATGATGTCATACTATGTATATAAAGGAGTGTATGTAGTTAATATGTAATGAGTGTAGCCTGACAGGGAGATGTATGTTTGTATCCTGTGATGCGTATATGTACTGTGAAACTTGGGTCAAGGCAGGTGACAGCTGGGTTACTGGGGCTGGCCGTGTGATAGGTGTCCATGAGGTGTAACTTCCACACTAGAGGGGGTCCAGGGGTGCTTCCAGTGGTGACTAGAGGTGAAATTGGCCGTAGAATCCATTTCTGGGGTCCATTTGATGGTATCTTGAGGCCTAGTATGAGTAATTATGTGGCATAGAAAAAACTTTTTATTTTTCCACTTTTCCGCCTACCACAGCGCTTTTTGGCCTTGAGAAAAATTATTTTCTCCGGCCAAAGCAGTTTGGGGAGAATTTTTTGTCAAAGGGGTATCTTTTTCTTGGGAGTCACGGGGCTTACTGGGTTCAAGGACCTGGATGTTGTCTTTGGCTTCAGTTTCAGTCTCAGGTGGCTGGTGGTCTTGATCAATAGAGCCCTTGGCCTTGTTAGTTTCTGCAGTATCTTCTTCAGTTGAGGAGGGGATTTTCTTCTTGTTCTTGAGGGGGCGTGCTTGTTGGGAGCGGGTCCTGGGCATGGTGAAGTTTTGCAGTAACAGGCCGGTAGCTGAGAGCCTGAGTATGTAAATACAGTGCTGAAGGCCCCACAAACTAGTGATTGGGGGCCCAGTGGGAGTGTTGTGCAATTGATGTAGCCTGGGAGCATGGGTCTACCAGTTGTTACATGGGTACCCACCCGCTGCGCGGGTCTGTAATCGGGTTGGCGGGTCAACCCAACATCCAAAATGGCTGCCCAAACCCAACCCAAAAATCTGGCGGGTTGGGTCAAAAATTGGTTTTTGAGACAAAGGTCAACTCTGTCAGCTGGCTACTATGTCAGAGCCACCAGGACATAATATCAAAAGCAAACATGAAATATCATTACATAAGAAAGAGACATTATTACTACCATTACTTATACTTACACATATAAAACCCGGAATATTATTCCATATTCTTAATCTAAGCCTAATTTACCCTAGGGTACCTCACTTCAAGGTACCCTTAATTGTTATTCCTTCCTTGTGTAAATTGACTTCAAAGTTTAACAGGTGCACCACGTCCTGTGTGAATGCACCTTTATGCTTATATACATATGTACATATGCTTATAACACTTCAATAACCGCGAAACTGAAGTGTTATGTTTAGTTTAGAAGATAGCCCAACTCAGGTTGAGTTAACTCTAAACCCGCAGGCTGCGCGCTACGTCTAAAGACGGCGCAGAGCCCTAAAAATGAATGAAACCCTAAGAGGGGCTGCCTGTACATTACAGTACGCCCACCAGGGAAGTAATGACATCAATTCTGCCCCTCCATGTGAAACACTACACACATTACATAAGCTGTACATATGTAATGATGTCACATGGATGCAAACAGAATATTCCTGATGCATTAAAACAATTCAATACCTAATGCATACACAGTACAGACCAATTGGGAAGCACTGTGGCCCATTTGAATAAATATGAGACACGTAACAGCTCATCTGCCTGGATGAGGGAATCCTGAACTGTAGGCGCCCACAAATGGCCAGTACATATTCCCAAAAGAAGACTAGCTTCTATGGCGCCATCAGCCAGGCTGCAAATCCGCCTGAAGGCGCCCCAAATAGGCTAGTACATCTTCCCAAAGAAGAATTAGCCCTTGTAGCGTCAACAGCCTGGCCAAAAAGCGCCCACAAGTTGGCCAGTGGCCCTGTAGCTCCCCCAGGCGCCCCAGAGAGCTGCCACGGGTATTTAAAGGGCCCTCTGGCCGCCCCAAAAGGCCTTTCCTCACGCTTTTACATACCTACTTGAATTTACCCGCCTTCAACACGTGCTCAATAGCCTGTTTCTAGCCTGGTAAGTCCCTTAGTAGTTGTTTTTAGCCTCATTTTGTCGCCAGAAACTGCCCAGTGTCCACCAAGCCTTCAGAATCAACCTCTTCAAGCGCTTTCAACTGCCCAGTTTCTACCCTGAAGAACCTCAAGACTTTAAGGGCTTTTTACTAGTAAGTTCAAACCCCTTTCTCTTGAGATTCTTCGCCATTCCTTGCTGGGATTTAAACCACACCTGTTTACAGGCCCCAGTGTTTGCTTTTGAGGGATTAAACACCCCTGATTTTATCAGGCCCCTCTTTATTTAATTATATTAATTTTGTTAATATAATTACACCATTTTTCATATATTTTACGCCATAATTACCAATATATCATTGGAATTATCCCTTGGACTTTTGTCCCAGAGTTTTATACTCTTTTATACTAGTTTTGTACCACGTGTAGCTAGAAGGAGTAGTCCTTGGCATCACAGAGGCTGACAAACTCAAACCCGGCCCCAGACCCAACACGGGTTGGGTACCCACTGGGTCAACCTGACCCACTTTCATCCCTAACCAGAATCTTCCATGGGGATTTTATCTTCATCTAACACTCCAGGAATGAGCATGAGGGTCAGCCGCAGGGAGTTGAAAGGAAATTGGAACCCAAGGCTTAGAGCATCTCCACCGCGGGGTGTAAAATGCGGGTGTAAACCCCTTTTACATCCCCGCAACCAAAAACAGTACCCCACCCCGGGCAGTAAATGAGGTGGTATCTCTCCCCGGGAAGTAGAAATCAAGGTTGTAAGGGTAGATCTACCACCTCACTACACCTCCGCTCTCTGCCAAAATCAACCAACTCCAGGCTCATTTTACACCTCGCCATCCATCTCTCAACCCCCCGATCCCACACCACACAACTCAACAAGCATTCAACTCAAGCAATGCCTTCGTCCACTCATCCCGACCCACTATCAACCCCAACTCAGAATAAAACTAAAAAAAGGAAAAATACAAGTAGGTTAGCTCAAAATGATTTTCCAATTTCAATAGATAGCTGATTTTTTTTCTCACATTTTTTTGGAGTAGAAGCAGGTCCAGTGATTGAAGTCGAGATCGATGATGATGGACCAGCCAATCAACCATCAAAAAAACTGCGCAATTGCAACAAGAGCAAGCCTGCATCTCTCAAACCTCTCGCCGACAAAGTAGCTGCATTGTCCAATGATGACGGAAAGAAGACACCTGCTTGTGCTCCCGACCCCACCAAGAAGAAAAAAGTTTTGAAAAAATCTACTGTGTCGAATGAAGATACCAAGAAACCATCACCTGTCGTCCGTGCTCCCAATTACAAAGAAGATGAGGATGTCCAGATCTGTCGCTCTTGGCTTGAGATAAGCAAAGATCCTCTGAATTCTACCAACCAAACAGCCACTACCTTCTGGGCTCGAGTTCGCGAGCACTACATGAAGCAGATTCCTGAGCACGATTGCCCACTCGACAGCGTCAAGTATAGATGGCAAGCAATCCAGTGAGCCACCAACAAGTTCCATGGCTGTTTCAAACAAGTCACTCAAGCCAACCAAAGCGGGACCACCAACTCCAATCGATTGACAGCAGCTTTGAAGCTCTATCATGCACTTGAGAAGAAGACCTACACTCATCTCCAGTGCTATCATGTGCTTTCACCCTTGCCGAAATGGCTCAGCTACTGCGAACAACTCAAGCAAAAGAAGAGCAAGCTCCTCTCTGATTCCAAGAAGCTTGATCTCCCCTCCGATGTCAGTGTCCCCCAATCTGAGGCTGCAAGTGATGCCACCACCACCAATGCCAGAGAACCTATTCGTCCGATTGGAAACAAGAAGGCTAAAGATGCTCGCGCCGAGGAGCTGAAGGACACCAAGTGGAAGCAAGACTTGGTGAAGGTACAGCGCGATCTGGCTAACCAGTCACAGGCCCAGATTGCCATCCTCGCCGAGCAGAAGGAGGCGGTAATCTCGATGGCTGAAGAAGCGGTAATGATGGTTGATCCCACGACTATTCCGGAGGCGCGGCGACCTTTTTTTGAGTGGAAGCAAAACAAGACCATGGATAAAATGCGAAAGGAACAACAGAAGGAAAAGGAGGAGGAAGAAAAAAAGACGAAGGAAGAGGAAGAAAAAAAGAAGAAGGAAGAAGAAGAGAAAAAGAAGAGGGGAGAAGCCAAAAAAGAAGGAAAAACCAACAAACAAGTCAACCAGAAGCAAAAGCCAAAAAAAACAATCGCACAAGTGAAGATTGCCGCAGCAAAAACCCGCGCTGTTCAATCAAGATCAAAGCAAAAGGAGATCAAAATTCAGACCAATTCTTCCGATGAAAGCAATAAAGAAGATAGCGAGGGGGAGGGAGAAACTGAACCAGAAGAAGAAGTTGAAGGAGAAACTGAAGAAAGCGAAGATGAAGAATAAAAAAAATTTAGTGTTGTAGTTATTCCGCTCGTTGTAGTTACTTGGCTCATTGTAGTTACTCCGTTCGTTGTAGTTACTCAATTTATCTCATTGTTTTGTTCATCATTCCTTTCCGCCTCTTTCTCTTGATCGATCAAATCCAATGAATGTGTTCTCTCTCAAAATAGGTTGTGCGGTTGTGCTCTCTCAAAATAGGCTTGGCCTAAAGCTCAATAGAATCTTGTCTTTTTGCTTATCTTCGAAGTGATTTAAATTACAAAGGATAAAAAAACAAGAAAAGATTATAAGTTATTTTATTCCGAGCAACCTTTGATTGCCCAAAGGTGCTTGATGAGGTCGTTCTTCAGCTTGTGATGAGCTGTACTGTCACAGAGAGCAATGCAGTTGTTGACAAACTGCAAGAATTCAACCAAATCCGTTTGGGCGTGCTCTACTTTAGTTTTGGAGTTGTTGTACTCAAAATCTTCGGGTAATTGCCTTTCATCCTCCACAATCATGTTGTGGAGGATGATACAAGTCTTCATAATCCGGTGTAGCTTTTCTTTATTCCAACCTCTTGCCGGCTGCGCCACAATCGCAAAACGGGCCTGAAGGACGCCAAAAGCTCTTTCAACGTCCTTTTGCAAGGCCTCCTGCAACTTTGCAAAGTGCTACATGCAGAAACAGGCATCAGAAATGATATGAAGCGAGAAAAATTGATTGGACTGACCTTCTGTTCCAGCCCTTGTGGCTGAGAAATGGTTTTCACAATTTTTGCGTAGTCCGGGTATATCCCATCAGCCAAGAAGTATGTTTGATTGTATTCATTGCCGTTGATAGTGAACAAACACCTGGGAGTAACACCATTGAGAAGATTCATGAAAATCGGAGACATATCAAGCACATTGATATCGTTGTGCGAACCGGGGAGCCCAAAAAAGGCATGCCAGAACCACAAATCTTGTGATACAACAGCCTCAAGGACAAGTGTGGGAACCTGTAGTTGATGATAAAAAAGAAATTCAATTGATAATAAATCACATCATGATCTAAAAGCAAAGAGGGGCATACCTTGTCCTTGCCTTGGTGCGTGCCTTTCTATCCTGCTGGGCAGTTTTTCCACTCCCAGTGCATACAATCCAGCGATCCAAGCATTCCGGGAAAGCCACGCTTCTTGTTTATTGTTAATATACGTCTGACATCTTCTTCAGTTGGAGATTGGAGATATTCTTTGGAGTAGAGCTGAATGATCGCAATGCAGAACTTATCCAGGCTTTCAAGAGAAGTACTCTCAGCAATGCGAAGATACTCGTCATTAGTGTCAGCGGAGCCTCCGTAGGCAAGCATGCGGAGGGCAGAAGTGATTTTCTGGATTGGCCGTAATCCCGGCTTGCCAAGTGCATCGTTCTTCTGCACAAAATAACGATTGTGTCCTTCGACATCATGCACGATTCGCAAGAAGAGAGACTGTTGCATTTGGAATCGTCGCCAGAAGAGGTCAGCTGGGTACGTAGGTGATTCAGCAAAATAGTCTTTGAACAACTGCTGATAACCCGATTCAAAGTCACGAGCTAGGTTGGCTGAGCGACCCTTGATTGACCCTCCGTGAGTTGGAGCTGGTTTGACATCCTCGTCCTCGGCGAGTAAAACGCTTGCTGCTTTGGCTACCGCCATCTGGATTCGGCTGGTATTCGCAAGGATCTCGGCCTGTGATCGGAGGATGTTTTTGATTAGTGATTTGCGGTCCATCATGGTCGTTCTCTTCAACAGGATCGCGGTGGTTCTCTTCAACAAGTGTGCAATGATCAAAGATTTTGATGTCCGGTGGCCGGGGACGATTCAGGAAGCCGGGGAATTCGAGGTTCAGGGGGATTTACAGCCTGATTTACCTTCCCTGCAGTGGCTGCCGCATGTCACACCAGCTTCAAAATCAAAACCCGCGAGTGTATTCGCGCGGTTTACATCCTCAATTTTACACTCGCGGGTGGAGATGCTCTTACCTTGAATTTGGTGAACTCCGGCGGCTGTTCTGATTGATATGGATGGGATGGGTCTGACTGAAATTTCACCAGATTCCTCTGTTCTGGTGGCTATTTCTGATGAGTTCTGAGCCACCTTGCCGTTGTGGTATTCCAAATCTGTTTCAAGTATCAAATTACATTTGGTGGTGTTCCTTAGTAGGACACCTGCCAAAATGAGTGCACAGTAGCACACCCCATTCCTGGGGTGTGCTACTGCCATGCAGCTCCCCATGTGCTCTTGACAGGTTTTTCTGCCCTCTGTAAAATTTTGGCAGGGCTTGGGCACTGCAGTGAGGAGTTATGATTTTTTTTTTGCTATTTTTGCAAAAATTACATATCTGATCACTGCCTTTTGGTATTTTCATTTTTGACTTCCAACTACCAAAATGCGCGCAGGTCAATTTTTGGTCCGCACGACCCAGACCCAACGTCAGGGAGCATTTCTTGCAACAACGCTGAAACAAATGCAATACAAGAAATGTATATGGTAAAAGTTTCACATTGAAGATGCATACCTACATGTCTTATTTTTTGTTTTTAGCTGTTACCCTGTATATAGTGGCTAAAAACAAAAATTTAGGCCCCGTTTGGGGGCCATATTATACGTGATAAATGGGCTTATTTATCACGCGCGACCCCCAGGGGGTCAAAGTTTTTGGTGGAGACGGGGGGCAAACTTTGGGTCGCGCGTGATAAATTTGCACATTTATCACGTATAACATGGCAGCCAAATGGGGCCTTAGACATGTAGGTATGTATCTTCAATGTGAAACATTTACCATATACATTTCTTGTATTGCATTTGTTTCAGCGTTGCTCCCAACATAAACCATGTTTGGTAGTTGGAAGTCAAAATTTAGGTAGTTGATTAATCAAGACCCTATATTCATTCACTTACACTCAAGGAAGATTGGTTACTAAGAAATTGGAATTTGAGGACACCTTATCATAAGGATATAAACTACTGGATACCGTGAATTCTATAAAATTAGGGAGTTGAAAAATCGACTCCCAGGAATTAATAAATCGACTCCCAAACGTCGTTTACGTCGCGCGGACCGTCTCGCGATGTCTTCCCCGGGTCCGCGCGACCTCGCGCGGCCCCAAAAGCATTTTGGGAGTTGATTTATTAATTCCCCTCTGGAGGATGGGAGTCGATACATTAATTTAACAAAAAATGATGGAATATACAAAAAAAATTATATCTTGTCACTGTTGCACCCAAAATGTCAGCTAACTGCTAACCCAGCAGGCGCAGCAACTGACAAACCCGCGCTTGAGCGCGGGCCAGGCGGACTCTAACCGTGCGGCAATAGATAGTCTGCAACAGATGAGTGATTGTTTTCAAGTAAGCATGTTACGGATCGACAAATCCGTAGTACTATATGTAGAGAAACCTCCGTATCGGAGGATTCCTCAGTTCAGATTTTACCAAGCCCGTCTACCTTGTAGCCTTCGATACCTTTGAACACTATGACCGGGGCTTTTTCTGGATTCTTTTCTCTAACTAACTTTCTTTTTCCTTTACAGCTCGACCTCGCCTATACCCGGTAAGTTCGAGCTTCCTCCTTTTATCTCATCCGCTCGACCTTCGCGTAGGAGTCATTAGACTTTGGTTGCTGTGTTCAACCTGCCCCTCTAGATAAGAGGCGTGGTATTTATCCTCCGGCTCATTCAGCAGAGTAGATCCAGAGCTCAGCTCCGACTGTACCGTTGTGTCTACCGGCCTTAGCCGTGATTCTCATTCAGAGCGCTGTCACTGAAGAGACGCGCCCTGACACAAAAGCCCTAAAATTTTTGAAGCAATATAAATACACTCTTTGGAGAATATTGTGAGCTTCACGGCATTATTACTCCTCAGGGAGACCCTGTGTAGCCGGGGGGCGGATTTGGCAGATTTCCTACTAAGGCAAACCCCCAAAACCTTATCTACAGTGCTCCAAATGGCCCCAAATTTTTTTAGCTATAGAAATACACTCTTTAGAGAATATTTTGAGCTTCACGGCATTAGTACTTCTCAGGGAGACCCTGTGTAGCTGGGGGGCGGATTTGGCAAATTTCCTACTAAGGCAAACCCCCAAAACCTTATCTACGGTGCTCCAAACGGCCCCACTTTTTTTCTGCTATAAGAATACACTCTCTAGAAAACATTATAAGCTCCAAGGAGGTATTATACATCAGGCACACCTTCTATTGACCGTGGTGTAGCGTAGCGCAGCGCAAATGCGCTATTTTTTAGCGTAGCGTGAGCGCAATCGCGCGCATCTGCGCTAAAGCTACGCGCACAGGGTGAAAAGCTAATTTAGCTTATAGTGTAGTGTTAGCGCAGATACCTGTGATTGCCCTAATGCTACACAAAAAAAATAGTGCATTTGCGCTGTGCTACGCTACACCACGGTCAATAGAAGGTGTGCCTGATGTATAATACCTCCTTCGAGCTTATAATGTTTCTTAGAGAGTGTATTCTTATAGCAGAAAAAAAGTGGGGCCGTTTGGAGCACCGTAGATAAAGTTTTGGGGGTTTGCCTTAGTAGGAAATCTGCTAAATCCGCCCCCCAGCTACACAGGGTCTGCCTGAGAAGTACTAATGCCGTGAAGCTCAAAATATTCTCTGAAGAGTGTATTCTTATAGCTAAAAATGTTTGGGGCCGTTTGGAGCACTGTAGATAAGGTTTTGGGGGTTTGCCTTAGTAGGAAATCTGCCAAATCCGCCCCCCGGCTACACAGGGTCTCCCTGAGGAGTAATAATGCCGTGAGACCTAACATATGCTTTAAAGAGTGTAATCTTATAGCTAAGAAACTTTGCGGCTGTTTGGAGTACCGTAGATAAGGTTTTGGGGGTTTGCCTTAGTAGGAAATCTGCCAAATCCGCCCCCCAGCTACACAGGGTCTCCCTGAGGATTACTAATGCCGTGAGGCCTAACATATGTTTTAAAGAGTGTAATATTATAGCTAAGAAACTTTGGGGCTGTTTGGAGTACCGTAGATAAGATTTCAGGGGTTTGCCTTAGTAGGAAATCCGCCAAATCTGCCCCCGGCTACACAGGGTCTCCCTGAGGAGTACTAATGCTGTGAAGCTCACAGTATTCTCTAAAGAGTGTATTTATATTGCTGTAAAATCTTCAGGGCTTTTGGGTACAACAGTGACAAGATATATATTTTTTTGTATATTCTGTCATTTTTTGTTAAAGGGAGTTGAAAAATCAACTCCCATAAATTAATTTATCGACTCCCAAAACGTGTTTACGTCGCGGGGACCGTCTCACGACGTCCACCCCGGGTCCGCGGGACCAAATTTTGATGCGCGCGGATTTTGGGAGTCAGAAAATTAATTCCTCTACCCAGAATGGGAGTCGGAATTTTAATTTCACAAAAAATGCCCAAAAATAAAGAAAAATTCATACCTCCTTGCTGGCGCGCCCAAAGCCCCCCAAAATTTTACAGCAGTCAGAAAGTGCTCTTAAGAGCACATGGTGAGCTGCATGGCAGTAGAAAACCCCCAGGAAATGGGTGTGCTACTGTGGCTCTAATTTTGGGGATTTCCTACTAAGGAAATCCGCCAAAGCATTGGCTATGGTGCCCCAAAGTTTTACAGTGGGCAGAAATGCCGCTGAAAAGCACCTTGTGAGCTTCTTGGCAGTATCACACCCCAGGCAAGTCACGTGCAACTGGGGGCCTAATTTGGCCAATTTCCTACTAAGGATATCCGCCAGAACCAGCTACTGTGCTGCAAAGTGCACCCAATTTTTGATCATCAAGTTAAATAATCTGTACTAAAACATTTAGCTGCAAGGCAGTAGCCCACCAACAGGAATAATTTTGAGTCAGCTGGGGCTTTTGGTCATATCTACTACTAATTGCCTCTGCCATAGTTATTAGTCCCTCTGCCACAGTTGTTGGTCCCTCTGCCACAGTAATTTGTCCCTCTGAAACAGTTAGTAGTCCCTCTGCCAAATTGAATAGTGCCTCTGACACAGTTATTAGTCCCTCTGCCACAGTTATCAGTCCCCCTGCCACAGTTATTGGTCACTCCACCAGCTATTAGTCCCTCTGCCTATTAAATGTGGCAGAGGGACTAATATCTGTGGCAGACACACTATTAACTGTGGTTGAGGGACTAATAACTGTGGCGGAGGGACTAATAACTGTGGCGGAGGGACTAATAACTGTGGCGGGGGACTATTAAATTTGACAGAGGGACTACTAACTGTGGCATAGGGACAAATTACTGTGGCAGAGGGACCAATAACTGTGGCGGAGGGACTAATAACTATGGCGGAGGCAATTAGTCGTAGATATGACCAAAAGCCCTAGCTGACTCAAAATTATTCCTGTTGGTGGGTTACTGCCTTGCAGCTAAACGTTTTAGTACAGATGATTTAACTTGATGATCAAAAATTTGGTGCACTTTGCAGCACAGTAGCTGGTTCTGGTGGATATCCTTAGTAGGAAATCGGCCAAATTAGGCCCCCAGTTGCACGTGACTTGCCTGGGGTGTGATACTGCCAAGAAGCTCACAAGGTGCTTTTCAGCGGTATTTCTGCCCACTGTAAAACTTTGGGGGGCTTTGGGGCATAGCTGGTTCTGGCGGATTTCCTTGGTAGGAAATCCGCCAAATTAGACCCCCAGTTGCACGTGACTTGCCTGGGGTGTGCTACTTCCAAGAAACTCACAAGGTGCTTTCCAGCGGTATTCCTGCCCACTGTAAAATTTTGGGGGGCTTTGGGGCACCATAGCTAATGCTTTGGCGGAATTCCTTAGTAGGAAATCCCCAAAATTAGACCCACAGTAGCACACCCATTTCCTGGGGTGTGCTACTGCCGTGCAGCTCACCATGTGCTCTTAAGAGAACTTTCTGACTGCTGTAAAATTTTGGGGGGCTTTGGGCGCCCCAGTGAGGAGGTATAAATTTTTCTTTATTTTTGGGCATTTTTTGTGAAATTAAAATTCCGACTCCCATTCTGGGTAGCGGAATTAATTTTCCGACTCCCAAAATCCGCGCGCGTAAAAATTTGATCCTGCGGACCCGGGGTGGACGTCGTGAGACGGTCCCCGCGACGTAAACACATTTTGGGAGTCAACAAATTAATTTGTGGGAGTCGATTTTTCAACTCCCTTCACTGCAAAAAAAACTGTGTCAACTGTGAGCAGTTGACATGTGGTAACTCTGAGGAAGCTTGTGGTGTTACACCAGCCTTACTCAAGGTTTGACTCAACCCAAGCTTTAATGCACAGTCACTGTGCACCTTGCACAGTGACTGTGCCAACAAAGACACTTGTGCATTCAGGTGGAGTTACAATGGCAGCTTGGCTTGAGTTCTCTGCATGTCAACTGAAAGCAGTTGACCAAGTTTTTTTTGCAGTGCTTGTTAAATTAATGTATCAACTCCCATCCTCCAGAGGGGAATTAATGAATCAACTCCCAAAATGCTTTTGGGGCCGCGCGAGGTCGCGCGGACCCGGGGGAGACGTCCCGAGACGGTTTGCGCGACGTAAACGAAGTTTGGGAGTCGATTTATTAATTCCTGGGAGTCGATTTTTCAACTCCCTAAAATTAACCTGTGGTACATGAAAAATGGATAGGCTGGCCCACAAGAATGTGCAGCATCAAATTGACTGAACACCAATTCAAATGTAGAGCTATTGATTCATGCGCAGAAAAATTGTTAGTCCAATTTCAAAATAAGAGGGTTGGCTGAGGACATTTGTGGTAGCGAAATGATTTTTAGCAGCCTGTAAGTGAATTTTTGGGAAATGTGTAACTGTGTGCACAGAGTGGTTCAGTCAGAGGGAAATATTGTTCAGGTACGCGACTGATAAGTGTACGAACCCAGCTTGATCCCAAGTAGTCAGGTTTGGATTGGTGTAAGCGTTAATGTGCTTGTTGATGTACTGATGTGTTTGGTAAGATAATGGACGTTAGGACAACACCCTTGCTGTGAATTTGGAATGAGCAGTAGGATGAGCGTACACTTTCAGTTGGAAAATTCTTCGGTGAACAACCAATGTTCTCTTGTCCTTGTTTCTGGTACACCCGCACGTAATCAACTAGCATTCGAGCTGGTGTCGGCAGATGTGCAACATCGACCGTCTGGAATGCTTCAGAAATAGCCAGCTAAAGAAAGACGTGGATAAGCCTCGCTAGTTCATGATTGTCTCATGCTAGGTGAGCTCAAATCACGTACGTTCAGAATAATATACATAGGTTCTTCGCTAACAACTCGCTGCGAAATCTGAACGTTTGGATTGGGTCCAACAGCCGATGAGGCCATGCTCCATGTTGCAGTATCTCCAACTGACCAGGTAATCGAGCCTTTAGGACCTGTCGTATATTCAAATCCAAACTTCGCGGTCGAGAGAGAAAAGACGATCGGGGATTAACAATGCGTGGCGCATTCCACGGATGTTGAGAAAAAACAAGACAATGAGTCTAGGAATTTCAACCCACTGTTTGAAATTTACCGCCGGTAGCTTCATATGCAGTTTGATCAGTTGTCGAAACAACGGACACGGCTTCTTGATAAATCCCGCCCTTATAGGTGTTAATGGCGGAACTGCCAAAGTTATCAAATGGTTAGAGTATGAGCAAAGTGTTTTGCGTCATTCAACTGCATAGAAGCTCGTCGGTGAGAGGAAAAGAGCTTACGTTCGCGGATTATAAACTGTCGCTCCATCCTCTTTCCAATTGTATCCGTCATCGAATGGTGCGAATTGTACGGATTGTGAGGCTTGTCCAATATTCACACCGCTGCCGGGCGCCGTGATTTGTGCTTCGATAATGTCGATCTCTGGGGATCCCCTGCCGGCTTTTACGCTAGGCCCTGGATGGTCGCCACCTGGACAAGTACAAGAAGACAACTTTTGTCCGGGGAGGAACGACAACGACCCTCCACCCGGCGCACGCAAAGCAGCTGCTGGTCCTGTTCGAGCTACGTTAGTTTGGTTTTGTAAAGTCCCGAGGTCACAAGAGTTGTAAGAGCTATACTCAAACGTCAGATGATATTGCATTTGATGGTACTGTCGCGCGCTTAAAATCTCTGTGTTGTACTTACTAAGGCCACGTTCCATCTGTTGTTGCGCCATAACCAGCTCTTCCGAGGTTGCCCATTGTCCAAGCTCCTGGCCAGAAACCAGAAATTCTGGGTGATCCAGGCAAGCTGATCGAAACCTCGATGTAACCTCCAGTGAAACAAAATTTGTTCCATGATTGAAGCATTCCTGACCGGTAGTTCAGGTCGTGGATCATTTCCTTAGTGAGGGTAATGTTCAGGTTGCCGTTGTTTGTCGTGATGGCGTCTGCACATCAATTAATGATGCTACATTAGTAGACACCTCAAATTTCCACCGATGCAAAACCTGAAGGAGTGACTTGAAATGACTGCATACCGGGGTCAAACCATTCCAAGTTACCTGTTTTTGACAAGAGACGCATGAGTTTCCAAAATCAACTATGTAGAAGCAACCCTTGAATAACAATCTTACCAGTGGCCCAATAATGCAAGTCGACAGCTTCCCAGTAAGGGTCATCCCCCGGCCAGAAAGTGCGACCGTCCGTTGAGAACTCGTCAGAGAAAACCAAATTATACTGTGTTCCGTCGAAGCCTTTCCGGCTCATGACGCTTTCGGGTGTCGTGGGATCTATGACACCCGCGAGGTTGTGTATGAGAGGCACTTGACCCGAGCCATTGATCCCTCCCAAATTATATCCGCCACTGTTGACGGCAAGTTGTTTGGTTGCACGGTGAGAGCCTAAGTAAGTGATAACTGGAAGGACTCCGAAAATGGTCACCAGGGCTAATGCGAGCAACAACACAGCTCCCATATTCAAAATGCCTCTCATCGAGAAGAAATTGCCACAGACAAGTACGGATTTCTTCTTTGGTGAGCCATTCAGGTTGCCATCGTCATCATCACCCTCGTCATTGTGCAGCTCATCTTCCAGCTCTGCATCGAAATCTTGATAATCTTCCATGTAGGAGCGGCGGCTAACTCTGCGAGGGTCAATTTGGCTGCCTCTGAAGGATGGGTACGAGCTTGCGGCTGATGTTGGCCTTTGATTGGAACCAAGCAAATAGGACGCGCTCGAAAGGTAGTTTTGATCACTGTAAATGGCGTTCATGACGGACGCGCGGTTGTCGGCGGGGGCCCAGTTCGCCTTCTCGTCACTCATTTCCCCGGCAAGCGAAGTTTCCGATGCTTCGTCAAGTTGGGACGCTTCTGAAGAGGAAAAGCAAGAGTGAGGGTCAAGAACAATTAGCTAGTCAGTTCCACTCTCCGTCACATACTCCCCTCGAAGACATTTGCAAACTTGAAGATAGATGGATGCCATCTGAAGCCATCTTGAACGCCTTTCCAATTAAAACAATAGCCTGGTGATCTACGCTTGTAAGTTGACTCCTATGGTTCAGAGCCCAGAGTTTACTTGATTCGACACCGAAGACGGTGTGGTTCGCAATTCGGTTGGCGAGATGGGCCTGACTGAACGCAATAAATATTTGAACGAGTTGTGTTGCTCTAGGAGCGTGGCTGGAAAATATTTTCGTGAATAAATAAAGATACGAATCACCTTTCAGATGCTGCTTAGCCTCTCCGATCATCCTTTAGCAGGAAGGCGACAGCTCTAGGCTCAGCCCGCATCAGGCAGGTACGGTGATCGGACTGGCACCATACAAGGCGGATGTCCGAGCTCCAGGGTCTCATTCACGAGAGGAATCCCCAGTTTCCATTTCCGGACTGCTTCCTTATAACCCGCTCGGACTCGGGCTTCCAGGTCGCAATCTCATCACCCCAGCTTGTGGGTTGGAAAACGGCCGAGCGCTAACTTAACAAAGTCCCTCCTCTGGGGGCTGAGTGGAGAGCAGAGTGAACCCGACCGCAGGGAGGGACTTGGACCTCAGGTGGGGGTGCTCGCCTGAGAACATCTCGGAAACTCTCGTTGGCGCTCAAAGGCCTGTAGCTCGCTCTTTTTGCGGGCTACATAATGGATGGATGTGCATGCATCTTGTCTGTCTTTCTATCGACTCCGATTTTGAAGAGAGCCACTCGAACAAAAAACCAGAGGATAATAAAGAGAAAAGAAGCTTTCCCCGCTTGGACCTGCGGGGCCAGGCACCGCACAAGAAGAGGGTGGTCTTGAGGCTTGCCACCTTTTTCAAAAGTTGATTGAAACAAGGGACTTGTTGTGTGACGACCTTTCTCGTACCTCTACTCTGTTTTCTCTTTTCGCAATTACATTCCCATCTGTCTTTCGACGGTTGAGAGTTAGCCTTCGAGCAGTCCATGTTATCGCGAAATTTAACATCAGTGCACTGGTGCTGAATTTCGACGAAATTCTTGCACATCAAGACTCAGTGCCACATGAGAATTGTACGGGTCAACAGAAGGCCACCAAATAAACAAGGGGAGAATGTTGCTATTACACCGGGGGTTCGTTCAGTGGAACATAAATTTAACCTACGCTACCTACATAATTAACCCTAGAACCCTAGGTAAAAAAGTGGCCACTGTACAGTATTCCGGAGTTGAGTTGCTCATGCATGAAACGGACATGTATTCCTCATGAGACATATGGTTAATATCTGCTCCGAATAATTTCTGTTTGCTTGTCTTGGCATATGAGCTGGTATGCCCCTCTTGCTTGATTTTGGAAGTTACCAAGAAGTCTTCTCAAGTGTTCACTTTTCGAAAGTGTGCGGGCTGCGAGGGCATTGGAGTTTTTTCCAGGTTTTGTCTGGCCCAGGCGGGGGTTTAATCCTGCTCCGATCGATTGGTCATCGAAAAAAAGTGAAACAGGGAAGATTACATACATCCTCCACTCCTAACTAACTTCTCCGAGCCCACTCACCACCAGCTACATCCTCAAACAGCCAGCGCGTCGATCTCCCTCGAAAGGATGTCCCAGCAAGACGAACAGCCAGTCACATCGGTTAGCACTTCCTCTTCACAGCTAGCCAAATCATCCAACCAGAGGGGGGGGGGGTCTCGACATAAGCTAACAATCACTCCTATCGTCATCGGCTTCCAATGCATTCCTTCGCTCCCCATCCTCTTTCCCTCTTTCTCTCGCTCGCCCTCAATCTGATCCGCCGATCGATCTCGCCCTGTAGGATGTTGCCCCCGACCATGACCCAGACTACCAACCATTGGTACAATTGACTGCAGTTCAGTGCTCTTACACTAGCTTATCTCCGATCAACCTCTCATTCGCTTCCAGTCTGCGTTAACCTCGCTCTTATCCTATCCTTCCGTTTCCGCCCATTTCCTTGCTCCGGATCTCGTTTAGGTCGAAACCAAAACACACGAAGAGAATGAGGATGTCTTTTTCAAACTGTCTGTCTTGATTCCTGATATTTCAAGCCCTAAGACCTCTGCTATCTCCACTCCTTCGGATCGCTGAACTTGTGTGCTTTTGTCCAGACGTGCCAAGCTCTTCAGATTCGACAAGACGGCTTCGGAGTGGAAGGAAAGAGGGACGGGTGAACTGAAGCTACTACAAGATAATGTTCAGTGTTTCTTAACCTATCTTCGGAGTTATAGAACATTCAATATTATGAATCTAACATATGAATCGATCGACTGCGATGGCCCTACTATTCCATGTTCTGGATGCAGACCTCAAACAAAATTAGATTGGTGATGCGCCGAGATAAGACGCTCAAAGTCTGTGCAAACCATTTCAGTTGAGTCTAAACAGTCCATTCTGACCACTTTTCTACCGATCGGATGTCGTCAACGGTGAAAGGAAAATACTGAATCTGCTTGTTTATTTTTTGTAATTAGTTGCCCCCGATATGGTCTTAGCTCCCAACGTGGGCTCCGATCGATCATGGGTCTACAACACTACTGCTGACATGAGTGACGAGGGTGTGTCAGCAGAAACACTAGCGATCCGGTTCGGTAACTCGGAGAGTCAGTTTCCATCCATATTGCCATTGAACTAGTCATCGTCGGTTACATGAACTGACGCATGATCAAAACAATTACTTTCCATTATGGGTCAAAAAATCAATTGGATATATTGTTGGCAACAGATGCAAACGCATTCAAGGCGAAGTTTGAGGAGGCGCAGAAGATTAACGCGGGTCTGACAAAGGAGTCGTCGGCTACCACGAGTACCGACCCCGTTGGAGACGAGAGTACTTCGACTAAGAAGGAAGAGAGTGGAGCAGGCCAGACGGAAGCAGCCAAGAAAGATGAGGACAAGAAGTCTGAAGCCACCGAGTCCAAACCTGAACCGGCCGTCGTCCAGTCCGATGCTACTGCTGATGCAGTCGCCGATACTACCGCCACGGAAACTAAAAAGACCGAAGAAACCGACAAAGCGGAATCGAAGGATGATGCCCAGAAAGAATAGATAATCTTTCGCCTTTGTTTTCTTCTTCTTCTCTGCTCTCAAACAGAAGTCCGGGTTTCTCTTGCCTCCCATCTCTTGAGAATGGTGGAGGAACACCCCAGAGAAAAAAACCTGTCGTTTTCCTTTTTTTTCTTTCCTCCAAATGATTGATAAAAAATAAATTGAAGGGAATTATAACAACTGAGGAGAAGTCTACATCACACACAACTGTTCTTTGTCTTTTGCTGCTAATCTCCTTCGCTTTCATCTGTCCTCTCATTGGGTCTTTTTCAAAGCAAAGAAAAAAAAACTGAACTAAAGAAAACCAAAACATGGATTAATATAAATTACACACACAAATGCGTCCTCAAAAAACTTCTATCAATGGTACACACACTCATTATTAAGCTCCGGAGGCAGCTATGCAGTTTTTCAGAGAACAAAAGCCAAACACTGAAGTCTTGCGTGGGAAGTCAGGATCAATTCCTGTGAGATATCTTGATTGTTGCTAATGTCCACATAGACTTACTGGTCAACTTCCAAGCCCATCGCCATCTCAACATACCCCAAGAGGTATGTTAAAAGACGGCAGATACGGTAATACTTTATCAAAACTAAGATAAAATACAAAAACTGACCAGGGACACATCAATTTTGGCAGCTTGACCAGGAGATCCAAATCAGAAACACTCATAAAATGTGTATGTATCTAGGCGTAATTTTTGAATTTGATTGTGCAAAGTAGTGCATCAATTTTAATCTCATACATACTGCAAGCCAATAAGATTACATGAGGAAGGTGACTTTGCATGTATGGTTCCTTCTGCCTCTTAAGGGTTTCATAACCAAACATTATTTTTTTTACCTGTGGATTATTGTGCCAGTGGGCCAACCATTTATATCAGCTCTTTTGCCAATTTTCCTGCTCAAAACATGGGTCATCAACCTGAGTTCAAAGTCCCCATGTTTTGTGTTTGTGTAAGGTTTGGAAATAGCAAGACATGTATTGAATTCTGATGGTGATTGGATACAGCTTGGCAGTCAGACTAGGTTTGGGAACTGTTTTCTTTGAACTCATCAAATACATCTGCGGCCCAACCCAAATTTTTCAGTATTCTTGATTTTTTTTTTTTTTTTCTCTTTGCTATGTAATCATAATTCTTGTTTCATGTGTCTCATTGTCCCCTAAAGGCCCTATGGGCAAACAAATTGAGCCCCAGGAGTCCTCCTTGTCCCTCAAAAATACCAAAATGGTGTACTGAGAATTACAGGGCACACACTGTACATGTCTAGGCCTTGTCTGCCTAAACACTGCTGTTGGTTTCCATTGGTTATGAAAGCCAACTGTAGATATTTTTCTTGCAACAAGCTGAAGGAGCAGGCCTTGTTTATTTTAGCCACAAAAATTTTGAAATCTGCCTTGTTTAAATCTGCCTCATTTTGAACCCCTTGAAGAAGTATACACATTCTGAAAAGGGAATCCTACATAACCTGAGTGCAAATCCCAAATGGAGAGAAAATTTAAACTCATTCCCTCTTACCATAATTATGGCTCCTTCATGCTCAAGATTCATGTTCAAGTCTTCTGCACACACAAATTCTTCTGATCATTCATGTTCAAGTCTTCTGATCTAGTGATTAGGTTTACTTGATCCCCAAGCTTTCACCAACAATCAAAATGTTTTGAGAATTATAATTTCTGACCTCTGTGTAAACACATACCATGTACTATGTAGGTTAATCTGAACCCTTGTAATTTGTGCTTTCTTTTTAGGTGCACAGAAGTGAAAGGGAAGTGTATGAATCAAGAGAGTACTCACCACTTGCCCTGAAACTTGTTCCCCTTGGGACAAGTTATAATATGGAGAGTGTATCTTAGCCTTGCCAACAATGGAGTTTTTTCATGAATCATGATTTTGATCTGGTTTGAATTTAGTGTGCATTTTCTGAGGGGCTAGCTGGATGAATTTTTCACACAACCGTGTGCGTTTACAATTTTGTGACACATACATCACCACACACCCAAGTGATGCTGAGCTGAGTTCCCAGGTAAAACCAGCATATTTGGTGAAACATTTGAAAATTTGTATAAAAAAATTACCCATGTGTAAACACATCCTTTCGTGGTTATGGTCTGAATTGACTCAAAACACCTGGCTAGTCTGGTGTTCCCTTGAGCTTGTCCCAAACTTCCAACTCTCTTGTGTTGCCTGTCTGCAACCTGCTAGATCACAAGGTGGTCATGGTGGGTGAGCTAGAAATTTTCCATCCTTTAATTCAAAAAAACATCAAGGGGATAGCCAGTGAATGATGCTAGCTCAGTTCAAAATAAAATCACATTTTAACACCAAGGACTCATTCTTACGGCACCATTAAATACAAAAGATATAATTATCCACTAAGTGAATTTTTTCCCACACATCAATACATATCTCAAGTGATTCAAGCAGAAAAACTATTAATTGAATTTGTGCACTTTGATAACATAGGTACATATAAAAATCCACAAATTTTTTTTTTCACATATTTTGAGCTGTGTGGAAGACATGATAACCACATGATCAATGAAAATGTATTATTATATCAATAAAAACCTGGTTTCTGCTAAGAAGTTTCAATTTCTTTGCAATGCAGATATATATTGCATCAAGCCTGTCTGTGCACATGCACAAGTTTGGGGGTAAAGAAGCCCAATCCAGCTTTGATGAGCCCAAAGCGCGCGTGGCACACCCAAAAATCTGCTTGACACACGGCCAAGCTTGCCAGGTTTGGCACAAAGCCCTGCTGGGCCGAGGCAAAGAAAGGGTGCTACGCCTGCCAAAGATTGCGGCCATCAAGGGGAGAAGTTTCCCTCCTCAATGGTTGGTCAACAAACAGGTCATCAAGAAGAGAAACTTAGCCTTTGTGATGGTCAATACAGGCAACGGTGGGCCAGCTACGCTAACCGTAGCGTTAGCGTGGCGTAGCGTAGCGTAGCGGAATTCCGCTAAATTTTAGCGTAGCGTTAGCGGAATTGCGCCTTCTCTGCGCTAACGCTAGGCGCAAAGGGTGCGCAGCTAATTTAGCTGTTAGCGTAGCGTTAGCGCAGATGCGCGCAATTGCGCTAACTCTACACACGCAGGGCGCAAAAGAGCGCGCGCTACGGTGCGCCACAGTGCTGTTAGCTGAAAAAAAGGCCTTTTTTTCCGCTAAAAGCGCTGTAGCGTAGTGACTGTAGCGGCGCGCTAACGCTAACAAACAATTGGCGCGCTGTTAGCGCCGCTGAAACGTAGCGCAGCGTAGCGGCGCTAACAGCGCGCTAACGCTACTCAAAATGGGCGGGCGCTTTTTGCCGCTACGCTAACGCTAAGTGGCCCTGTAGCGTAGTGTAGCGTAGAGGCCCACCGTTGATACAGGTATTGTCCACCAAGAAGTAGTTCCCCCTTGATGACCGTTTTGCAGAACAGCCATTGAGAAGGAGAAATTCTCTCCTCCTCAAAACTAGCATGTGTATTGGCCCTCAATAGTCATACACACACCAGTCTAGATATACTAGATACTGATGTTAATGCGATGATCCCATCTTCCCAGAGCTTGTTGTGTTCCAAGCGGGACTTGGGCATGTGCCAAGCTTGGTCAGTTGCCCAACCTCCTCAATCAAGATTCCTGGGCAAATCCCAAACCCCCAGTGGCGCTTGGCCAAGCGGGACTGGGGCATGTGCCCAGACGTGCTTGATGTAATATACATGGTTTCTAGGATAGTTACAACTAGACTTCAGAGGCGGCTTCGCCGCCTTTACTAAAATCAAATGGATAGATGTCCATATGTAGATGTCCAATTTTCTATGCCATGGATTGCCTTTTAGATTTCTATTTCAAACACAACTTTGATAATTTTTGATAGCTCACCTGCTCTTTATCAGTCTTTTTGGTAAGGACTGCAGGAACTGTTACTCTGAAGACACCCTGTAAGTGGTTTTTTTCTAAGGATTGGATTCCAGCTGGAATTTTGTGATGGAAGCTTGAGGTGTTGGCCCTGAAATTTATAGTGTTGGAACTTTATGGCACTGACATTGGGCCCTCAAAAACATGCAAATATTTGAGTTCTGGACCAGAGTCAATAAGGGCCATAGAGAACATTTTGAGATATATATTTACCAGGGCTGGATCTCTCCGCTACAAACAGCCCATGAGACTGTGGACAGGTTTTCAAAGAGGTTTTTTTGTCCAATCCTTGGGCAATCTGTAACATATGTGACTGAGAAGACTGTAAATTTGGTGAAGGGAATAATTACTTTTGTTGCTTTTCAAGTGTCCAGACAATGGCGGATAGTAGAGCCTTTATTGCAGACTTGCTCAAGAGTTGAGCTGGTTGAGATTGTCTGGAATAGAAACATATTGCATCTGAGACACAAGGTCCCAGTCCAATAATTTTGATTGCACCCAAATTGCTGCCAGAAGCAGTGGCATCTCAGTTTGATGCTTTTATGGTGAACTCCAAGAACACAGTCAAGCAACAGTCCACTTGAGACAAAATCAGTCAGACAAGGTATGTAATAATTTTCCTCAAGAACCCATGGATTTCCCCCCATTTCAGATCAAGTGAAAACCAAATTTTCTCATGTGGTGGTCTTGCAATCATAGTCCTACATCTTGTGTTGTGTGCGTTTGTTTGTTGGTTAAGGTCCAACCAAGATTCAAGGTATGCTGCAGTTTTGTTGGTTTTTTATAAAGTCAGATATGAGTGGTTGTGCCTTGTACCAATGTAGTTCTACCAATATGTATTAGTGCTTGCCTTTAGCAACAATTAGACTTATAGAAATGGTGTGCAATATTCACCGCATCTATGTCCAATGCAGTAGACAAAGATGTGATGCTTCCAGACCTCAAGGACTGGAAATACAACTGGTGCCATTTTAATCAATTCTTCCATCAAGTGCAACCAAAGCTGGATAACAGAACATCCATGTGAGATGTGCTTAGGGAACCACATCCAAAATTGTTTGAAAGTCCATTGTATTAATGTACATGCACAAATGTCAAGCGACAAAATAATGACAGAAAGCAAGGACAAAAGAATGGCAACAGATTGGGGAGGAAAAAAGTGTTGTACTATCTTAAAATAGAGCTCCTGTCAAGCGTTAGAGCATGCCTCCCAATTGTAGATCCAGTGAGGGCCAAAGGCATCTCACACAGTGGTCTGCAATTTTTTTTGTTGTTGCGTAGAGGTTTGCGGGTTGTGGTTGAACACAGAATAATTGAAATGGTCAAGTTGGGTTTTGTTTCAAGTTGATATGAACCTATTTCCAATGCAACTTCAGAAAAGTTCAGCATCAATTTAGCATAAAAATAAGCATAAATCCAACACAAAATTTGGTATCATTTCAGGGTAAAGTTCCACCAGAGATCTGAAAGGGTGATGGCACTTGTACTCAAGTGCTTAGCAAACTCCCCTGGTGATATAGTTGAATTGTTTTTTCTTCAATTCAGAGTAGTACTTTCCACATCAGAAGAAGTTACTTTTGGCTAAACCCACTTGCAGGGCAAACAGTGCCTTTATGACTTACAAGTAAGTCAAATGCTAAATTAGGTTGAATTATTCATCCCCAATTGAAAAAAGAAAAAAAAAAAAAAAAAAAAAAAAACAGATGTATGTACTTGCAGCCACTGTAAAGTGTTCCCACAGAAGATTCTCTGTGCAATTTGAACAGTCCAGGTTGGACTGAAGTAAGTGTTCAGTATGGGCTGAGTTGAAACCAAACTTTTTTTTCCAAGTTCCCTTTTCATCATGACATAGATTCAGGCCCTGTTTGGAGCCGATATAGTTGCATGGTATAATGTGGATTGTTGTGACATCTGATCAAGTTTTGGCGGGCCTGATCAAATGTCAGCCAAAAAACCACATATATTGCGTGGATTATATCAGCTCCAAATGGGCCCTGAGAATCTTATTTAGTTTCAACCTTGATTGAGTTAAATGCCTGCTTGTTAGATGGCCAATAGGGGGATATTGGATTAGCTTACTCTCTGATTATTAGCTAAATATGTTGTTTTTTTCACATGTGGCCCACATTGGCCACTTTGCAGGGATTTATTTTGCCACAGTCTAGGTTTCAGTTTGGTTTTGTGAGCAATTTGATGGGCCATCCATGGACATGAACTTTTTGTAAGCTGTGTGAACCCCTCTGCAGGCCAATGTGAGTTGATGTTTGGCCAAAGCTTCAAGGTGCATATCACAGAGATTTATGATCATTTGGATTTCAAGACTTTGATTGTACCTGTGATGATATTTCCATTGTCTAACTATTTAGATATCATTTCTTTTTTGATGCAGATATTGACATATCTTTGCTCTTACATATATCCCTTGTCTTGCATACAAAAGAAAGCCTTATTGTGTGTGTTTATCCCTTCCATATTAAATCAATATGTACTTTCCTAATCTTGATTACCCGGGGGCACGATCCCCGGGGAGCGCGGCATTGTGCGCCTCGTTAACTTGTTGCGGCTGATGTTGTGGGCGAGGCGCGAGTGTATGTATGTATGTTGTACAGTGATGCACAGCATGCATTGGCGTGTTAGTGCATGTCCGGCCGCCTGGCGGAGTGTACACGCTATGTATGTATGTACCAGCCCGGCTGGCCACACTACATAGGAAGCGGGAGCTGGGAAAGCCCTGCAGGCTCGACATGATACATAGTATATCCTGAACTTCTGCCGTCGCCAAGGCGTGGAGCCGTTGGCATGCCCACCAGCTGCTGGCATGGCTACTCGCTGCGAGCTGACTCCCAGCCCCACCGTATCCCCCGCTCGGCCTTCTTCCAGCTGGGCCTGCCCACGCCAGTCCGTCAGCGTCTGCAGGCAAATCTCCGATTGCTTGCTTAAAAACACCAGCCATGACGACCACCACCCCCGCGCTGCTCCTCCCCCCCAACGCTGCCCCTCCCTGCGCCAGCCTCCAGCAACACCAGCCCCCCCCTCCCACCAGCACCAGCCAGCCCTTCCTTCCGGCGACTGGCTCGCCCAGTCTCCATAATACCCAGCCCTTCCTGCCTGCCCCCAGCAACAACAGCCCCGGAGACTATCCCCAGGCAAGGACCATGATGATGTCGCAGGCCACCTCTCATCACTTTGATCACCATCTCCCCCAGCAACATCCCCCCCAGAACCACCATCGCCATGTCAGCAACGCCAGCAGCATCAGCTCGCTCGCCTCCAGCCACTCCCACTACGACCCCGCCCAATACCCCCAGAGCTACGCCGTGCCGGTCTCCTACACCGGCAGCGTCTCCGCCGACGCGGCCTTTGGTGGCGTCCCCGTCTCTGCGGATGCCTACCACCAGTTCCCCGGCCAGCAGCACCACCAGCGCTCCTCCTCCACCTCCTCCTCCTCCTCCCCCTACACCGAGCCCACCTCCGTCTCCGAGGGCAACTCGCCCGAAGGCATCGGAGCGGGCTCAAATGTCACCGGGGGCCGGAAAGCCTCCCAGATCCAGATGATGCGACGCGCCCGCGCACAAGCGAGGCCCTACGGCCTCCGCACCGACCAGGTCCCCTGGAACCCCAACGATCCCTCCACAAATCCCGGCGCATCCAACAACCTCATGCGCAGCCACAGCGTCGCCAGCGATGCGCCCTCGAACACCGAGGAAGAGCTCGCCCAGCTCCTCCGCTCCCAATCCCGTGAGAGCTCGGTGTCAGACTGGACAAACCCCTCCTCCAGCTCAGCAGCCCCCCACCACCACCACCACCAAACCGGCCTCGGCTCCGCGGGCGCCTTCATGGACCCCTACGCTGCCGTAGCCAACGTACATGGCCACTCGAGCTCGTACGGCACCACCACCCTCCCGATGAACGGCACCAGCTCGAACGGGCTGGGTGTCATGACGGGTGCCAACGGAATGGCTAACACTTCCATGGTCGGAGGTATGGGCGCACGGATGGGCCGGATGACGCTGGACAGCACGGAGACCTACGAGGCCTTGGCCCACCACATTCGCACCGCTGTCACTACTTCTGCCTCCGACAGAGCCCGCCAGGCGTTTGTCCAAGCATGGTCAGTTCTACCCATTCTTGCGCAACATGAACATTTTCTATCCTGACAAAGCACTCTCTACACCACCACCACCACCACCACCACCACCACCACCAGGCTCAATTCTTCCTACATCTCTTACACTGATGGCAATGTGTCCCGGCAAGGGCTCTACGGATCATATCTGCGGATATGTCAGCAGTATGACATCAAACCGATCAGTAAGCCTCGTGCCTCTTCATCCGCTAACTGTACGCTAATCCTACTGTTTGCTGTTATTGCAGACTCGGCTAGCTTTGGAAAATCTGTCCGACAGAGCTTTCCCAACATCAAAACCCGGCGGCTGGGAGTCCGAGGCAACTCGAAATACCACTGTGAGTTTCTCCTTTAACTTTAAAATGAGAATACTGCCTCGAGCTGACTGTCCCCTGTTCATCAGACTGTGGAATCCGTCCCGCCACGGCCAAAGAAGCTGAAATCTTGATGAACCTCAGCCAAAGCGAGAAGCCCGAGCCATCCCACAACGGCAACACGCCCTCTTCGGCGGACGACGACGTGGACTCGGACGACAGCCCGAGCCGGCGGGTGAGCATGCAACCCAGCAGCCTGTCGGTCGACGACAGCTACCAAGGCATGATGTCGCTTGATGCCGATGGCCAACAGCCCCAAACCCCGCGCACTGCTCGCCCAAGCATGTCCTCATTGGCAAGCTCCCAGCCGCTCTCCCATGCCACTTCGGACTCGAACGGATCCGACTTCCGGGCCCCCATGGCTCTGCCTAGCCTCGACGAGGTCCTCAACCAACCTTTGGCTCACGACCTCGACCATCAAAAAGCCAGAGAATTCTGGAGCATGTATGTCGATCATTCTAAAACCCTTCTGGATTCCGTCAAAAGTTACCGCTTCGATCAGGTTAGTCCTCCGCACACTCTCTCTTCTCTCATCTTCAAACATCTGATCATCCGAGCCACTTTTCCAGTTCGAACTCGCCCTGCGCACATTTTGGACCAGTATGGATTCTTCCAGTCGGGAATGCATCACCCATTCCTTGATGATGAGCCTGATCTACCGTGCGGATGCCGTGGTCTATGATGTGAGTTGCACCAGGATGTCCTAGCCACGAATGAAAAGTAACTCACTTTTCTCTTCTCCCTAGGAAATCTTGGACTATCTGCATTCCCAAACGTTGAACCAGATGCCTCAACAAGCCTTCGGCTCGCTCCGTCAGCTTGCCCAGAACATGGAACAGGTGATCATAGCCGCCCTGGAAAACTTCCCCAGCACGTTTGTGGGTCCGAAGATTGAGCTGGCCGCCCGCTTCGGCCATCTGGTCGTGCGAAACCTGGGAATCTGCCAACTGGCCCAAGCGCTATCGGGCATCTTCAGCAACCCGGCCAATCTGAAAGACATGGCGGAGGCGTGGGACGGGATCGACTTCGAGGCGGTGCGCAACCAAGCCGCGCTGGTGACGAACTGCCAGCACGAGATCCTCGGCGGCTGCTTCGACGAGTTCCGGGCGATCCTGAACAACCCGAACGTGACGATCGACCACTTCATCTCGTTTGTCGAAGCCACCTACAAGCGCTGTCTGCAGCCGAGCGCCGATGGCGAGCGCGCCCTCAGCCCGCGCTCGCTGCTCGTCCGCTGGTGCTTTGTGAGCTCGCAGCTGATCCGCGACCTGACGCTGCGCTCGGCCTCGAGCTTCGGCTCGTTCCAGATCGTCAACCTCTTCTTCGACGAGTGGCTAGGCTTCAAGGTGCTCCGCAAGGTAGCCCTGCATGTTGCGGCGGTAGCCGCGTCCGTGGACACCACCGGCCAACAACAGCAGTCGCTCGGCCCGGAGTCGGCGATGTACTCGGCCGACGGCTCGCACCACCAAGCGAGCTTCCAGGGCTTCGCCGCCCCCGCCAACGAGCTCTTGGGCGCCGGGCTGGCCGCCTCGGCCGGCGAGCACGACGTGGCCCATCCGGGCACCGACGGCTTCCTGTTCTCGCCCAACACCTCGCAAGCCTTCGCGATCGCCCAGCAACAAGCCCAGGGCCGCGCCGGCTGTCTGGCCTCCCCCGACCCGAACGGCGGCGACCAGACGGCGATCTTCGCGCCTTCCCAGGTGGGCGCCAGTGCGCTCTACGCCTCCGCCGGGGACTCGCTGGGCGGCCTGCATCACGACGACGCCCGCGCCGCCGACGACCGCGCCTCCAGGGCCGCCTCTCATCCCGCGCCCTCCGCTTCCACCCCCGTCGACCATAATGCCACAGCTTCCTCCTTCGACGACTCCACGTTCAAGGAGCTCATGGACGTCAGCGGCTTCTCGATCACCATCAAGAACCCCTCCGCCGACGCCTCCCAGCCCCCAGGCCCCGCCAACGACGCCTCCGAGTCGCTCTCCCAGCCCGGGGCCGACTGAGCCCTCGCCAAAACCATCATCTCCCGCCCGCTTGGCTCTTTTTCTTGCCTCCCCCGCCCCTCTTTCTTCGGCATCGCTCCTCTTCGTCTCATTCTTGTCTAGAGCAGAACACTGGAAATCCTTCTTCCTCTTCTCCCTCAGTATCGTCTCTCCTGTCTCTCGCCCGCGTCCGCCCCTCGTGGACAACGCGCCCACAAAGCATGCTTATTTTCCTCGCAATCGGCCTCTCTCTCTTCCTCACATTTTGCTATCTCTTTCTCTTCCTTTCACACACTGCTTTCTCGGTGGTCTGTCCGTCCAGAGACGCCTGCATTCCCTCCACCCTTCCACATCTTTCTTCTTCTTCTACAGGATGGGAACGGAAGAACAAAACACACACTTGTAATATATTATAAAAAGACTTACAATATAATTTAATCAATCTTTTCTTCTTAGTACTTATGTGTTTGGTGTGGCTGCTTCTACACACTGTTGATGGGAACGCTTCTCGTATCGGTCTGGACTGTATATATATCAAACCTTGAAATTGATTGCAATATACCCCCAAAAAGCTCGATACAAGTGTGGGCCAATTAAAGCAGCCCAGGATGTCTGTAACCTGGATCACGCCTAACTTAACAAGTCTTTCTAAGTCCCTCACTTGCCTGAGGCTATGCCGGCCGCTGGGCCCCTCCTTCGCTCCCCCGAGGGGTCAGACTCGGTTAAAAGTTCGCTGCAGCCTGGGCTGGCGCGAACCTTCGAAGGAAGAGACCCTCCGGCACACAGGGTTTTCCCCCCGCCCGCCCCGATGTTCGAGCGGCTCGGTTCTAGAGCCCTGAGGACGCTCTCAATCGGATACAAAAATATGGTGACACGAGTGTTCTGGATACAGATCGAGAACCTTCTTCCAGTCTGGACCTGGTGCCACCGGGGGTCCAGTGGTGACGATGGCCATCGAGGGAGCACCCATCGAGCCACGTTTTGTGCCGGAATACATGCGCGCACACATACTGCAGAGGACTGCACAGCCACAAACACATGACGGTATGAGCGGTTATGTGATGCCTCCATTGTGCCTCATTGTCGCCTCCGGAGGAAGGTGTCGATGAGTTCACGCAACCGCTCATGCTGTTGTTTATGGTTTTGCGCCAGTGCTCTGTATACGGGCCCATGTACATATTCTTCTTGAAAACAAAGACCAGAGAAGAAAAGGCTTGGAGTGCTGTGACGGTGTGCCAATATGGGGCCCAAAAGAAAGCCTCGCCGCTCCCAAGGCCTATTATTTAAGCCATTCGATCATCACCAGCGCCGGGCTCTACCTTTTCCCCAGCTGCTTGCAACGAGAAGTCTTCTCCATCCAATTCATCGTTTCGCCTTTGATTATTCACAATTTTGTTCTCTTCCAAGGCCGCCTCAGCATCGTGATGTATTCTGCTCGGCTGCTCGGAGGGCTCATGCTCGCCTTTTCACTCGTTAGCATCAGCACGGCAAGCTCACAATTGTATCTTACTTGTGATGGGGTGACCATTGGCAATCAGCCCGCATTCGCGAGGGCGTGTGTTTCTAAGGATGGCAAGACTTGTAAGTCCGAGCAAGCTTCGTGTTTGGCGAGTCTTTCTATCCAAGCCCGATTCGCCGCATACACCGCTGACGGAGATCTTATCTGCCGTCCTCTTTTTCTTCCGAACTTTCGCATCTCGGGCTGGGTTCAGACAAATCTGCGGAATTCTGTACCGCTGATCAAAACCTTGCGTGTTGTCTCGAGGTGCGAAAGATGTCGAAATTCTCTACTTCTTCTTCCAATCTCCCCCGAGCCGTTATCTGTTATCAAGACTTCCTCCCACTGACCTGACAATTCTTTTAGAACCAAGACTTGAATGCAAAAAACTGCAAGACTCGCCAGTGAGCTAAACCATTCAAAGTATGGCTCTCTTGAATTCTTCGATCACTGATGACCATCTTACCGCCCATTAGATTGCTTACCCCGGGCCCAATGAATGATAGTACCAGCTGTTCCGGACAGAAGTACAATGGTCTAGATGCATCTAACTTGATGTGTCAAAGCGGCAGCTCCTGTAAGTCACGCAAGGTTCTGCATTTAAGGTTATGCGTTGAGCTGATACTATTATTCCCGCTTGTTTTAATCTTCCTCTGCTCTGGTTGGTCGTCAGTCGTGCCGCCTGGTGTGAGGGGGGTTTGTCCACTAGACCGAAAGACTGTCTGCTGTATCGCTCCTCCCGAGGTTTGTCAAAAGATCCATCGTTGAATGGGCTACCGTCGATTTGCTTTTCGCTTACTTACTAAAACTCCCCTATTACTTTAGAACAAACCGTTCGACCAATCCCAATGCTTCGAATTGAAATCCTAGGCGCAACTTCAATGAGCAGTTAAAAATCTTACATTGGGCGTGCAAAAACGGGAGATGAAGCAGATATTCTTCGATAGAATTGTTCATGTCTTTCGTTAAATGCCATCTCAGTGCAATCACAGATCATGCAGAATGTGACAATCTAATGGAGCACACTGCATTCTTTTTCCAAAAGGTTTCTAAGCAAATGAGGTTGACTCGAAAAATGGGAGGACATCCGTACCCATAGCCGGAAGCAGATTGTCTGTGCGAGGAAATCCACTCTGCAGTTCTGATTGCATCATAGGAAGTTGAGGATTTTGATGTTGACCAAGGATTCTCAGGGGATTCCTTATTGCTTGAGGTGCAGCCAAATGAAGGAGTCTCCTAGACTCTTGAATTAGCGAATTCCCTACCAGAGGGGGAAGCGCTGTCCCGCAAAGACCCTCCAAAGGAGGGGCTTATATGCTATGTCGACCCTGCGGGATTAGAGACCGTTTTAGCGGGGACTTTTTTTAATTGAACTATTTTTGATTTCTGGGATGGCCCAAACTGTCCTCATCTTTCTACTATTTTTGAAAATCCTCAACCCCTCTTGTTGACCTGGAATCAGAGATGCAACATCATTGGCTTTGGATTCTGTATAGTGCAAGAGGTGTAATACAGGATAAAGCAGAGCACATTTCAGTCACAAGACGGGAATTCAGCGGTCACCCAAGGCCCTGACAAATAGATGTGCTGTACACAGAGATTCTTCATGCTCTTTTGCCTCTTTTGCCCCCCCAAAGTTTTATTGCCCAGTGAGAAATGGTGCGTCCAGATCCAGAAAGGACTGAAAAATCACATTTTTCCAGTTCTCTACCCCTGTGGCTCCACATGGCACAGATTCTCCTGTGGAGGGTCCCTGCAGGACAGTGTCCCCCTTCCAATTAGTGAAGTTAGCCTAGCTTTGTCTTGGAACTATATGCAGCCAGGGTTTGCATGCAGATTGGCAGAGCCCAGGAGATTCCAGGAGAGCTTTGGGTTACTGAAGTGAGGCAAGTGATGTTTTTGATCTCTAAGTAATATGGCGTCACGTTAGGGGAGTGTTCTGGGAAATTAAGTAAGTCTCTTGTGCCAAAGGAGGAAGAAGAGTATGAGGAAACTCTGGCGGTTAAGGTGTTCAAAGTTGAAATCATAAAATTTTCATTACATAAAATCATAAAATCATAAAACTTTCAAATGATGATTTTATATGTACCATTTTAGAAATGTTGCTCTAATTTGATTGTTTGGGTGTACATATTTTTTTCACCTCAGAATTTTATGATTTTATGGTGTTATGATTTTATGCAAGTCAACTTTGAACACCCTAGGTGTAAGGTGTGCAGGAAGTCAAAGTACCAGTTTAGAGGGTTTCATAAAATGTGAATCTTTCTGAATGCAGGACCAAATCCAGCCCCCCCCCCCCTCCAATTCAAGAAATTGGGGCTCCTGAAGCAGCAACTGAATGCCTCAAACTCTTACTCTATCAACCAACCAGCATGCAGAAAAAAAGGGTTTGGGTTACCAATTTCCTGGATTGGGGGTTTCCAAACTTTTCACTGTATGCAGGGAATTTCATGTTTCAAACCCCCTCAAAATATTTTTGCATGATGTAAACAGAATTTATTGATGGAGGAGGCTAAGGGCAGGAAGGAAGCCAAGCAACAGCCCAGTTTTGCTTTATTTTTTAGACCATCAAATAATTCCAGGGAGAATTGAATTGGGTAGGTGTGTTACATAGTCTTTAGCCATGATCAATGGCACACACATTTTCAAGCTGGTGTTTGGTTACTCCGCATTATCAATCTTCAGTTCCAACTTGGCAAGTGGCTTGGTGGAGGACTTCCCCGTGAATTCTTGGTGTTTTTCTGTTTCCGCTTCAATTACAAAAGGCTCTTTAATTTGCGTAGAAAAATGAGATTTTTATGTTGAAGATCAATCCTTAACATCCACTTAACTTTTCCACACATAGTACGTTCTCGTAATTTAGGGGAGATGACATTGCACCTCACATTTACTAGATCAAAAATCATGTGTTATCTCTTGACTCTTTTAGCCGAAATCAAGGGAGATGTTCAGCTTGGTGCGTGCAAGTTGCATGTAAAAAAGAAAATGGGTCTACAGCTAATTATGGTGCGACACTTGTGGCGGCTATGATAAGCTTGAAGCCTTTTATCCGCGGCGGGGATGGGGAGTTTTTTCCGACGGATTCGGTATCCGAGCCGAAACTGTCACGTGAAATATCGCAGGTGGCCGGTTTCAAGGAGAGGTGACGTCACCTCGAGCAGCTCCATCATCTGCCTCCCCCAGAACCTCAGCTCCTCACCCTCAACCTTCATCATCTCTGCGCTTCGTGTTTCAGCTCTCAATACTTCCTCCAGAAATCTAAAAAGTCCATCCTCAACCCATTAACCATGCAGTCTGTACGTCAAGTCGGTGCAACCATTGGCTCGAAGGTGGGCAAGGTGGCCATCTTAATGAAGCACGATGACGACACCGTGATTTGTGCTGCAGGTGAGATCTAGCTTTCTATTTAGACATTCCCCGAGCGATGGATACTGAATCAACACTGTGCTCGTCGAATTTCGGAATTTATTTACCCAGTAAGAACTCCGATCAGTAAGCTACACACCTTCCTTCGCCAATTAGACTTTAGACTTATCTATGCTTTATCGTCGGTTTTCTAGCACGTGCCAAGAAGGGTGGCTTCAAGGACATGTGCATCGAAGATCTTCTCAGCGCAGTCCTCTCTGGCGTTGCTGAAAAGGCCCAGCTTTCCGATAAGAGTCTGGTCGAGAATGTTGCCGTCGGGAATGTGTTAGCTCCAGGGGGTGCCGCCACCGTCTCGAGGATGGCAGTCCTCCACGCGGGCTATCCGGCAAGCTCCATACATCTCCCTATCTCTTTAATAGCAATTCGTTACTAATATGGTATTGCTTATCAGAATTCCACGGCATTGAACACACTCAACCGTCAATGCTCCAGCGGCCTCGCAGCCATAACCCAAATCGCAAACGAGATTGCGACCGGCCAAATCGACATGGGTATCGCTGCCGGGGTTGAATGTATGACGATGGGATTCGGCGCCGGTGCGATGCCTGAAAAGATGTCGGACGCGGTGACTGCCGTTCCCGAAGCGGCTGATTGCTTGCTACGTCAGTTCAATCGTTCGATCGATTCCCCCTCATCCGACATGTTTTCAGCACTGACTCTCGTTTGGAATCCATTAGCCATGGGAATCACCAGCGAGAATGTCGCCAGTCAGTTTGGCATTACCAGGAAAGAGCAGGACGAATTTGCTGCAAAATCGTTCGCCAAGGCTCTCGCCGCTCAACGGGCCGGAAAATTCAAAGAAGAAACCATTCCGGTTAAAGCTCACTGGTCTGACCCCAAAACTGGCGACCAGAAGGAGATCGTGGTCTCTGAGGACGACGGCATCCGGTAAGCGGTCTGTTTGACCAAGGCCCTTCCAGCTCAACACTCATTAAAACCTACTCTCTCTCTCTCTCTCTCCATGTACCAGTGCCGGCGTAACCGTCGAATCATTATCCCAGCTCAAACCGGTTTTCAGCAAAACTGGCTCTACCCATGCCGGGAACGCATCTCAGGTCTCTGACGGTGCTGCTGCTGTGTTGCTGGTGAGGCGATCGTTGGCCAAGAAGCTTGGCTTGCCGATCTTGGGAAAGTTTTACACTTCTGCGGTGGTCGGCGTCCCGCCTCGCATCATGGGAATCGGCCCGCTCTACGCGGTCAAGAAGCTCTTGGAGAAGTGCGGGATCCGCAAGGAGGAGGTTGACTTTTATGAGATCAATGTACGTCTTGCCATCATCCCCTTTGCTTCTCTTCAAATCACGCCCGATTTACCGGTTATTTTGCATCGTTCCCCAGGAGGCATTTGCGTCTCAGGCGGTTTACTCTATCAAGGAGCTGGGGATTCCGTTCGAGAAGGTCAATCCGGTCGGTGGAGCCATCGCCTTTGGACATCCCCTGGGCGCCACTGGAGCCAGACAAGTAGCGACTGGCTTTGCCGAGGCCAAGAGAACCCGAGCCAACATCTTTGTGACATCGATGTGTATCGGCACCGGGATGGGAATGGCGGGATTGTTCGTCAACGAACAAGCATGAAGCCCCCTCTGCCCAGCCAATCCAAGGACTGTCATCTCCCCCATGATTATCATTCTCGATAACGTTGGATGAGTTTGTTCGAAACGATCATCAGAAAATCCTCCTCTCTCTCGTCTACTCTTGTTATTGTAACCTCTTTTGGTCAAGCCGTGTTGTAACATGTCACTCCTAGAAAAGCATTATACGCACATTGTAGAAGCCGATGTGTATGAACAGTGGAGCGAAATGTGTGGTCGGAATGGCCAATGGCACATGATATTGGCTTCGAAAATGGGATGACGCACTCATACTCTTCACTTGGGAGGTGTACATACTCCCAACCATAGTGTCTTGTCCCACTTGGAAATGGTCTCAGCCTGGCAGTTTTGTAACAAATGGGCGGCAGTTAAAGGGAAATTCGTATTGGGGGCTGGAACAAGCTGAACTTGAAGACTAATTGGCTGGATTATGGTATTCAAAATTGCATAAGATTTTTTTACATAAAATCATAAACTGCAATTTTGGTTGGGAGATGTCACTTAAAAGTTTTATGCACGCTGACATCCTCCCAGCCAAAATTGGGTTTATGATTTTATGTAAATAGTAGTGACATGCAATTTTGAATACCATAGATGTACTCCGGATAATGGCTGTTGGCTTCCTTGATGAGAAGGCCATGCATCTCACGCTCGGCGTTGCTCCCGGGAGCCGAGTCAAAAAGATTGTACTGCTTTCAGCCCCATTTTCCGATGGAAACACAATGGCTTCAAAGGGAGACTCCCCTCAGGGGGGAAAAGGGCAAAAGATTGCCGCCCAACGTGGGGCTCGAACCCACGACAATTCGATGGCAGATTCCCCGGGGGGAAGTGCTGAACCCGGTAAGAGTCGAATGCTCTACCAGCTGAGCTAGCCGGGCGCCAAAGAGGGGAGATGCACGAGGCGCGCGGCCAAGGGTAAATATATCCTGGTGGATAGCAAGCACCTGACTCTCTCCTGCTGCAGGTTGGGAGCAGGTGGGGGGAGCTGGTGGGAATGGCTGGATGGATTGATTTCCCATGAGGACTTGGCTCCGCTGTTCCAAGATTTACAGACGCCACTTGTTTTTCAGTATGTACATCTGCAGATCTCCAGGTGCACACAGAAAATGCTGGGCCGGATGTGTGTCCTGAGATGGTGGGGTGTCGAGTCTAGCGCCAGTTTGCGCTCTTTTTAAGGAGTGGGGCGTGCTGAGCGGGCTGTGAGTGCTGGTTGAGTCAGTCAGCCCAGTGCTTCCCTCCGCCGACTCCCGAGGAACACCACCACAAGCCCACCAGAAACCACCGAGCCATGCCGAGCAGCACCAGCTACCCCCAGCTGCTCCCCCTGCCAGCCGCGGAGAACCGCCAGCCCACTCCTCGGTAAGATCCGCCCAGCCAACAAACACCCCACAAAAACCAGCCCCAGCCCCAGCCAGAAATCACTACTAACCGCCTCCGCATCATGCTCTCCTCCAGGAACCCCTCCCGCGACGCCGAGCACACCCTGTCCCCCCACCAGCGCCAGCTCACCAGCGAGTCCTCCTCCTGCCCATCGGACACCGAGATCTCGTCGCTCTACGGCAAATACCGCAACTCGGACGGCTCCAGCACCGAGCCCCTCGAACAAGAAGACGCCCGCCAGGACTCGTTCACCCAGGGGGACGACGCACACGGCCTGCTGCTGCCCGGCCCACGGAGGAGCACGGTGATCGACGAGCTCAACTGGATGCTCGGCCAGGCAATCGACTCCGCCCAGACAGGCTTCGCCAGCTCCCAGCAGGCCTCTCCAGAACCCCACCACCGACTGTCCCACGTGAGGCCCTATTCCCCGCTCGTCAACGGCCTCGAGAGACTGAGCATTGACAAAGAGAGGACCCTGCATACCCCCGAAGGAACCCATCCCGGCGAACACTCCATCGAAGACCTCAGCGAACCCATCTCCGCCTCCAGCCTCTCGGACTACAGTGCCGACCCAGCCGAGGACCCCCACACGGCCACCACATCCTCCAGTCAGTCCTATCCCCCCCCCCCCCTCGCCTTCTCCTGACCACTGAGCACCACTGACCACCTTTACACAGGCCTTCATCAGCAGCACCGCAGACGCGTCTACAACCTCGTCGACACCAGCTCGTCGGTGGCAGCCGACGAGAGGCTCAAGGAGTACTCGGCCTACGACTTGACGGCTCTATCGAAACCTCAGGACAACCCTCAACTGGGCTCCTCCAAGACTGGTCTACAGCCACCACCCAACAAGGAAGACTATGCCGGAAGCACCATCTCAGCCCGCGCCCAGTCAGCCTCTTCCGAAGAAGTCCTGTCAACATCAGCCCTCGAGGACTCCAACACCCAGCTCTTACGCCGCTCGCCATCCCAACAACGGAACCCCCTGCTTGCAGGCATCAATCTCCAAGACTTGGTCGCCGCTCGCAAGCAGGACGCGCTCCGGGAGGCGCGTCAGTCCACCTCCTCCGACCAGCTCCCCTCGTCGCTCGAGGACTTCGACCCTCCGCCCAGAAGCAAAGCCATGATGACCAAAAAGCGGCTCGAAGAGGACCAATACCACCCGCTCCCGGCGAACAGCGCAAGTCCCAATGGAAAGCAACTCCAGGCCCGCTCCCCAGTCGTCAAACGATCCTCCTCAGACATGAGCTTCCTCGAGCAGTGGCAGTGGCTGGAATCTCAACACCCGTCGGGCTCCTCGCCCCCGAAGAAAAAGCATTCGATACCCACAGCAGAACCCATCAAGCCAGCAAGGACCACTGCTACTCCCCCCACCACCACCCGCGACAAATCCATCCAGGCCCTGGATAGCCACTTCAGCTCGTCCATCAGCTCGAGCGACCGGGCGAACAAGCTGGCCATCCTCTCCCAACGGCAGCGAAACCTGCAGCAGGCTGCCCACCAGCAACGTCCCCACCCGAACGTGCACAACAACAAGGCGGCGAAGACGACGACGACGACCAAGCTCGTCGGCGGCGCCTGGTTCGACCGGGTGCCGACGATCGACCCCAAGGACCTCAAGAAGATCAAGACGGCCGCCGACCGCTGCCGGGTGTACGAGAGCAAGCTCGAGCAGCTCTGTTCCCAGCCGACGGGCCTCGATCTCTGGGTCTGGCTCAAGACCTGCGCCGAGGGGCCCACCACGCCGGCCGTCGCCCCGCAGCCCGCCCGCAAGCCGGGCTACTCCCCGCTGGCCAGCCACCACCCTCTCCCGCTCCCCCCGCACCTCCAGCAGCCCGGCCAGTCCGGAGGAGCCCCCCAGCTCCGCGACACCTCCCTCAGCAGCATCGCCTCCTTCCCCCTCCGCCCCGGAACGGCCGCCCAGAAAGCCGTCCAGATCCGCCGCGGATCCGACCTCCAGCTCCTCGAGATCAGCCATCCCTCCAACACCACCACAGTCGTCAACTCGCTCATGGAGATCAACTCCCTGCCCTACCCCTCCCTGTACCCCCACTCGGTCCCCATCCACCCCGCACCCCCTCCTCCAGAGGTCCCCAGTAACGCGCCAAAGGGCGGGCCCGGCGGCCGCTTCTTCGCCCACATCGTCCGCCACAACTCCGCCAAACGCCGCAACCACTCCGCCAGCCCCTCCGCGTCCCCCTCCAAGCCCCGCATCTCCGCGCCCCTCCGCCCCCCTCCCCCACCCCGCGGCCCCCGCCCCGACCTCTTCGTCCCCCACAACAGCGTCGGCGCTCTCCGCCCCGCTGCCGCGCCCCCCGCCCGCTTCTCCCACGACGACAACCCCCCGCCCGGCCTCCCCCGCGGCCCCCACCGCATGTCCTTCGCCTACGGCTCCGCCTCTGGGCCGGGAAGACCGTCTTCCCCGCCCCCCGCCGCCGCCCTCCCCGGCCCCGCCCATCCTCCCGGCTTGCTCGAAGGCCTGCTCGACAAGCTCGTCGCCATCCTCCCCGACGCCGACCCCGCCCTCCTCCGCGCCCTCCTCATCGCTAACCACCTCGACGACGTCCTCACTATCGTCCGTCCCCCCCCCCTCTCTTCCCCCGCGCGCTTCGCTGACTTCTGCTTGTGTCCCCATAGGGCGCGTACTTGGAGGCCGCTAATAACCCCGCGTGAGCTTCCCCTCGCCTGCTCTGCTTTCGCCCCGAGGACCCGGCGTCCTTCTCGCCTTTCTTCGTCTTGGCTTTCTCCTCTCTTCCGATCATATAACCTGCTTGCTCCCGCTTCTTCTTGAGTTTCTTCTTTTTTGAGTTTTTTTTGAGTTTTTTTTTTTGAGTCTCTTTTTTGAGCTTCTTTTTTTTTAGTTTCTTTTTTTTTAGTTTCTTTTTTTTTAGTTTCTTTTTTTTTAGTTTCTTTTTTTTTAGTTTCTTTTTTTTTAGTTTCTTTTTTTTTAGTTTCTTTTTTTTTGAGTTTCTTCTTTTTTGAGCTTCTTTTTTTTTGAGCTTCTTTTTTTTTGAGCTTCTTTTTTTTTAGTTTCTTTTTTGTTGAGTTTTGTGGTTGTTCATTTGAACGCGGGTCGGACGAGTGGACAGACAACCCGAACATCGGCAGTCCAAGTAATACATAGTAATATTTATTCGGTGGTGGGTGAGGCCGCAGGCCGTGTTTAGACGATCCTTTGGCCCAGGGTGCTTCCACACAGCTTCAATGCACAGGGCCTGTGCCGGGAAACACTGCCGTGTATCTTGGGGAGGTTGGATGGCCATTCTCCTCATCGCGCTTGTCAACGGGCAGCAGCTGCACGACTCGTTCTTGGAGTGGTGTCCAAGCCGGGCGATTCCTGCTTCCTCTCTGGCCGAGGCATCCGGCACGGTGCTTGTGTACTTCAAGTCTTGTCACGGACCGCTTTGCATTGCCGGCTCCGGTCTCCTTTCCTCAGCACCTCCAATGATCTGTTGCACTTTGGGGCCACTAGGCCAGGGTGTTCTTGGCTGGCCGGAGGGTCAACAGCGAACTCAACGAGGAGGGACTTGTGCCCAATGTCCCATATTTGGCTTGAGGCTGCCCAGCCAATTGTCCCAAATTCCCTTTGAACCCATGGATCACCTGGTACACCTCTCACAGCCTCCGGTACGATTAGAATCACCTTCTCTTTCTACATGTCACTATGTATTCCATCAAACTTACATCCCCATCCCAGGTGAGGCACTAGCTTAACTAAGCCTCTTGAACGGAGGGTCCGGGGGACCCCGCCCGGAGGGCTCTCCGCAGGAAGGCTTATGAGTTATGTCTTGATTTAAGCAGGAGCAGAAAGGATCTGCTACACTAAAAATCCCAACCAATATAGAAAAACTGAATACACAGAGCTGTAGGTTCTGTTCTTGCAATCAATTTGAGCCACTTATCTATCTTGTAGCCAGAAAAACAACTCCTGGAGTCCCAAACAAGTGGAGCCTCATTTGGAAGACTTGTGCATTTTTGATCTTTTGAAAAGGTCAACAGATTGAGATAGAAAAAATCTGAGTAGACCAAAATGTAGAGAAAGAAAAGTAGCATAGGGTACAGATAGGGCATATTGGTGGAGAGGCTGGGGGAGGAGCTATAAAAATTTTAAAAACCTCTCAGCCAAATGAACTTTCTGCTCCCGCGTAAAATTTGGGATAATGCACAAGTCCCTCCCTGCGGGAGGGGCGGCTTCGCCGCCAGCCACAGCGCTCCCACCAGGGGGGACTTGTGTTAAGTTAGGGTGAGGCAAGTAATTTGGATGTAAAAAAACTGGCTGGGAAGGTCTTGTGGCCTGGGGCCAAAATTGTGAGAACCTGGACCTGCAATTGGCGGCGGTTGGCCCGACGGGTCGATCGCATTGCTCAGGAACAGCCCTCACAAGAATGGCTGCTGGGCGGCCAGTTTTCGACGGATTCATTTGAAAAAAATGTGTACAAGACAGCTGGGATTGCGGGCTACAACATGGGGCTTGAGGCTTTGACGCTGGCACTGAGAGAGAGGAGTAGGACAGATGTAACAACAAAAGACTTGATTTTCTGCATAAAAACCCGTCAGCCTCAGGCCAAGAATGGGACTTTAGTCCTAAGCCTCTCCTTCCGAGACCCTTCGCGCCTCCTCAAACAGGCTTAGGGCCTGTACCATAGGGCATGAAAATTGAAATTTTCCAAATTTATTTGCCTCAAAATTTCTTGGGACAAAAACTGAGCCTGGCCAGAATGTAGGCTGGGGCCCAAATGTGAAGAATTTCAACATTTGAACCCTCTGCTAGTTTTCAATTTTTGTGTACAGGGCAAAAAAAGTTGAAATTTTTCAAAATTGAGGCCCATGGTACAGGCCCTTACTCAAGCTCGGGTCAACAGATGCGTGCGTAAACCAGGTACGTGGAAAAATGGCTTTCTGGGTGGGGCTCTCTGCTGAGGCCTACTTGGCAAAGTTTGCCTGAGAGATGTGCCCATTTTCACTCCCTTTTTATGCTAAGGTCCCTGCACGGTGCTGTCTTGGTTTAATCATGCTCACTCACCCAATGCCCAGCCATCTCCTGCGCCCTTCTTGTCTCTTTTGCCCCTTCCCCAACCTAAGACACACACACTGTAGCACAGAAGACACCCATGCGGGCTAAAACAGTCAACACATTCTTGTTTTTCAAATCAGCTCCTGAGGGAGTCGGTGGGCACATGCATGTTCCCACAAACATTCTGCAGAGCTTTATGGGACAGTGGAATAGCATTTGACATTGTGCGAAATCAGTCCTGGATAATCATCAATTTTGTTTTTCTTGAGGCAGGTTATCGGCTTCTTGCAAGGTTGCAGAGCTATAGCACCATTTGTGGCCATTGCTCTCAGTCCTAATTTACTGATACCACATAAGTCCCTCCGGTGGAGGCACTTCACGTCTCCACCTTCAGACTTAGGTGAGTTTGCTATGGGGGCTATTGGCTGATGGTGTATTCTGGCCAGGCTTATAATGATGGAGATTGCTGGCTCCCCTTCTACCATGTGACACAGCTTGGCTCAAGGGGTATCTTTGAAGCACAAGTCCAACACCCAAGGAAAACTTCAGGCCGCTTGGGGAGACTCAGAGCCGAGGGCTCCAAACAAAAAAAAAAAACAGATGTTGGTGTTTGCAGGTCCAGAACAATACAAAGGGTCTGTCCCTGAAAATTGCAAGATATCCAAAAAAATGCAGGGCAGCAAAAAAATCCAAGGCCGCCAAAAACCTCAAGTGCAGAGGCCCCAGGCCCTGGGCCTGAGAGCAAAAGCAAAAGAGAATTGAATTATTTACTCAATCATCTCTTGTTTTTTGAATCCCACACCAATGTATCTCAGTTCTGGAATTCTGAGTATCTTTTTTTCTGACTTCCAGCCACAGAGTTGGGTCTGCCCTAGAGCTGAAACTTTTAACCCCAGGTACCCGTACTGGTGGGTGCAAGTAATATTGCAAGAAAAGCTTGGGCAGCTGGTACCAGTTGACCTGCAAGATGCTCCTGTGTAACAGCCAATTATAGCATTGGCTACCAGTGGAACTGGGTAATGCACTGCTTGTTTAAATGCAACACCTGGCACGGCAGGTACTCAAGGGGGGGTACCCACGGGTACCCCCCCCAGAAAAAGGTGATTGGAAGGACAGAGGATCCGTGGTTGCAGAGTTTTTTAGATGTAAACTTGGCAACTGGCCTTCTGATTGCTTCTATAAAAACTCTTCAAACAGAAGGAACAATGTTTCTCCCAGCCCTGATGGGGGGAGAGTTGGAAGTACCCAGGTATGTGGTTGGTTTTTCTCCAAAAGCCAACACCTGGCACCATCTGGCGGATGTGAAAGGTACCCACCCACGGGTGTTGGGTACACCCCAGCAGGTACCCAAAGGCATTCCTTAGTTGGCCAAGGAGTCAAAAGTATTTTGTTTTTTTGCAGTGACTGTGCATTAAAGCTTGGCAAACAGCAATCTTTGACAAAGGAGCACCACAAGCTTCTTCAGAGCTCTTGTATGTCAATTGGCATCAGTTGAACAAGTTTTTCTTGCAGTTTTCCTGCTAGAGCTGGGCACTTTGCACCCTTGTACCTGGTGGCCTCTTTTGGCTGAATTCTGATATCTGAACCGGCATTTGCCTGCACCTGTTGGCAGGTACCAGCCCCTAAGAAGTCACCTTGGCAACCAGAAGGGATCCCTTCTAGTTGAAGAGGCTAGATATATATAATTAATTTGGCAGCCAGAAGGAAACACTTCTGGTTGCAACATGGCCTCTGAGACCAGGAGGATTTCCCTCTTTAACCTCTGCAACCAGGAGGTTTCCTTCTGGTTGCCAAGATTGTATAACCTCTGCAACCAGGAGGTTTTATTCTGGTTTCTAAGGTTGTAATATAAACTCTGCAACCAGGAGGATTTTGGTTGCAAGGCTTTACAACCTTGGTAACTGGAAGGATCCAGCCTTCCAGTTGAAGAGGTGGGTGGGTGTGGATTTAATTACCTGGGCACCTGCCAAAAAAATTCCATGAAATCCAGACACCTGCACCCGCTGGCTGAAACGGATAGCAGGTACCCAGCACAGGTTTGTTTTTCCCAGATATAGTACCTGCCTGAATTTCTCCCCAGACTGGACCTGACACCAAAAACTGGCACCTGCCAGTGGGTACCCGCCAATGGAAACTAGGGGGCAGTAGAGTGTGTTATGGTCTGTTCTGTGGGGAGGAAGATGGAGTCTGGGGTCTGGGGTTCTAAGAGTTCTGCATCCAAGATGGTAGATTGCAGGATGAGTAAGAGGCTTGGATCTCCAGGCTCTCAAACCTTGAGCATTTTCCGTGACATGTACGTGTAATCTATGTACATGTGAGTCTGTGCTGCGGAGCCTGTGCTACGGCTCATAACAGAGTGGGCAATTTTCACCCAGGTACCTGCCTGAATTTCTACCCAGAATGGACACCCACACCTGTACCTCACCTGGGGGCCAGTGCCCCCTGAAAGGTACCTGCCAATGGCTACTAGGGGCTAGCTCTAGTCTGCACTTTTTTCAGAATTATTTTCTCAAAAAAAAGGCATTGGGATTGCTATGTTACAATTCATTGATTTACAAGTGAAATTTTTTGGAGCAAACTGGGGGGAGGGGAGTAAAGTAAAAATTACATGAAGTTTATATTTGAAGAAACAAAGATTGGACACTTGCAGCCTTGAGTCAAGCTACTTTAATATCTCCATGGTTGAACGACTAGTTTCTGCACGCTGACAAAGGCCCAGTACTTCACATGTGAATCTTGATGATCCATCATGACAGCAGGTTTAGAACCTAACTGCTTGGCCAATCCAAAGAAGTAAAAAAACTAATGTAATCAAATCTCTTTTTGATGGGATTATAAAAAATAATTGAAGATCATATTCACTTTTTCTCTCCTTTCTCCAACATCAACATGCTTGACATATTGCAACAAATCAGTTGCTGCAACCACAAATATAACTGGATCAGCAGCAATAGCTGCAACAGAGGCTAAATTATCTACCAAGCTGGCCACCTTCCACCACTTATACAAAAATTGTGTGCTGATGTTGAATTGAGTGGAAAGTGATATGTGTGATTGTCATTTGTTTTGCTTTTTTTGTGCCTCAAGTGGATTGGACAAGAGATCACTGTTCCTATCCCTGGGAAAGTGATTGAGCACCCCTTTTTGGTAAGATTCCATCAGGAGAAATGGAAATCAACAGGGAGAAGTTATGATGCAACCAAAATCACAAAAGTGGCAATTTAAGAAAAAGTCAAGCAAGTGCCACCGGTTGACATGTGAGAGCTCTATGGAATCTGGTGATGGAACTTCAGCCTTTGTCATAGTTTTCCTTTGACCAAGCTTCAATGCACAGTCACTGTGCATGATGCAAAGTGACTGTGCCAAAAAAACCAATATCTGCTTGAGTGGAGCTAGAATGGAAGTTACACAGAAGAATGCCTCATGTCAACTGCTGTCACTTGCCTGACTTTTTCTTGCAGTGTATTTTATTGAATTGAGATGCAATTGTAATATCAAATGTGAAGGGCCAAAAATAGAAACCCAACTGATACTACATTTGAGCAGTCATATGGCTAGAACCTTTTTTCAACCTAGAGATGGCACTTTGCACCCAGGTGCGCAAAACAGGTGTGGTTACCCACAAAATTTTTCTCCAGCCAACGCCTCCTGTCAGTACATGTCACAGTACCTTACACGTACAAAGTACCTGCAATTGTTTAGATTACACAAATTACACTCTTTTACATCTTAGTCATCTTGATGACCAGTACACACTGGCCATTGAGAGGGTTGAGTCCTCTCAATGACCAGCACAGATTGTCATTAAGTGGGTTGTATCATACTTTTAATGACTGGTTCCTACCAGCCATTGGGAGGGTTGTATCCTGTCAATGACCAGTCTGTACCGGCCATCAGGAGGGTTGTGTAATGTGTGTATGTACTTCCCTCTATGGCTGGCACAGACTGGCCATTGAGGGGAGTGATTGGAGTGCCAGGATGTTCACTCCATACCAACCTGGAGTACAGGGCTGTGCACTCAAAGACCATGTTTTTGAACAAAATTGGAGCAAGCATAAAGTCTAATTCACCATTTTTGGTGTGCATCTGTTTTTTTTTTTTCGGTGTTGCTAAAGCCTGCCCCAAAGTTTAAAGGCAAAGAGCCAAGAGGTGTGTTATCTGTACTATTACTTCTGTTATAAAACTAGGATTAGAGGGAAACATATGTAGACTACATAGATACAAATGGAAGGAGATGATGTCAACCAAAAAAATGTTTGGTGACGTGTTCTTTCTTGCGATTGCACTGAGATATGATACCGAGAAAGCCGAGATCACCGAGCGACTTTATGAAACCTTTTTCGACCTCAAGCTCTTGATTTTTCTCAGTTGATTGCTTTCGCCTCTTTTTATTTGGGCCGGTTTGTTTAGAATCGGTGGCTGAGGAAGAAGACGGATTGGCTGGCTGATAAAACGCACCAAACCAGTCGTTCAAGTTGATTACTTTCCCATTAGTTTCCATGTATAGCTCGTACATCCTTCTCAGCCGATTCATGTCTTGTTCCCCATCAGCTTCTTCCGCATTCATATCACTCTTACCCTTGCCTTTGGAATCAGCTGTTGAGTTGAGGTCGGCTGTCTTCAATTCTAATCGTGACTTGATTTGCTGAGTGTATTTCGGATGAAAAACTTCGTTCAGCAGAATTTTATCATCAAACGTCCATGCTTCATGAAGTTCTAGTAAGCTTTCAGGTCCTAGGTTTGTCCTTTATATGTGGATAGCAGCAGCCGTGCGGGGGGAATTATTCGGTATGTAGAAAAAATTGAAGTCAGACGTTATCATGCAAGAAAAAAAAAGAGAAACACTAACCGAAAAAATTGAATCAAAGAATCGGTCACATGAGATATGATATTTGTGAATTCCCGATCGGCTGGGAGCAGTGTGACCCCTGCCAACAACGGCTCATTGGTGTTGACCAGATGAGTTCGGGAACCAGCTTTCCGAAGTTCCCTGTCGTTCATCAGCTCGCAGAGTCGGATGAGACTGGGCTCGAGCCAATCAAATTCGGACGCCATGTCAGAGAGTGAATTCAATGCATTCATGAGCATTTCATCGTTGCTGTGTCTGAAGAGGAAACATCTCACAAGTCAGTTTGACGAATGAAATGCGAAAGTAAGTTCTGTTTTGGTGCCTTAACCTGATCAATTTGCACATTTCAGCCGTATATTCAACTAGCTCAGGACGATAAACGTTGTACAATATCCATTCGGGCGTCCTCTCCTTTTCCGGCCACAGCTGACCAATTCGTCCTATAGTTTCGAGAGCCATTAGACACGATCTTCGAGCCTGTTTCCGTTTTCGATATGATTTCCACAGGGTATGTATTAGTTCTTGGTCGTTCACGAGCAGCGATTGTCCTCGACGGGCCCGCTTCCAGGAAGCTGTCAGGCGTAAGTGAAAGGCTAGATATTCGAAATTCGGTGGTTGTGGTATATCATCTTGTTCTTTTTCTTCTTCTTCCGTAGAAACACCGTCCAAGAATTCGCAGAGAGGGTTCGTGTGGAAATGTGCCAGATGAATGAATTGAAGTTTTGAGATCAAGTTGTCGATCGACTTGTTTAATCTCTCGTATCCATCCATCAACGACCTCACCACGCCCGAGGAAAGATCAAACTCGCTATCTGGATCAAATGTGATCTGTATGAAATTGAGTGAGACACGATTTTGATTTTATTCATGTTAAGGAGACTTACTTTACCTTTTGAATTAATGATGTGACGGTACTCCCACCCATATCGACAGCAAATGGGGTCATCTTCATCCGAAATATCGCGCTTCTTGGCAATAAGGAATGGATCGCTTCGGCTGACGTGTTAAGCGATAGAATCAGCATGATAGGGATCTGGGCCATCAAGTTACTTTGATGTATTTTGAAATGAAAAAACAATCAGTTCTTATTTCGATCGTGGAACACCCAGGGGATAATTATGATTGAATTGTTTGCCGACCTGAAAATTGAAATTAAAGCTTCCAATACTCCGGAATCAAAGCTTTCAAACTCATCAACTATGAAAACCAGCTTAGGTCGACGTGCTGAATCTGCATCGGATGGTGAAGGTTGAGTGCTGGTTTTGAAGCAGTGATCACAGTGTGCCTGGTAGATAATTCGAATGTTCTGTACATCATCTCTTGCAAGAGGATCATTTGCTCCGGAGGCCAGTGTGCTTTCTAGCGAATTGGCGTCAAGTCTGCTCTCTAATGAATTGACGATAGATTTGATTGTCGAGCTTAAAGTAAGGCAGGATCGACTGTTGAGTTGGATCGGCAAGCATTCAGATTGGCCCAGTGGATCCTCAAGTGCAGACATCCGAGAAGCAAGTGACGCGTTCAATATCTTAGATGTACCTGGGTCAACATAAGGAAAATGTCAACTCTCGAATACACACCATCATGGGGTGAGAAATCAAAGGTGAACAGAAGATAGGACCGACCCAGTAGCACAGCAGTGGGGATTGGTTGCCGAATTAAACTTCTAGATTCAAATCTGGTTGTTTTGATAAATGTTACCAAGTCATCCAGGAGACCTCTTTGAAGGTCATCAACGATTTTCTGTGCGCGTTTTTGAATGCCAAAGAAAAGAGGCTTGAGCGCTTAGCGAAACGAAGTTCTGGAAGATCCAAGCAGATGAAATAATCGAAGCTTACCACTATTTTTTGATTGGTCTTGGCCCATGCTTTTGTGTAGAGTTTATAACCAGTGGTCTGAAATGATGGGTTCGATCGAATGGAATCTGCGCCGGTCAAAACGTGCCGGACACCAAAAAGAGCGATAACGATTCAGTTCTAAACTTCCATTGGTTGGTTATCTGATTTCCGGCTTTTAAGTGAGTCCTGACCTTGCCCAGAGCCACTGGCAGGAGGTTGAACTCGAAAGATTGTCTGTGAAAATTGAGCAGCTTTGTCAGTCAAATTGGTCTCAGGTAGGGTGATGTTAGTTTGCTTACTTTCTCGGGATGGATTAGATGGTACGGGGAGAGGAGTTCGGCTTCGATGGACATCGTCAAATCGGTTGCTAGTCCAAAGGAAATCCGAGCAGACTGGAAGCCAACCTGATCGGGACTTCGGAATTTTCGAATTGGTGGTGGGACGTGATCCTAACTTACCGCGAGCCCAAAGTTAACGACTTGAACCGCGTCGCGGTGGGCCAGTTTTGGTGCAGATACATCTCCGCAGAGATGAGTTTGGGTATGAGGTAGGTGAAGATCTTGCGGATCTCCTCATCCAATTTGCAAGGGAAACCCTTGAAAAATTGGATCAGCAGGAATTTTTACAAGATCACAAACATCTGGAAATCTTGATTCTTGGCTCTCAAGGTTGAACTCCAGTCAATTATTTTCTTATGACTATCCGCCTTCATAAAATTCCCCCAAATTTTTCTGATGTCCTACTATGGAGTGGTAGTCCCTACCCCCATTTACATATGAGAAATTTGAAGTTTTTTCAAAATAAACCAAACTCAAGTTGGACTGGCATAATTAGCTGGTAAAAAATCCTACTCCTACAGTTTTTCAAAATTTTGAAATATATATCTTGATGAGGATAAAGATCCTCATTCAGAGAAATTTTTCTTTTGGAAAGGTAACCCATGACATTTAATATAGATTTTAAAAAGAAAAAGCAGCTCAGAAGCCTGACTGTCACACGCGGGCATGCTTGTTTTAGATATTGTGTTTTGAAAAAAGCTTGGACACTTTTCCAAAATCAGTTCTGCACCGGAAAGTCCAAAAGCTACACTTATGGGGTCTGGGAGGCACTGGTAGCTGGATATGAGTAGAATCTGTGAGTGAACCCCATTTTTGGCGTACATCAAGTGAAGTTGGTGTTTTTGTGATGGAGGGGGGGATTAACCAAATGTCCAAGAATTATTCAAAACACAATACAAGCCTCTCCCACACTTTGTGCGTTTGACGGAGAGGCTGTACACGCTCGCAAAGTTAAAAGTCTCCGTCCCTGTTGCCGCGTGACAGCTTTTCGGCTGGTCCGCTTTCTTTGTCAGCAATCAATGGCTGGAGTAGTAACATTGAGCCAATCTTCCGTTGTCAGCAAATGGGGGTGGGGGTGGGGAAGGGGGCCGATGATGCCGATGAACCAGCATGCGAAAGAAATGATAAGCCGCAGTGTATGGCGCCGAGAGAAGACGAAAAGGTGGAGAAGTGAGCTGCTAAATGGTTGAAGGCTGTCCAGAACCCAACGACTACGGTTGCAACTTACATCAGCTTCAATCAAAAATTTGAACATCCGTTCCCGTTCTCTTGAGGTTCTTCCAAACTGTTCCCAATGTTCGAGGACCTTCTTGGCAACGGCGCGGATGAACTTTTCTTCGTCCTTTTGAAGCTTGCGCCAATCTGGACGGTCAACGTCGAATAAAATTGTGCCCTAAATATAACTGATATGATGAGAGCATTCAGCATACCGAATTGGGGCTTGGGGGCATGGGCATAGCCTTTCCCCAACCTGTCCGAAGTACATGACCTCCCCAATCAAAACCGCCAAGCTCCTTACACGCTCGTTCCGCATCAGATCGCCTAGAGTCTAGAGACGTGATTGATGACCGAGAACCTCGGCATTGCAGTGGCGATTATCTTTGTAGGCTTTGGAGTGACTTGCCGCATGTAAGAGATAAAAGCATACAAGCCGACGGACTTGCTGTGCCTCATGGCAACCACGCATCCAGCCCCACCAATACCACTTCTGGGCCACATAATCTGATTGGTGTTATAGGAGATCCCAAAAGAATCAATGAGCAAATGAACATGGATCCCATGGGTTTTGTTTTGCATCAGCGAAGAGATGGGCCGACTTTGAGTGAGGCGATCGGACCCCATTTGACGCAAAAGGCTCCAGAGGATTGCTCGCATATCGTGCCGGGCAGAGATTGCCGACGTGTACGTTAGTTGTCAGTGGGTCGCCGGTATCCCTTGATCCCCCCGAGAGATGAGGAGCAGTCTCCAAAGCTAGATAAACATAAGGAGAAACGGTGGTTTGAGTTGCGTGGTCAACATGCTGGTAGTCAGTAGGGAAATCTGAAACTCAACGGACCGGCCAGAGCAGTTATACTCATGCCTCGAGGGTCCTTGCTTGCTTTCGCCGCCAATCGGCCACCACGTTCAGCATCTTTCCTGTAGACCAACGGCCGAGATATCGGTCAGGATGATGATAACATTGCGACCGAACTGGAGCCTCACACCAGAGCGACGCACCTTTTCAATTCTTCCAAAAAGCTTTCTCCAGCTTTCAATTTCTTTGATGTGGTGGCAACTGTGGGATTAGAGGGTGTTGTTGGAAGATAGGAGTTTCGGTAGAAGGAGCAAAAGAAGCTCCCAGAGGAGGCGGGGATTCTTCGACGGGGGATGACCACTGTCCGGGGCGCAGTGAGTGAAGAGAATTGTACCCTCATCTTATTCTCTCTTCCTTTCGTCGGCCCTTTTCCTTATGTATCTCTCTTGTATTTAGCATTTTGGGATGTTTTTTATTCAAATTACTAAGCCTCCGGTCTGGCTTGCAAGAGCACAAGCAGGTAAGTATGTGGACAAAAGTAACAGCAAAGGATCAGAGCTCTACAAAAGTACTTTCATGGAGATCACAAAACGAGATTGGCAATTCTCGATGGACCATGCGTTGGTCTATTTCCGGGGGGTTTGCTGAGGGTTCCACGACTGTGGCTGCCAAGTTTGATCAGGATTGGTTTGCGGTTGAAGAGTAAAGGCAGACAGAGGGCTCTCGCTCATTTTTCTTCGTTTCCTGTCCATTTCTGCATGATCACCAGCAGGTTCGATAGACTCCCCTGGTCAATGGCAGAAGAAAACAAGAATAAGCAGTTCCTCAGAGCCTGGGCGGATAGACGTAGGGGCACGAATGGACGCACGGAGATCTGGCAGCGAGGGGTTCTCATGAAGCGCCGAGATGTTCTCTGGTGTTGATTGCCCCTGTTTGCTGGCTTGGGCCTGTTGCTCTAACTTCCTGACATTTTCTCGAAGTTGGGAAAGTCGCAACTGGTCGGCTTGTAGTTCCTGCATGAGGCAGCCCACATTTAGCCCGTTGATTGCGAGGCTCATGGCTCTGATACGTCAGAGCTGCCTACCTCAATTGTTGGTGGGTGCTTTCGGGTGAATGATAACCAAGCCGACCATTGCGGTGGTAAATGGTGAGTACGGTACCTGAAGAAGCACCACTGTTTCAGATGGACCGAGATAGCTGCACGTTTAGTTCCTCAAAACCCACAGGGTAGGATCGTTATGATTCGACTTGAAATTTACGAATCGCCTGGGACGAGGCCCTGTGAGTGAGGGAAGATCATTACTACTATCGAATCGTCAGAAACGCAGACAAACACAGATGATTACCTGCTCCATCCTACATAAATGACCCAGCACGGTAAGACTTGTATAATCAGTGATCCGGTTTACCGAACCAACTCAGTCTGAACATGTTGTACTAGAAAAAGGCCACCGACCGCAATTAGATGCTTCTCATAGTAGCTGTGCGTACATCCAAAAGAGTCGCCCCGAGTGTCAGCAAGCAGCATTCCGATTCGAGCGAGTTGACGGAGAAAAACATACCTATTTCCAGCCAAGTCGTTTCCTGCGAAACGGTTGGCAAATGCGACAGTCAGTGGCGGAGATTGGGACCAGAGAAACTGCTTGGAAGCAAAGGTTGTCACCGGAAAATACTGACCAACGTAGAACCGTTCCTTGCCGATCCCGAGGGCCCGTTGAAGACGTTGAACGACCCGTGTTATCATTTTGGAGCTGATGCGGTGTCCGGGCCTGCATCTCAGCTGAAGGCATGTATTAGCGAGCTGACTAAGCTAAGCATAAGACGGAAGACCCCACCACGCAACATCTCCCCAGGCTGGATCCACGAAGAAAGGGGCAGGCCAGCACCAGCAACGATGCCTTGTGTGCCCACTCAGCGACCGCTCAAGGTGCTCTTGACAGGCTTCGGGGTGAGTGCACTCTGGGCTTGGTACCGACGCATCACCACCATAGTGGCTCTGACAGTCCCGCTGATGAACACCTAGCCGTTCCGCACACACGAGACGAATGCCTCATTCGAGATCGTGCAGCGGGTCGTGGCCGAGTCGACGAGATTAGAGGGGGTCGAGCTGGTCGGCCATCCGGAGCCGGTCCGGGTGAGCTATACGGCCGTCGACGCGCTCCTCACGCAGCTCTACCAGACCCACCCCGGGCTCGACTTGGTGATCCATACCGGCATCGCCGGCTCCCTCCCTCGGGCCCACTTCTTGCTCGAGAAAATCGCCCATCGCGAGCACTATCTCCACCCTGACGTCGACGGCTTCGTCCTCGACTCGTTCGCCAATCTTCCTACACACAACCATTCCAGCCCTGGTCCCCTCTCTTTATCGTCTTCTGTTGATCTCCTTCCGCTCCTTCAAAATGTCACCGATCAGATCTCCGAGGTCGGCTCATTTCTCTTGCTCACCACAACTCACATGATGGTCGTATAGATACTGAAGCTCATCGCGACCCTTACACCTTCCCCTTAACCCCCTTCTCTATTAAAAAAAATGACAGCCGATCGATCTCAAAGTATCCGAGAACGCGGGCCGATACTTGTGTGAATTTATATACTACTACTCCTTACAAAGATTCGAGAAAAGTACGCCAAGGAGCTCCAATGTGGAGGAAGAAACAGAAGAGAGAGAAGAAGATCCGGTCCAACTACGACGCCCGGTTTTATTTGTTCATCTCCCCCCACTATTGAACCCGTTTGACATCCGTCTCGGTGCCCTCGTCCTCCAAACTATCATCCTTCAAATCCGCGCCCTTCATTTCCCTTCGCGGTAACTGTAGTCTTCCCGCTGGGCTGTTCCCGGCTCGACCCAGGGAACCCTGCCGGTCACACACCCCACCCTTGCCATACATGCATTACTTTCAAGCGAGGAAAGCCCCACATCCCAACAAAACCTCGTATCCGTTGGATGGTTCCTCCTGAAACTGTTTTCTCTTGACACGTTGAAAGAGAAGTATGACTTCGGTATACTGTGTACATACATCTATTATTAGACTCTTACAAATCTATGTATCACCACACTTACATTTCGAATCTCCTTGAAAGCTTTCCCCCTCGTTCATTTACAGCTGGCCCGATTAGCAAGGAGAGCCCCACATCCTATCAAAACCTCGTCTCCGTTGGATGGTTCCTTCTGAAACTGTTTTCTCTTGACACGTTGAAAGAGAAGTATGACTTGCTATCATTAGACTCTTACAAATCTATCACCAGACTCTTCCATTTCGAATCTCCTTGAACGCTTTCCCCCCCTCATTTACAGCTGGGAGGTTTCCGAGGATCCCGGGACGGCCCACCCTGTTTATGGATGTTTCAGACTCGACATCTTTGCCCCAAGAACCGCTTAAAGAGTCGGGGCCGAAACAGTGCCCTCGCCCATCTTTCAGACCAGAAAACAAAAGACGCGGACGAAGTAGTGCAGCGATCAATCTTGTTTGAAGATGCTTTCCCGAGTGTTCTTTGTGATTAGCAGCAGCTTGTGGCTGAGCTCCGTTCTTTTTGGCGGAGGTATCGATGCAACGTTTGGCAGAACAACAGTAAAACTCGAAGGTGTGTATGATTGATCAGAGCTCAGAGCCAGAATCTGTCGGTATCGGTATTTTTGCTAATGCCTCTTTTCTCACTGGATCTCCCCCATCACTCTCACCCAGGGCTTGCTTCTAGTAAGCGTCCAAGCCTGTCCGGCCTGTCTCCAAAGTACCTTACCGTTAACTCGGAGAAACTTTTGATCACTAACCCTCAAACATTTTCCTCCTTCAGCCTCAGGTTCTGCCGGTGAACACCTTCCTTATGGTACACCAGAGAAAAGAAAGATTCTCTGGCAGAAATTGAGGAATGAATTTTCGGAAAAGGCAAGGTTATTGCCTCGAAGGGCCAACCCGCAGGACGAGAGACTTCTAGCAGACGGTTAGTCATTTGCTCAGCATCCGATCTAGAAAGTTGTTGACGTATGATCCTTCTCCTCCCTGTATAATTAGATATAGATGCAGCTTGGGAAAAGAAACATAGTCAGCTCCTCTTTTCGTCACATCAAAAATTGCTCTCTTGCAAGAACCGAAACTGAGTAGAGACTGCTACACTATGGACATCCACAGAAGAGGTCATACAACTTTACGAGGACTACAAGATGCTTTCGCACATTTACAACGAATTGCGCTGGGTTAAGGCCCGATATCAGATTTCAATTGCCTCAGCCAAGCATCAAACGTTGGAAGACCAGCGATTCTCCCAAGTCTTAGAGCATTTGGAGGCGGCGCAAAGCCAGATAAAGCCTCTGTACGAAGCAACGCTTCTCCGACTAGGGAACCTTGAAGCGTATATGGCATACAGGGCAGTCATAAGCCAACTGGCTCCAGGATTTGATGAATTGATACCCTCTAGCGAACGCAAGCAGTTCAAAGCATACAGAATTCATGCCCAGAGTACGTTACGCGCGTTCGGCGGTGCCGTGCATCAATATGTGAACGAAATGCTGCGTCTATCAGATGTCAACGCCGATGAAAAGAAGCTCGGCTTACCGCTGAATTCCTTGAGAGGTCGCATAATCAAGTATGGGAATATGGCCATCAATTTCTTGATCAGAAATGATCTTGTCGATGACCAAGAAGCGTCCAAGCGTCTTGACACGGGGGTGGCCATAGCCAACTTACCAATCCCTGAACTCACGAAGGTATTGCTGATTTTACTCTTCTGGCATAGCTTAGTACTTACTCAACCCTTTGTTCTCTCTTTGTGTTGCAGAACTTAGAGAAGATACGTTTCCGGGGCTAAATTTCTGGGCCAGTACTGAAGTAACCTCGACTCACCTATTGGATGTTTCAAGATACTCAGTAAACACAAATTTGGTTTAATCTCCGGTTGAAACAAGATCTAACTCAACTCATCCCCCCCCCCCTCTGCTGCGAAGAGACCAATCATCCTGTGCATAGAGCTTGTTCATAGAAGATATACATTATCCTCTTTTTTTTATCTCACATTCTGATTGTCCAATGTTTCACCTTAGTACACTTCTCTCCTTCAGCTCACTTCTCCAGATATTACATTTCTCATAGCTTTGGTCAGAGTCAAAATACATACAAATCTATGCATATTTGATACTGTTGACCGTTATAATACATACTTTTACGGCCTTACTTCACGCACGGAGGAAAATTTGTAGTGCTTGCTGCTGGTACCAGCATTATGGGCCTTGCGCACGGGTAAAGGGGTCCACAATCTGCTAAAGCTTTGACACTACAGTTACCTGGGTCCACTTGGTATCTTATGCTAGGGAAGGTGAATTGAGGGGCCTGCCAACTTCACCACTGGGTGTTGGCCATGGGATAGATTGAACTTAGCAAAGTCCCTCGCCTGCCGGGGGGCGCAGCGCGAAGCAAACTTAATCCTTACGCCTGCTCTTGGGAGGGACTTGCGTAGGTCGGCGAGAGCTACCAGCAAAATGGCGCGGAGGTGATCTCACCCCCTAATTTCTCCACTAATCCTTCCAAAAAATATCCTGCAGTTGGCACCATTAGAAGCGCAAGATTCCAAGCACACTGAATCCAGCTTGAAATTTCTAAGTAGCTTCATCCCTTCTGAAAAAACATTCTGTAAATAAAATTACACTGTAAACAATCCAACATCTTCAATCCTGGATATCCTAACAGATATATCTGGTACATATATCAACAACCAAGTATTGCACCATTTTGACAGCTAACAATTATGATGATCAGGCACTATGTATTTGAGACTAAGACTTGGCTGCATCAAGTCAAAAAACCATGAGAGGTTCCATGGACCAATGATCCAAACAGTTCCCCACCTGTCAAACTTCACTTCTCAAAATGCAAGGACACAACCAACTGCAAATCTCAAGCTACCAGCTGTTTTGGACTTTTTTTTTCAAAAGAGGGAAATGATGCCCAAGAAGCAAGGCTACAAATTGGTTGCTTCAAAGTTGTTCTGAAGGGCTTGGCTTTTTTTAAATAACTCTTGAGCTTAAAAATGGTGAAAATTTGACCATTTTCTCAAGGTGCTCAGGCCGCGCGGGGGACTTTGCAGGTAAGTCTCTCCTACAGAGAGCGTCCTGCGGAGGCGTGGGATCCCTTCAGCACCCCTGTTCAAGAGGCTTTCTTGAGCTAAAGCGCAAAGAGCATTGCACAAAGTGTGACCTCCCGTCAGGGAGGGGCTTGCATGGGATCCCTGATTCCTGGAGTGAGAGCTCTGTGTACAGCTCTTTGTTTTTGCAGGTGGCCACCTTTGTGCCCCTCAAAACCCCACTTCCTAAAATGTCAGCCTTAGAGATATGATTACATGCCCAAAAGGCTGTGTTGAATACTAGAACCTTAATAATAATTGATTTGATAAACTGTTTCTAATAGTATAATATTTTACTGAGTTTTGTCTGATATTTTACATATGCACTTGAGTGTCAAAAGATAGTTGTGTGCACTGTTAATCATAGTGCACGCACGCTCTACAATTTGGAACACACATGTTACATGTGTTTTTTATAAACATGTGACTGTAATAGAATTATAATATTATTACATGAAGCGCTACTCTATTGCGCTATAGAAATGTACAGTATTAATTGAAACACTGGAAGATTCCAGAAATAGGAGGCTAGCTCCCCCATTTTCACATATGGTGTTGCGAGCGCGTCTGGGCACATACCCAGCTCCCGCTTCGCCGAGTGCCTCCGGGGGTTGGGTGTGTGCCCAACGGGCTTGATTGAGCAGGTTGTGCGGGGGGCAGAGCTTGGCACACAGCCAAGTACTGCTTGGCCCGAGCTTAACAAAGCCTCTCTGGAGGAGGGCCCTGCAGGGTCTCTGTCTCACAGAGAGGCTTGCCCCCAAGCGGCGAGGTTTGGCGTGAATCCTGACGGGCCCGAGGCTTGGCCAACCCCCAAATTTCATTAAATCCTTTGTTACACATCAACCACTGCCGGGATAGGCCCATGAGTGGCATGGCCTTGAAGCCTAGCTTCTTGCGCAGCCAGCCAGCCATCCACCATCCATCAAGCCACTTGTAGAGCTGCTGGACATGCTTTCAAAAACAATGCCAAGCTTGTCCCAGCAAGCAGAGCGTGTTTTTTTCAACTCCTGTACATATTTTATGTGTGGCCTGCATACCAAATGTAGTTCATTGTTCAATTCAAACAATAAACATACTTCATGTACTTATTAGAAGTAATTTAAACTTTCATGTACTTATCCAATAGTATGGTGTAAGATCAATCCTGGAATCATGATTCCATGACTTCACATCCTTGTAGCTTTAAGGCCATTCAAGGCATCAAAATGTGGCCTATTTAGTCTTGAAGGCCAGATGCAGACCTTCAATTTGGCACCTGGGCGGCCCATTTGGCCACCAGGATGCTATAGAAAAGTGGTGCCAAACTTTCACACCAGCCAAATGGGTGAAAGCTGTACTCAGGACTCACGCCGAATTTGGCCGCTTAGTCCCAAGTCCCTCCTTTGGAGGCTTGCGCTTCGCGCGAGGGGCCCCTGCCCGCCCCTCAGAAGAGGGACTGACTAAGTTTGCGCTTGGCCGGGCTCAAGCTCTGGGCCAATGAGATCTGTGACTTGGCATGCAACATGCCGGCCCTTCTCTCTGCCCCAAAAGGCAAGAACAACGTGCCCTGGAGGGGGGAAAAGTTCTCCCTTCTTGGCATTGCACATCGGACATTGACAAGGGGGGTAGGGGGTTTTTCTGATGCAATCAAAAAGTTTCAGGGTATTGGACAGGCTAAATAAAACATGGATATTATTAGTGGTCTTCAAAATTGAAATCATCAATGCATAAACATAAAATCATGAGTGAATTTGGCAGGGACATCCTCACATAATCCCAGCCAAAAGCCATCTATGAGTTTCTGTTTATGCAGTTATGATTCAATTTTGAAGAACACTATTGACTAAAGCAATAGGAAGATGGCTGGTTCCAGCCCTAGTTAGGTCAATGGAGGTACAAGCTTCCCATGGTTTTGAGCTGCAAGTTGGAGAAATTGGAAAGTTTTTGGGTCTTAACTAATTGACTCCCAAGTTTTTGGCTTCCAACTCTCAAATGTTGCGTATGTTGGTAGGACTGCTTCTTGATGTACTGCCCGGGTTGCCTGGACCAAAAATTGAACGGGGGAATTTGGGAGTAATTTATTAATATAGTTTGGGAGTTGGAAATTCAATTTTTGCAAAAATGAATCCGCGGCCCCTTGGTACGCCTTTTAAAATACACAGCTCAGATTTTGAACCCGGGCAAACCATGCAGGGGAAAAGAATCCCAACAAACCGGTATTTTGGGGGCCCTGAATCTGCGGAAAGCTACATTTGATGGTACGGGCCCTTGGGGCTTCCAGGGTCCTCCTTGAAACCTTGGATTCTCATCCAATTTTTGGGAGGTTTAGGAAGATTCTGAAACGGCCAAAGTTGATTGATGAATGTTTCCGGCCGCATGTGTTGTAACTTGTATCATCCATTATTGACCTGAGGTAAAACGGAGTCAAAAGAGGGCATCCACCCAACTTCAAGACGAGAAGAAGAAAAAAAAGCGAGGAACAAATCTTATTCAAAGATGCTTTCCCAATTTTACATTGCTCTTAACAGCAGCTTCTGCTTGAGTTTAATTCTTTTTGGCGGAGGTATCGATGCATCGATCGGCAGAGGTGAAGCATCACTCGAAGGTGTGTCATTCATCAGAGCTCAGAACGTTTTGGCCTTGGTAGCCTTGCTGATGCTTCTTTCCTCACTGGACCTCCTCATCTCTCACCCAGGCTTCGTTTCTCGTATTAAGCGACCAAGGCTGTCTGGCCAGTTCGGTGCTCGACCATTGCCTCCAGAGTATCCACTCCCGAAGTCGGAGGAACTTTCGATCACGAACCCTCAAACAGAAGATCCGCCTTCAGGCTCTGGCGTCGGATGCCTTCCTACTCAGAGCGATAATACGCAAGGCGAAAGAGAAAAGCTCTATGATACATTAAGGCAGCGATTCTCTGAGGCTGCATACCCATTCATTGAGATCCGAGTAGACCGTTAGTCGTGTTTTCAAAATCCGACCTTGAAAGCTGTTGACGTTTGATCCTTTTCCTCTCTGCATGATTAGAGCTAGATGAAAATTGGGCAAAAAATCATGGTCAGCATCGCCTTTCGTCATATTAAAAATTCGCTTCTTGCAAGAACTAAAGCTGAGTAGAGAATGCCACACTTTGGACATCTATAGAAAAGGTCGTATCTCTTCACAACGACTTCGAGGAGCTTTCGGACCTTCGCGAAGAATTGTACACGGATTGGAGAAAATATGTTAATACAATGCCTCAATCCGAGCTCAAGACGATGGTAAACGAGGAATTCATCGAAGCCTTCAAGATTGGAGGGTTACTGCAAGAGAAGATAACTATTCTTAATGATGTAAAGCTTCTTCAACTAGGGAATCTCGATGATGATACTGCGTATAAGAAGGTGGCAGACCAACTGCTTCCAGGAATTCATCAACACCAAAAATGGCAATCACCCCTCGGAAAATTACGAGTTACTACCCAGAAAGCGTTACACAATTATGGCGCTTCAGTGCTTGATGACGTGAAGAGACTGCTAGTTCAATCTGATCTCCATTTCCAAGGCGCTACTGTGAAGATCGACTTCCCAGTGAATCAGTTGGAAAGTCGTACACAGAAGTATGGGGACAGGGTGATCGCTTTTTTGTTCAAAAATAAGCTCATCGATAACGAAAGAATCCCCGAATTTTTTGAAGATAGCATGGTCCGAAGGCACTTCCAGTCACGAGGCTCTCGAAGGTATTTTTGATTTTAATCTTCTAACCTGACTTGTGCAAGTATTTACTCAACTCTTTTGTCCCCATTTTGTGTTGCAGACCATAGACAAAATTATTTTCAAGAGGGACGGGTGAATTTCTGGGCCAGTACTCAGTTAGCAACCTCCGCTCACCTTTTGGCTGTTTCCTTGATGATGGCAGGTATTTTTCTTGTTCAGCAAAGAGTATTAATTAAGATACTCAGGAAACACAAATTTGGTTTAATTCTTGGTTGAAACAAGATGTAACTCAACCAATTCCCCCCTCCCCAGTGCAATGAGACCAATCAAACCTTTACATATAGTTTGTTTACGGAAGAAATATATTTTCCTCTATTTTTGATCTAACATTCTGATTACCCATATGTGTTTGCCCTTGGTACACTTTCCTCCTCACAACAAATAGGTTACTTCTCAAGACATTATAAACCCAGTTACCAAAAATAAAAAAGCTCAATAGTCATCTTGAAGAAGGTAAGAGTGGTTGCTTTTACACGGAAGTCACACTCTTATTTCTACAGCAGTTGCGTGTGCCCAGTTTGAGTAAAATTTCATTGAGGTGCCTGCACCAGCCGCAGGTGTCCGGGTGCCAAGTGAAATCTCTAATGAGGAAGTCTCCCCCATGCGTTCACTATTTTCCAATTTCATGTATCTCCAATTTTCATGTATCTCCAATCCACCTGTTTGATATATTCAATTTCCTTTGAAACATCATTGGTTTTGGATTTTGTGCAGTGCAAGGTGTGAAATAAATGATTAAACAGAACAAATAACTGAAACCCAAAAACCATCACAACCTTGCTTAATGTTGTTGTGAGCTACTGCCACAGATGTTTGCATCCATGTTGTAAATGCTCCAATTTTCCTCATATCTTATTATGAACCCATCTGCATCATTTAATTTTCACCTCCAATTCACCTAGTATATTGGATGTTAGTGCACCCATGTGTATTTGAGTGCTCTTTGTTGTAAACCTTTGTATTTCTCTCAGCCAGTAGTAGTAGAAACTATAACAGAAATGAAAGAAACAATGAAAGAAAAACAATGAGCCAATCAATCAACAAAGAACCAAGAGAAATGAAATGAGAAAACCAACAAGATAAAGAAGCTATCTATACTGATGAACTGAACACAACACAGACAAGTATTTGAGAACAACAAGACACTACAGCAGCAATAAACTAAGAAACAAACACAGTTTAGTGATTTAATCACACAAGCTAAACAATTATGAGATCAAAGAAAACAAACACTAGAACTCCTGTTTTGCGTTGATGATAAACTCCTCCTGGACTGATGTGTCCTTCTGTTAACTTGAAGCTAGCAACTTTGAGTAAAAAATATGTTGTGATGAGTGATTCTGTTTGACGTTATGAATATATTTGCTTTCTTTACCTCAACTACAGTTGTGCTTCACAGCAACCTTCTTGATTCTTGAGGTATCAATGAACAACCTGGTACAAGATGACTCTGACAATGTTGCAAACCAAGAAGGCGAGAGAAAATTTTTCTTGATTTTGAGAGGGCTTAGAGCATCCACCACCGTCTAGGTAAATCTTTAGGTAGCCAGCGAGTCCCGCGAGGCTTGGTTGCTTAGCTAAAGAAAAAACCCACCCTTGCCAGCCAGTATTGGCTTGGTAGGTAGCGCAAGTTTAGACAAAGACACCATCACCACCCTTGTGTCCATTCAGCCTCTCTGTAGGTAAACATAAAACACAACACCATTATCACATACAGACCTTTGCCGATCGGGCTTGAATGCATCCTTTCAATGACCGCTTGACTGGTCATCAAATAGATACAATCAGCAGCCGGTAACAGATTATATTCGGAGCTGTTGTATGACTGGTAATCATAAAACTGGTCATCAAAAGACCATTCATCATTAAAAGGCCTGTGATTGATAGAACAGTCATTGAAAGACCAATCATTGATAGACCATTCATCAAAAGCCCAGTGATCGGTCATTGAAAGACTGGTGATCGACAGGGGTGATTGGTAATAAATATCCCTCCATTCAATGACCGTTCTTCACTGGTCATCAAATGGGGGTTCACAATCTCAAGACACTCAAGGTCATCTATGTATGCAGGTGGGTTGATGACCGGTCAATCAGTCTTGATCGGTCTTCAGAAGGAGATCATATTTTTTTTGGATAACTGGGGGGTATGTATGTACATGTACATGTATGGGGTATGTATGGTGTTGCAAGCCCGTCTGGGCACTCACAAAAGTTTGGCCGAAAAAAGGCCAAGCGCGCGTGGCCAACCCTAAAGCCCGCTTGGCCAATCCTCAAGCCCGCCTGGCACACTCTCAACCCCCACTTGGAATATCGCAAAGTGGGGGGGGGGGAGGGGGTTTGGCACAAAGCCCCGCTGGGCCGATTTAAAGCAAGAGTGCCACGCACGCCAAACGCTGTGCTGGCCATCAAGGAGAGAAGTTTCCCTCCTCAATGGTTGGTCTACAAACCGGTCATTGAGAAGGGAAGACTCCCTTCTTGATGATCAATACAAGTATTGCCCACCGCAAAGGGAGTCTTTCCTCCCCAATGACCAGCCTACAGACCGGCCATTGAGAAGGAAAAGCTCCCTTGTTGATGTCCAATGTGTGATGTTGAGAAGGGAGAACGTCTCCCTCCTCGAGGGCATGTTGTTCTTGCCTTTCAAGGCAGAGACAAGGGCTGGCGTCTGATGACTGGCGTGTTGCATGCCAAGTCACAGATCCCATCGGCACAGAGCTTGATCTCGGCCAAGCAGGACTTGGCTGTGTGCCAAGCTCTGCCCCCCGCGCAACCTGCCCAATCAAGCCCGCTGCGCATACCCAACCCCCGGAGGCACTCGGCCAAGCGGGAGTTGGGTATGTGCCCAGATGCGCTTGCAACACCATACACCACGGGTTGCAGTCAATTGGGTGCCGACGTAATGAATTACGTTGGCCCGACCCCCCCGACCCCACCCAAAAAGTTGGGTGGCCGACCTAATGTTTCATAGCGGGATGTATTGGGGTTTTTTGTTGGCGGATCTTCCAACAGCGGGCCCACAGAAGGGCAGCTGTTGGCCAATCTTCCAATGGCGGGCCCACGGAAGGGCAGCTGTTGGCTGATTTTTCAACAGCGGGCCCACGGAAGGGCAGCTGTTGGCCCATCTTCCAACGGCGGGCCCACGGAAGGGCAGCTGTCAGCGTATCTTCCAACAGCAGGCCCACGGAAGGGCAGCTGTTGGCGTATCTTCCGACAGCGGCCGCACAAAACAGTGGGTGTTGGCTGGTCATTGAGCTTGCCCATCAAAAATTTCACTCATCGGGACTCAAACGTCAGCCACAAACCTTGGCCAGGCCGTAAGGCCACCACTAACTGCTACGGCACAAAGCATTGTTCCTGACTTCCCTGTTTGTTGTATATACATAGCAAAACATGTATTCCTGTAAAGTTTGGAGGCTTTTCTTCTTGACATGTTTGTTTGTTTTACTTTTTTTTTGTAAAATTTTGAACTGTGTAGCCTCTTTCTTACAGCGAAAGAGGCGCATCCAGGTGACTTGATTAAAAAAAAAAAAAGAAGCCTAACCAATTGTTTAGCTAACCCGGACGGCGAGCCAATCATGACTGAGGCTTGACACAGGTCCAACCAGCTGGCAGCGTTGGCTTGCTCAATGAGACAAGCCTTTGTCCGCTGCGGAGTCCTGTTGGACTTGGATTTGACAGGTGATCAAGCTGACAGAGCCAATCAGGTATGTCCAACCTGATGACACCGTCAGTCTGCTTGCCAGGGCTGGATGGGGTTGGCTGGGCAATCCATGAACCCTGATCGACCCACGTGTCATGCCGACACAATGTGTTGGCGGTGTTGGCTTGACATGCGGGTTGGATGGGTCAGACCCACGTAGTTCTGACCCATCGCCGGCGTCAAACCGTCTCCATCGTGAAAAGCAGGGAGGAGAGGTCATGCCAGACCTGTTCCTGACCCCGCAGCCAAGCCCACGCGCTGATTCAAAATTTATCAAGCGGTGGTGTACATGTACTGGCAAGTCTGGAGGAGGCAGTTGGTAGGCTTGTCAAAATTTTCCTTACAGAGGCTCTGTAGGGCTTGGTAAATCTAGCAAGTCTTAAAGATTTACCAAACAAACATTTAGCTAAAGAGCCCTAAAGAGGGCACGGGGGTGGAAAATCCCTTACATGCTCTGTAAATCTGCCTTACCGAGCGGGTTTACAGAGACAAGGGTGGATGCTGTTATTTACATAACCTCCACGACACCACAATGCTTATGCATAACACACACATTTCATCTAATTACTCCTCAACATTATATTCCTAAGGCCCTGTTTGGCAGCGTCATATTACGCAGTGTAATAATAGGAAACATGCTACATTACATATGGTAAAACATGTCTTTTTAGGATATCTTTTGAAATTAAACCCTCATAAGGCTCGGCAGTTTACTTTGAAAAGATCAGGCGGAAAAGTAGTGTCTTACACAATGTAGGGGGACATGGCAAGATTATTTATTGCGTAATAATCACGCTGCCAAACAGGGCCTAAATTCATACATAAATGCTTCAATTGATCTTGGTTCACCTGGAGATTAAACAAAAGGTGTTTTTCCTGAGTATCTTAAGTACAATACTCTATGCTGTCCACATAGAAATATGCCTCCCCGGCTTCATTGTTGTAAGGAAACGGCCAATAGGTGGGTCGAGGTTACTTACTTAGTGGCCCAGAAAGTTGCCCTTTTCTTCCGGAAAATCCGGTTGATGATCTTTTTTGTCTCTGCGCCAATAACTAGATCATCATTGCAAAAAAATAATAACATCAAGGTTTAGGCAGGCACTTGAACAAGGTACGTCAGAAGATTTCAATCAGTAATACCTTGGAAAGACGGGTTCCATGTGCGCCAGTGCTTACCAATAGTGAAGCTTTTCTGCCGATGGAAGATACCATAATTCTTCTCTTGCTGGATGCGCGCATGGATATAGAGGACCAAGTGCTCTGCGACATAATTATCCCGAAAAAAGTAGGACAGCCTTTCGCGATCGATGAGTTGATTGTTGAACAAGAAATCAACGACCTTGAACCCTGCATACATCTCTGTAACACGTATCAAGTCATTCGGCGCTGAGGCAAGCATCGAGTTAGCGGCTTCGTGATCCCCTCCCACTATCAATATCTTCGCCTCATCTAGCACTGAAGCGCCAACATCTTCTAACGTTTTCTGGGCATGAGCTCGGAAGACGGCGAAGTTTTGGTATGTCCTTTCAGAAAATCTTGGAACTAGTTCGTCCATCAGTTTCTTATATGCAAAATGATCGTCATATAATCCTAGTTCGAGGAGCTTCAATTGGTTCAGAATGCTTATATTCTCCTGCATCGCTTCTAGGTGCTTCATTGATTCGGCGACTTTGTCAATATCTTGTTTTTTCTGGATCGCTTTGGTTTTTTGGGTTAGAAACATATGCTCATTGTGGTAGAGCACCTTCAGTTTTTTGTGGAAGCGCGAAAGCTCCTCGAAGTCGTTGTGAAGCAATACGATCTTTTCTATAGATGCCCATGTTGTGACAGTCTCTACTCAGCTTTAGTCCTTGCAAGAAACCAACTTTTAACATGACAAAAAGAGGAGCTGACCGAGCGCTTTCTCCCAATTAATAATCAGCTCTAATCATGCAGAGAGGACAAGGATCACACGTCAACAGCTTTCACGATCGGATGCTGAAAAAATGGCTAACGGTCTACTCGGATTTCATTGAATGGGTATGCAGCTTCCGTGAATTGCTTGCTCAATTTCTCAAAGAGCTCATGTCTTTCGGCGGGTGTATCGTAGCTCTTCGGGCGCGTCGAATAGTGTCCGAAGTCAGAACCCGAAGGCGGATGAAGTTTTTGAGGGTTAGCGATCGAAATTTTCTCCGAGTTAGGGGGTAGATACTTTGGAGACAATGGTTGAGCACCAAACTGGCCAGACAGCCTTGGGCGCTTAGCACAAGAAGCAATGTCTGGGGGATACATAGATGTTCAGTGAGAAAAGCAACATCAGCAAAGATACCAAGACCGACAAATTCTGAGCTCTGATGAAAGGCACACCTTCGAGTGAGTCCCTACCTATTGATGCATCAATACCTTCGCCAAAAAGAACGCAGCTCAGCCAGAAGCTGCTACTGAGCACAAGGAAAAATCGCGAAAGCATCTTCGGATAAGAGTTATCGCTGGACAGCTTCGCCGTTTTGTTTTCCTTTTGTCGAAGTTAGGTGGTTGCTCTCTTTCGACCACGACTCTCTAGGCGGTTTTCGGGTGTGGGTTACAAATGGGTGTTTGCTACAAAACATGGAACCGGAGCCATCCATAGATCGACTTTGGCCGTTTCGGAATCTTCCAAAACCTCGCAAGAATTGGGTGAGATTCCAATGAGCCCAGGTTTCAAGGAGATCCTGATTCCTAAATGTGATAACAGTGTAAATGAGGGGGATGTTGAATTTTACAACCTATCTTTTACATGGTATCCACCTAACTTAACACAAGACCCTCTTCGGAGGGCCTGGTGCAGCCTGGCTGGCGCGGAGCGCCCCTCGCGAAGCGAGCCTCCGAAGGAGGGACTTGCGCCGTATACCCCCCTACCCGCCCTACTCTTTTTGGCATTTGGCAGGGCATTATTTTAGAAACACTATCAAATTTGATCCACTCAACCTTTTTTTTCTTGTTCAGTGTGCCATGACCGCCTGCTTCTTCTCTACAAGCATGCCAAAAATCAAGTGTCCCACTCACTTCAAAATTGGTCTTTTTCCTTGTTTTCCATGGGCAATACATCCGCAGGCTGCTTATGTAATGTAAAGCCACCAGTCAGAGTACAGGGAGTGGTGCCATCAAACCTGAGCACTTTGAAAGTCTTATTATGACAGTAAAAAATGGTGAGAAGGTCCAAAAATAATGCTACATATCCTACAAGATGCAGGAGAAGGAAGGGGTCATTTGGCTCAGCGGAACTTTCATTCTATTCCTCACGACTGAGGAGGTACAAGCAATAGAATGGAAAAAAGCAAAAAAACAAGAAAGAGTAGGGCAAGCACTGGCGCATAGTGTATAAGTCCCTCCTTCGGAGAGTCCCTGCGGGATGGTGTCCCCCCTCCACAAAGAGAGGGTCTTAGTTAAGTTAGGGTATCCACATTGTAAATCCCGCACAATGTAAAAATGTACTATACCGCTCTATGGTTGAGTTTTACAATCACCAAAATTTGACCTCATGTAAAAAAGGCCAATGCAAAAGGTACCATGCAAAATTATGCTGGGCTTACTCCAGAATGGAATTTTACAGCTCACTCTCAAAACAACATATACCACGCAAAAGAGATGCTATGTAAAATTGTAGCCGCGTCGGAAAAGTTTGAGAATTACAACGTGTATCACTACCATGTAAAAGATGTGACATGTAAAATAGGTATATGAGCTATCCAATCTGCAGATTTACATGTGATGTAAAATAAAACAAGCGACAAAATCCAGCCTCAAAGGAAAATAAAAGTCCAGAGGAGAAACAGAAAAGGACAAGAATCACTCTTGTCAAAACAAAACCAAACTGAGTAAAAAAAAAGCTAAACTTAAGCACCTCGCAACTTCCTACCAGACCTCCGTACGCCAACCTCCTTCTTGCCTACCTCCTTCTTGCCTATCTCCTTCTTGCCTACCTCCTTCTCCCTTACCGCCTTCTTGCTTACCGCCTTCTCACCTGCCTTATTATTCCAGTAATATGCCTCAATTCAATCCCAGTCTGCGTCGTCCAAAGGACGAGGCTGGAAATCTGAGGCAGTTGGAGGCTTCTTTACAACGCTCAAGGAAGCTTCCTTTGTCTTCTCCTTCTTCTTGTTCACCACAGATCCAACGGGTGCCGGCGCAGCAGGTATGGCCTCAGTTGCGTCGCCAATATGACCCTTGCGGTGGTTGTCCGGAATCTTCTTGATTGGGCGAAAACGCTTGGCACTGGCACCGGCGTCCATTCGCGCTGGTGCAGTCGCAGGCGGGGGAACCAAGGGAGTGGACGATAGATCTGGAGCTGAAACGGGTGGGCCGCAAACAGCAGTCGATGTTTCTTGCTTCCTTGGGCGACCCCGTTTTTTCGGCATGATGCTGGTCGGTGCTGTCGAAGGTAAGACAGCCAGATGTTCGCTGGCAGGTAGATTGTCTACTTGAGTTTTCTTTGGCAGCGTGATTCTTATCTTCAAGGTGGTTCGGGGCTCGGGTGGGGGTGCTGCTTCTTGGGCAGGTCGCGCGATGAGTTCTGCACGGTCCGGATGAGGGGGGAGGAAAAGTTAGAAATGTGAAAAAGACCAGAGACCACACAGCACCACCTACTTGTATCTCGTGTATCTGTATCAACATTTGGATTTTCCGCTGCCGCCGAGGAATCCGCCTCCACAGGATGAAAGCGTGCCCCACTTGGCCGGTCTGTATAGTACGAAGAATAAAGAACCACCCGCATTTGTGAGAAAGGAAGATCCAGGCCTGCTCGGGGGTTGTCTCGAGCAATGTTGGCAATACTTTGATCAACATAGAGATTCTCTTTGGGGGTCCATCGGCAAGAATAGATCACCCAGCTAGTCTTTGGTTGAGCACCACTTATACTACCCGGAACCCAAGTCACCAGTTGTGCAAGTCCATCATTCTCAAGATCGTTGTGCATCCACACACCGGTAATGCCGTTGACATGGCGCAATACTTTGCCCCAATAATGGGACCCACCCCAGAAGCCGCAAGATACGAGAGTATAAACTTCGCCGTCGACCATAAGGTTGAAAGGCCAATCAATTTTTGCCATGAATTCGAGCTTCTTGTTGTTGTCATTGATAGTGGCAATGTCAACAAAGGCATACAAGTGAAGCAGGGCCTTGTTGTTCTCCCAACTTATTGCAGAGCGCTCGTGCATGTATCAAACAGGGTCTGATGTATTTGGAGCCTTCTTCTTCTTCTTCTTCTTATTCTTCTTATTATCTTTGGCAATACACAGATGGCACTGCAGCCCGGTGACGCCTGCAAGACCAATTGAGGACCACTGAGTTATCATCTCGGTGATGTTTGAGCGGTTGATGTGAGGGCCCAATTATAAACAAGTTTTGGGATAATATTGGGATTATTTTCAAATAAGTTTGAAAGATCTTTTTGCTAACTTTTTCAGAATTGAAAATCTCAAAACAACCCAAACCACCTTGGGGAGGTGGTTTGGGGAAAACTGGATTACCAATACTGTTTTGAATGTGATTATAGCTCAGCATGCAGATGCCCACCATACACCTGACCAGTACTTCCCCCTGCCAAAGACCACAGCATATGTACTCACGCAAGATACAGCCATCAAGGCTGATTTGCGAGTAATTGCAAAACAGACACCATGGATGGATAGCCAGGATGCAAGCGCATCTATCAATGCCCGGGACCTCATATGTAGCTTGCAGAATGAGTGAGCTACAGGCTCTTGCAGTTGAACCAGTATGTTGCGCGCAAGAATCAGCCTTCAAGGCTGATTCACGGGTATCTATTGACTAGGGAGAGTTGGCAGACATCGGTGGCCAGTTGTCCCAACCGGCCAGGTTGTCCCCCCAAGTTCTTGGGAAGGCTTCTGCCGTTGCTGCCATTGCCTTGGCGCATGCGAGACGGACAACTACATTCAGTTGCGCCAGAAACTCATCCAGCATGGTGGTGGGTTTATAATTTACACTTAGTTTGAAACAGGTTGGAAACAGTTTTGGCCCCTGTATCTGCACCATTAAGATATTTTTTTTGATTTCAAACTTATTTGAAAACAATCCCAATATTATCCCAAAACTTGTTTATAATTGGGCCCTGATTCTTGTCAAACATGTCGTGATTGCTTGTCAATCCAGTCAAGGGCCTTTCTGCCCGAGGATGCTGCGCCTGACTGGATTCTGTAAATTTTAGATACGAACAGACCAGGAAACTCGAATATGGGTGCACCTTATGGAATAATAAGCGGACCGGGTAAATGACTCTAGCTCTGACAACTCGACGACACGGATTCTCCAACAAACACACCTGCGATGGCAAGCGCAGTTTTTATAGTTTTTGTTTTGATTTGGGATTTGAGTGAAGGACGCGCACAAGAGGATTTTGATTTTGAGAATGATGAAAGGGAAAAAAGAAAAGAAAAAGATAAAGAATGAGGTCAGTTGTTGTTGGCGGGTTGTTTTTGTTTTGGAGGAATTGTTGATGAGGTTTTTGTGCTTACTAGTCTCTTCTTCACGGGTTGATGATGTAAACGCGTGAAGAAAAGACTAGCAAGCTCGGGGCGGGAGGATTTGAGTTTTGTTGGCGGGGGAATCTTGATAGGGTTAGGTCAAGGTTTGGTATATTCAAGATGCGAGTGAGAATTGGAGTAATGGCTGCGTATTCATAATGAGTAGCCGGGAGTTATGTGCAAATTGCATGTAACTCAACAGATTCAGGGTGCGCAGCACAAGAGAATGAGTGAGATTTGTGGACCTGGAAGAGCGACGGGAGTACCTTTGACGAGTTTTTGCAAGGATCAATGCACATGCCCAAGAAAAGATTGGTGGAGGCAAATGCACCGGGCAAAAAGCAAGGTGGATTGCTTTGATTGGCTAGATCAAACATGCATTTGGCTCCGTTGGTGAGTTTTGTCCGCATCAAACCTTTGGGTTTTAGTTCAATGGTGGTCCAGGAGGAGAAATGTGACACTAGATTGAAAAACATATTGTTGTGCTTGCCACCTGGTCGTTGAAGCCAAAGAGGGCTGTAGACCGCAAAAAGAGACTCAAGAGTAGCGGCCAACCAGCACCTGTTCTTCAGATTATTGTAGTTCTTATGGCCTTTCTTGGGCGCAACATAGGAGATGAATGTTGAATGGGTGTTTTGGTTGAAATTGAGGGAATTCGGAGGCCGCCCAGTGTTGCGTTTTTTCTCAGGCTGTTTGGAAACGAGTTTGTTGGTAGCACTACCAAGATGGATGAATTTGCGATGTCGTGTATATTGATCAATTTATATTGATCAATTTTTTTTATTATTCTTCTTGATACCTTTCTCTGTTTTCTATGTCTCCTTACTACCATCCTATAATCTCTCTCCTTCCCCTTGTGTTAGCTTCAAGCCACAGGAATCTTTTTTTTTGCCTGATAACATTCATAAATTTCTAAAAAAGACATTGCAAGTTTTAGGATTAATCCAGGGTGGCTGAGGGGTCTCAATTTTTTTTTCTTTTTTTTTTTACTTCAACAATTGATCTGTTATCAGAAGTCTGCAAATTGACTTTTTTTTCAAAAAAGGAAAAACATTGACCCCTGACCTCTCTCATGATACCATCCTGCACACATTTTTAATTTGGTTGGTTGAACTTGCTCAAGATATTGCATATCATACTTGAAGTGCTACATGCATAGGAGGCCTTTTTGAAATTAGTTTACCATGGTTTAGCATATTTTTGTCAGGTTCTTTTTTTTATCTACTTTTGTTATCAACCACAGATTAATGAGGAATATTTCCACATAAAATTTTGTTGGAAAATTTTTCTGAATATAAAACCCAGAAATAATGTTTTTGGGGTCACATCTATTATGCAGCAGCTGCAATCTGATCAGTTGCCAAATCTCACTACTTTGTTAGTTTCTTGGTATTTCTGCAACTATATCTCAACACAGCCTGGGAATTTTTCCATGAAATTGGTACCAACATTTTTAAAAGCCCCCATAGATTCATTGTGTACCTTGAATGACCACAAAATCCCCAAATGTAGCTGCTACAATCTGATCAGTGGCAAATATCACTAATTTGGTAGTTTCTTGGTGTTTCTGCCACTATATCTCAACACAGCCCAGGAGTTCTTCCATGATATTGGTTTCAAAATGATCAATAGTCCCCAAGAATTCATTGTGTACCTTAAATGACCACGAAACTCCCTAATGTAGCCCCTACGACCTGATCAGTTGCCAAATACCACTAATTTGGTAGTTTCTTGGTGTTTCTGCCACTATATCTCAACACAGCCTGGGGGTTCTTCCATGATATTGGTATCAAAATGTTCAGTAGCCCCCAAGGATCCATTGTGTACCTTAAATGACCACAAAACCCCCAAATGTGGCAGCTACAATCTCATCAGTTGCCAAATCTCACTAATTTGGTAGGTTCTTGGTGTTTCTGCCACTATATCTCAACACAACCTGGGAGTTCTTCCATGATATTGGTTTCAAAATGATCAATAGTCCCCAAGGATTCATTGTTTACCTTAAATTACCATGAAACTCCCTAATGTAGCCCTACGACCTGATCGGTTGCCAAATATCACTAATTTGGTAGTTTCTTGGTGTTTCTGCCACTATATCTCAAAGCAGCCTGGGATTTCTTCCATGATATTGGTACCAAAATAATCACATGCCCTCAAACATTCATTGAGTATCTTTGATGACCACAAAACCCCCAAATGTAGCAGCCACAATGTGATCAGTTACCAAATATCACTAATTTGGTAGTTTCTTGGTGTTTCTGCCACTATATCTCAGCGCAGCGTGGGAGTTCTTCCATGATATTGATACCAAAATGATCACATGCCCCTGATGATTCATTGTGTACCTTGAATGAACACAAAACCCCCAAATGTAGCAGCCACAATGTGATCAGTTGCCAAATATCACTAATTTGGTAGTTTCTGGTGTTTCTGACACTATATCTCAGCGCAGCGTGTGATTTCTTCCATAATATTGGTATCAAAATGATCAAATTCCCTCAAAGATTCATTTAGTACCTGGAACGACCACAAAACCCCCATATGTAGCAGCCACAATGTGATCAGTTGCCAAATATCACCAATTTGGTAGTTTCTTGGTGTTTCTGCCACTATATCTCAGCGCAGTGTGGGAAATCTTCAATTATATTGGTACCAAAATGAAAAAGATGAATTGTGTACCTTGAATGACCACAAAACCCCCAAATGTAGCAGCTACAATGTGAATGGTTGCCAAATATCACTAATTTGGCAACCGATCACAGTGTGGCTGCTACATTTGGGGGTATTGTGGTCATTCAAGGTACACAATGAATCTTCAGGGGTGATTAATCATTTTGGTACCAACATCACGGAAGAACTCCCATGCTGCGCTGAGATATAGTGGCAGAAACACCAAGAAACTACCAAATTAGTGATATTTGGCAACTGATCACATTGTGGCTGCTACATTTGGGGGTTTTGTGGTCTTCCAAGGTACTCAATTAGTGTTTGAGGGCATGTGATCATTTTGAAACCAATATCATGGAAGAACTCCCCCGCTGCGCTGAGACAAAGTGGCGGACACCAACAAACTACCAAATTAGTTATATTTGGCAACTGATCACATCATAGCTGCTACATTTGGGGGTTTTGTGGTCATTCATGGTACACAATGAATATTTGAGGGCATTTGATCATTTTGGTACCAATATCGTGGAAGAACTCCCACGCTGGGCTGAGATATAGTGGCAGAAAAACCAAGAAACTACCAAATTAGTGATATTTGGCAACTGATCACATTGTGGCTGCTACATCTGGGGTTTTGTGGTCATCCAAGGTACGCAATGAATCTTCAGGGGTGATTAATCATTTTGGTACCAATATCATGGAAGAACTCCCATGCTGCGCTGAGATATAGTGGCACAAACACCAAGAAACTACCAAATTAGAACATTTGTCAACTGATCACATTGTGGCTGCTACATTTGGGGGTTTTGTGGTCATCCAAGGTACACAATGAATCTTCAGGGCCTTTTGATCATTTTGGTACCAATATCATGGAAGAACTCCCATGCTGGCCTGAGATATAGTCGCAGAAACACCAAGAAACTACCAAATTAGTGATATTTGGCAACTGATCACATTGTGGCTGCTACATCTGGGGTTTTGTGGTCATCCAAGGTACACAATGAATCTTCAGGGGTGATTAATCATTTTGGTACCAACATCACGGAAGAACTCCCATGCTGCGCTGAGATATAGTGGCAGAAACACCAAGAAACTACCAAATTAGTGATATTTGGCAACTGATCACATTGTGGCTGCTAAATTTGGGGGTTTTGTGGTCATCCAAGTTACCCAATGAATGCATGAGTGCATGTGATCATTTTGGTACAAATATCATGGAAGAACTCCCACGCTGTGCTGAGATATAGTGGCAGAAACATCAAGAAACTACCAAATTAGTGATATTTGTCAACTGATCACATTGTGGCTGATACATTTGGGGGTTTTGTGGTCATCCAAGGTACTCAATTAATGTTTGAGGGCATGTGATCATTTTGGTACCAATATCATGGAAGAACTCCCACACTGCGCTGAGATATAGTGGCGGAAACACCAACAAACTACCAAATTAGTTATATTTGGCGACTGATCACATTGTAGCTGCTACATTTGGGGGTTTTGTGGTAATCCAAGATACTCAATGAATGTTTGAGGGCATGTGATCATTTTTGTACCAATCTCATGGAAGAACTCCCACGCTGTGCTGAGATATAGTGGCGGAAACACCAAGAAACTACCAAATTAGTGATATTTGGCAACTGATCACCTTGTGGCTGCTACATATGGGGGTTTTGTGGTCATTCTAGGTACAAAATAAATCTTCAGGAACATGTGATCATTTCGGTACCAATATCATGGAAGAACTCCCATGCTGCGCTGAGATATAGTGGCAGAAACACCAAGAAACTACCAAATTAGTGATATTTGGCAACTGATCACATGGTGGCTGCTACATTTGGGGGTTTTGTGGTCATCCAAGATACACAATGAATCTTCTGGGGCATGCGATTATTTTGTTACCAATATCATGGAAGAACTCCCATGCTGCGCTGAGATATAGTGGCAGAAACACCAAATTAGTGATATTTGGCAACTGATCACATTGTGGCTGCTACATTCGGGGGTTTTGTGGTCACACAAGGTACTCAATGAATGTTTGAGGGAATAGGATCATTTTGGTACCAATATCATGGAAGAACTCCCACACTGTGCTGAGATATAGTGGCAGAAACATCAAGAAACTACCAAATTAGTGATATTTGGCAACTGATCACATTGTGGCTGCTACATTTGGGGGTTTTGTCATTCAAGGTACAAAATGAATCTTCAGGGGCATGTGATAATTTTGGTACCAATATCATGGAAGAACTCCCACGCTGTGCTGAGATATAGTGGCGGAAACACCAAGAAACTACCAAATTAGTGATATTTGTCAACTGATCACATTGTGGCTGCTACATTTGAGGGTTTTGTGGTCATCCAAGTTACTCAATGAATGTTTGAGGGCATTTGATCATTTTGGTACCAATATCATGGAAGAACTCCTATGCTGCGCTGAGATATAGTGGCAGAAACACCAAGAAACTACCAAATTAGTGATATTTGGCAACTGATAACATTGTGGCTGCTACATTTGGGGGTTTTGTGGTCATCCAAGGTACTCAATGAATGTTTGAGGGCATGTGACCATTTTAGTACCAATATAATGGAAGAACTCCTATGCTGCGCTGAGATATAGTGGCAGAAACACCAAGAAACTACCAAATTAGTGATATTTGGCAACTGATAACATTGTGGCTGCTACATTTGGGGGTTTTGTGGTCATCCAAGGGACTCAATGAATGTTTGAGGGCATGTGACCATTTTAGTACCAATATAATGGAAGAACTCCTATGCTGCGCTGAGATATAGTGGCAGAAACACCAAGAAACTACCAAATTAGTGATATTTGGCTACTGATCACATTGTGGCTGCTACATTTGGGGGTTTTGTGGTCATCCAAGGTACCTAATGAATATTTGAGGGAATTCCATCATTTTGGTACCAATATCATGGAAGAACTCCCATGCTGCGCTGAGATATAGTGGCACAAACACCAAGAAACTACCAAATTAGAACATTTGTCAACTGATCACATTGTGGCTGCTACATTTGGGGGTTTTGTGGTCATCCAAGGTACACAATGAATCTTCAGGGCCTTTTGATCATTTTGGTACCAATATCATGGAAGAACTCCCATGCTGGCCTGAGATATAGTCGCAGAAACACCAAGAAACTACCAAATTAGTGATATTTGGCAACTGATCACATTGTGGCTGCTACATCTGGGGTTTTGTGGTCATCCAAGGTACACAATGAATCTTCAGGGGTGATTAATCATTTTGGTACCAACATCACGGAAGAACTCCCATGCTGCGCTGAGATATAGTGGCAGAAACACCAAGAAACTACCAAATTAGTGATATTTGGCAACTGATCACATTGTGGCTGCTACATTTGGGGGTTTTGTGGTCATCCAAGGTACCCAATGAATGCATGAGGATATTTGATCATTTTGGTACAAATATCATGGAAGAACTCCCACGCTGTGCTGAGATATAGTGGCAGAAACATCAAGAAACTACCAAATTAGTGATATTCGTCAACTGATCACATTGTGGCTGATACATTTGGGGGTTTTGTGGTCATCCAAAGTACTCAATTAATGTTTGAGGGCATGTGATCATTTTGGTACCAATATCATGGAAGAACTCCCACGCTGCGCTGAGATATAGTGGCGGAAACACCAACAAACTACCAAATTAGATATATTTGGCAACTGATCACATCGTAGCTGCTACATTTGGGGGTTTTGTGGTCATTCATGGTACACAATGAATATTTGAGGGCATTTGATTATTTTGGTACCAATATCGTGGAAGAACTCCCACGCTGGGCTGAGATATAGTGGCAGAAACACCAAGAAAGTACCAAATTAGTGATATTTGTCAACTGATCACATTGTGGCTGCTACATTTGAGGGTTTTGTGGTCATTCAAGGTACACAATGAATCTTTGGAGGCGTTTGATCATCTTGGTACCAATATTATGGAAGAACTCCCACACTGCGCTGAGATATAGTGGCAGAAACACCAAGAAACTACCAAATCAGTGATATTTGGCAACTGATCACATTGTGGCTGCTACATCTAGGTTTTTGTGGTCATCCAAGGTACACAATGAATCTTCAGGGGTGATTAATCATTTTGGTACCAATATCATGGAAGAACTCCCATGCTGCGCTGAGATATAGTGGCAGAAACACCAAGAAACTACCAAATTAGTGATATTTGGCAACTGATCAAATTGTGGCTGCTACATTTGGGGGTTTTGTGGTCATCCAAGGTACCCAATGAATGCTTGAGGGCATTTGATCATTTTGGTACAAATATCATGGAAGAACTCCCACACTGTGCTGAGATATAGTGGCAGAAACATCAAGAAACTACCAAATTAGTTATATTTGGCAACTGATCACATTGTGGCGGCTACATTTGGGGGTTTTGTGGTCATTCAAGGTACACAATGAATCTTTGAGGGCTTTTGATCATTTTGGTACCAATATAATGGAAGGACTCCCACGCTGCGCTGAGATAAAGTGGCAGAAACACCAAAAAACTACCAAATTAGTGATATTTGGCAACTGATCACTTTGTAGCTGCTACATTTGGGGTTTTTGTGGTCATTCAAGGTACACAATGAATCCTCAGGGGCATGTGATAATTTTGGTACCAATATCATGGAAGAAATCCCACGCTGTGCTGAGATATAGTGGCAGAAACACCAAGAAACTACCAAATTAGTCATATTTGGCAACTGATCACATTGTGGCTGCTACATTTGGGTGTTTTGTGGTCATTCAAGCTACACAATGAATCTTCTGGGGCATGCGATTATTTTGTTACCAATATCATGGAAGAACTCCCATGCTGCGCTGAGATATAGTGGCAGAAACACCAAATTAGTGATATTTGGCAACTGATCACATTGTGGCTGCTACATTCGGGGGTTTTGTGGTCACACAAGGTACTCAATGAATGTTTGAGGGAATGTGATCATTTTGGTACCAATATCATGGAAGAACTCCCATGCTGTGATGAGATATAGTGGCAGAAACACCAAGAAACTACCAAATTAGTGATATTTTGCAACTGATCACAGTGTGGCTGCTACATTTGGGGGTATTGTGGTCATTCAAGGTACACAATGAATCTTCAGGGGCATGTGATCATTTTATTACAATATCATGGAAGAACTCCCATGCTGCGCTGAGATACAGTGGCAGAAACACCAAATTAGTGATATTTGGCAACTGATCACATTGTTGCTGCTGCATAATGGATGCGACCCCAAATAAATTATATTTTAAAATATTTCTGGGTTTTATATGCAGAAAAATTTTCTGATGAAATTTTATGTGGAAATATTCCTCATTAATCTGTGGTTGATAACAAAAGTAGATAAAAAAAAGAACCTGACAAAAATATGCTAAACCATGGTAAACTAATTTCAAAAAGGCCTTCTATGCATGTAGCACTTCAAGTATGATATGCAATATCTTGAGCAAGTTCAACCAACCAAATTAAAAATGTGTGCAGGATGGTATCATGAGAGAGGTCAGGGGTCAATGTTTTTCCTCTTTTGAAAAAAAGTCGATTTGGAGACTTCTGATAAAATCAATTGTTGAAGTAAAAAAAAAAATAAAAAAAATTTGAGACCCCTCAGCTACCCTGGATTAATCGTAAAACTTGCAATGTCTTTTTTTCAGGAAGAATTGAGTGGTGTATGTAGAAATTTATGAATGTTATCAGGCAAAAGAAAAAAAAATTTCCTGTGGCTTGAAGCTAACACAGGCAGAAGGAGAGAGATTATAGAATAGTATCAAAGAGACATGGAAAACAGACAAAGGTATCAAGAGGAATAATTAAAAAAAAAATTGATCAATATAAATTGATCAATATACGCTATATTGATCAATATACGACATCGCAAATTCATCCATCTTGGTAGTGTAGTATCAGGTGCTTGCCCATCGTTGATGAAAGCCCACTGATGTTTGGTTGGTTTTTTCCAGCCAATCAACTCACTGATATCAACTTGCTTTCTTGGTCGGTTTCTGTACTCAATTGGCATGCCTTGCATGACCGTGTGGTAATCTCTCTCCAAGGCCTTCACAAAACCAAACAGCTCAAGCATCCCGTGGTACATGTGTTTCTTCCCGGCACTGCTCAAACAAAATGATTAGTGATTTTTGGGAGGCCAAGACAAAGACCAAATTGAAATTATACTTGCCTGAACATATAGTAGATGCGGTGCATGCTCTCCTGAGCATTGGTCAAGCTTGGAAGACCATCTCCTCCATAAGGAGAATCTTCAAGCATCACACGTTGGCTGGGGAAAAGTGTTGCTTCCACATCCGACATCGTCCACCAATCCAGCCACTTCTTGACCTTTGGAAAGCGTCTACAAATCTTGTCAATCCTCTCTTCGTGAGTATGCACGGCCTTGGTGTTGGTTAGTAAAAGCCTGGTGCAAAGTGTCTCAAATGGCTTCTGAAAACAAGACAGACTTGTGAGTGATGCATCATGATTGGTGCAAGAGAGAACCAAGAGATCCACTTACCACCTCATCAGCCTTGATGATGGATTGGTTTTGTTTGATGCGGGTGACTGAAGCCTGGAAGTGATGGCTGCAACCCTTCAAGTAACCTATGGCCGCTTTTTCACTGACATTGAATAATTCCACACAAGCGGCAATGAATCCGTTTTGTTGAGCGCTTGAGAAATCAACCACACTTCGCAATAGCTGGTCGCGCTTGTCCTTTAGAATTTATGGGATGAGGAACTGCTTGAAGAGTACCAAGAAGTGGTTCTTGTAGTAATCCTCCGATAGTCCTCTAATCCAGGACAGCTGCACCGGGATCCAACAATTGATTGTGCTGAAGTACATCAATGTCGTGAGAAGGTAGCCGTTCTCAAAGAACCTGTACGTCACATCCAAAAGCAATCCGCTGCTGTACATTTTGTTAGCTTCTTCTGAGCGGGCCAAAAGCATCTCTGCCATCCACTTTGTCTGGAAGGTGAAATGTTTGTTGCCGCCTCTGAAAGACAACAAGATTATCTCCAATCCCTTACTGAATTTCCAAGTGGGAGGAGAAGGCAGTGGGTCGGAGAAGTGAAAAAATCATGGTACTCAACCGGTCCCACTCAAACATCTCCAATATAAACAAGTCCCCTAAGCCTGCACCCTTCTGCTCGGGGCCAAGATTCAACTCACACAGGATTTCTCGGCGGAGGTAGCGGAGCCAATTGGAATTTCCAAAGGATTTGTGGATATCCACCACGCTGTTGAATGGGTTGGTTGTACTGTCTGGATCAGGGATCCCAATCTGAACCAATCCACAAGAGCATAATTTGATCACTAGCTGGATACAAGGAGCAAAGAAAAATTTTATACCTTCAGTTTAAGAGCCCGTGCCTTGGGGTTATTCTTCATCTGCTTGATGAACTTAGATTTTGCAAGGAGGTTGGCTTTCTTTGCGGTTTGCCAGGGATGATCGTGATATCCGTGATGTCGCATGAGACCCCAGCCTGTATCTTTGTGAGTGTCAAATTGGGTACAGGTACCCTCACATTCTTTCCAATAAACCGTTCCGGGGCATTCTCCCGCCCTGCCGCTGCAGGGTAATTTCCTGATAAAATCCCAAAAAAAAGGTGTTATAAGTGAAGAGACAACAAAATTGAATGGAAAAAGAGGTACTTACAACTTGAGGAGCTCCTTGATTTTTCCAGGGCCAGTGGGGGGAGGCCCGGTGTAGTCACACCCATTGTTGTCGCACAAAAGTACACCAAGACATTTGTACCTTTGGACTTTCCATGCGCCCTCTGCTCGATTGTCGCAATTGATGGTCTTTGTGAACCCGACTGACCCAAAATTGGTGATGTTGTCTCTGGGTTTGAGGAAAAATTTAGTTTGTTGGTTGGGGTATATTGGATAGCCCTGCTTGTCTAGTATGCAATCGTGGTCGATGAAAGTTTGGTGGTCCCGGTCCATTCCATGGGGTATCTCCCAGTTGGCTAGCTTCTTTCTCTTGATCAAAGGTATGATTGGTTGATTGAGGGTATGAACTGCTTTGTTGGTTGGCAATGTGTGGCCCGTTGGCTGTGGAATGTGGATCATGGTTGAGTTTCTGTAAGATGGACGAGAGGGATTTGTTCAAGGGGATGCAGTCAGTAAGAGGGAAGACAAAAATTAAAAGAGAGGCAGTCGCTAGTTGAACCTGATTGGAAAACGGAGAGGGAAGGTAGTTGTAGCTGGCCTTTCTGTTGTGTTGGGTCCCACGGTGACTGGCCATGAGGGCGGAACGCAAAGGAGTGGTTGTTGGGGCTTTACCGTTGGATTTGACCGTTTGGTGATGGTGGTGTACGAAGGCGGTGGCTTGAGGAACAAGGAGGTGGTGTGTGGGATGAGATTGTATGTAAAATTGTATTTATCAGGGGAAGTCTGCGGATTTGCACCCCCTGCAAACAAGGTTGTGAGAGCACAGAGTGTGAAATTGCCGAATGCGGTTGCGCAGGGGAGTTTTTACAATCTGCCATTTACACGGTCAGACTTTATATCTTGTGATTTCGAAGTGAGTGAATGTAAAATTATATACAAGCACAATTTCCGGGAGTTTTACATGTGGTGGGCTTTACATGCTTGTGGCGCTGTAAACACACACCATGTAAAAATCACCCACCCCGTAAATGAGAGAGCACCTTCTTACCCCACCCCAACCCTTGAATGCTCTTATCAGACCTGTGGCGTGAGGACATCAGCAGGGAAATGATGAAAAATAAACTCAACACAGAAGTAAAAAGTGTTAATGGATGAGTGGAAGAGTCAAAGAGGGAAAGACTTCAATGAGTTTGTATTTCTAGATCCACCAACTCAAACTATAAATAGAGAAACAAATCTGATGAAAAACAATATAAAGCTATTCTATTATTGACTAGAAATGTATTCTAATGATGGAGAAATGAAAAAACAGAGAGCTGAAATACATGAATACTATCAAAACTGAAACACAACTCATTCTAATTCTCTATGGCACAGTTTAGCTGGCAGCTTCTGGGTTTTATTTTGTAAAATCTGGCCAAAAATGGCCTTCTCAGCAGCTTTTTGTTGCAAGGGCACTTACATTTTGGTATATTAGACTTAAGTGACCCTCTGGATTTTATTGGATCAGGGAGATTTTCACGGTTTTTGATGTATCAAATGATCTGATATAAAAAGAGTGTTCCACAACCACCAAAAGAACCTACGCCACGTATGTACATATCTACCAAAACTTACCACAGCCCTTCAATTTTCCTTCAGATCAAAAACATCAACACATCTATCTGCATACAGAATTATCAGCATCATCAACATCACCACTCGACGACCCCCCTCAGGCTGCCTCAAACCACAATCTCACTTTTTTAGCCAAAAATGTCTCCATCACCTGCTCCAGATCCACCACCCCCACCCCCCGTATCCCTTCGGGAGACACCCATTCAGACGGCTATCCAGATAACTGGAACTCTTATTCAATTCCTCAACAATGCGGCCTCAAGCAAAAATCTGACTCAAGTACTCAATCTTGAACAAATCTGTCATGCACTACAAAGCACTCTCGCAATACAGAGAGCCTTAGAGGATATCAAACCTAGCAAAAACAACGAACCGGAAAACCAGACTCTAAAGATTGTTGAACAATTATACTGTATAGAACAACGACCAATCCCAACCGCTATCCCCCCGCACTCAACTTGGGCTTTGGTCGCCACAAACCAACAAAGTGACACAAAAAAAGGGACTCAGTCAAAGGATCCCAAGTTCAAATCACCGACAAACAAAGAAATAAATGAATTTAAGACAGCTAGCCTAGTAATTTGCACTCCCCCCGGATTTTCCAAACTTGACTTGTTGTTGGCTACCAAAATTACATCCAATATCAACAAGGCTTTGGCCTTGATTGACACCTCCACCAAATCCGCGCCAATTAAAGTGGCAGGGATTGTGGTCCTGCCTTTGAAAGACCTGAAAATCTACACTCCATCTCAACCCAAAGCTTGATGGATGCTTGAAAACAAACACAAGTGGACCAAGCTTTTCTGCCCCATTCTCATAACTTTTCCGAATCAATACCCGGTGCTGTTACAAAGTATCCCTGCCATTTTTGAACCCACCAATCAAAGCCATTTAGCTGCCCTAGGCACGCAAAATTGAATTGATCCAAACTTAATTCAATTGGCGCGCTGGTTAAGCAATCCAGCAGACAAAGGAAAAAAGAACGGATCAATAGTACTACAACTCCTTGATAAAGACATTACACTCAAGATAGAACAAACTGGCCTCTTCCTCCAAAATGAAATGTATCAAGGAGCTCATTACGCACGATCAATACCACAATGTTTCCAATGCTGGCGGATGGGCCACACAGCAAAGTGGTGCAAAAACAACCCACAATGCAGCAAATGCCATGTAAACCACGACTCAACCAAGTGTAAATCTTCTGCTCTGACTGCACAAACTTGCTGTGTCTGTATCTTGCAAGAACAGATCACCTCCAACAAGACAGTTAACCAACTAGATGAAAAGTTTTCCCATTTGCCGTGGTCAAAGATTTGCCCAACAATGGCGCACAATCTCCAAATTCACAAGAGACGTCAATGGAACACATGATGATAGCACAATTCTTTCCCACTTCTCTTCCTCCTTCAATTCCTTCATCTAAGCTAGTTTAACCTCAAGTTATAAATGATGCGGGCACTCTCCAAATATTTAGATGTGTTTTTTTTTAGCTTTTAGATGCTTTTTTACTTCCAAACAGAGGGTATAAACTATAGTGCGCAATGTCAAATCAAATATGTAATTTTAAAAAAAAGCATGTATCAAATTACAATTTTAATGGAAAATTTGAAATTGGACATGTGCATGGTTGATGTATGCCTTATGCCATTTATGCACTGAGGACTGGATCTATCAAAGAGTGGAGTACTTCCCTTTCATTCTTTAACCCCTGCAGAGCCAGATCTTCAGCCTTCTCTACAGATTTTTATTAGAAAATCTAGGCAGATCTGACTCTGTAGACTAGCACCAAACAGGGGCAAAGGGAAGTCTTCCAGTGTATCTGGGCCTGAATTGGGTGGATTGTTCCAAGATCCAGTACTTCTCCATCTCATAGTTACCAGCTGCTATGGTTATGTGTACTTGTGAGAGCAGTACATATACCAAAAAAAAGACTATCTTTACAATGGCCTAGGAGGCATGATGGGAATTTAATTGGTTGTGGGGGATTTTGGGGCTGTGATTTCCTCCCCAGCCAAATGGCTGATTACCCTCACCCACAGTGGGCCGTTGTGATGTGTTACAGCCCAAATCTCTAACACATCAGAAGTTATTTTTAAGAAAACCCAGTTATTCTTATCAAAATAAATGTAGAATTTTCAATACTTTACAACAAATTACAGTACATTTAGGCTATATTGATGAAAAAATGCCTGAGTAGTCTTTTATTGAGGGTATTTTCAAACCTGTGGATGTTATAGTTAATTCTTTTTACAAGGTTGATAACCTTAATTTGCTGTATTTTAACTTGTTTTTCAATATTTTACATTATATTCAAGTGAAATTTAACTGTGATGGCCCACTGTTGCCCTTGTGCAAGATTTGGGATATTAAATTCAAGTCCCTTGTTTGGAGGTGCTTTGCACCTCCTCATGTGAAAGGACTTGTATTAAGTTAGCCCCCCCCCCATCTCCAATGGGGTCTCACTTAAAGGGTCTTTGCATTACATAAGCTAAGCCCCCAGTGGAAATGAGTATTCCCCTAGTCCAGCTGCCAGCAGAGAGATTCTCTTTCCCAGCTAGGTAACTCATGTCATGGTGAGAACCTTTCTCTTCTTGCTTTCTCTTTTCTGCTAGCTGTACTTCCCAGAGCAAGATTCTCTCTCCCAGCTGGATTCATGCAAAGCGATCCCAGCCAGTTTGGAACTAAATGCTGAGGTGGAAACAGAATGAGACTCCTGAATTTCAAAGACTGTATCACTGTGAGTGAGAGAAGAAATGGTTATGATTCTCTAAGGATGAAACTCCAGTGTCAATCTAGTGTAGACTACATACAAGATTGGCTGTGTTTGGTTGAAGCATACAATGTACTGTATATAAGCATACATAGAGATCAAAACTAAAATTCCTCTATAGGCCTCAGCCTTGCCCCAGCCAAATCATTTACAGTGACGGTCCACAGGACCCTCACACACCCTTGTGCCTCCTCCTACCATGGGATGGCAAAACACTGGTTGCTGTTATGGTCTGGATGGGGGAGGAGGACTGGGATCAGGTTCCCTAGCTAAGTAGGTTGATTGCTAGATGGGGAAATTGTAATTATCTCTCCCCCAGCTCTCCATAAGGGAAGAGAGCTGTGACATGTATCTACAAGTGTGACATGTCCTTGGAGTAGGCCATGGCTTGCGCAGGAGCGGCTCATAACAGTTACCTCCCAAATTTAACAACTCTCTCCTGGCCGCAAAGCACCTGCCTCCAAAGGAAGGACTTGGGAAAAAGTGTTTTTTTTTTGCCTGACAGGATCTTTGAATTTGGCAGGGAAAATGCAAAAACGTTGTTGAAGCTTGATGAACACCACATCCACTAACTTGATGGCTCCACACTCTCAAATTCCCATCTGTAAAATAAATTTGAAATCCATAACTGTGGCAGGTGCCACACACTCTTGAGTTCCACTGGGAGGTTTGGGTGTCCACTCCTCACTCTTCATCCACTTTTGATCTGCCAACAAAAACCCTTCCCCTTCCTTTTCTTCTGATCTTCCAAATCACCTCCCCAACCAACTCAAATCAATGTGCATTTTTTTTTGCTCAAGGTCTTGCATTCTTGGCAATCACTTCATTTTGTGTTAGAATGATGTCATGAGAAGTGAACCCAGTAATCATCTCTTCCTTGACTGTCTTTCCATTATTTTCTTTCATCAAACTAATCCTTATGTTCTTATCTTCAATCCTGATTGTCTGGCAGAGATAATAAAATTCTGTTTGGGTATGCCTCTGTTTCTCAAAGGTAAATAATCTTTATTGTTGTTTCCTTGTCTCTAATCTTTGTCTCTATAGATCTGGTTTTAGTTCTTTAGCAATCAAAACTCTTGGGTCCTTCAAACTTGAATAAATTTTCAACCAATTCAGTTATAGTGGCATAGAAAACAACAATGGTGTTCATCTTTCCTTTCTCCTCACCAAATTTTGGCGACCATCATTGCACACCTTCCTTCAAAAATGGGCATCCCAACCCCAGCATTTAAGATTTTTTTCTGGCTGGGCAGGGCCACAAAATGCCTGCCTCCGCATGAGGAAAGAACCATCTTGCAGAAGTCTCTCTATAGGAGGGGGGAATCCTCCCCGCAGGGACCCTCCAAAGGAGGGATATGTTATGTCAACCCTGCGGCCTGAGACAATTAGGAAACAACCCTTTTTCAATCCTCCTTAATGGCCCCATTTCTCCTTTGGTGGCTAAGGCTTGGGGGAACAAAATGTGTGCAAGATGTTGGAGAACCCTTGGCCCATAGATTGCTTGTTTTTCTTGGGGCTTGAGCAGCACTCAGCATCCTTTTTTATGACTTGTGTCTGCTTCCTCCCATATTACACAGCTTGCACTGTACAGAAACTAGAACTCACAATGTTGCAAAGATAAATTTTGAGGAAATGATTTGAGGATGCATGAAAATATTGCAGAGATAGACACAGATTGGGCCGTCATGGAATTGAAAACAAGAGGAAAAAATGTTCCAGACCCGATGAATGAGAGTGATTGTGAACAATTGCCCACCAAAATCCTTAGGAGCCCACTTAGCCCACTCCAAGCGTACTAAAAAGAGCTGGTAATTCATCAACACACTTGTTTCTGATTAAATACACTTCACGGCAAAGAGGTGAAGAGAATAGAACGACTCAAAGAGAGTGATGATGGACAACAACGCAGTGTACTACTGACTATATAGCAACAAATAATAAAAAAGGAAGCGTGATATATATATATGTATCTCAACGATGAAAACACCAACAAAAAAAGAGGGAGGTTAAAAAATCTAGTGAGGGGGGAGGGGGGATTAATTAGAGAGATGACGATCACGCGAGGGAGTGCGTTGTTTGGAGAGCTCGAGGATGCTGCCGCTACGCGAGGTAGGAAGCTGCGAAGGGGCAGCAGAGGACGACGAAGAGGCGGCAGCGAAGGGCTTAAAGAGGCCGAGGACGAAGCCGGAGGAGGACCGTCTGGGGACGATCTTGACGCCGAAGAGCCTGATCCTCAACGGCCCGACCGGCGTCTCCGAGGCCGCAGCCATCGACGGCGTCGACCCGGGGTTCGAGGTGGAGGGGCTCGAGAAGAAGTTGCCGGCGAGCGCATTCGAGTCTTTGATGAACACCATCGACCATACTAGCGACCCCATCCAGTTCATCCCGCCCCCCGCCTGTCCATTCGTCAGCTCGAACCGCCGCGCGCGCCGGCCCCGCTTGCTCGCAGGCGGCAACATCCCGAGTAACGTCGCTGACTTTAGTAGGTTCAGGGCCTGGGCACTCGGACCCTTAGGGTCAGATTTGGCCTGCCCACTTTCTCCGCGTTCTCGCATCACTGCAAGAACGGGTTGGGTCGTCCAACCATTAACATTTTGTTTGTAAACAAAAGGGGGGACAGGGTGAAAAACGCTTACCTTTGGGCTTCAGTTCACTCAACATGATCTGGATAGTATCCAACGGTAAACTACAAAAAAAAAAAAAAACACGAAAGGTTAATAACCGAGCGCTGCTTGGGGAGTAGCGATGAGCGAGAGAAAGAGCGGACCTATCTCTCCACGAAGCGACCCAAGCCTCAGACGGCACGAACCCGTTCCTGCCAACGGCGGCGGGCGACAAAGAAGGCTGAGGAGGAGGAGCGTTTGTGGGCTCGTGTTGTCGATCAGAGGGGGGAAGGCGGACATGGGCCCAATTGTCGTCGTTGGGTGCGGAGGAGGCGCGGTCGAAGCTAGCGGTGCTCGAGCCGGCGTGGCCTCCGCCGACGACCGAGCCCACGAGATGGAAGCGGTCGTCGGAGTCGGAGAGGGCGGAGGAGGAGGAGCCGATGGGCGGGGCGAGGAGCGGGTCTTGCATCCTGCCCTTGCCCTTATCCGGCAGCCGTCGTCCTCCTCCACCTACAGCGTCCCTCGTCCCTCCCTCCTCTTCCTCCACATCCTCGTCCACATCGAAGATCTTCGAGCCCGTCACGGACCCCTCGTCCATTCCTTCCCCACTCATCCCGCCCACCGAGCTACCCCCACGAGCAAGCTCCCCCGACATCCGCCGCCCGTCCCGCGTCGGCTTCCGCTGGCTCGCCTGGCGCCGCCGTTGCTTCACCCGCTCGATCTCCTTCATCCCTTCCTTCAACGTAAACGTTGCTAGGCTTTCGAAGCGTTGGTGGACTTTGATGATCGAATAGATCAGATGGGGGTTATCCGGCATCTGGTAATGAATAATACTATAAAAACAAAGTCGATTAGTCTACACAGGTCGGGGAATATGGATGGGGAAAAGCACCCAACTTGTTGAAGATTTCGAGCACGTAATAGAGTAGCTTGACGTTTCCGTCCTCCCTCAGCAGGAATCCGGGGGAGGAGAAGAACAAGAAGAGCTGACCGAGTCGTGACGACGCCGCGGGGCTAAGGTCTTTAAGGAAGGGGCTCAGGTTAGTGATTACCAAGACGAGGGAGGAGTAAGTAGCGTTGAGATGAGCATCTGCGCCGCCGTCGACGTCGAGGGGAGTGCTAGTATTGGAGGAAGCGAGCTGGGCGGTGGAGAAGATGAAGGAGCAGATGGAGACGATGAGGAAGTCGGCGAGGGTGCCGGGGACGGAGTATTGGGCGCGGATTGCAACGGGGAGGTCGACCTTAGAGTTGACGACCAGGCTGAGTTCCTTACGGTCATGGGCGGAAAGGAGCTGGAGGGTGATTGCACAAAGCTTGACGAGCCCGGGCTTGGGCTTAGGGCTGTCCTTCTGCTCGAGACAGATAAACGTGAGCGCGACGAAGAGCTGGGCGATCTTTCCCGAGCTGACGAGGTGGCTGATCAGTCGAGGATTGCAGTCCAGGGCCAGATGGAGAAGTACCATGGCCTCGGTGAGCCCGCAGTCGTAGCTCACGAACGGGCCGCCCAGTAACGCGCTCGAGCCGATCACCGAGTCGGCACTCAGAAGCTGCGAGGTCATCGTCATCGGCTTCATCAGGATGACCATCAGGTTGTCGGCCAGGAAACTCAGGTCGGCTGGCCGATGGATCTTCGAGAGATAGACCCGGAACCCGTTCGTCTCCGCCGATGAGCCCGCCGGCTTCTCTGCGGCTTCCTTGGCCGCCGTCTCTGTCCGACCCGTCGTCGTCGTCGTCGTCGTCGAGTTGTTTGCGGCCGGCTCGGGCAGGAGAAGCACGCTCAATACGGCCGCACACCATCCCGGAAGGTCGTGGGAGATCCCGGCGGAGCTTGCGCCGCCATAGTGGCTCGCAGCACTGCTTCCGCCGCCACTATTCTGAGGGGTCAAGCTGGGTCTGCGGGTGGGGGTTGAAGCGGAGGATTCGGGGGGAGGAGCAGAGTCGGAGCTCCGGTCGGGGCCGATGCCGATCTTGCCCTGTGTGATCCTGCCGAGCCCGGTAGCGAGGGTGTTGAAGGCGCTTGCGGGGCTGCTAAAGTTGTTCTTAGCGGGGGCAAGGGCGGTGTTGAGGAGGCTGCAGAGGAGGGCGAGGAGGAGAGGCTTAGCGGGGCTGGTGCAGAGGTAAGTGAGGGCGGGGTTGGGCGCGTCGAGACAGACGGCCCGGACCCGGTCGAGCGGCGCGTCGGACGGGTGGCCCAGGAGCTCCCGGACCGTCATCCCGCCTCCCGTCGAGTACAGATGGGGCGGCGAGTAGAGCGGCTTGGAGAGCACCGAGAGCAGCAGCCTCAGCACCTCCACCTTCGCCGCGTTGTGCGCCTGCGAATGGTCCAGTGGCATCTGCGACGAGCCGATCCCCCCCGTCCAGATCGGATACCGACTCGCCCCCGCCGCACCCTGGCTCGTGCCCGCTGGCACACAGACTCCCGGGAGGAAGAGTAGGTCGAGGATGGTGTCGATGAGGGTGACGAGCAGGGGAGGGTGAGCTGTTGAGGCACGCTGGTGGTTCGGTGGTGGTGGTGGTGGTGGTGGTTTATTTTCGGGGACCAGCTTCACGGTTTCTGACGAGTCCTGGTCCTCCTCTTCGTCTTCGTCGAGCACAAACTGGGCAGCCTGATTCTGGATGTTGACCAGATCATCCTCCTCCTTTGTGGCTGAGTCTGCTTGGACGGTGCCCCAGAGGAGATTATTGATCCAATAAAGCTTATCACTATGTGATTTTGTTGCCGGGTTGGTTGGAGAGTCGCCGGGAGGAGAGAAGGATGTTGTGGTGGGCGTGGTGGAGTCGATTGTCGAGGCTTCCTCGATCAGCAGGGGCAAGATCCTGGTCAGGACTCTGACGCAGTTGAGGATCTCCCTGAGCGGGCCCTTGGGAAGCTTGTTATTCGAGCCCCCGACGCCGACGATATCTGCGGCGCCGTTGAGGAGCGTGCTGGGTACTTTCTGGCTGAATCCTTTGAGTTGATTAGTGAATGAGTTGTTATTGTTGGATGGATGCTGGTTGTTGTTGTTGTTGTTGTTGTGGGTTTTATGGTCGGCTCGGGTGCGTTCGTCGGGGGCTTCTCGCTCGGCGAGTGTTTTGCGGGTTGCCTCTGAGTGGACAAGAGTGTCGAGCTTGGTGATGAGCAGGCTGGTGAGGGTGACGATGTTCTGGGGCTGCTGTCTGATCGCCTTGCGCAGTTCGCCGAGCGAGATGAGCGTGGGGACGTCTGAGGGGAAGTCGAAGAGGGTGTAGTAGTTTGCCCAGTATGTGCTGTCGCTGGCTGGGATCGGTCTTCCGGCGCCATGCAGCTGGGCCAGGGTGGTGGCACGGAAGTTGAGTTTGGGGTCGGGAGCACTGATGATGGAGTCAGGTTCTCAGTTCTCTTTCTTTCTTTTCTTTCTTCTTCTTCTTCTTCTTACTCACAGTCCGAGGTTTTTCCGAGCAAAGTCCAGGACGGAAGCCATGCTGCTGCTGCTGCTGATGGTCGTGGTTGGTCGTCGTCGTCGTGGTTTTTGGTCGTTTGCCCTCGAGAGCTCTTTGCTGGGGACACTCCCCGGGGGGACACTCCCCGGGGGACACTGCCGAGCCCAAGTCCTGAACATCTATTGCTTATCATAAGACCTTCATACAGCATGCTTGTATTTAAGTGAAGCAATGCCGCACCAAAATTGTCATCATAAGCATCAGTAAGCTTAAACAAAAACCAACAATCAGCAAGTCAAAAGGAGAGAAAATTCCTGTGGTTCCTCTTCAACTGGGGGTTCCTAAATTTAAGGCCTTTGTGAACAAAATTTTGAAATTTTGGTAGAATGCACAGCAGTAAGTTATACTGATCACTCATCCCAAATTATCAATTTTTGAAACAAAATGTTCATAAACGCCTTAAAATGTGTCCTAAGGTTTTGTTAATATCAATTTTGAACCCCCCTGATAAGACACAGAACTTCAATTAGCCCCTACAGTACATTGAGAACTAAATAACCACATTGTGTTTTTGGGCTTTGTAACAATCATAGCTCCTTTTTAACAGGAAAATTATCACAAACATTATCTCCTGTTGTTTCTTATGGCTTTATTTTCTGAAATCAGCAGACAAACTTTGCCAACATCATTAACCTGTGCTGATGTTGCAGCAAGTGTAAGATTTGCCAGCTGGGTATAGTCCAGGGTAGCTGTCTCTCTGTGATGACTGTTGACTGATAATAGTTTCAAAATCATGAATTTAAATGCATGGAGTTAATTAGAGCATTAGGGGGGCTCACTTGGGGAAAATCCACTGCTGATTTTGCCTGATCACGCAGCCTTCAGTAAAGTTTATGTATGGTGAATGGCTTCCAAAGGGGAGCATCCCACCCAAACCTTGTATCTTTTTCAGGATAAGCAAAAGCTTTAAGTGATGGTTTTGATGACCAATTTCAAAATCAGCCTTACATGAACCCCCTTCTTCACATCCATTTGCCCCTAACTTAACACAAGTCCCCCCTGGTGGGAGGCTCGCTGTGGCTGGCCGCGAAGCGGCCCCTCCCGCAGGGAGGGACTTGCGCGTAATGTCAAAATTTTGGCTGGGAAAGAAATCACAAATGGCTGGAGGGAAAATATTAACCCTCAGCCGGCCTTCCCCTCAGGTCCTGTGGACCTGTCCCAGAGCCAAAAGACACTTCCCGGTCTCATCTCCTCAATCCAAACCATTTGCACTGTACTAATGTTTTAAAAATAAACAAACATGAAGAAATGTAAACTAAGGATGCACAACCATCATGCCTAGTGGATCCTGGATCGACAAACCCGCAGATCCTACACATGTAGTGTTGCATTTTGTGGCAGATAGGAAATTCAATTGTGCATATTATCAGAAAATCCAAAAATGGATCTTCAGAGCAATGTAATATCCTTCAGGATTCCTTTGACCTTCAAAACGGATTCCTTCAATCAGTTTTGGAAATTTTTGCTCAAAATTTTGGGTGAGGGTGCGCATCAGCACTGCCAATGACTCTGTCTATGCAGTTTTTTTTGTACATATTTTGCTGATTTTTAAATAAATATTTAGTGGTTTTGGGGTTGAATATCCTTCCTTTCCCTGCCAGACTTCAGACATTAGGTGTAAGCCTCTCCTGCGGAGAGCCCTCCGGGCGGGGTCCCCCGGACCCTCCGTTTGAGAGGCTTAGTTAAGCTAGCATTTGCCCTATTTCCAGGTCAAGTGAGCCCGGGTTTGCGGGCAGGTTATCTGAAAAAGCCAATCTCAGGTGGGAAAACACATTTTTTGGGTCAGCTTCAGGCTAGCTGACAGCAGTTTTGCCCCAGCTTGAGGCTAAATTTCAGGTTTAGGCTTGCTAAAGTTAGCAAGCTTAAACCTGAAATCAAGCCTGAGGTTTGTTGACCCGGGGATAGCCCAAACCAGTGTGATTGCCGGCAAGTTTAAGTTGGTCAAAATTGTCAACTTGAACTAACAAATGTGAATGCTCTCAGAAAATAACTAGGTTTTGGCTGGAACATGAGCTGCCCTATGTTTGCTTTCTTTTGCAAGATCTGCTATGTATCTATGGCCACATGAGCCAGCCAAATATGCTCCAAACCTGGGCCACTGGATTGCATGACAAGTAGCACCACCATCATCGAATCATTGGATGGATTTTCCTGCAACAATTCCATTTCGAGCATCACCCACCAGTTTTCTGCTCGATTTAATTGGAAACAATCTGACCCAAAGATCGTGCAGATGTCTGGTACGCTCCCCAGGCCATCATCATGCGCAGAATTTGCTTGTCGAGCAGGGAACCGACTCATCGATGAAGAAGCTGTTACATAAATAATTATGGTTGGCTTTTGCCAATGCAGCTGGCCAGTCTCTCCAAGGCGATGCGAGTGACGGTCGGTTGACTTGGAGGTAGTCGATGTATGCGCGCGGCTTACATAATCCGGATTCGCAGCCCGCCAAGTTGCCAACTCGTGCGGTGCTGGCCCAACTCTTCGCCCCCAAAACCCAGCACAATCCACCCACCACCACCACGCCCGCCCTTATCACCCAACCGAGTGCTGCATAGGATGGTAAGCGAGCACACGAGCCACCGGAGCGGCCCGCAGAGACTGACCTTGCTCGGCTCTCTCCTCACAGTGCTTCTTCATCCCTCTCCAATTCGGCTGTCCCACCAAAATCGCTCAGGTCGACTCCGAGAAAGACGGTCAGTACTCTCGCGCCCACCGCCCCCTCTTCTTGCGCTCGCATCTAACCCGATCTGCAATCGCCCCCGTCTTCTATCCTCTGCAGATATCCGAATCTGTCCTCAATGCCATAACGCAGCTGTGACGAGCTGCAAGAGTGTCAGTCCGCCGACCTCTCTTCCCTTCACTTTACTAAGAGTTTATCGTTCTGATGGATGTGTGTCTGTTTGTGTGTATAGCGGATGTGGTTCGAGTTCTGTTTCCTGCCGATAATCCCGTTCAAGTCGAAGAAAGTCTGGATCTGCAGTATCTGTCGATGGCAGGCTATCAACGACGGCACCGGGCCCCAGGCCATCAGTAATATCCCGCCCCCTGGTGGAGGCTACGCCGCTCAACCCCCAATGACTGCGCCGAACGTCGCCCATACTAAAGTCTAACCTATCTTATACCACCACCCTTTCCTCTGCCGTTCTGATCAATCGCTTTTACCTCTACCCCTCTCAACATAAAACATCATACTTCTCTCTCTCTCGTTGACGCTTCCTCTTACACAAGCCTTGCTATCTCCCTCGTACTCCGCTTTTGTTTGAACTGTATTACAATCGTATATTTTCAGATTGCAATTCATCATTCTCTCTAATTATAACTATTCACCAACTGAGTCACAGGCCAAAGGTTGATATGCTTTGTTGCAGAAGACAGCCCGGTCAAGCACTCATAATTACTGAGCACTGGTCAATATTTCAAATAAGACAATTGTGGTAACTCGCCACATCCGAGTAGCAGAGGATAAGAATATTTTTTCCGGTACGTTTGATTTCCAAGAGCAGGGCGATGAATATGATTACATGGTCGATTGTTTACCACACAATGAAAGTTGTTATATTCCCAACACCCACTTGACACAATGATCTGCCCGGCTGTCATGACTATACACACCCCTAACTTAAACAAATTCCCTCGCGGCCCTCGAGCGACTTGTGTCAAGTTAGCACGACACCGAGCTCCGTAGCCAGCGGTCGTAACCGGGACTGGACGGTCTTAAACTAGTCGGAGCGACGGGTCGCCGTCGGCCGGCCGCTGCCATCGAAAGCTGCTGGGCTATTTCCCAAGCCCTCCTCAGGCCTTCTTTTGGCCGGGCCTTTCGGTCGGACCTTCTGGCATATTTGGGTGCGGATAAACTGATCCTGCGAAGTGTGTCCGCGATTATTCCGGAAAACAGTGCCAGAAGTAAGTTGCTGGTCAAAAAGCCCAGAGCCTCGTGGTGATCGGGTGACTTCCGAAGATTCTGCTCGGTGGTGATGGGGCATCCTCCCTTTCCACTGGCAGGTGGAGCCAATAGTCATCGCCTGTCGCAGTGGCTTGAAACGGGCCGAACCTTATCTCAGGGGGCCTATCCTTGGCAGTGTGACGCTTGGATGTATCCAGAGGAATGGCAGTCTTGAACCATACCCAGAACCCAGAACCCGGCCGATGATGGTCGTCGCACAGGAGAACTTCCATGCAGTGTTCTTTTCTGCCGCTATCGCCTTGACATCGGCTCAGAAAACTTGTTTACTGCCCGCGCCACATGCGACCGGGCCGAAGCGGCCTCATCATAATCCTTAGACACGGCCGGAATAGCTTGCTGAACAAGGAAGAGGACCAATGTTCGCCGTCAAGCGCCGCCCACAACGAGTGCTCAAGCTCTAGGCCGGACAACACTATAAAGTCGAGTGGTTTGGTCTCCAAAATCCTATTCTCATCATCCCAACTCAGCGAGTTAACTGGTATATAGATTGTACATACAAAGCTAGTCATCACTTTTCCACTCAGCAACTTCCTCCACGCAGATATAAAAAGCCATTTTACGTTCAAATATCATTCCAACTATTTCGACATTAAAGATGTTATTCCAGATTCTTGTTGTTTCTGCCATCGCTCTTACGTCCATCCTTGCCGACAACACGCACCCAGTCAAGAACCGATTCCCAGATACGGCCACAGTTAAAATCGATAATGGTGCGGGGGTCGTGGCCACGATTGATTTCGTCAAAATGAAGAAAGAAAACCGTCCCGCAGACGCCTCTAAGTTCAAAGCTGACAGAGCTTTAACCAGTGTTGCGGTCAAGTATTCTGGATTGGAGGCTGGCAAAGAGTTTACCTACATCAGTCAGTCAACATATCATCCTTGTTGGACCTTTCAATTGGAAAACTGATCATCTCCAACAATCCTTGTCGCGTTCACAGTTCATGAGAAGGCGATTCAAGGGAATAACTGTGACACAGCAGGCGACCATTTCGATCCAAGGAATGTGAACCCAGCCAACGCTCCAGATTTCGTTTGCGATCGCCACAAACAAGTTTCCCATTGTGAAGCCGGGGTAATTCATAAATTGTCCAACTTATACATTTCCTTGGTGTGGTTCGGCCTCATGATCTAGTGCATGTCTGACGCCGTCCGTGTTTTACACCAACAGGACTTGTCCGGAAAGCATGATAAACTGAAAGGAAATGGTGCAACAGAAACAGTCTTACCGGTCTACTACGACGGTAATCTCCGAATGTCATATTCTATACATGGGATCCTCGGGAAAAGCCTTGTGATTAAGGATGCAGATGGCAAGACGGTTGGTTGTGGTAAGCCTTTCAACAATCTGATTCGCTCACATATTTCTTGCAAATCTTGTGCAAATGACGCCATGATTTTAATCGTCTCTCTTCGAATTCAAATAGGTAACATAGTCGATCCAGCGCCTGCTACCTGATGAGCTCGACTGCAAAGCCAGAGTTCCAACTCAACTTCCCTTGCAAAATTCCCAGCATTCAAAATATCATCTTGTAAATATACAGCTTGTAGACATGGACAACAAAGTGGACCTTTTTTCTTTCTTTCTCGTCAGGAACAACAACCAATCATTCTACTGTGTACCTTGAAAATTTAAATGAAACCATTTCCCCTGGAATCATCAGTTTCTATTTGAGTACTCTCTTGCGAAAGTGACTGGAAAACCTATGTCTGAGTACCAGTTTATTTCAGAAACCAGGGCTTTTAATCAAAAGAGAACGAATGGAATTATGGATGCTTGTCTCCAGTGCTAGAGGAGTTTGATACATAATGAGGGAGTGTAGAAAGGGAGGAAGAACTGTTAGGAATTCTGCATTGATGGTGAACTAAAATGGGAAAGTGTTGAATAATGAGATCAAATTAAGATTGATAGGAACAGGTGTGTTCTAAAAGTCCTGGGCACTGAGTACCAGTATCAACAGTGAGTGAATTGAGCTTGGTAAGATCTACTGACCCCCAAGAGAGTCAACATTTTCTTCCAAATATTAAATTTTTGAGATCTGAACATATTACTACTCAGAACATTATATACAGTTTTTGCGGGTACCTAATCACCGGAGAACCCTCTCAAAGCGGGTGTTTTCTCCGGGAATACCCAGAAAACACAAGGCTTGAGGCCTACATTTTGACTTTCAACAGCTTTTTGTGATACATTTTGCAAGGAATCCAAAATAAAACTTGGTCTTACCATCCGGCGGTATCCATTGGAGGGCCCAAAATCCGTAACCCGGCTTCGAGGCACCAGATCGGAACACTGAGCGCACCGTTACTGGGTTGTGTTGCCAAGGGAGGTACCGAAATAAGCCGAGAATGTGCTGCTGAGGAGGGGAGTGGACTCTCAAAAAATCCATACATTTTAGTTACTGCCCTCCCTTCCCCAGGAGAACAAATACATTTGCGCCAAAAAAGGCCATTAATCATCCCATTTTCGTGCCCACCATAAATTCATCCATTTTGATTACCCCCATTTAGAGGTTTCTAGGGTCCTGTACCCACTCGTCGTCAATCATAATCAGAGTGACCACGGTGACTGTATGTATAGGGCCATGCTGGGCCGTCACCCAGTCCTAGGCAGGGGAATGTTTTGATTTGGCGTTCACTTCTGCTGGGTCTTTCCCCGCAAGTATAAAGGAAGTGTCAACAGAACTTGCGAGCCATCAGTAAACCAAGGACGACTATATCGAACTTGTCAGGATTCTTGTACATAAATACATATTGTGATTATCAACCAGAACGATTCTGGTGAGATTTGGATATAAGGTATGCACATATCTAAGACCCAAATTTATTTTGAACGCTTGTACGCCTTTCAAGGCAGGTTTGGCTAACCACTCATTTCCCTAACTCAATTCCAATCATCCAGTTTCATCGCGTTTTCTGCTCCCTTTACTGGAAGCCTAGCTTGCTCGACATGCCTTTGAAATCTGGAAAAGAGCCCTACGCGTTTGGTGCCTACCCTGCCGCGGACCGGTCCAGATTCCGGATATTCCTAGCGCTCGCATTCACTTCGGGGCTGGGCTTATACCTTTATTCTTATTCACATCGACCCATTCCTCATGAGATGGTGCGCCGACCTGTTGAGGGCGCTAAGCAGTCCCTGAACTGGACTGATGATCTGAGTCAAGCAGACAGTTCGCGTTTGCCCCACACCGGTGCATCCACAACGGAAGATGCCGTTGAAGCCGGCATGTCCAACGTGAACAACACATACACCCCTGAAGAATTGATGAGTCTGCCTATACTGCATCACACTTTCAAAGACCCATTCGATCGGCGGAACGGGTTCAAACCTCTCCGGGATTCCCACACCCCATGGCAAGCAACTTCCCCCACTGGCGCCATCCTGACCAATAAACTTAGCAGAAGTCGGTTCCCTCCCGCCAACTCAATTGATTCATCCCGGGGAAGCTCACCACCACCAATACCGATTTGGCCACCGCGCAACCTTTTGCGAGAGAAGGAAGAATCACTTAAAACTCCCATTCCTAAATCCTTGATTTCCGGCTTGAATACTAGCTACGTCTGGGAGGGCAGAGAAAGGATTAAAGAAGGGAATGTGCCAAAGATCCAATGGTCAGGATTCGATAAGACGCATTGGGAGACGGATTCGGATCGCACCAATCGCTTGGAGCGGCAGGGCTGGGTCAGACGTGGATTCCAACACGTCTGGGAGGGTTACAAAGACAGAGCATGGGGGCATGACGAATTGAAACCAGTGTCAGGATCCGTGAGCCAACTATCAATCAGCTCTCAGAGATCAAAATATATTAGAGGACTCGATTCTGACTTGATTTTATGTGCAAAACTTCACCAGTTCGAAGATCCATTCGGGGGCTGGGGTGCAACAATCGTTGATTGTATGTGAGTGTTGATCTCTCTTTTTTTCCACTGGAATGGCCTCATTCCAGTTCCCAAACAAGAGATGTTTCATGAAACAAGGTGTAAAATGACCCTTCCCAAATTAAACTAACGAAGGATGATTTTTTTCCAGTGATACCCTACTTATAATGAACTTGACGGTTGAATACAACGTGAGTGCTTCATATTTGAAAGTTCACGAATTGAACATTGATCTTATTTTTTTGAACGTTTCACAAACCCATTTGAAGTATGCAAGAACTCATGTCAAGGCCATCGATTGGGCACAAACAGTTGGCCTGCGGGAGGTCAAAAGTTCGGGTTCATTGTCAAGCAATCCCAAAGTCTCTCTCTTTGAGACTGTGATCCGCTGTGAGTCCAGCAAAAGATGGCCGTTACCCTTGAGATCCCGATGATTTATAGGCAACTGATATAAATTGCTATGATGTAGATTTGGGTGGTCTTCTCTCTGCTTATGACTTATCCGGGGACAAGTTGATGCTTGAACGGGCAGAAGAATTGGCAGAGTGGCTTTTACCTGCGTTTGGGACATCTTCCGGAGTTCCGGAAACCCATTACAAAATAGGCTCGTCAGTCATTTTACTTCTTCTAATAAAGTGGTTGTGTTGCCTTAATTATGACTCAAACAGCATGTCGAATTCCAAAATTCTAATTCTCTGCACTTCAAATTTTCTTACCTCGTCAAAAATTGTAGAAATCCCCTCGGGGCAAAGTCTGGAAGGGTTATGACTGCAGACGTTGGATCATTCACTTTGGAATTCACTAGATTAAGCCAACTAACATCAAAGGGATTTTACTATGATGTGGTGAGCTTTTCAGATCTTGATTTATCTTCTCTACTGGAATACTTGAATACGCCGAGTCTCAAATCAAGCCGTTTTTTCATCAGGCACACAAGATAATTGATCTATTGGATGGGGATCAGTGGGTCTCTCCCAGCCGGCTGGGCACATTGTTTCCCACCGTCATTGATCCTGACTCTCCCGGATCACTGAACGCGCAGTACACGTTTGGTTAGTTCATTTTACTCCTGAAATTTCCAATGGATATTTACAAAGGGTTCTTGTCCTTCTAGGCGCGATGGTTGACAGCTACTACGAATATCTAGTTGAGCACATGTTCAATTTCATTCACGATGGCTATCAATGTACTAATCAATGGTCAAATAGATAAAGCAGCATCAGTTGTTACGTGGGATAGACTCGCAGTACAGTAAGATGTACACTTCTGCATTGAAGTCTGCTCGCACATACCTCATACAAACCTACGAGATCGAGTCAGCTGGTGGCAAAAACCTGACCGTGATTGGTGATTCTCAGTGGGGAAATTTTGTGCCTTCCCTCAACCACCTCACCTGCTTTTCTGGCGCAACAATTGGACTAGGAGCTCGACTTTTGGGCAAGAAAGAAGACCTGGATCTAGCCCTGAAGGTTTGCTCTTCCCAGTTTTATTTATTTTGCCTCGTTAATTAATCACGCTCCATAGTTATGAGGCTGAATTTTATATTTACTCTCCGCTTGCTAGCACGCAGATGCTTGCGTCTGGGCGTATGAATCGACCAAAACTGGACTTGGCGCAGAGGAGATGACACTTGTTGACACGAATGATTCCTGGAGATGGCAACCAGTCCTCTACAAAGGTCTGTTTCAAGACGAGATTTTTGGCTGTTTGGGTTGGCATTCGGAGCTAATACTTGCGTAAAAATGGTCATCAGGCAAGATTTTTCGCGAGTTGAAACCAGAACCAGTACGGGGTGCCACACTCCGCGATCCTTCCTATCTTGGCCGACCAGAGACAATCGAGTGAGGGCTGATTTCCTCTAAAATTTTTAAGCTCTACAGCTTGCAGATGTATTCCAAGGCTAACACTCTTGAATGATTCCGCAGGTCGGTATACTACATGTGGCGGATAACTGGTGACCAACAATGGCAAGACAGGGGATGGAGGATGTGAGCTTTAACTATCAATTTGCAAAGAGAACAGCTTCCTGCTTTTCGAGCTAAACACAACTTTGTAATCATTTTGCCCAGGTTTACGAGTTGGATGGAAGCCTGTGTGACTGATTTTGGTTTCGCGAACTTGGAAAATGTTAATGTTTGGCCACCCAGAAAGCTCGATAAGCAAGAGAGCTTCGTCCTAGCTGAGACGTAAGCAAATCTCTTGTATATCATTTACTTGAACGTGTTCAGAGTAAATATGTTTTGAAAGGATGATAGCTCACTCTTCTGTTGTATGAACAACAACAGATTCAAATACTACTATCTTCTATTTTCCGATCCGGACTTGATATCGTTGGACGATTACGTGTTCAACACCGAGGCACATCCATTGCGAATTGACATTCCTGAAAAACCAGTGAAGAGGTATTGGAACCAACCTGATGAATCCCTTGACAAGATATTTGATCCACCAGGGCTAAAAAATGGCGAACATGGATATGGGACATTCCTTCAACAATGGGCTCGGGTTGATTTGGATAAACTCAGTCAGGCAGAGCGTCAGGTGTACAGCAGAGTTTTTGGGATACTAGGAAAATAGAACAGATTCAACTCAGCGGAATACCATGTAATTGCAATATTTTAGTTCATGACTTTTTGTATTTACACAGAAAAACAAATGAAACCTTCACTGTACATACTTTAGCCTGACATAGGAACACACCCAATGGGGGACTTCCCTTTGGTTTAGAAGAGCAGCTAAATGCTATTTTCTATTTTCAAAGGGGAGCAAAAGCAGTTTAGAAATAGAAACTAGGAAATAGCCAGCTTTCTAAACCGGCGGGAAATCCTTGACTAGACACTTTTTTCTAATAGATCATCCCCCAGCAGCCTGATGATTGAGGTATCATTCATGGTTTTTGGTGGTGTAAAATAAGTGCAATACAAAAATGCCTACTGTAGGCAGAACTTTCTCTTTAATCTTATTTTCTGTTTGATCCTCTTATTTCTAAGGTATTAATGAAAATTTTGGCGTAGTTGTGATTTGCTATAGTGAATAGATAGTTCTAGTCTTGCTCATGGCTTTCATCTTTTCATTAGTGTTTTAATGTACATATGGCTTCATAAAGAGTGATCCAATAACATCATGCCTGTCAAAATCACAACTTGAGTGCCAAAAAATGATGATCCTGAGGATGTGTCTGTTGGAAGTTGGTGGAGAGGGTTCTCAAAGTTGGGTGACATAAAACTTTGACAAATGTCAAAAAGCTGACAAGGAATTCTGTGTAATGTGAGCTGCTGAGTGCTCTCACCCCTAGCCTAACTAAGCCTCTCAAACGGAGGAGGGGGGACCCCCACGTCCTGAAGGGACTCTCCGCAGGAGGGAGGTCGCGCTTCGCGCGAGGGCGCTTCGCGCCAGCCCAGGCTGTACCACTGCCAGGGCCCTCCGAAGTGGGGGACTTGGGTTAAGTTAGCTCTCACCCCTAGATGCTGATGTTTGTGACCTCGGCGAGCAAGCTGAACAATCCCGCTGTGCCGTGCGTGGGTTTACATACAGAAGAAAAACCCCTGGCAGCCCTGGCTGGACCACATCAACAAACCAGGGTTGAGGAATGTCCAAGCTTTGTCCAAGAATAATGGATGCCAATCACTCTGGGTTTGGAATCTGGATGATAAAGCTTGAATCTCGCCATGGGATCTGACGTAATGAGGGCCATGAAGATCCCACCAAAGACTTTTTAATAATTCGGCTGGAGGGGCAGGTGCTGGCCATAAATGTGCTAGAGCCGTGCGCATGGTTCTCGCCCACTCCCTGGATCCCCATCTCCACCCATCAGCAAGCCCCAGCACTGTGCCTCCGTCGAATGCCCTCCAGGATATCTGCCAGCTCCACAGCTTCGTAAGCAATCACCTTCGCCCATCTATCCTGCTCCAATATCACGGCTGCCAGTGCTAGTGCAGCAACCCTCCAACTTGCGCTCGATCGAAGGCGTGTATATCGGCTCCGAGGGGCATGTCAACGAGGCCTGGCGACAATATGGCCGGGTTTGCCGATCTGCTTCGATCCCGCCTCCGGGCGCTCCTGCCGCTAGGCCTGATTTCGATGTTCGGGCTGTCGATCTATTTCTTCTTCTGCTCTCTCACGGCCAACGACCCGGAGCTCGATCTCGAGAAGCTGCAGCACCCCCACTTCAAGTTCCGGGTGGACGGGCTGGGGCGCGTCGGCGCGCCGGACTTCGGCCGGGCCGGCGGCCTTATATTCGAGACCGACTTCCCGCCCGCCGCGGCGCCCGACCTCAAGGTGTACGAGCCGGAGCAACTCATGCGTCTCCCGATCCTACATCGCACCTCCCAGGATCCTTTCGACGCCAGGAACGGGTTCAAGCCGCTCCGTGATTCCAAGTCCCCTTGGCTGGCGAGCAATCCCGCCGGCGTGATGCTCATCAACCGCCTCAGCAGGAATCGCTTCCCTCCCGCCGGCTCGACCGACCCATCTCGTGGAAGCGCACCCCCACCGTCCCCGCCCTGGCCGCCCCGCACATCGCTCAAGGAGAAAGACCATTCCCTCAAAACGCCTATCCCCAAACACTTGATTGCCGGCTTGAATACCAGCTATGTCTGGGAGGACAGAGACCGAGTCAAAGACGGCAATCTGCCTCAGATACAATGGGCTGGGTTCGATAAACCTGATTGGGAGTCCGATTCTGATCGCACCAATCGCTTGGAACGCCAGGGATGGGTCAGACGTGGATTCCAGCACGTCTGGGAGGGCTACAAAGCCAAAGCATGGGGGCATGACGAACTAAAACCAATCTCAGGGTCGGTGAGTGATCAAGCGCTACCCAAACATGTGATATGTAAATACATTTGACCTGACTGACCCCGCCCTCTTTGTCCTCCATCCACATTGGCGCCATCGTCTGCGAATCAGTTCCAGGATCCGTTTGCCGGATGGGGGGCCACCTTGGTTGACTGTCTGTGAGTGCTGGTATTATTTGTTCGGCCTCATTCCAGTCTGCAGAGACAGATGATTCGGAAGGGCCCAACCACCAACCTTATTGAGCCAAAGATTTGGAATATCCTGCTACTGAGTGGCAGAGCACTGAGAGGCCCATGAGAGCTGATTTCTAGTGGACTCTGATTGTGTAGTGATACCCTGTTAATCATGAACTTGACACATGAATACAATGTGAGTCTTTTGAGCGAGGAAACAGGTGGCTTGGAAGTTAAATTGACTGAGAGATGGCTTGGAAAACCAAGTATGCAAGGACTCATGTGAAAGCTATCGATTGGGCATACACCATAGACATTCACAGGATGGGCCGGTTCGGGTCCTACTCGACATCCCAGCCCATGATCTCGTTCTTTGAGACCGTCATTCGCTGTAAGCAATCCAGAACTAATATCCATCCCATCCTGCGCAGCCCTGTGACTGATTAAAGGCATCCGTCTTTTATTAGATATGGGTGGACTGATCTCTGCGTATGATTTATCGGGCGACGATCTGATGCTTGAAAGGGCAGAAGAGCTGGCAGAGTGGCTTGTACCTGCGTTTGGAACGTCTTCTGGCCTGCCGGCTTCCCGCTATCAAATCGGATCGTCAGTCCCTTTTCCATCTCTCCACCGATGACCTGGCTCTTCGCCGCAGTGCTCTAACCCAGAAGGATCTTCTGACATCAACAGAAACCCCCTCGGGGAGCAAACTGGCCGCGTCTGTATCGCAGAAATCGGCTCATTAACCCTCGAATTCACACGGCTAAGTCAGCTAACCCGCAAAGGGTTTTACTTCGAAGTGGTTGGTCTTCGGATGCTTTCTTTTTTGTCATGTCAGCCCAAAGCAGAAGAAAAATAAGTTTATTGGACTCTTGCTACCAGGTGCAAAAAATAACCGATCTGCTCGATGGAGACCAGTGGGCCTCTTCTAGTCGCCCAGGCACCCTGTTTCCCACCCATGTAAATCCACAGGCTCCTCAGTTACTTTCCGGACAATACACTTTTGGTTAGTTGGCCATTGTTTGACATCTTTGTTCGATGCAAAGAGTGACGAGAAGGTCTGTATCCTACTTACCAGGCGCCATGGCCGACAGCTACTACGAATATCTAGTTGAGCGCGTATTTCTTTCTCCAATTGATGCTCTGATCACCCGTCATGGTCTCTGATAGTTACCAACTGGATACAGATAAAACAGCATCAGTTACTACGCGGGACAAACGTGCAGTACAGTAAAATGTACACGTCTGCTATCGAGTCTGCACGCACACATCTGATCAGAACCTATGACCTCGAATCGTCTGGGGGCAAGAATCTTACGGTGATTGGTGATATTTCTTGGGGGATGTTTAAGCCTTCTCTCGACCATCTCACCTGCTTTTCAGGCGCAATGATTGGATTAGGATCTCAGCTGTTGGGCCGGAAGCAAGATCTGGATCTAGCGCTTGGAGTATATCTTATGAATGCCTTTCTCACAGTCCCACGAGTGGAAAAGTGCCTGACATCTCTTCGATCGGTGTTGAACAGCACGCGGACGCTTGCGTCTGGGCATACGAATCAACCAAAACTGGCGTCGGGCCAGAACGAATCTCGATCGTAGAAGGCGACGAGCACGCACGATGGCAACCGGTTTTTTACGAAGGTAACTCTTGGAAAGCTTCTATTTCTCCCATTGGAACCGGAGGTAACAGTGGCACATCGCATTGAATTCCATAGGCCAGAAGTTTCGCGAGTTGAAGTCGAACCCGTTACCCGGCGCATCCATTCAGGATGGTCGCTATCTTGGTCGGCCAGAGACAATCGAGTGAGGATGAGATGATTACTTGGATGATTATTCCGGGCTAGGGCCCTGAAATGAAACTACTTGACAGGTCTGTATATTACATGTGGAGGATCACAGGCGATCGTCAATGGCAAGATCGGGGATGGAGGATGTAAGGCAATTCTCGAGTCTGTAGATGCTTGGACACCGCTGCATCGGGAGACAAGCTCACACCGGCACTCCTCTTTTCTCTCAGGTTTACCAGCTGGATGGAGGCATGTGCGACAAACTTTGGATTTGCAGATTTGGCGCAAGTAAACCGTTGGCCACCGGAGCTGTCAGATAAGCAAGAGAGTTTTGTTTTGGCGGAGACGTAAGCGGATTTCCAAGATGCCGGTTCTCACTTAGCCATGGGAGTGAATGACTGAGCCGATTCTTTTCTGTGTTACGGATGATGGATGGCAGGTTCAAATACTACTACCTCCTGTTTTCCGACCCCGACTTGATTTCGCTGGACGACTTTGTGCTCAACACCGAGGCGCATCCGTTCCGCCTGGAGACCCCCGACAAACCTGCGAAACGATTCTGGACCGGGCCAGACCCTGCACTCGATAAACGGTACGATCCGCCGGGGACCAAGAAAGGTGACCGCGGATTCGGGACGTTCTTGCAGCAATGGTCGAGGGTCGATCTCGACAAACTCAGCGAGGCGGATCGCCAGGTCTACAACAGAGTCATGGGGGTCCACGCCTAGATATCAATCTTAGCATTCTAATAATTTGGGCCCCTATTTATATTACAGATCAAGTAAGGTACATTCGATTTGCTTGTTTCATGGTCCACTTCTTCCATCAAGGTTCCAATCAACTATTCAAAAAACGGCTGTAGCATATCTTCATGCCCCCCCTCCCAACATTAGTACTTGATTATGTATGTATCTCTCGCCTGTCGTATTCGTATTTATAGAGACACTCGTTTAGAACCCAAACACTATGATAGCAGTATGTAGAACCAGTTCCCTGCGTTCCTCAAAGCTTTTTTAATCAGTATGGCTCAATTATTCAAGTATATTTTTCCTTGCTTAGATGCTTTTAAAAACTTACCTATTCTCATGTATATGTACACATGATAGCGGTTCAACTTGTATCCTTTTATCTATTTAGCAGCTCTTCTCCCGTGTTTGTTTACTTCGCAATAACCATAGATCTGAAGCTTCTCTAGGATGAGTCACCACTGGGACGGCGGCAGAGAACAGTAGCAGCAGTCAACTTTTTCTGCTGTGAAGCGTGTGAGCAAGACGAGGAATCTTGGTTGCAGACCGCAGAAGCGTGAACTGGTGCTCTATGCGCGGATCTCGCATTTAAGCCCGGTGCCTTCCTGAGCTCCGCTGCGCCGGGCCCAGTTGGACTGCATATTCACGGCCACTAGCTGATGACGATCATCAGTGCTGCTGAAGTTCTCTGACCAGCTTGCCCATGAAAGGTTACCGGGTGTGCCGGCTTGTGTTCACATGGTCTGACTTTTCATCGGTCCGCACGAGCAGCAGGTCATCGCCCATTATACATATCTCTTTTCGGCCGCGATCCTGAGGTCAGGAGGTCGCTGTCAAGAAGACGGTGCGAGTCCGGGCCGTGTGTTGCCTGATTGATGCCAACGGTGTAACCAATACAATACATGTATCTGTATTGGGCATGTATTGTATTGGATAAGCACCAAAAGTATTGTAACTGTAATGTATCTGTCAAAGCAATACATTACACTTTGTATTGGATTTTTGTATTGGCATTTCAGATACACCACGGGTGAAGTTCTTCGAAATGATTTCGGTTGGTAACCGAAATCATTTCGAGGTGTCTGCCTGCAAGGGGGGACCGTCGTCAGACCGTCGGCGTTTCCACTGGAATCTTCCTGGAATTCTACTGGAGGGCAATCCGAAAATACTACGGATTGCCAACGCCATTCCGAATTTCTTTCGAAAGTTTTTCGGAATGGTTCCGGGCTGTGGCGGGGTGTTCTTGGCTCAAAATGGGGACCAAACAAATCCCCCAGCCAAAACGGAGGATTGAACCAGCAACATGTTGCTGATCTACCTCCACAGGAGCCCCTTGACCACTACGCTAGACAGGCCATGCAGGGCAAAGTGTGATTTGTGTTTGTGAGCCTGCATATGCAAGGCTTGATCACTCATATACAGAATTTTTCCGGCAAAAATACCGGAAAAATACCGGAAACAGATCCCAGTCTGTATTTCCTGGAATGAAGTCAAAACTTTTTCGACTTCGTTCCGATGCAAACCTTTTTTTTTGGGTTTGGTTTTAACCCGAATTGCATTCGGAATGATTCCGGTCCTTTGACCATACCGGAAGCATTCCGATTGGTTTTTGGTCCTTCGACCATACCGGAATGATTCCGAGTGGTTTTCGGTTTTTTGTACCATCCAGTAAATTTACTGGATGGAAACTTTAAAACCTCACCCATGGTGTACATTACACATTATCACATATTATGTATCAGAGATATTGATACAATACAGATAAAATACAGATACATTAACACATGTATTGAAATACCTGACATGTCCCCTGGCAGTCACAGCCTGCCCACACCTGAGGCTTGACTGGTCCACCTTGACTCCAAGTTATAGTAAGGGGGGGTCGAATTTTACAATGCTTCTTTTACAAGGCTTATGCTTTGTAAGATTGAAGCCTTGTAAAATTACGTTAAGCTGCGAGTGAGTTGTAATTTTACGGAGATTGTTCCATTTTTTCCAACTTTGTAAAACAAACATTGTAAAACATACCTTGTCAATTTTCCACGCGGTGGGCCAAAATAGAATTTTAAAAGTGTTTTTGTCGCAAGGATTTCCTTTGCAAAGGAAAATCTGCGCAAAAAATAATGTGCAGCCCAATAAATTCAAATTTCCAAAGAATTACTTACAAGGGATCATTTTTTGCGTTGAAAAGGCTTGTAAATCTCTGACCAGAGGGACAAAGATGAGAATTTTACAAGGCAATTGACTGACTAATTACAAGGAATAATTGCCGACCAAAAAAAACACACAAAAAAGAAAGTAACACAAAATTTTCGGAGAGCACAATATCTAAAAAAGGGAGACTTGAGCCTCTCAACATTGGGAAACCTTGCGGGTGCTTGATCGAGTGCCCAAGCGCTTGGGCTTGATGGTCTTCTGTTGTTGGTGGCTAGTCTTCTTGACTTTGCCTGAGGTCTTTTGATCTTCAATTAGTTGCGGATTGTCAGGCTTAAAGATTTTCAATTGTATCTTGAACTCGCCGGACACTTTTTGTTTAAAATCACTTGGTTTTTCCTCTCCAGGGGGAGCGCTAATGCTCGTTTGGGCCGCAATAGATGGAGAGGTGACGGCATCTTGAATTTGTGTGACCTTTTTAGGATGCCATTTATTTGTTGGCTTTGTTGGAGCGGTGGCGTCCTCCTTTGCATCAGACGGTGTTACCTTGGGTACATGCTTATCTGAGACCGCCGTGATTTCTTGATCTTCAATTGGTGAACGGTCTTCATTAATTGCTGGAACGGGTTGATTAGGCAAAGTGTTGAGGAGCATGCTCAGATGGGCAAAATGCATCACTCCAGGCGCCCCTTTGTGGTCACGCTTGATCTTTCCAATGCTATCCAAGACAAAATTCTCCTCGCTCGAGTCCCACGGTCGTGAGTAGAACACCCAGCTCGTGTGGGGTGCGCGTCCACCAATCGAGTCGTGATCTGGACTGATCAGATGAGCAATCCCACCGTTCTCCCTGTCGTCATGCATCCATATACCCGCAATGCCACCGATGTTCTTGAGCATCTTGCACCAATAATGTGTCCCGTTCCAGAAGCCGCAAACAAACAGAGTGTATGTGACACCGTTGAAATCCAACTTGGCCGGGAAATCGAGGCCCCCCATGAATTCTAGCTGTTCGGCCTCCTCAAAGATCGTAGACACTTGGACCAACATGTACAAGTGTTGGGGTGCCCCCCCGCCCTCAACAGACAAGACCGATTTTTCAATGAGGTGGTGGGGTGCTTGGTTCTTCTTCTTAGGGCAAACCTTGCAGACAAGGCCTGAGATTGAGGCGATTCCGTGTGTTGACCACGTCGTCAACAGTGTTTGGACCAAAGAGGGATCCAAAGCGGCAGTTTCGAATGTATCCCGTTGGATTTGGATGGCAGTTATGTCTTGGTTTCCACGGGGATGGGGCTGTTGGACTTGCATTTGACCTTCACACAAGGCCATACGGACTTCGGTAAGTGTAAACAGTTCTTGAGGAGGGTACAGCTTTGTTGAATTCTTCCTGAAGGATGGGTCAATGAGCAGATTGATGAAAAGATCTGTTGAGCAGAATACACCGGCCTCAAAACTACCCGGTGATAACTTATTGGCAGCTGCATGCAGCAAGTTTTGACCATTGGTGAGTGTGGACCGGATTTGACCGGTTAGAATCAGTTCCCAGGTGCTCCTCGCGTTGAAATGCTTGAGGAGGGTGGTGAATATGTCATTCTTGAGTCCATTAGTTCCACGAAGCCAGAGCGGGTTGAAGAGAGCATGTAGGCTCTCGAGTGCGGCTGCCAACCAGCATCAAAACTTCCTTGCCAAAGCATCTGATGCCGAGTAAGAAATATAAGTTGTCATTGAGTCCTTGATCAAGTTGCGGGATCCCGGTGGCCGGCCTCCAGAATTCTTTGGGAGCAAGGCGGCGGTGGTGTCGGGAGCTCAACCATTGTTAATATCGGGTTTCTTGCGGTTAGCTGGATTGCGTTTTGGTGGTTTTTGCCAACCAATCGATAAGGCTAGGTCTTGCTGAGTTTTATTTTTTGCACCGTATTTGATAGAAACTCCCCTCATGACAGCGTGCCAGTCGTCTTCGAGGGTCTTTACGAAGGCATAGAGCTGGGCCATGCCAATTATCAGGCACTTCTTACCTTCACTTTAGACTCAAACAAATGCGAATAATCAGTAGATGGCCAAAGCTGAAATCAAAAAAGCAACACAATACATACCTGATCATGTAATACAGCCAATGCATACTCTCCTGTGCGTTAGTAGTATCAGGGAGGCCGTCTTTACTGTTTGCTGAATTGGTGATCATGGCCTGTTTAGATGGAAAGAGCATGGCCTCAACGTCCACCATAGTCCACCAATCTAGCCATCGTTTGGTCTTCGGGAACAGCCGACGGAGCTCATCAATCTTCTGCTCATGACTTGGCTTCCCTGCCTCGGGTAATACTAATAGATCCAGGCATAGTTTCTGAAATTGTGCCTGAAAAAAAATGAGAAGTCAGACCACCAGCGAAACATTAAGCTAAAAAAACAAGACAATCATACCTCTTGTTCAGGTGGGACTACTGCCCGATTGCGTTTGATGCGGGTGACTTGAGCTCGAAAATGCTCATGGCATCCCTTCAACTTGGAGAGGGCCTGTTGGCGGTCAGTGACGCCAAATACCTTCATGTAAGCCGCAATAAATACCTCCCGCTGAGCCAGGGAGAAGTCAACAACCTGCCGGACAAGAGTCTCGCAATCGGAAGCCGTGAATGAAGACCGAATGAATTGCTCGAAGAGAGTAGTAAAGTGAGCCTGGTAGTATTCCGCGCTGAGCCCGCGGATCCAGGATAGTTGGACAGGAATCCACCGAGCTGTCTCCTCGCAGAACATTGAGGTAGATAGAAGATAACGAGTCTGAAATAGCCTGTAAGTAACATCCAAAAGCAGCCCCCTGCTGTATACCTCATTGTTCTGATCGCGGGTGACCAAACGTTCAGCCATCCATTTTGTTTGAAATGAGAAATGTTCAATGCCTGGCGTGAATGATACCGAGATGATAAGGAGGCCCACACTAGAACCCAGGGATCAGCCCTCAAACCATTGTACAGAATGTTTTAAACCAGACTTACTGGTTCCATTGAAACATGTTGTGCAGGAACTTATTGCCGACCCCATCACCACATTTGTCCGGGTTGATTCCAAGCTCAATAAGGATACGCCGCCGGTGGTAACGCAGTCTATCGCTATTTACAAACAATTCATGGATCTTGGTGACTCTTTTGAAGGGGTTCAACGGAGCGGTTGGCTTGCCCAACTAATTTGATCATCCACATCAATCAGCTTTAATGGATATCTGGCAAAGGCAAGGATTGATGTACTTACTTTGAGTTTGAAAGCACCGGCACTGGGATTTTTCATTATCTCATTCTTAAGCTTGTGTTTTGAAAGCGGGTCGGGCTTCTTTGGAGCTGGCCATGGATGTCTGTGGGTGCCGTGATGACGGAGGATGGCCCAACCAGTTATCTTATTTTTGTCGAAGCGGGTGATCGTATTTTTGCAGGATTGGTGACCAATTTTCCCGGGACATTTCCCTGCTGAGCCCGGGCATTTTGGGTTCCTGATGGACACATTCTCTTCAGCACTGAATATAGATCATCTGGAAGCGAGCAAATAATTGAGATGACTCACGTTTCCAAATATTCAGAAATTGCATTCTTGCCGGTTGGCGGAGGCCCAACCCACTGGCATCCGGGCTGATTACAAATCAAGGCCCCAAGGCAGTACATGCGCACCGTTTTCCATGATTGATCGGTGTTCCATTCAGTACTGTTTGTCTTTGGATAACCTACATAACCAAAGTTGTGGACAATCATGTCAGGGGTTTTGACAAAGACAGTCCGCCGATTAGGATATAGCGGATATCCTTTGTCATCAAGAGTACAGTCGTGATCAATGAAGGTCTGTTCATTTCCGGTAGCAGCAAAGAAAATTTTTTTGCCATTGATTGGCTCGTCGTCGGGATGTTTGGGAGAGTCGGGCTGGGGTGAATCATTGTTGTTACTGCTTTTGTCCAACATATTGAGCAGAATTGCAGACCAGTAAGGGGAGTGCGGGGAGGGGACTGCTGGTATTGCTTCAGTCTGAATGAATAATCTGCCAATGGGGGGATGGGGAGAAGAAGGAAGGAGGAAGGACATACCATTGAGTGCTGGACATCCATCGTGATCAAGCCTTTGAGGAGTGTAAAATTCAAGTATCATCGTGTGGTAGGAGGTTTTTCCGGTGGAATACAGCTTTTTAAACAAGCATTGTATTCTGTAAGCCGGAAAAATACTGTTTGCTGTTCAAATATTGAAATTACATAGGTGGTGTTACAAGGTTTGCAAAACATTCAATGTAATATTACATAAAGGCCCTGTCCACAGTATATTTCTGGTGCATGTTTTACGGTGATTTATTTACATGGGCTGAGAAAAGTCAGAAACCCATGGAAAATTATGTATTGCCCCGTACATGTAATAAATTCACAAGGTACCGCTTTTACAAAGGTTATGCCTTGTAAAATATGTCTTGTAAAACTCACGCACCCGTTATAGTAATACAACTTGTCCAATACTAGGATCACATCCTCCGAGTCCAACTCGAGTCCGGCCCGGTTATCACTTATTCCCTCAATGCCGCCCCGCCGTCGATCATCCCCATCCCCAGCCTCCAATCGGCCTCCCTCCCGTCAATCCAGCCGCGCTATCACTCCTGCTCGCTCTGATCCTAATTTCATCAGACCAAGCCAAGATGGCCAAAAATCAGTTGCTCCAACTCCAACTTCAGTTGCAAAACGGACCAAAAATAAAACCGGCTCACATTCAAAGAGGAAGAGAAAAGATGTTGAATCCGATCTAGATATTAGCTCCGATCATCCCCAAACAGCGATTGACATACGACAAGACTCTGAGGACGAGAACTCAAAGGTGAAAGGCGGCCGAAAGAAGCGAAAGAAACGAGACGACGATCTTGACCTCAATGACATTGAGGCGTACTTCCACAATCCAAAGTTAGCCGATGGCCAGGTATTAATTTTTTCATCTTGTCTTCCTTCCCATATGCGAGCTCATCTTCCTTCAAGATATCCATATGCTGATATTTCCTTGTTTGTTTCAAAAAGGAATCAGGCCCTCCGGTGTTATACAAATGTCGATGGTGTGGAAACAGCTACAAACAGATACCAGGAACACACGCTAACCTTTACAAGCATCGAGACGGCGATAAAACCCGCAGACCATGTCCGTCACAAGCAGATGCAATCAAAAACAGGGCAAAGCTACCGTTAACACCAAAAGAGATTGAGACTAAACTAAATGAGAAAGATAAAGATCCAATTAAGATGATGCTCGACTCCGGAAGCTGCGACACAACGGTCTTTAACCACTTGATGCTATTTTGGCTAGTTCACCACTCGCTTCCCTGGAATCGCTTTGAGGACTTCGCACTCGGTGTCGCTTTAAACTACCATCGAAAAGGTAGTGGTCTTTTCTCTCGCGCATGGGTTGCAAAGGAAGCCCACAAGCTTTATGTGAACTTGCAGAATAAGGCCATCGACCGACTCAAGGTGCCAGCACAATCTTTTTGTTTCTAAATTTTATTATTTATGATTTCAACTAAACTGATTTAATTTATTTATTTATTTAGAACTTGGATTCGAAGATAACTCTTATACACGACGTCTGGACTACTAAGGGAAACCGCCAGGCTTTCATGGGGATCTCGGCAGCTTATGTTTTGGAACGATGGAATTTCCGTATCATCCATTTAGCGTTGAAGTATATATCATGGACACATGCAGGGAAGTATTTAGCCGTTCCTTTTTCAAACATTGTGAAAAAGTCAGGCCTTCATAACAAGATAAGTTTTTCTAGTCCTGTCCAATTTTATTTTTCATTTCATTACTTTGAGAGCCTCAAGCGATGATCACTTATGTGTTTTGGAATAAATACATATTAGCTCATACCACAGATTCTGGCTCAAACAATCGAACACTTGCTGCGGAGGTCGATTGGATAATCCTCAAGGAGACCGCCACCTATCTCAACTTATCTGATAGTCACATACGGTGCTTTTGCCACAAGGTCGCCCTGATTGTCAATGCTGGTCTCCGGGCGCTCTCGCTTTCAAGTACCGGACTCAACAAAACCAAGAAAGCCACTCTTGGCTATGTACCGGAGCTCGATGCCATTGAAGAAGACAACAAGACAATAAATCCACCTTCGGACGGCCTAGAGATTCAAGTTGGTCCGTTCAACAAGCGAGCCCCAATCATTGAAGAGTCGGATAGCGATGTCAAATTTGACGACAAACAAGCAGATGCTTCTGACCAGAGCAACATTGTCATGGTATTCAATAAGGTTTGTAAAATTCTTCTTCCTTAATCATGTGATTGACTTGGTTTTGAGAATCTAACCTACTCTCTGCGGTGCTTTAGGTTGATTTTGTTATCCAAAAAATCACTTCTTTGGCGGCAAGACAATCAGAGTTCAACCATTGGTGCAAGAAGCTCGACTACTTGGGGCCGCGCCTGATTGCGGGATATGGGATTTGATGGAATATTGAATTCCAAAGTCGGGAGCGGGCCTACCAAGCTTGTCATGTCATAAACAAGCTAATTGAGAACAAAAAAGACCAACAAGAGCAAGACAACAACAAACGAGGCCCAAATTTTTTTGACAATGTAGAAATTGGTCGAAATGATTGGGAACTTGTGAGAAAGCTAAACGATACACTTGCGGTTTGTTTATTTCCTTTTTTAATAATTTAATTGCGCTACAGTCATTTTCTGATTCTGATTTGATTTGTCAGGAGTTTTATTTTATCACCAAAAAGATGGAAGGCAATACATCATCTGGAAGTATGATGCTGGGTGAATACTGGGGGATCACCTCATTCCTCAAGAAGAAACTCTGCCGCCAGCGAAGAGGAATTTCATCCTATGTTTGTCAAGATGATCGATCAAACGGAAAAGTATGTTAACAAAGCGTTGAAGTGCGACACAATCATCCTTGCAACAATCTTGAATCCAACTTACTGGCTTTTGATTTTCCGAACGTGGTACCCGGCTCATCAATCCATTGCCAAGTCCTTAATTACCCGCGAATTTGACTTGAGAAGGATTGAGTATGAAGCAAATTTAACAGTTTCACAGCCACCGGCCTCGCAGGAACAGTCCGAATCAGAAAAACAAGGCCGTTAAAAGCGTGATCTTGAAGATGTCGACTTGTTTCCTGAGATCATTGAAACCACTCCAACCGACGAGCTATCAATATACCTTTCTGGGAAATTCAAGCAGTCTACTTCTCAAGCACACAAAGCCTTACAATTGTGGAAGGTTTGTCAATTCCGATTATTTTTTTTCATGTAAATTTCATACTGACTTCTATCATAATAGGCCCATAGCCCGGATTTTCCAATCTTGGCACTCCTTGCACGGGATTATTTAGCCACGTGCTCAACCTCGGCCAGCGTGGAGAGGTGTTTCTCGGCTGCGGCGGACACATGCGGCCATGATCGAGGTAGCTTATCTGTCCGAACTATTGAGAGGTGTGTGAGCTCCCATCAATGGTTGCTTCAAGGATTCGATCCGGATGGTGAATTTGAGCTGCCTCATAGTATATTTGTACATGCTATGCAAGAGCAAGATTGCATGAGAAAAAAACGTGTTGCAGAAGATGATGAAGACTTGTAGTTTTTCATATTTTTTATATTTTATATTTAACTCTTAACTGTTTATTTATCTCATTTCTTCCATGCAGACCGCAGATCAAAAATGATGCAAATAGCCGAAAATTTTATTTTTATCTCTTTTCTGTTTTCAGCAGGTGTGACAGATAAAGTATCAATAATGTATTGGTATTGTATTGGCTAAGAAATACATTACATGGTATTGCTCATCTATGTATTGGCTTTCCAATGCATTGTATCTGTATTGTATTTGTAACGGATGCCGTGAAGTTTTATGGCTTTCTGGGCATTATTATACTAACTTATAGCTTAAGATTTGTCTAATTCGGTAGTTTCAATCAAGCATCGGAGTTCCTGTTAGATTGGAATGATGTAATGCGATTGTCATAGCTATGACGTGTTCATTTTATGACGTCACTCGAATTGTGATTTCTCTTTGAGTTATCTTTGTCTCCTTCTCAAATCTTGTTGCTCTCTTTTCTCTCTTTCCCATCGCGATATTCTTTGTCAAATAAAGTTCTTCAAAAGTGTTACATACTATAAATCCGAGAAAATCATTCTCAATACAAACAAAAGCTTTATTATCATTCTTAAGTTGATCAAACATCCCGATAAACTTAAAAGATTGACTTACTATTCAAGCACCGGCGAGTTGTCCTCTTGGATAAACTTCATAGCCAATATATAGCTAACTGAATAGTAGGCCGGGCCTCACAATTATATCGCGATCATCAACAAATAACTACAAAACTTAGTAAATTACAATTTTTTTCGCTTAAACAATCATTCTATGTCTCAATCTTTGGTAGCGGTTTCCCCTATAACACCAATTCGAAATTCTCCTCGATTCACTCCATCTCCACCCACCAACACTCATCTCCCGATCCCGATGGCGATTCCTCCTCAACCAAATCCTTTCTTCTTGGTCAACTCTCCATCCCCAATTGATCACAATTCACCCTCGTTCATAAATTTTTCACCTCGTCAAATTCCTACTCCGGATACTCAAAACATTCCTCCGGTTGCGGGTCCAAGCGGTAGTCATCTTGACAACGATTTATCGAATTTGTTGTCCACCTTACGAGTCGATAATTCTCTCCAATCTGATTTGATTCAAACTCAAGCGGCGGACATTGCGGTTTTGAATGCTCAAGCTCGTCAAGACAAGAAGGCGATTAAGGATCTGCAAGACGACGCCGCAAACATAAAATCGATTTTTCATTCTCAGCTTCAAAAATTTCAATTGGAGAATCAACAGACCATTGCGCATCTTCGTGGTATTTTGGATGGCTACAATGAAGGTTTAACGGGTCGTTTGGGTCGTTTGGAGTTTTCGTCCGTGCAACCTGCGACTGTTGAGCGCCCTCGAGTTTTTATTGAACCTCCTCATGATGCCCATATTTATTTCACTGGTATGCCGCGCGAAACTAATAATTTTTGTTTCTATATAAGAAACACTTTTGAACGCATTGGCAATCAGTTTAACACAGAGAAACAGAGGATATTGTGGATCTCGGGTTTTTTTCGCCCAGCTTTGGGGCGAATGGATGAGGAAGTACCGTCGTATACTTGGTGGTGTGGATTGTTATCTAAGAACGCTTCAGCTTTGGATCTTCCGGCGTTGCAAGCATCGGCAAAAATGGAGTATGTGATTAAAGAGCTGTTAAATTCCGATTCCTTCATTCATACCATCGAGACGACTTTTGCTAACCGTCATGAATTAGAACAAGCGGAGGCAGCTTTCAACGCTGCGCGACAGGGCAACAAATCAATAGAAGAATTCAATATCATCTTCAACGCCTTACTCCGACCCCTCAAATTGGCTGAACGTACCAAGTGTATGGCGTACGACAGGGCCATAGATCCCAATATAATCAAATTGGCTCTTTTCCGGGGAACGTGGGATGAAACGGTCGATCTTGAATCTAGACAGGAAATTGCTACTCTTGTTGCTCGAAATGTGGCGGGTGTTAGCAAAATACTCGACCCTCAAACTCATCAAAAGATTCAACCGTTATCTTCTCATTTGGTTCCAGTTAAATCGCACGCGCCACAGCCATCAGTCCCTCGACCTGCTGCTCCGCCAACTAAGCTTTCGGAAGGTGATCCAATGGACATCGATGAGATGACGGCGGCAATGAAAGAAGCAGGATTTTCGTATGCAGCGTTTCGAAGAGGGTGTGTAGATCGAGGAATTTGTATTCGTTGCGGTGGGGAATACGATACGGCACATTATAACGCTTGAGGTTGTGTGCTGGGGGAGGACATGGAAATGGATATGACGGAAATGATGAATTTATGGAAGGAATGGGGCGGTCGTTTGGCCAGAAAGAAGAAATCGGGTGGGAAACGAAGCGAGTCGATGTGGGCGCCGGAAAATCGCCGCGATCAACGTTCGATTCCAACTCGCCAAAAGGAGAGTAGCCCTCTACCGGGTGCGGATGGTTCGGCTTCGTCTGCGGCTCGTCCAGATAAGGGGAAAAAGCGTCAATCTTTGGCGGAAGTCGACGGCTTACCCTTCAAGAAAAGAGTTGCTGAAGCTTTGGAGAAGGAAGACGACCATTCTTTGGTAGCGGATGCGGTGGACATGACTTCTATGTCGGCGGTTGAAATTTATTTCAACACCTGCATGGCGGAGAAGATGAGTGGTGAAAATAGTAAGCGTTCGTATTTAATCAACAAATCCAATCGGCCAGATCATCGACCCTTCTTTAAAGGCTCTTTATTTGCTAATGATGGAGTTTGGGCTGATGTCTCTGTTTTGGTTGACTCCGGGGCAACTGCTTTGTTCATTGATATTGACTTCGCACAACAGATTAACATCGACATTTTTTCGTTGGCCAATCCATTACAGTGCAATTCGTTTGACGGATCAGCGGCTTCATCCGGAAAAATATCTCACTATGTAAAAGGGAAAATTTCTATTCCCATGATTTCCGGTTCTTTTCTTTTGTCTCGTGTAAAATTACATTTAACTAAATTGGCTTCAGCTGATATTATACTAGGAAATTCGTGGCTAAAGGATTCTGGTACTTTTGTGGGCGGGTCCAACGGTGATATTGTAATGTATGAGTGTATACAAGAAATTTGTCAAAGTTCAAGCAATGAATCGAATGAGCTTATCTCAAGATTTTCAGATGTTTTTGTGTCTGAGTCTTTAGCCAAATTGCCTCCGCACCGGGGTCAGTTTAATTGTATGGTGAACCTGAAGCCAGGAGCGATTCCTCCATTCGGGAAGATGTATAATTTGAGCAAGGAAGAGAGAGAAGAATTGAAGACGTATGTAGATGAAAACCTGGCTAAAGGTTTCATACGTGTTTCTTCGTCTTCAGCGGCGGCACCTATATTCTATGTTAAGGTACCGGGGAAGGCTAATCAACCTTGTGTAGATTATCGAGTTCTTAACAGTCTGACGGTTCGGGACTCTTACCCATTACCGGTGATCGCTCACTTGCTTAATAACTTACAGGGATGCAAGTTTTTGTCTAAAATCGACCTTAAATCGGCATTCAATTTGTTGCGCGTGGCTGAGGGACACGAGTGGAAAACGGCGTTCCAGACCGCTTGGGGATTATACGAGTATCAAGTTATGCCTTTTGGCTTAGCTAATTCTCCGGCGACTTTCCAGCGATTTATTCAACATGTTCTTCGAGAGTTTTTGGATGTATGTTGCTTTGTTTACATTGATGACATACTGATTTACTCACGCTCTCATGAACAACATTGTGTGGATTTGTCTAACATTTTACAGAAGCTACGAGAATTTTCTTTAAAGGCGTCTTTGAGCAAGTGTGAGTGTTTTTGCTCTAAGGTGACGTTTTTGGGGTTTGACATTACGGATACTGGTCTTAGGATGAATGAGTCAAAGCTGAAGATGATTAGTGATTGGCCTTTTCCGGTCACAGTGCGAGGCCTTCGTAAATTTTTGGGGTTTACAAATTTTTACAGGCGATTTATTCCGCACTTCTCGACAGTGGCTGGTCCTTTGACTACCTTAACGCAAGAGAAGTACAGTGATGCTACTTGTTTAGATTCTACAATTGCTTTGCAGGCATTTGAGCGATTAAAGCAATTGTTTGTTGACAAGCCGTTACTTTTACATTTTGACTTCGAGCGAGATAGGATAGTTCATGTCAATTCGTTGGGTTATGCTATTGCTGCGGTTCTCAGTCAGCCTAACGCACAGGGAGATCTTTTGCCGGTTAGCTATTTCTCGCGGAAACTTTCGGAACAAGAACGGTCATGGAAAATTTTTGACCTTGAATTATTGGCCATTGTCTCAGCCTGTGAGGAATGGAGAGCGTGGTTGATGGGTACCGTAAACCCTGTTAAGATGTTTTCGGATCATTCTAACTTGCTTTATTTCAAGACGGCTAAATACTTGTCTCCTAAGCAAGCCCGGTGGGCTTTGTTTTTAGACAATTTTAATATGCTTATTTATCATGTAAGTGGATTGAAAAACCCAGCAGATGGCCCGAGTCGTAGAGAAGATTATTATGATGGGAGGCGGTTGAGTTCTGACGTTGATTTAATTGTAAAAAGAATGGTTGATTGCAGTGCAATTGATGATTCTACTTCGAAGACGAGTGCTGAACCTTTCTCTTCACATGACTTATTTTTTCAAAGGCCTTCTCGGGAGGTGTTGGCCTTCTTCAACAACAAATATACCGCTGAAGACAAGCTGACGCCTGGAATTCGGTTGGCTGATACTTTTTATTGGCACCAGGGGAGGATATTTGTTCCGGCAGCGTTGCGAGGAAGACTGGTGGCCCTTTATCACGACTCACCCACTGTGGGACACCCAGGTATTGCGCGAACGTTAGCAACCTTAACCCGCACCTTTTCATGGCCGGGCGTGAGGAGTTTTGTGATAAAATATGTAAAGGGATGTGACTCATGTCAGCGGGTTAAAGCTCAAAGACGAGCGCCGGATGGGAAGCTGGTTTCTATAGTAGCAAACTCCAAACCTTGGAGTGTCATAGGTATGGACATGATTGTAAAGTTACCTTCTTCGGGTGGTTTTGATTCTATTTTGGTCGTAGTGGACTTGTTGAGTAAGCTAACGCACTTTATTCCTTGTAAGGAATCTTCTTCGTCAGGGGTGTTGGCGGCGCTTTTCAGGAAGCATATTTTTAGGTATCACGGTTTGCCGGATAAAATAGTATTGGACAGGGGAAGCACTTTTGTTAGTGACTTTTGGAAGGCGCTTATGAAATCTCTTAATATTGGTTTGGCGCTGTCTACGGCTTATCACCCTCAGACGGATGGTCAGACGGAGCGTATGAACCAAGTTTTGGAAGATTATCTCCGGCACTTTTGTTCCTACTACCAGGACAACTGGGATAAATGCTTGGAGATGGCGGAATTTTCCCTTAATAACGCTGATTCGGCAAGTCTACAAATTTCTCCTTTTTTCTTTACGTTTGGTTTTCACCCGAGGTTTAACATTATAACCGAGAATACTGGTTGGAAGGAGTTGGATGAGTTTCTCATTGATTTACAGGTGACTCAAGAAACCGCGATTGAGTGTTTGCGTCAAGCAAGAATAAAACAAGCCAATTATTATAATCAAGGAAGGCGAAACGCTCCGGATTACAAGGAAGGTGATCGGGTATTACTCTTACGGAAGTTTATTCAGTCACGACGGATTAATTCAAAGTTAGATTATAGGTACATTGGTCCTTTTCGGGTAGTGAAGATGATCGGTTTGAACGCGGTAAAGTTGGATTTATCAAATGATTACCCAAAGTTACACCCTGTCTTCAACGTTTCTTTGTTGACGCGTTATATTGATCCTAATGATATACAGGGGCGGTCTGCCAACTTAGGAATAAAAGAAAAGTATTATGCTGACAAGGAGATTGTCGACTGGACTCGGATTAGGGCGGTTTTATATGTCCGCACCGTAAAGAAGGGTAAGTATGATTATTTGATTTCATGGCAATCTTCGACTCCTGGAGAGGACACGTGGGTTTCACAGAATCATATACCGGTTTCGGCTAACAAATATTTGGAGCAATTTAGGAAGACGGCGGAATTGAAGGAAAAGAAAGGTAATAAGAAAGGTAAGACTGTCAAGTAATTAGACTATTTGGGATATAGTAGGCAAGGCTAATTTTGTAACGGATGCCGTGAAGTTTTATGGCTTTCTGGGCATTATTATACTAACTTATGGCTTAAGATTTGTCTAATTCGGTAGTTTCAATTGAGCATCGGAGTTCCTGTTAGATTGGAATGATGTAATGCGATCGTCATAGCTATGACGTGTTCATTTTATGACGTCACTCGAATTGTGATTTCTCTTTGAGTTATCTTTGTCTCCTTCTCAAATCTTGTTGCTCTCTTTTCTCTCTTTCCCATCGCGATATTCTTTGTCAAATAAAGTTCTTCAAAAGTGTTACATACTATAAATCCGAGAAAATCATTCTCAATACAAACAAAAGCTTTATTATCATTCTTAAGTTGATTGAACATCCCGATAAACTTAAAAGATCGACTTACTATTCAAGCACCGGCGAGTTGTCCTCTTGGATAAACTTCATAGCCAATATATAGCTAACTGAATAGTAGGCCGGGCCTCACAGTATTGGTTCGCCAATACAAGGCCAATGTATTGTATTGCTATGTATTGGATAAACATTACAATACAGATACATTGGCCATTACTGTAATGTATCGTATTGGTTTCACCGTTGTGTTGGAATCTCGGCGTCTGGAGAGGGGATATTGGAGGCCGATGGCCTGGCGGCGGCCTCGTTGAGCTCAATGAACCACGTAAGGCCAGCCCAAAAATGCTCCGCGTGAGTATTGTCTTCTTCCTCTGGAGGGGGATAAGGTCGGGCGGGCTCGTCCTCCTTATAGTATCGCGCCGATTAATATTTAGGATGTGTGGAAGGGAGCGAACATGATGTCGCCGGTTCTTCGTCCCGGTCGCCAGAGGACACACCTTGCAGTAATTCAGCCAGCGGGGTTGATGTCGGTAATAACAGAGAGCACCAGAACTTACGAACTATCTCGATATCGAAAACCGTGATCTCGGCGTGATGGAATATCGTTGATGTGGTGGATCCGCTGGCCGGCTGCAAGGAATATAGCCGCGTTCTCTGGGAGCACTCGGGCGGGCGGGCGGGATTTTGGCCTACTTCCATTGAAAGTCATCTATGTTGTCGCCAACGGTGTCTGGCTCTATGGACGTTTTGTGCAGCGTCGACAATATTGTGGCATTTATTGGTGCCAATGGGTGCCTGAGACATCGGTGTCTGAGTGCGAGAGACACGAGTGGAGTAGCCCGGTCGGCCTCCGCATGTGGGTACTGGCCGGCTAGACGGCATACCATCGTGCTCCCCCACAGCTCCACGGCGCCGAAACGGCGACATAGGCAGGTGAGCAACTTTGGAGCGCCACCGGGACCGTAGCATCCCTCGGCGCCATGATTATGGTGCGACAGGACTACAGGTTGGCTGATAACCCCTTTGGCCGCCTGCCTGCCTGACCATAATCTTGGGTGGCATCACCCTGGCGTCCTGTACATACCGTCCACCTGGCGCACGTACGGCAGCGTACGGCCCATATTAAGGTGGGCACACGTGCTTTTTCCAATTCGGCGGGCTGTGTAATTGTATTCATCAGTAGGGAATCAGAAATTTCAACTCTCAAGCTGGCCCAACTTCGCTAGGAACTATTCATCGAACTCCCAAATCTCTACTTGGATCGCAAACCAACGTGCCACGATGTTCTCTCGGTTGATTGCAATTGCATACTTCGCTGGCCTCTTCTCTCTTGGTGAGTCGACGCGGATGTTTTACTGTTTGCTGCTATCCGGTTCCATCAATTTTCTAATCGACCGTCCTTCACTCAAGTTTCAAGCGTCTCGCTATCAAAACTTCCCGGCAGAACTGTGTGAGTCAAGTCACGCATCTGAATGAGTGCGAGAAACCAGTTTGACCATTGCATCTCTTTCACTAATTCTAGGTTTCCTCGATCGACCTCCACGAAAGACATGGGAAAAACGTAGGGTACACTTCACCCTTAAATTACTTTCGTAATGGTGAGGAGCACAATCATAAAATGCAAGACACTGACATATGATTCAACCCTATGTTAAAGCCCGGTTCGGCAAGCTTTATGGTTTATGGGCGGATCAAGTCCAGAGCCTTTCAACGATTATTATTATAACGGACCGCTGAATGGAGCCAAAAAGCCGCCCAAAGGATCCAAACGAAAAGGTGGTCCACGAATGCACCTTTGACCCCTCAAGACTGCTTATCTTGACACCTTAACGTCAACTGGCCATCCCCAGCATTTCAGTTCGAAAAAATTCCACCATTACTCCTGACCATGAGCCAGCATATCTTCATTGAACAATACATATGTTCTTAAATTTCGCATTACAACTCTGCCCGGGCTCGAACAGAAATGTATGTATAAAATACGAATTCTTGGACTTGACCTTGCTGGCGGAAATGAGATCGTGTTCGTTCGATAGTAGGTGGCCGGACTGCAAGGGGAGGTCACCAGAGTCAGTGAAGCGCTCCAATTTGCTACAGAAACCGCTGCGCTTGTGAGAGCGATTCCCGCCTTTGTCTCAGAGGCGCAAGCGCAGTGGATCCGCGTTGCGCGTGCGTTAAAAAGGCAGCATTCCTCCCGAACTTAGAGCATCCACCACCGTCTACACGGCGGACGCACTTTGAGGGTTTTTCGCCGAAAAACCTTCGAAGTGAGGGTTTTCACTTGGAGGACCTCCGAAGTCGCGGTCCTTCGGATGATCTTTGAAGAAAATCCGAAGATTTTCCGAAGGTGGGGCAAAAACTTCGAATGACATTTGAAGGTGACAGAAATATCCGTCCGACCACCGGGTTGGACCGGATAAAACCTTATTTTCTGACATCTCACTCTACTCCAAAGTCCATTGGGAGGAAGGACCCTCCCCTCCCAATATTCTTTGGAGGACCTCCGGAGGACCTTTGAATGCCGGTGACTTCAATGGATCTTTGGAGGCGGAGCCCTCCCCTCCGATTATTCTTCGGAGGACCTTTGAATGCCGGTGACTTCAATGGATCTTTGGAGGCGGAGCCCTCCCCTCCGATTATTCTTTGGAGGACCTCCGGAGGACCTTTGAATGCCGGTGACTTCAATGGATCCTCGGAGGCGGAGCCCTCCCCTCCGATTATTTTTTGGAGGACCTTTGAATGTCAACCCGTTCAATGGAGGCGAGTGGTGCCAACATGCATGGCAAAGGGCATTGCTCACCTGGACAGTCTCCTCAACATCCCCCACCAGCTCCTCTCCGCCAACAAAGCCACCGATGTCGTCTCAGCAGGAGGGCACCCACCCAACGGTAAGCGGGTAGTTTTTTCTTCCCTCCTTGCTGACAAGAAAGAACACACATTGACCACACGATTTGACCCAATAGGCTCGCAAGGAGTCCTGCGACGGGTTGCAGCCTATCAGCCCCCAACAAGACAATGTGGTGTCGCAAGAAGACGACCCCAACCCCCCCCCCCCCCCGGCGAACTGCGAAACGCAAGTCGTTCTTGGAGACGTTTGTCAAACAGACAAACCAGTTCTTCTCCGGTGACTTTGGTGACCACAACAATCAAGACCAAAACGCCCACTCACCAAAGGAGGAGCGGTTGTCACAGGTCGATCAACTAGCTTTGTCCGGTTTGTCGGCTCATTTGACTCAATCTCCCCCAACACCAAAGCGAGTGAAGACCGACAGTCAACCCAAACCTGCGACCCCAACCCCTCCAACCTCACCACGTGACCTTTCAATGGACCAGTATCTCAAATTGTGCCACATCAAGGCCGGGGACAAGGTGACTTGAGCTGCGATTGAGAATCATTTGCTCTACCACTGGTCTATCTTCAAGACCACTTCTGTCAAGACCCTCTGCGACCTCGGGATCCGCTACGGGCCTGCGGTTTTTCTCACAGACGGCGTCCCCGAGGCCATGAAACGACTCAACCAGACCTGACGTTTTCCCTCCCGCACCCGCCACCTCCCCCACTCCTCACTTGTTTGTTTAAAATGCCATGTTACCCCTACCCCTGTGACCCACCCCCTCCACCTCCCCCACTCCTCACTTGTTTGTTTAAAATGCCCTGTTACCCCTACCCCTGTGACCCACCCCCTGCAATTCCTCTTTGGTCCCATAAGCTCATGCCCCTACCAATCCTGCTTCCCTCTGAAGAATACTTATCCAAATTACCTCTGAAGAAAAATAAAGAAGTCAACCAAAAAAACTAAGTTCAGCAGACTTGCTTGCACAACAATGATGGAGAGAAATTCCCAAGCTAGCTTCATAAATAATGATTGACATAAAACATGCTACACCCATTAATGAAATGTATGTGGCAAACAGCGACATCCTTTGGATGAAATGGTTGGGGTCCCTTTTATGAAATGGATGGGGTGAAAAATTCAGGAGCAACAAGGTATAAATTGTGCTACATAGTAGAGGAACATCCATTCAAATAAACAAAGACATTTTAATCACTGAGATCATCAGGCTCATTTTCTCCGCGCCACTTCTGGAGTCTCTCATGCAATGCGTTCATCATGAGTGATTCAGGAATGTATTGTGGTTGCAAAGAATATTCATGGCGGTGGATCTGACCCTCATGATGTGCAAAGGAATTCAGCAGATAATTGTTATAGTTTGTGTGTTGGATGTGATGACACACAGATGTCCCCTCCTGTCGCTTGTTGACTGGCACTGCACCTTCAAACACATTGCAGCCTCCATCAAAGCATTTATGCTGTACATTGAGACAACACTTGACCATCTGTTTGTAATTGTCAGGAATCAGCTTTCTCTTGAACTTCTTGATTATTTTCAGTGGATCCTCATGTGTTTTTTATATCAGAGCAGAGATGGCATCAGGTACCTGCTGTCTGATTTTACTGATTTTAATGAATCTGCTTCCAAGTACTTGTGAGTAACTAAAATCAATATGTAACAGCTTCAGTCCATGAAGTACCACTAAAACACTCAGCTAGCCGGATAGGCCAGAACAAGTAAGATTAAAGAAGTCAAATAATGTTGTATAGGTACCTGCCAACAGGTATACCTGTTGACAGGTACCTGTGCGCAGGTATTTGGCATCTGTACTTTTATGTGTGCCTTCCTAGACATTTAGCTGAGTGTCTTCCTCAAGTCCAAATTGTACTTCATGAGATGAAAGTGTTACCTATTGATGTTCTTTAATCACAAGCACTTGGAAGCAGTTTTATCAAAATCAGACAACAGGTACCTGCTGCCATCTCTATATCAGAGGGACTTACAGGGACAGGTACAATGGTTGATGTGGAACTTTTGGCCAGTGTCCACATTCATGTATGATGATTTATCTGCCCACGTGTGCATTCCACTCGACGCAAATAGAATTGATTCCCTGGAGTGACCTCCCAAACTGATTGAACACACACTATCACATGGCTATTTTGGGAACCTTGCTCCTATTAGCCACATAAAATGGATAGTGTTGTCATTACTGGTTATCAGTGGTAGTATTTTATGAGTGTTTTGCATCTTTGCTCACCAAATAAAACATTCCCTTGTAAATGGTTACCTTTGAATTAAGTTTGATTGAAGAAACTTGCCTGATTCTACTGTTTGGGAAGTTTAACCTCAGTGCGGATGGGATTTGCTCTTCATCATACAGATTCACTTTGGGATTGTGTAAGTAGGGGTATGAAATTAGAGATGGCCCCTGTGAACCCGGGTACCTGTTCGGATGCGGGTACCCGCACGCTTTTTTGCCAAAAGTTCGACACCCGCACCCGCACCCGCACCGCCTGGGGCAGTCAGAGCGGGTACCTGCAGGTACCCGCGCGGGTACCGGCGGGTACCTGCCCCTCAAAATCGACCGGAAGGAATATTCCTTCCAGTCGAAGAGGTTGCAAAACCTCCTTGACTGGAAGGAATCCTTCCGCTCGAAGAGGTTTTGTAACCTCTTCAACTGGAGGGCCTTCGAAGAGGTTAAAAAACCTCTTCGACTGGAAAGGCCTTCCAGTCAAAGAGGTTCTGTAACCCCTTTGACCGGAAGGATTCCTTCCAGTCGAAGAGGTTTAGTTGAAGAGGTGAGGTTTAACCTCTTCGACTGGAAGGAATCCTTCCGGTCGAAGTGGTTTTGTAACCTCTTCAACCGGAAGGCCTTTCCAGTCGAAGAGGTTTTGTAACCTCTTCAACTGGAAGGCCTTCCTTCCAGTCGAAGAGGTTACAGAACCACTTCGACCGGAAGGAATCCTTCCGGTCAAAGGGGTTACAGAACCTCTTCGACCGGAAGGAAGACTTCCCCAGTCCTTCCGGTCGTCGTGGCAGCCGCCACCTGCCCAAACAAGAGCGGGTACCCGCTAGAATACCCGGGTACCCGCTCGATTTCTCTCAGAAATCCAGCATCCGCACCCGAACACGCACACGCTGGCGGGTACCCGCCAACCATGGGCGGGTACCCGCCAGCGGATAGCAGGTACCCGCGACGGGTTTGTCGGGGCCATCTCTATATGAAATCATGGGGTTCACTGATTTTGAGTTGTAACCAAAAGAGCGTTGAATATGTTCATTCTGTGCAAATATGTTTGTAATTTCCAATGATGCTTGGAAGTATTCTCCTGTTTGACAATCATAAATATAGGCACCAGAGAATAAGAGCCTCTCTACATGATAATTGCTGAATGTGAGAGCCAGATCATGACTGGTAGCTTTTCTGTTGGAATGAATAGACGCAGTGCGGACTATGCCATTGTAACTCTCAAATTTCTCTGTGGCAAACAGAATTGGTAGTCCAAATCGCCTGATTGATTGAGGGAGGTGTAGCAGCATGTGAATCTTTGGTTTATTTGACCATCTGCCTGACATTTTAGATGTGTGATACATAAACTGCCAAATAACAGCTGTCAGTTCTTGTAAATACTCTTCCATATCTTGGATGGTGGTCTGAAACATTATACTTGCTATGTAGCACATTGAGAACCATAGATCCTTCATGTCTTCTGTCATATATGGGAAAAAGACAAATGAGGCCACCTGCAATATTATTCAAAAATCTTTCCCAATGAAGGATGCATGGTGAGCCATCATGTAAGTGGCCTGAAGAGGTGGGAAATTGAGTGCATCAGTATTGAATGATTGTAATCTGGCTTCCACTTCTTTGAGGTGCCTCTTGCTTAGCTGATTTTTCATGAAGTCCGCCAAAAGGTATTTCACACAACCAAGTAGGACTACATGTAGTATTTCCACTGGTGTGTAATTACAACCATCAAAGGAGGCAAGTTCTAGGTATGAATTGAATATTCGTGGTTGTGCATTTGTTGCAAGTTCATTGATTCTTATCCTTTCATGTACCTTCTGTGTGTGCAATTCAATCAATCTATGGTTGATTTGGTCTTTCAACCCATACTGTGCAGTTTTGGTTAGGAATTCATTCTTGGTATTTGTATAATATGTTTCCCAAAGATCATGAGATCAAGATCTAGTTTCATGCCACTGTCTGGAAACTGGTAATTCTGGGAGGCCAAAGAAAGATCGTAGAAATTCCAATGTGCACCTCTGGCTTTTGGATTGCACACTCAGATGGCACATTCTGCAAGGATTATTTGCTTGGCCAGGATTGGGTGTGCTGGTAATTTCAGCTGCCATTGGTGAGTCCGCCAGGAATGCCAGAGGGACAATCATATACATCACCTCCTGTTTCATACCGGCGTCATATGCAATGCCACCTGCATTTGACAATGTGCTATGTGCATTTGATATAATTTCAGATTCAGATGTCCTTCCTGAAAAGCCTTCAACATTTCAACATATATTGGACTTACTTTATTTCTGCTACAATTGGCTCCCCAATTTCCAAGGCTGATGCAACATTAGAGGTGGCAACAAAATGATAATTATACTCCATATTGGTCATTCCTGGAGGCAGTCCACCTAATTTGAAGTAGTATGAAACATGCTTGTTCCATCGTTTGGACTGGTTACCTGAGGTGTCATCCAAATATAGGGTGATGGGAACATGGCGGATGACCCTGTGGTCAGCCCTATCTCTCCATTCATTGGGAACTGGGATTGGTTTGGAATAAGTTGGCATTCCATGTTCTGTCATTAGATACAGATTCAAATGAGGTGATTAGTGAACATGAACAACCATGTGAAGCATGATATGTGAAAGGCAGCTTACCCCATATCACATTGCCACACTTGGACATCAACAATTCTCCATCAATATGAAAGATCTCCTGGTAAGTCTTTTTGAATATTCTGACAGGTATCTCCTGTAAATCTTGGTCATGATACCCAATGTCTGGCCGTATGTAGCAATGGAATTTTCCTTCTTCATCTGGATCAGTGAATTTGGGCCTAATACACTTTGCGTATAAATCATTTTCTACCTCAGTGACCTTCTGGTAGAAAAATATTGGCACCAAGATGTAACTATCTGGTGATCCAATCAAAGTGATGGGCTCAAAAATATAGTAGTGTTGGCTGCCTACTGCAGCCATCTGCACACGGTGTTGTTGGGGGAGGTGTTCACGCCATTTTGCACTTTGGTACAATGCTCTGATTTTCTTACCATTGGTGTCATGTGGGTAGAATTGTAAATGTGTGAGCCTGAGTCTCTTTAGTGACAGCAGGACACAAGATAGAAGGGGGATAATAATTGGATTTCTTTGGATAAAGAAAATACAATTAATAGAGAGAGAGAGAAAGAGAAAGAGAAACAGAGCAGAGTCAGGATAAGAAGATATTCAAGGTTATTATGGTGGGAATGCACGTCCACAGGCAAAGCTACCTCTTCAGAAGAGTGCTGCCAAGCTGTGCTAGAAAGTGCTACAGCCTCCTCACACCAAAGAAACGTGGAGGGATCCTGACAGATATGAGGGACAGCCCTGTGACCAAGAATGAGGCAAAGGCCAGTGATTATGAAGGGACAGCCCTTTGGTCAATTAAGAGGCAAAGGCCAATGATTATGAAGGGACAGCCCTGTGATCAAAGAAGACAAAGACCAGCAAAAAAGAACAGATCAAGCAAGACACAGACTTGTACCTCTGAGATAAACAAGGTTCAGTGAAAGAGGTTACTTACTGTCAATATCCTAGGTGCCTGTGACGGTAGGTATACTGGGAGTGTAATAATCTCTTTGGTGGTGATCCTGGGGTTATCTGGGGTGTGGTTCTGGTGTGTTGAAGTCTGTAGATCCGCCTCAGGCAAGGGGGATCCTGACTACAAAAATTTTCACAGTTTGCTTATGTAATTTACATATGTACATGTGGTTTGGCGCGCCTGGTAGTGCTGACACGTCACAACTGCGCATGCGCGCCACAACTCAATAACTCAGGGAAGGAGCATAGTTACAAAGAATTGGTAAGTTGTAACTAGGGTTAAAATTGCATGAGGAAACAGAATATGAAGTCTAAATAAGTTTATCTGTTGAGATGAAAAAGATATGAAGTAATTCATATGTAAAAGGTAGAAAAAGGCAGCCTTTAGGTCAGCTGAGTTGACTCTAAGGCTGAAATTCCCTACCACCAAAAGGGTTGGATTTCTGTAAGAAATTAAACCACAGGGGTAGACCTTTTCTCACTCCTGAATTTCCTGAGAAGGATAGCAGAGTCTGGAATGTCTTTCTCAAGGAGCCATTCATCATGATCAGCACTCATGCCTTTGTATCTAGCCAAGTACATCATAACATCTCTGTTCTCCACTCTTAATCTTTTCTCTCTGAGAATCTTTTGTATTACTTTACTCTGAGGGGTCTTTTCCATGGGGGGAATGACAACTTTGACCTTCTGTCTTAGGGGGAACTTATCTGGATTGGGATCTTTCCATGGTTTCACTAGGCTGACTGGGAATGTAGGATGTTTCCTGCTGAACTCTTCAGTCAGTATTACTTCTACAGCATTCTTTCCATGTAAAGCTTTCACCAGGAATGGTCCAGCAAAGGAATCTCTCATCTTCTTGGGGCCAGATAAGTTATTGAAGTTTGCTGTTGATATCAGGACTTTGTCACCTACTTTGAAGGATGGTTCTTTATGGGTCTTGTCCCATCTCTCTTTGTTGTAAGAGGTAGCTTTTTTTATGCATTGCTCAGCATGTTTCCTTGCTTTCTCAAAGATCTTTCCATAGGCAAGGGCAGTAGGATGAATGTCTACAGAGTCTTGCTTCAAGAACTTTCTGGTAAGGTTTGGGATCCAGCCTTTCTCCAGGATTGCAGGAGGTTTTCCAGTGGTTGAGTGTATACTGGTGCAGTAAGCTAGCTCAAGAATTGGTAGGAGTGAGACCCAGTCATGAGTGTATCCATCATTGTCTTTGAATTCTAGTCCATAGGCACAAAATCTCCTGATCATATCCTCAAGTGTTTGTATCATCCTTTCAGCTAGACCATCAGTCTGGGGGTGGTAAGAAGTAGAAAAGGAGAGTTTTTTTCCTAGCATACTATGCAAGCCAGTCCAGAATTCAGATGTGAATTTGGGATCTCTGTCAGATATGATGATTCTTGGGATGCCAGTTCTAGGCATCACTCTGTTCCAAAACAGTATGGCAGTGTCCATTGTAGAGTCATCCTTGAAGCAGGGCACAAATATTGGAGTCTTGGAGTATCTGTCTACTATTACCAGACAAGCATTGAAACTAGCAGCTCCTCCAGGGGATAAGGAAGTTACCCAATCCATTTTGATCACATCCCATGGTTTAGAAGGTTCTTCAATCTTCATGAGCAGTCCAAATCTCTTGCCTGTGGCTTTGTTTGCTTTCTGGAATCTATCACAAGAAGAGCAGTATTCACCAGTGTCTTGTCTCCAATTAGCCCACCAGGCAGTATCAGCTACTTTCTCCAAAGTCCTGTCTTCAGAAAAATGGCCAGAGTAGACACTGTCATGGCATTCATGCAAGATGGTGTTAATGCTGTCTTTGTCAGCTAGAACTAGCACAGAATTGTGTTTTTCTCTGAAGTAGATGAGGCCATCAAATAGTGAGAATCTTCCTTCATCATATAACTTTCTCCAAGGTTCCTGTAGAGAGTTTTTCAGTTGGGAATCCTTGGCATCTTTCAGCAAAAGCTCAGACAAGATAGTAGTGTTCTTATCTTGTTGGTAACCTTCTCTTACAGAGTCAAAGAATTCATTCTTGAAGGTAGATACATGTATACCCATGATGGGGAATCTATCATCATCTTTGTCTTCTGGGTCATAAGCAGGGTTACTTGGATCATTTGGCAAAGCCCATCTACTGAGTCCATCAGCATTCTTGTGAATATTCCCATCTCTGTGGATTATGGTCATATTGCCTCTGTATTCTTGAATAGCTATCTGCCACCTGAGCATGTGTCTGTTGGGAGTCTTCATGTTCAGTAGTGATCTCAAAGCTGTGCAATCTGTTACAACATGAAATACACTGCCATCCAAGTAATAATGGAGTTTTTCTAGGGCCCAAACCAAGCATAAGCATTCAAGTTGGCTGGCACCATATCTTGTTTCACTGTCCTTCAGTTGGCTGGATATGAAAAAAATAGGTCCCTCTTTTCTTACTCCATCAATGACTTGGACTTGATGTAAAGCAGCACCTAAACCAGTCATACTAGCATCTACATATAGTGTGAAAGGATGGGCCCAGTCAGGAAACAGTAGCAATGGAGCTGTGGTCAGTTTCTCTCTTAACAAGTTGTAGGCTACTATCCTATGATGAGTCATCTCATATATGACATCAATCCTTGTAAGCTCAGTTAGAGGTTTTGCTATCTCTGCAAACTTCTCAATGTGCTGTCTGTAGTAACCAGCAAAACCAAGAAAGGATTGCATTTCTTTCCTACTACTAGGCACAGGCTTTTGGAGGACAGCAGCTACTTTGTTCTGGTCTATTCCTATGGCAATTCCAGAGACAAGATGGCCTAGAGCTTTGATCTGATCAAATCCAAAGTTACACTTCTTCAGGGAGATCTTCATGTTCATATTGATGACAACTTTCAGTATCCTGTCTATCCTATTAAGGTGTTCATCCCAAGTGTTGGACATAATGATGATATCATCAATGTAGATAATGACCCACTTCTCATCAATTTCTTTTCTGAACTCAATATCCATCATTCTCTGGAAATGAGAGGGGGCATTCTTGATCCCAAAGGGCATTCTCAGGTATTCATAGATTCCCTTATGCATAATAATCCTGAGTAGGTGTCTGGAATCTTCTGCAATGACATTCTGGTGAAAACCTTTGAGTACATCCATACTAGTCAGATACTTAGCTTTGGCTAGGTTGTTCAGAGTCTCACTAATCTTGGGAATGGGATATCTGTCTGAAGCAGTATAGGAGTTCAAAGCTCTGAAGTCTCCTACCATTCTGGACTTTCCATTATGCCAGGCAATGATTACAGGAGTAGTGATCTCAACTACTTCATTATGGCCAACTTTCCTCAGAACATTCAGGTTTACTAGCTCTTCAATATGTTGCTCAAGAGCTTCTCTGCTTTTGGGGCTGGCAGGGTAAGGAGGTCTTCTGAGGAGAGGAGGATATGGTCTCTCAGTTGTCAGCTTGAGATGAACTTCATGACCCTTAATGGCACCAAGGGGCTGGTTGGTGTTAGAGAAAGCAAGGTTGTTATTGTAGAGGACTTCAAACAACTTTTCCTTTTGCTCAATGGTTAGCTTATCACTGAACTTAGCTTCACACAGTTCTTCTGCAATAAATTGTTGCAGTTGGGGATTAGATATCTTTACAGCAGAGATTTCATTTGAAGGACTCATCTTTTCCAGATGATGGGATTTAAAACTGAATTTCTTCCTCTTATTCTCATTCCCAATGGTGAAGAATCTCTCTTTACTGTTTGTGATATCAAAACCATACAGAGACATGTAATCATTTCCAAGTATGAGGTAGTTGATTCTGGCATTTTTCATCACCACAAATTCTGCTAGAATTCTTACTGAACCTTTAGTGCCGCCCAAGGGGAAGTCGTCCTTATGAGTGTTCCGTTTTCCAGTCCCTCCCAAATCAGCACATCAAGTGCCGTGTTTTTGGCCTGCAACAGTGGGATTATGCGGCTGGCCTGCGGCAGTGCACCCGGGACAAGATCCACCCAAAAGTCGTACTTCCTTCGGGGGGGTAGCTTCTGGGCTCCGGAATTTTGGAACATGTCAAGGTATTGGTGGTACCGTTGTGGAACTAGCTTGCTGGCAGACAGTTCTGGGTCACTCTTCTTTGCCTCTGCGGCCAGTTTTGCGGATGTAGACCAAGAAACCTTAGCGGCGTTGACGGATAGCCGTACTCCTGCGCTTTTCAGAAGGGGTAACCGCTTGCCAGATGCTCCTAACCAATATCAACAATGGGCCTATACTATACTCTACGATAACCAGGCCTTTCTGTTATAGTATAGGTCTGGTTGTACCAACCTATACTAATAACTGTACTAGTATTGGCCATTGGTCCACGTGGCCTGTATATTATTCTGTTTTTTTTTCTGAAACAAAAAATACAGGTATAGTAACTTTTTTTGCCCCTGGTTACCGCAAAAATGCACTTAACCAGGTGTAAACATAAGGCAATGAAATGTGGGCTCCTGATGATTGTGCAGGCAAACCATTCCACTTACCTGGTCCCTGTGGTAATAGCACAGGCTTATTTAGGAACACTGGGTAGCTCTTGTTCTATGCGGCTGCAGATGTGTGTGGCTCCAGATGTGGTGGTTTGTTCCCTTCAACTATTTCACAATTGGTCAGCAGCCTTATGTGGCTTTGTGAGGATTTTTCCCTCTCAGGGGACTTTGCTGAGGCCGCAAAGGATTTGGTGCTCTGATCCCCAAGCCCAATAAATAGATAAATTTTCATCTCTACAAAGTAGTGGTACTGGCCACATCTGGCCAGTAGAGTATTGAGATTTTTTAGGTTTCTTCCTTCATTTGGATATAGTATTCTCCAAAAAGAAAAAATACTCATGTAATTGGATATAGTATTAAAAATCCATTACTGAAAATGGAAATAACAGTACTGTTATTGGACCAAAAAAAATACAATAACAATACTATACCAATATCTGTATAGTAAAGGCCCATTGTTGCCAATATGACGGAGAAGAGGGGGTTGTGGACTCACATTGCAGGGGTGTTATCTCACACAATGTGTGCACCCCCTCGTCATATACATAACCTCTTTGCCCGGGGACTGACTAAGTTCGACTCCCAAGTCCCTCTTTGGAGGCTCGCGCTTCGCGCGAGAGGCGCCAGCCCGCCAACTCACTGACTTAAGTTTGAGCGCCCCCAGGACCATAGCCATTCCCAGGTGCCAGCCTAGCTTAACACAAGTCCCTCGCTTCGGAGCCCTGGTAAAGCCTGGGCTAGCGCAAAGCACCCCTTGCGCTAGGGTGCCAGCATGACTGGTGCGTCAGGTTGGCGGTCATCGCTGATGACCCTTGATGACCTCTGCCCGTACATACATAATACTGGGTGGCATCACGCTGGCGTTGTGTACCGCCCACCTGGTGCATGAATGGCCGATGCGCCAGGTGGGGCCACGTGCCTTTCACAATTCGCCGGGGTCTCTATTCATCCTTGTCCATCAGTGCAAAGTAGAAATTCCAACCTTCTGCTAACCCAACTTCGCTAGGAACTGTTTATTGAACTCGCAAGTCTCAAATAAAATCAAGAACCAACGTGCCACAATGTTCTCTCAGTTGATAATAATTGTGTACTTGAATGTCCTCTTCTCTCTTGGTGAGTCGACGTTTACGGCTGGCTGCTATTTAGTTCCACTGATTTTAATTTCTAATTGACCATCCTTCACTCAAGTTTCAAGCGTCTCGTTATCAAACGTTTGCAGCAGACCTTTGTAAGTCAATTTGCGTATTTTGAGGAGTGTGAGGAACCAGTTTGACCATTGCATCTCCTTCACTCATCCTATGTTTCCTCAATTGACCTCCACAAAAGAAGTAGGCAAAAGGTAGGTTATACTTCAATCTTAATTAAAAATTGGAAGTAGAATCATAAAACGCAAGACACTGACGTATTATTCAACCTCATTTTCAAGCCCTGTTGGGCAAAAGTTATGGATCATGGGCGGATCAAGTCCAGAGCCTTTCAACAATACATATAACAGGCCGATCAATGGACTCAAAAAGCCGCCCAAAGGATCCAAAAAGAAGCACACAGGATCCAAAAAGACACTCCATGAATCCACAAAAAGAACTGATTCATCTTGAATTCATCATTGACCCCCCCGCCCTTGAAACTGCTTATGTTCACATTGTAAAATCAGTTAGCCGTCTATAGAATTTCAAGCTGAAATATGCCACCATTAGCACTGTTCACGTAAGCTAAACATCAGCAAGATTGAAATAAAGTTTATCCCATTGTGCCAGCCAATTCGGCTGGGAAAGTATGCTGATGTATATCTCTCACATGGTCATAGATTTCTTACGTGAACAGTGCTATTATTTCTGACCATGAGCCAGCCAATCTTGATTAACTAGTATGTTTCTAAGTTTTGAATTAATACTCTGGCCAAAATCAAGTAGAAAATATGAACATGCATGTCTACAAATACAGATTTGTGGACTTGACCTTAGCTGGCAAACGTGAGATAGAGTTTTTTAGGGGGACATAGATTTTTACAAAGTGCCTTTTACAGGGTGCAAGGCCCTGTAAAAGTTGCACAGCGTAAAATTATCAAAACATGGGGGTTATGTGTAGTTTCAAAAAGTGCCGGCCCCATTTTGCACCTTGCAAAGGGATGCCCTGCAAAAAACACTTTGCATTATGCTACCCTCATTGTTTCAACTACAGTATTACACTACCAAGTTTACGGTGCGGCCAGGTGTACTGTTTAAATCTCTAAATTGGAGGTCCCACGTGGAATTTTACTATCATACAGCCAAAATAATCAATAACAGGGCTTGCAAAAATACAGCTTCTGCGGCTTTCCATTCAAAAATACAAGCACAGATGGAACTGTGTGCATGTGTGTATCAAGCAGATGAGGACGTGGTCGGAGCCGACCATATGTAACAGCCCAATTGATCCACCCCAATATAAGCGCTTGTCCCCTCTTCCGTGGCTCATTTCCCCCTATCCCGGACCACAAACCTGTCCGGCTAGTCCAATGTCCACCTCTCCCTCAATAGACCATGACCCACCCGGGTCCAACCCATCAGATGAAGTTCTCTCGAATAACCCATCCGATCTAGTCCTCTCAAATCCGTTGAGTGTAGTTACCAAGTGGGAGTTGCCACTTGATTTTGCAAGCTTCCGGACGTTCATAGATCATGGATGTACCTTGGACCGTGAAAACTACCCAATCTACCCAAATGGCGCCACCACGTTTGTCAAGGAGGCCAATCAGATAATCGTAAATTTTGGATCCGTTGGATTTACAAAAACCACCGGAGTGGAGAAGCGAGCCAAAGGCATCTGGAAAGTCCAGAGGGTCTATTGCCTTGGGGCCCTGGTTTGTGATATGGACACTTGTCAGTGGGTCGGCTCACCCCCAACTGCCAGAGGTGCCATCCAGGAGTACATTGATAGGTGAGTTTTTTGAGTTTTATCGGTCACTCTGCTGTTGATTCCCCAAAAAAATTAAAATCATCATGCTCTTTTTCATCTTTAGGGAGCCGCAGTGCCCAGGAGCCGCCGGCCAATGCCCAGGAAAAGTCATCTGGGTTTCTTGCAACGAGACAGCAACACGATTTGATTTTCATGTCCCGTCCGGGTGGGCATTACTCCGACATCGAGGTGTGCATGATCATCCATGGCCTGAATCCAAAAAACCCGGCCCCCTCTCACGTGCGGATCGTCAAGAACCCAACCAAGGGTGCTTTGAAATTAAAGGTATGGCTTTATTTTTTGGTCTTCCACACATAGATTCAGATCATCCATCCTGAATTTTGTTATTGCCAGATGGGTCAATCCGAAAGCCTTGATGATCCCCTCACCAGTGTCACAGATATCCACAGCTTGCTGGTGAATGCCGATCGTTTGAGATACTACCGTCGCCTCATGCTTTGTGAGCTCAACATTGTTCCTGACAAGTTAGGAGCTGGTGTTGGCGATAAATTTATGATGGACATGTTCCAATGGAACAAGTAAGTCACATCACATCTGTTCCTGCTGTTTCAATTAAATTCTTCCCCCTGTTGATTTATCATTCTCTGTTAGGCGCGGTCTGCTGGTGACCTCATCGGGATTTCAGACCGAGTCTGAACATTTCACCTTCCAAACTAAGTGGATGGCCAACCGGCTGATGGCCCAAGACCAAAACAACGAGGTCTACCAGGGAGGCCTTATATCCGATGTGACATTTTGCTTTTTTGAGAATGACTATCTCCTTACAACATCAATGTTTTGCAAGCAAACGGCAAGGTGGATTTGGGGCCTCAGCACAAACTATTACAAGCTCCACTTCACAGCGCTGTTGAGACAGATTGTTCGGCCAGACCTGACACCTGCCAAGCGGGACTTGATGGTTCGCCAAGTTGTTGATTTCTCGCTTGCACAATTGGAAGGCTTCAAAGCGGCGTACATGGACGTCTTCGCATGTACAGACCCTACTCGAGCAGCTAAGATGATCAAGGGTTGCACCAGCACTTTCGTGCCCAGGTGACAAGGGTCAGGCGCAATCGCTCAATCCTTGCAGCCGATCAAGATGTAAGTTTTAATTGACCTTTCATCATGTTCTCCTTAGCTTCAAGAGATCTGACAAGCTTGTTTCAGGCTGACTTCCAAAAGAAGTGCATGGCCTTGCTTGATCCGATTGAAGAAGGTGGACCTACACATGAGGAAAAGATTGACGAAATACGCCGCCTTTTCCCCAAAACCAAACGTTGGCTTGACTGGTGGACAATGTCCGATGTCCAAGCCATGCTTTTTCCGTCTCGTTGGCCTATGCTAGATGATCATCCTGATGGCGACGACGGACTTCCTGATACAACCAATGCCATCGAAAGCATGCATCGGGTCTATTACATGATTAGGTGAGTCTTTTTGGCCTGCTATGTTGCGCCAAGCTTGATGCTGATTCTTATGATATCTTCAGCTCGGGCAAGAAATGCCTAATGGTAGGCATGGTTGAGCTCTTTAGTTAAATCAACATCTTAGAGGAAGAATTTAATGCTGTCATGTGTGGCATCTTGGTCGAGTATGGATCTCAGACTAAAATGCAAGTCAACATTTCGCATTTGATGGGGTGGGCCAAACCCACCAAGCGCAAATTTATCAATGATGGTCGACCCCCCGACACCACTGCTGCTCTTTTGGACAGACCAGATCCATCAACCAAGAAAAAGAATCTTGGCCGACCAAAAAACTCTCCAAACGTTGACCGAAGCGAGTGGTCAACCTACCAATTGTATGCGGCCTCCTCTGAGGAACACTTACGAAACTGTTGTTGGATGGCCACAGCCATGGAGTCCTTGTTTGCACTGTACAACCCCCTCTGGCTTCGCAACAGCAAGGGGAAAGGGGCGACCCTCTTTTATCATCTTGTTCTCCACTTTGGTTCCCAAACGACCTTCAACATCACCAAGATTGGCCGCATAAAAACAGTCTTGACCAACGGACAGTCAAAATTGTTCAAGATCTGCAACAAACAGCACCAAGCCAACTTTCGGCCTGGCGCGTTTGCTTTGTGTGACTTCTTCTTGGAGCTCCTATTGGACCCCAAGTTCAATCCAACCAAGGCTTTGAACGGACTTTTCGAGCTTGTTGAGCACCGGAAGTTTGTGTGTAACTCGGCCAAGCCATGCCTGGACGAACAAGTCCGATCGGTGACAACCGTCAAAATAGAACGGAAGATGTTTCAGGAGAACAACGTTGCCGAATCCGATTTACAGGGACTGATCGATGTTTGGACAACTACTGGGCTTTCCAAATCACCCGGACTGGTGTATTGGTGCAAATCTGTCTTGGCTTCAAAAAACAAGAAGCCCAAATCAAGGGGCAGACCCCCAAAGGTCAAGAAGGACGATCTCACGAACAAAGTCAAGGTGCTCTCTCAAACCACGAGAGATACAAATCACTCGGTCCAGTATGTTTGGGAGAACTCTTGGCTAGCCTTCAAAGAAGAACTGCCTCCTCAACATATATACTTTTTTGCCAAAGTCACCTCAATCACAGATCCAATTGAGCAGCAACAATACATGCGTTCAATGGATTGGCCATACCAACTAAAGGTTTCCGGCGAGAAATACACTCTCTTCTCTCGCGGCTTCTGGAACGGACACCACTCCTGGTGCAAGGTGGTCCGGAGCGGTCGTGGCAGCACCACCGGTGTATGGTTACACGATGATCAGCAAAACGAAGGTATTGCTCGACTCGTGAACACTGATGCCTCGTCCATTGGGGGCTGTCATCCATTTACAAGTTGGCTCTTTTACTCCCGTCGCTGGACTGCTTCAGAGGAGAAATATGTACAGGATTCAATCAGCAAGATAAGCGCTGACCACCCAGATGCCAATGGCAACACCCCCTTTGTGAACTTGGGCAATCTGATCAATCCACAAGTTAATTCCAGCCCGGTTAGTCGCAAACAGGAAAGACCTTTCAAGGATGACAAGTACATTGTGGATAACTTTGAAGATTTGGAAGCTAGCAAGCCTGATGACAACTCGGACGACGATTCCAGCAAGACCAAATCCAAATCGGGTGAAGAAGACAATGCTATACCTGACTTGAGCGATGAAGAGACTTCTGTGGTGTCAAATACAACCAAACCCCTCGCCAAGAAAACGATCAAGTTGAAACTGAAGCTCCCTGCACACCCTGCGCAAGAATCTCCGCAGAAACGAGTCGCCGATCCAGCCAAACAGCCCAAATCACCCAACTCCAACTCTCCCCCTTTGGAACAAGCCGATCAACCTGAATCGTCTGCCAATGAAGTCAAGGCAATCCAAAGAAGGAGTAAGAGGTCCTCTAGGAAGTAATTCCTTGATCTTTCCTCTTTTTTATTGCTTGGTTTCTTTTTTCTTAGTGTTTTGTAAGTAGTCAAGCACCTTGTGAATTTCATTGGGCAGCCTGTAAATTTACTTTTGCAACGCCCAAAATGATTTTTTACAACCTAAATTTTGCTCGGTAGTCCTCACCACTTGTTAAAATCGAGTTTGGAGGTCAAAACTTGAGATTTGCAGGGTGTTCAGTTTACAAAGTGCCACCCTGCAAAAGCGGGGCTTGTAGAAGTCTGCATAGGTAATCTCATTGTTACTTTTATGGGGCACTTTTTACATGGCCTCCCTTTGCAAGGTGACAAATCAGGCCACCCCACTGTAAAACTACACATAGCCCCCCCAAATGTACACTTTTACAGGGCCCTTGCTTTACAGGGCCTTGTACCCCGTAAAAAGGACTTTGTAAAAATCATCTGCCCTGGTTTTTTAGTAGGTGGTAGGACTGCAAGGGGATGTAACCACGATTTTAACAAAGCCTCTCTGAGGAGGCGCGAAGCGTGTCTAAAAGCTCTAATGTCACATCATTGGCCCTACAGACTCGAGTTTTTCTTGTAAAGAATGGTACATTCTTTTGCAAAAATGATTTAAAAACTGTGGTTTGGGGTTTAAAAAAACTGAGTAGACAGACTTGTAAGTTGTAGCCTGCTATCTCAGCTTTGATTACCTTTTTTTTTATAGCTTACTGCCCCTTATAATTACCAGCCCAATCCACCTACTGTGGACTGGTTCTGAAGGGGTCTGCCAGGCATTAGGGGGTTTCAAAGTTGAAATCAAGGTTGTGCAGGACCTTGTGCAGGTCCAATTTCCAGGAAAAAATTTGACTACCAAAAATAGCAATCTGGGGGCTCTAGTTTGAACACCCCCAAAGTGCAAAAACCTCCTGATCTTGCATCAGGAGTTTCCAACCTGGAGAATCTTAGGCAGAAACATTTTTTCCATAACAAGTTACCTCCCGGAGTCTGGGCCGGTCCTTCAGTGTGCACATACAACTCAATGACCAGTATGTACTGGTAATTGAGTGGGTACAGATAGCACTCAATAATCATTCAATGAAAGGTCTGTACTGGTCATTGAGTGTTGTGAGTACCCACTTGATGACCAGGACAAACCTGACCAGCCTGCCATTGAGTGACACAACCTACAGACAACCAGCCATCCAGTTTTGTGAGTACCACCCACTAAATGGCCTGTACATACCTGACCAGCCATTGAGTGTTGTGTCACTGGATGGACAGTACAAAACCAACCAGCCATTGAGTGTTGTGTCACTTGATGTCTGGTACAGACCCAAACAGCCATTGAGTATTGTGTCACTTGATGGCTGGTGTTAGAATTGGAGTAACTAGGATTGATTTCCTTATTAGTTAATCATATAAATATATACAAGACACAGCAATGATACAAGACTAATGGGAATAGGTTGTGTACCTAGGAGCAAGTCGTTATCCAGCTCCTTATAGTTTAAGAGTAGAACGTTGGAGGGAGTTGGCAAACAGCTGTTGAGCAGCTGTGCTGATTGTTGAGGTGAATATGGAAAAGGGAAGAGATAGAGTGCTGGTGAATAACAGTTGTAGGAGTTAGCATCCAACAAGCCGAGGGAGGTTCTGGTCGGGGCGCTCTTGCTCTCACTTTTAGCTTGGTCTTTTATTCAGACATGCGGTTTGGCTATGCGCTGGGACAGGGAGCTGATCGTGCTTTGTCCTGAGAGGAAACAAGCTACAGTATCAGCATCCTCAGTCTGGATTGGCTCTGCAGCAGGCGCACTTACCTCCAGTCATTGCTGGGGTAATGCGTCCTCTGAGGCTGGAGCCGGTATGGCCTAGGTGCACTTCGGATCTGTTTGTGCTGTGGAAGAAAGCAATCTCTCAGCCAACGGTCCTTTGCTTGGGTAGGGATAAGCCAACACTAACCTTGAAGGTAAGTTGTTGAGATTGATCTGGTTATGCTCTGCGTCGTATGCTGACGTGGCTGGTTGGGGTGGAGAAGTCAGCTTGAAGCTTCTTCATCCACCTGGGACAAATGCATATGCATTGTCTGAAGGAGCGGTCACTGACCTTTCTCCTTTATTGGTTTAGGGTTAAACCCAGGCCCTCTTTGGCGCTTTAGCGCGGTTCCAGAGCTCAAATCCTCACAGCTGGTACAGACACAACCGGCCATCAAGTGTTGTGTCACTCAATGGCTGGTATAGACCCAACTGGCCATCAGGTGGTATGCGTAATCACGGACCAGTTGAGTGTGTGCCGTCTCACAACTGATGACTGGTATGCGGGTGTGATTGGGGATAGGTGAAAACACCCTTGAGGGAGTGTTTCTGACCTTTTTCCTGCTCTTGGAGCCTTTTTCAAAGAAGGAAATCAGGTCCACAGGAGAGGTTCCAGGTCCATTTTTTCCTGATTCCTGGGACCTGCACAACCTGATTTTCAACTTTGAAACCCCCTATTTTTGAGATCAAATTTTGAAATTACCCAAGCTTGCATGGGCTCAAAGGGGGCGGATTGTCTACAGAAATCCACCATGTAACAACATTTACAGGATTTTTCTTGCCAGAGGGTAAGGATAGAGAGGAGTTCGAAATGGGTGAAATTTAGCCAAGATCCTGGTGATTCTAATGGTGCCAGAGGTACAATGAGAATTGGAATTCTAGAGGGAGATATTGGAGAAAATGGGGGAGTGTGACATCTTCCCTGCCATTTGTCTCAATCCTGTAGGGTGAGACATGCCGCTTTAGAGGCAAGTCAATCCTTGAGAGGTCAGAAGGGTACACTTGTGTTAAGTTTGATGTAACCAAGGAATTCAAGGATGATGTGGTATGCTTTGCTATAGAAAGATGGCAATTAACCAAAACCCGCAGCCAGCCGGTCCCCACTCAATCTCAGACCAATTTGCACAAGCCCAAGCGGCCTCCCACTGCGCTTCTGCTCCCTGGTTTCTTCTAGCTTATCACAATCCCTTCACTTCAGAGACCAGGAGCAATCTTAGCTAAGTCCTTTGATTGGAGGCGCGAAAGGCAACCCTCTGAAGGAGGGACTTAGACCCAACCTCGCGACAGAGTAGGCAGCAGAAGCTCTTTGAAACCAGCTCTTGGTATTCTCCTCAGCACCTCATTTCTAACTCACCTTTCTTCCACTTCAGTGGTTCACTGGTACATTTACATTATTTTCCTGAGTTATGTAGCAGTCACAGCACCAAAGATCAATCAACACAGTTTTACTCACTATAGTCTTGCTCACTCAAAGATTACCAGCAACCATTGTACCCTAACAAGTACTGCTCCTTTCAAAGAACTGCCAAATCCTTAATCTCTACTGTCTTCCAGATCTTTGTGTAGCAGACTCCCATTTTCATTTCTTCTTAAACCAAACCTTCAAACAACACCTACCATGGCTGATTCAAATGCCAACCAAGCCCTTTCTAAGAAAATCAAACCTGCAACTTCAGGAAAAGACCAAGTGGATGATGATACAATCTTGCAGACTTTAATCCCCAAAGTTTCAATGGCAAATGTGAGCAGAAGCAATAAACCAGGGGTGAGCGGCAGTGCAAACGGTAAGTCAAACCCCACACATGGTGATAAGTATAAAGGGTGCTACAGATTAGAGAGAGAGATTACATAGGACACATAATATTTTATGGAGTTTCACAGCTTATGAGCCCAGCGCTACCGCGTGATACCTAGGATATTATGGAGTCTTGGTATGATAAACCCCTTTCATAGCACGGGGGGCTGTCAGGTTGTGGTTCTGCTACTCTTAGCTTTATCATACCTGCTGGTGTCACTCATTCATGACCTGTCATTTACAGGTCTTACCCTCAATTAGGGATCTTCATGTGACACCAGTGGATGTTCTTTCACCCACCTGCAGCCATTCATATCCAAGCGTCCTTAGTACAGTGGTTAGTACACTTGACATGGATATAAGAGACATGGGTTCAACTCCCATAGGACACATAATATTTTATGGAGTTTCACAGAAACTACATATCAAAAATTGCTCAATTGTGTGTAGGGCCACAAGCCGTGATGGCAGATACTAGCGGAATTAACGCAGGCCCACCACAACAGCTGCTGTCAGATACAAGCACAAAAGTTGCAGTTAATGCCAAAGAGTCCAACTGTGACACTCTGAGGCAGGCAGAAGGAGGAAGGGGAGAAAAAGAAAGGTCCCCGGAGTTTGTCCAATAATACCATGCTTGTCATGATGACCAAGAAAATTGACACATCAATCCATTTAATCACACTGTGAAAAAAACTCAAGAAACTGCTGCCAGTTGAAATATCAAAGGGAATTCTGCTACATCTCAGTATAGAGAAGAGCACAAACGCATCTGGGACCAAGCGCTAGTGGTGCAAGCAGCAGGTGACATTTTCATGTCTGATGTCTACTTCAAAGCCAATGCTGTGATGGACCTGCCTGCAGAAGATCAACATAAAGAATTCAGCCAGCCGGTAAACCAATTCACTCAGATTTCCCAACCAACAAAGGGTAGTTACGCTACGCGTAACGCATAGATAACGGTAATGTAACGGAATTTTTGCTGTTATCTACGCGTTACGCGCAACAGCGGTGCGATTACGTTAGCGCACCATATTAAGCCCTTTTCTTTATGCTTGTTGCGTTATCCGGGAGCGCGGAGCCCCTGAGAACGGGCAAAAAATGAGGCTAAAAAAGCCTTAAATGGTCCGTTATTGCGTTATCCAGGGGATAACGCAATAACGGGCCTCAAAAATGAGGCCCGTTATGTTACGCGCGGGGCCTAAAATGTCCCCATCACTAGTAAAGTAACAGGGGGGCCTGGATAACAGGGGTAGTTATGTTACCAAAATTGCGCGGATAACGCAACGTAACATAACTACCCTTTGTTGCCCCAACCCAAGACAAACCCTAACCACAGTCACCATGTGATCATGAGTCAAGGCAGGAATCCCCCCACAAGAGTACTCAGCCCTCTGGAAAGCTCTAACCATTATTTCATGAATGAGGGCAAAATATTACATGCAATTGGTTCAGGCACCAACCACAACCATATTGGCTTTACACCCTTTCTAGACAAAAACATCAGGAACCCCTCCCATTCACCATCTTCAACTGGTAATGGCTACAACAATCCATGCTGCAGCACTTAGACCACCCCCACAAATCAGATGAAAACTCCTCTGATTGAGAAAGAAGGCTACCTTATAAAGGGTACACATTCTTGTTGGAATGCTCCCAAACTTTTTCTCAATGGACCAGAAACCACAGATATTTTGCAAGAAATCTCCACAATTTCTACCATATTTTCAAATTTGCCATACTCCTGCTGGCACATAAGTCAAACTCTGACAAAATTGTGGAGGAAGTTTGTTGCATCATGATAGCCTTTCAATACAACATTGAGATCAGAAGCAACATATTCTCGCATCTAATCACTGATTCTGGAGGAGAAGTGTCATCCCCAACACCTCTCTACGGAAGAATTCAGTAATTGAAAAATGTTACATTTGAGCTAGATTGGGAGGAGAATCTACACGCAAACCGTTTTCCAAACTCAGGCATAGACCCCCTGACCGGGTACCCAAAGCAAATACAGATTCATAAACTCTATTCCGGGAACCATAACATGATCCTGAACCATCTTGCTCAAAACCCAAACTGGCTAAAGCACTTGGGAATCCCCTTCAACAATCAGAAACATCAGCAAAACCAGTACATGTCAGTGTTAGAGTCAGCGCAGCTGACCTCAAGTCTGCCTTTATTGTTATTTCTACCTCAACTCTCTTATACCTTTTTGTTTTCAAGGTTTAACCTTGTTTTGACTTCAGATTATTTTTTCTCATTCAATTTTAACCCTAGTTGCCACTGGCCATGTGAAGCCCCGCATGTCTTGCGGGTTTCATTAGGTGTCACATTGCCTATCACATGACCCACACAGCCAGGGATACAGTCCCAGCCTCTCCCCCTCCTTCCTAGCCCGGCAGAGACCTCCGGACCCCTTTGACATCTCTCTGCTGAGCTAGGTGAGTTTTTCCATTTCTCCTTTTCCCTTCTTCCTTCTGATCCTCAAGACATTGTACATAGACTTACTGAGAGACCTCCGGACCCCTTCGACATCTCTCTGCTGAGCTAGCCACGTAATCCAAGCTCCCCGAACGTTGGTTCTAGAACCGCTAGGCCTTTGAGCCTGTCCCACCGTGCCTCTCCAGCCTCTGCTCAGTGAAGGGTCTCCCGACCCTTACAGGCCACTTTCGAATATCTCAAATCCTTCATAGAGTTCCTTATTTGTGACCCACTTGGACAGCAGCGCCTTGTAGGCGCAACAGAGCGCTCCAACAACATGTACATGCGTGATTATTTCAACCAAAATTGAAAATTGTTTAATTCAGGATTACCCATGCAGCTGGAGGATACAAAGACTTCAGAAAACCAAGCTGAGACTGCAAAATAACTAGGAGCAATTCGTAGTCTGCCTCCTCGTTTAAGAGATAAGAGAGTATAAATTTGAGTGTGCTTTGGCACACTCCTATTACGGAATTGAGGCACACTCCTACAAACAGAGTGTGCTTTGGCACAGCACCGTAACTGGCCCAGCCACTACAACAGTACATACATGGATTGACTGGAGGGCAACGGCACCAGGGTAATGTATGACGTGAGGTGCGACAAGTACTGGCTGCGGAGCTGAGCTGGTGTGCAAGGGCCTTGCAGAGGTTGCGTAGGGACCATGCGCAATGATGAGTAAGATGTGGGGTTTCTGCGTGGAGGGAAGTTGCTTTTTGGCTTGGTAGGCTGCAGGGTCCGGTGCAACGGCCATCTTGTTGCCAAGGATGCAGAGTTGGTGGACAGGGCGGCAGGGTGCAGTGATAGGGTGGTGGTGGTGGTGTTGGTGGTTGCAAAGATGAACAGTGCAACATTGCGGCGATGGGGAGACTGAGAGTAAAGGAGCGCAGTCTATAAATACTGGACCTGAGGATGAGTGATTTCCTCAGGCAACTCCTTGGGCTGGTTTCCAGCCGGGGGGTTGTCTCACCCCCGTCCGCTGTTGCACTTGCGCAGTTTGGCGGGGGAATATTTGTTGCCCCCCCCTTTTGCTTAACTGCTGGGGGTCATCCTCTCATTGTTTTTTGACCCTGCTAGACAGGGATGGACAATGGGCCAGGGTACATCAGCTTGCTGATGTTAGGTGGTAGGGTGTGGGTTCTTTTTTGTTGTCTTTTTTGATTGTTGTGTTTTTTTGTTGTTTTTGGGAATTGTAGAGGGGAAACCCTGGATGTTATTTTTCCTGGCACTTGTAGAGGGGAAACCCTTGATTTTTTTTGTGTATTTTATAAACTTGTAGGGGAAAACCTTGAAGTTTATTTTCATGATTCAGAGGCTTTAATATACTTGGATTGGTTGATAACCCATCCACCCAAAAAATCATTGAAAATGGTTTCAAAATTTTTCATTTTTTATCAATCTTGTTGTATGCCATACTTTGCTCTCCAATTTTCCCTCCTTGGTTTGAACAGTAATGAACATTCTGAGAAATTTGCAAGGAATTAAAAAAAATCCATATTTTTCATTTTTTTTATTTTTACACTTTTTTATTTCATAATCATTGCTAGAAACTTATTTTCCACCCCTGTAGCCAATCTCATGACTTAAACGCTGTGGCCTGAGCTTCTGCATTCAAAAATGTGGTGCCAAAAACATTAGATGACCCACTGTACATGAAAGTTTCAAAAGTACATGAATATGCTTATTGTTTGAATTGGAAAATGAACTACATTTGGTATGCAGGCCACACATAAAATGTGTACAGGAGTTGAAAAAAACATGCTCTGCTTGCTGGGACAAGCTCGGCATGGTTTTTGCAAGCATGTCCAGCAGCTCTACAAGGGGCTTGATGGATGGGGGATGGCTGGCTGGCTGCGCAAGAAGCTAGGCTTCAAGGCCGTGCCACTCATGAGCCAATCCTGGCAGAGGTTGATGTGTAATAAAGGACTTAATGAAATTTGGGGGTTGGCCAAGCCTTTGGTGCGTCAGGATTCATGCCACGCTTGGGGGCAAGCCTCTCTGTGAGACAGAGACCCTCCTCCAGAGAGGCTTTGTTAAGCTCGCAAAATTGCCTGCATAAACCTTTGGAAGATTGGAATCTCTCAGGCCAAAATGTGGACATTAGTCCAAGTCCCTCCTTCGGAGGTCGCGCTTTGCGCCACCCCAGGCTGTACCAGGGACCTCCGAAGTGGGGGACTTGTGTCAAGTTAGGTCCTACATGGCCCACCCCACTGTAAATGAGGGCGTCTTTGATAAGTCAGGGCGCGTATGGCGTGATCACCTCTCAAGGCATAAATGCCCGTGTACTACAGGACAATGTGGGGCCTGCTGTCGGTGGGCCCCAGTTTGAAACGAATCAAAAGGTGGGAAATGCACATCGAATCGCCCGCTGTCTCAACACGTATCAATGATTCATTGGGCTGGGGGACGAATGTCTTGATGAGGGAACCATAGCCCAACTTCTCGTGAATGATTTGCAGCAACAAAGGGCACGCGGTGTGGTGGATGACAAGAGGATTTTCTTTATTAATTTCTCAACGGTTAGATTTGGCAACCCGTTCCAACTCTACAATTATCGGAGGAAAGGATTAGCGCATGAAGGGAGGAGGAAAAACCAGGATGGTTCAGCTAATCGACATCAATAGTAGCGTCGAGATAAAGGGGATGGGTGCTGACCGTCCTTTTTCTTGATGGCGTATGAGTTGGACGAGCCCTTGGCGGCGTTGATCAACTCGTCGGCAAGACATTCGGAGATCGACTTGACGTTACGGAAGGCGGATTCGCGGACCTAGATGCATGTGGAAAGTTGCAATTTGGTTTAGCTTCACATCAGCTGACAAAAGGGAGATCTGAGCAGATGGAAAGCTTACACCGATAGTCAATAGGGCGATGGCTTGGTTGACTCGTCGTAAGGGGGAGACATCGACGGCCTGTCGACGGACAGTTCCCTGGGAGCCGATACGGGTGGAGTCTTCACGGGGACCGGTGTTGACGATCGCATCGACCAAGATTTGGATGGGGTTCTGGTCGGTGAGTAGGTGGATGATCTCGAAGGCGTGGGCAACGATCCGGACAGCCATCTGCTTCTTTCCGTTGTTTCGTCCCTAGAAAAATTGATGTTAGCCAGGTTTGTGAGTTGCATGTTTGACACTTTGAATCTCTGGCTGAAGGTTGGAGGCGTTGGATGAAGTGATAATCACCTTCATCATCAAGCTGTTGACGAGTCGCTCGACGATTGGCATCTGAGCCTTTCGGAATTGCTTGGCGGCATAACGACCAGCGGTGTGGGGGACGAAGACGGCGTTCCGGATCTGAATGTAATCAGTCAAACAGCTAGAAAATAAATCAAGAATATTTCAATCAACACCCGATTGCTTGATCTTGTCTGATGTTGTTGTGAACGAACATGTCCTTGACTTCGACATCGGCCGAGTCCCAACGACCAAAGAGGTTGATTCCGGATTCGTTGGCGGCATGGACCTCGGGAGGGAGAACGGTGCAGTTGGCCATCTTGAGTCTTCGGGTGCTTTTCTTCCGCTGGAAATTCCTGGCGGTCTTAGGCGCGGCTGGGGGTGGGGAAACCTAAGTGTGGGGAGAAGTGGTGAGACTGACAACCGATCTCGCCCTGGGCCTCATCCCCCGCGCGCCCCCCGACGGCCGCAGGACAGGCGCGCCTGCGCCAGCTTCACAGGATATGGAGCATCCGCATCGGTTCAGCTAAAAGCTAAGCTAAATTACCGCTTGCTAAGAGCAAAATTTAGCGACGCGGAGGGCACTCCACACCGGTTGAGCCAAATCGAATGGTAAACTCACCTGACTGCGCTATCAGCACCCACCACCGGCCATCGAGGTTTGTATGTACTCTCGATGACCGGTACATATGTACCCTTGATGACCGGTACAAACCGGTCATCGTCCAGCCAGCTTGAGTCTACTCGATGACCGGTACAAATCTGCGATCGAGGGGAATCACACTCGATGGCTGGTGCAAAACAGTACAAAACACTCATCACATGGGTGGATCCCTAACTTAACACAAGTCCCCCCTGGTGGGAGCGCTGTGGCTGGCGGCGAAGCCGCCCCTCCCGCAGGGAGGGACTTGCACATTATCCCAAATTTTACGCGGGAGCAGAAAGTTCATTTGGCTGAGAGGTTTTTAAAATTTTTATAGCTCCTCCCCCAGCCTCTCCACCAATATGCCCTATCTGTACCCTATGCTACTTTTCTTTCTCTACATTTTGGTCTACTCAGATTTTTTCTATCTCAATCTGTTGACCTTTTCAAAAGATCAAAAATGCACAAGTCTTCCAAATGAGGCTCCACTTGTTTGGGACTCCAGGAGTTGTTTTTCTGGCTACAAGATAGATAAGTGGCTCAAATTGATTGCAAGAACAGAACCTACAGCTCTGTGTATTCAGTTTTTCCATATTGGTTGGGATTTTTAGTGTAGCAGATCCTTTCTGCTCCTGCTTAAATCAAGACATAACTCATAAGCCTCTCCTGCGGAGAGCCCTCCGGGCGGGGTCCCCCGGACCCTCCGTTCAAGAGGCTTAGTTAAGCTAGGGTGGATCCCTCTTGATGACCGTTTGTACCGGGCATCGAGAGGATCGAGTAGCGTTGATTCCTCTCAATGACCGCTCGGACTGGTCATCAAGAGGTTGTATGTCCTCTGGATGAACAGTCTAACCGGTCATCAAGAGGTTGTATGTCCTCTCGATGACCGGTCAGACTGGTCAACGGACAGCTTGAGTCCTCTCAATGATTGGTTTATACCTGTCATTGAGAGGCTTGACTATGTAGCGTCGAGTCCTCTCGATGACCGGTCTGTCCGGTCATCGAGAGGTTGTATATCCTCTTGATGACCGGTCAGACCCAAGCTTAACCAAGCCTCTCTGGAGGAGAGCCCTGCAGGGTCTCTGTCTCACAGAGAGGCTTGTCCCCAAGCCACCGATTTTGGCATGAGAGCTGACAAGCCTGGGGCCCAACCAACCCCCATTTTTCCTTTTATCCATGATCTCACACCCATTTTTTGCCCAATGGGGACATGAGTGGTGCGGCCTTGTAGGCTCGCTTCTTGCGCAGGCAGCCATCCACGAATCAGCTTTTTATCCCCCCAGCTGGCCGCTGGGCATCCTTGCAAATTCACTGCTGAGCTTGGTCCAACAAATCAAGGTTTTTTTCCAACTTCTGTACATCAAGCATATCAATGTAAATATTATGCATTGATCATGAATTGAGGCTCTGTTTGGAGCCGATATAATTGCGTGATATAATCTGGAATTTTGTGACATCTGATCAAGTTTTGGCGGACCTGATCAGATTTCACATAGGATGTCAGGCAAAAAAACTCATATATTGCCTGGATTATATTGGCTCCAAACGGGGCCTGAGAATTGAACTTGTTCAAAAATATGCATTTTCATTAATTAATTAGAAGCAGAAAATACTGCTTCCATGCACTTACTAAAGATACAGAAGTGTACAATCATTGCCAGAATCTTGGAAGCATGATTTTAAAAGCTTTGTAACTTCAAGACCGTTCAAGATAAAAATATATGGCCTATGTAGGTTTGAAGGCCAGATGCAGGGCTTCAATTTGGCACCTGGGCGGCTCATTTGGCTCACAGGATGCTATGGTGGTGTGGTGTTGAAGTTTGACACCAGCCAAATGGGTTGAGGCGGTCCTCAGCGCTCACGCCAAATTTCCCCGCTTACTCCCAAGTCCCTCCTTCAGAGGCTCGCGCTTCGCGCGAGGGGCGCCAGCCTGCCAACTCAGAAGGAAGGACTGACTAAGTTTGGGTCAGACCGGTCATTGAAAACGTGACTACCACACACCCGTTATATTTCATGTTCTGAGGTAGAATATTGCCAAAAGTTTCAGAGCGCAGAGAATATGCATCATTATATAACCCCTTAAGTCTTTAGACTTCTGGGAAATTTATCAAAAACAATATTCAATTAGCCAGATTGTTCCTATTAAGGCTTCCCGGCCCCCTATATCTCATGTTTGGAGTTTACCCCATTGCTATAAATTTAATGGCGCACAGAATATACACCATAGAAACATTTCTGAAATTTTTAGACTCTTTAAATGTGTAACAAAAAAGTTATACAGGTAGCAGTCATTTTTCTACTAAGCAAACCACATACCCGCCACGTAACTATTTTTTCTCTCAAAAAATCTCAAGGGAGGCTTCAAATGCATGTTTAATTGTTCCCTCAATTTTTTGCAACCCTGGTACATGTAACAAAAAAGATATTCCCTTAGTACACACTTGGGAAAAGGGGGTATGCAAAAAATTAATTAAATCATTTAAAGTTGCTTTTTTGGAATTTTGATTGCATGATAATTCTTTTCAGGATTTTACATGAATTTTAAGCCTATTTGCGCTGTGTAGAAATGAGTAGAAAAAAACCGGGTACGTACGCGGAAAAGGGGGTACGCAAAAACCGGGTACAAACGTGGAAATACCCGGATACGTTTATTAACCCCCTTTTCAAATTATTTCTGTATGTTTTTGGGTAAAATTGGGTGGGTTTGTTGCAGGGGCCCTTTCAAACCACCTCCAGGAAGCCGTCCAGTTCCAACTTTCCAGGAAAGAAATCCCCTTCAGAAAAAAACTTCCTGGGTCCTTGAGTTTGAGTTCCCTCACTTTAGAGAATAATGATTTGGACCCGTTGCTAGGTACCCGGCACCGCCTGGCGGGTACTGCCGGCACCCGCGGCGCACCCGCCGGGCCGTGCCGGGTGCCTGTTTTTTTGTGAAAGGTGGGGGGGTACCCGGGTACCGCTTGAGGTACCCACTCAAGTGCCTCCCAATGCGGCAGGGGCTGGAGCCCTTGCCTAATACATCACACCCGGCGAGCTGGACTTTGATCATCTTGCCGAGAGAAATTCACACCTCTTGGTGAGATGGATTTGTACCAGCTCGCCAAGAGGAATGCATCCGGGTACCGCTTGAGGTACCCACTCAAGTGCCTCCCAATGCGGCAGGGGCTGGAGCCTGTGCCTAATACATCACACCCGGCAAGCTGGACTTTGACCATCTTGCCGAGAGAAATTCACACCTCTTGGCGAGATGGATTTGTACCAGCTCGCCAAGAGGAATGCATCCCTCCCGGCGAGCTGGACTTTGGCCAGCTCTCCAAGAGACACACTGATTTCTTGCCAAGAGAGGTGTAGATTTCTCTTGGAGAGCTGTTCAAAGTCCATCTCGCCAAGAGGAATACACACCTCCTGGCGAGCTGAATTGTTATACCAGCTCGCCGAGGGTTTTCTTCCCGGTGAGCTGGTCAAAGCCCAGTCCGCCAAGAGGTGTGTATTCATCTAGGCGAGCTGGACTTGACCAGCTCGCCAAGAGACATACCTCTTGGCAAGCTGGACTTTGGGGAATTGGTGTCCCCAGTCCCGTACGCCAAGTATGTGAAAAAAAGGCACAAAGTACCGCCGGTACCCGCCCCATGTACCGCTGGTACCCGCAAGGCGGTGCCCGGTGCGGTACTTGGTCCCTGCTTTGGGAAAAAAACGTACCCGGTACCCTGGTCCAAATCGTTATTCTCTACCTCACTTGGTCAATTACAGGAAACTTAACCCAGGAAATGAAGGAGTTTTTGTTTGAGTATAGTCATGTTGCAGACGGGGTCCCGAAGTGCCAACAGCTAAAGTTTCCACCTTATGTAAGCCAGTATGAACCTGGATGCCCCTAGACGTGCATGGCCATTACAGTACACTTGCTCCCTTGTTGAAGGCCTGTAGCAGCCTGTAGCTCAATGATACAAGCTGTTCCAGCAATCAAGACTGTGTACATAGTCTTGAAGACTGGAAGGCAATGCCTCCAGTCATCAAGTCTTAATGGCCAAGAAGATACCCTGATCTGGTCATTGAGACCGTACAAGTCTTGATGGTTGAGGTTAGGGGTGTAAACGGGGCGGGTTCGGGTCGGAAAATGGTGCCCAAACCCAACCCAACGTGAACCCCGGGTCAGGTTGGGTTGGGAAAAAAGTGCCCATACGCTGCCCAAACCCAACCCAATTTTCAAGGTGTCGGGTTTGGGTCGGGTCGGGTTGGGTCTTGGGTCAACCCGACATTTTTTGCTCAGCAGATCTTAGAAATGAGTGCCTTTTTTAAAAGCACAAGAAAAGAAAAGAACAGCTTTGTGTATTGCTTTAAAATAGACAAAAAAGAAAACATGGAACTCCTTAATCTATGAGTTCATCTGTTTCCAAAGGTTCCGGGTATAGGCCTTCGTGGCTGCGGATCCAGTCTTGCCCACATGTGAGAGCCTCAAGTGTTTCTGGCTTCATCCTGGTTCGGTAGTCACTGAGCACTCTCCCGCTGGTTGAGAAGGCAGATTCCGAAGCAATTGAGGTCATCGGAACCATCAGTATGGTTTTTGCCAGCTTGGAAAGGTTCGGAAATCTTCCCTGGTGGGTGCTCCACCAGGCAAGAACTGAAAAATTTTGAGATTGAGTTGCGACCGGTGGTTCTTGAAGGTACAGATCAAGCTCGGCAGTGGTTGATACAGCTTGGGTGGAGTGGATGGCTGTGATGTATTTCTTGAAGCGCACATCAACATTGTTGTTGTCTTGAGTCAATTTTGGTTGGTCTGATGGTGCTTGACTAGCTGAAGATTCTTCATCCACATGCGAGGTGGTTTGCTTTGACAAGAGCTCGTTAAACCAGGTAGCAAGGGTTTTTTGTATAGCAGTGACACTAGTTGCTGCTTCGTCCGTACCAAGATTGTCGGCAATAAGAAATTCTATCATGGCCAGTTTGCAGCAAGGATTGAAAATGAGGTTGATCGCTGCAAAGTCCTTCATTTTCTCCCAGTATTTATCGAACTTCTCTTGCATTGGTTTGATTAGGTCACGCAGGTCCGCTTGGCCATTGTTGACGTTCTCCGCTTGGCCATCACAATCGTTTGCACGCGCTTTAAGTTGTGTATCAATGGTTTTCATGTATTTGTAAATGACATGTGCTGTTGGATAGTGGGTCATAGCAAGTTTGTTCGTAGCTAGCGGGCAGTAACAGAGAGCAACCACTCAGTTTCTGGAATGAAAATTCAGTGAAACAAAAACTGACTTGAAAAAATACTCACCCGCATTGAATATGGCCAAAAAATCCTTCATAGCAGTTATCTCGTGCCACTCGGTGTCGGTTGGGCAGTCGCTGAAGTTGGCATCTTGCAAGGCCAAGTTATCAAATGCCTCTCTGTAAGGAATTGCCAATTTCAACATGAGATACGTCAAGTTCCAGCGAGTCGGAACATTGAGCGAGGGGAGCGCTTGCCCTTCTTTCATGTTAGCTAGGTTGATTGCCTCCTTGAAGAGCTGTTTGCGAGAGGGAGTGCTTCTAGTATATTGGACACCATCCCGGGTCTTGTTGATGGCATAGGAGACGTGCTTGAGGCCGTCCTTCACAATAAGATTGATGACATGAGCAGCACAACGAACGTGGAAAAATTTTCCATTCATGTAGGGCGGATCGGTGCTTTGATCTTTCAAAACTGAGCGCACTCGAGCTAGGCCTGTATTGTTGGCTAGTGCGTTGTCCACAGTTATAAAGGCAACCTTGTTGTAAATCTTCCATTCCGCCATAGCGGTAAGTAACTGCTCAGCGATCGCTATACCAGTATGAGGAGTTGGAAACTCCTTAAAAGAAATGACCCGTTTGTGGAGGTTCCAGTCAGAATCAATGAAATGGCATGTGATTACCATGTAGGGTGTCTGGTTCAATGAGGTCCAGACGTTGATTGTCAAGGAAATCCGATCAACTCTGTTAATACCATTCACAAGCTGGGCTTTCATTGACTGGTATAGCTTGAGGATCTCGGTTGTTGCGGTGCCATGGCTAAGGAGTTTGAATCTTGGTTGCAAAGAGGTCACAAAAGCCTGGAATAGGGTCTGCTCGACTAGACTAAATGGATGTTTGTGGGCAATTATCATCTTCATAAGTAGCTCACAAGATTTCTCTTGAGAAAAGTTCCAAGTGGTCAAAAAAGACACCGATCCATCCGCAAGTTTCAGCAGAGACTGTTTGCTCTTGGTCGCATAGGAGCTACATTGTTCTAGGTGGCGCCAAAGATGCTTTGTTCCATTCGCGCTCTTCCTGTCCAACTTGGATAGACAATACATACATGATGCCTTCACGTTTTTTCCTGGGCCCCAGCAGAGTGTAAAGGAAATTAGGAATCAATTCCTTTTTTTGATTGTGAAAAAAAAAAAACATACCGTGTGCCTTTTTCTTAAAATGGGCCCAAATATCACTGGTGGCCTTGCGCTTCTTTCCAGATGGATCGGATTTGGTATTGAGATTGGCGGGCGGTTTGATTTCTGTTGGGTTCTTCTGAGTCTGGGATGTTCCTGGAGTAGCTGCGTTTTTCTGAGTGTTCATGGCAGAATCCGATTTGACAACTTGAACTTCAATGTCGCCCGATTCCGTCGGTGATGATGGAGTAGTGTTCTTATTTGTTGATCGCGCCATTTGTGATTGAGTAAGTTGAGATGTGGTGGAGCAACAGCCTCAGGTAGCTTTCCTAATCGGGTCTTAGTCGGGTTCATGGGCCGACCCGAGTGGAAAAAGCCCTGCCCAAACCCAACCCGAATTTCTAATTGGGTCTCAATGGGTCGGGTCGGTTTCTGAAAGGGAGGCCAAAAGGCTGCCCAAACCCAACCCAGAACCCATTGGGTCACGGGTCTTTGCAGGTCGACCCAACCCATTTACACCCCTAGTTGAGATGATGCCTTCTGCCCACCAACAATCTCAATGGCCAGAGGTAATCCTCTTGGCCACTGAGATCATACAGAGAGTCTCTCCTCTCTCCCAGCCAAAAGTACTGAACAATCTTGATGAATGGGAGGGAATCCATCCAGGAATCAAGACCATTGAGGACCAAGAGGCCTGCCAGCTGTCAAGACTCTTGATGATCAAGAGGATTCCCTGTCATCAAGATTTGTGATAACCAAGGGGATTCTCTCCTAGCTTTCAAGGCTGAAATGAAAAGTCTTGATGGGAATGCTCTCAGCCACAGAGACTTGTACAGTCTTGATGACCAAGACAGCTGATTGGAATGAAGTGACACCTGGGGGTTGAGGTCTGTTCAGGGCCAAGGTGGGAGATGGGTTGGATTATTTGTTTTGGACAGGTTTTTCCTGTCTTTTCCTGGGACTCCTGGAGGCTCTTGCCAGTCAGTAATCAAGGTCCGCAGGAAAGTTCAAGGAGGTGTTTTTTTCCTGGAAAGTTGGACCTGGACGGCTTCTTGGATGTAGCTTGAAACCCCCTACTGTGTCAGGACGGCCGGAGACGGTCGCGTGGACGTCATTTATTCCCGGGAGCCGTTTTCCGAAGACCTGGGAGTCGTATTTCCAAGGCCCTTGAAAAAAAGAAAGAAAGAAAAGAAACAGGCCTTTACGGCATCGGAAGGTAATCCAGTTGATGCAAGCAAGGAGCAGCTACAGGAGGAGGAAGTTAGCCCAAATCCAAAAACCCATCACACGGACATGTCGACATAAAGGTGCCTCCACTGGCATGGACAGCTCCGCTGCTCGCTCCCGCTCCCCGCCTGTGCAGGCCTAGTCAAAGCTCGTGTTAAGTTACCCTCCGCGTGTTGTCATCATAATCGTGCCGCGCCCTGGCCGGCTCGATGCCAAACCCTTCCCCACTCGCACCTCCCGATGGCGCCGAAACGGCAACCTTGGGCTGTTGAGCTACCTCGACGGAGCGCCCCCGGGACCATAGCCATTCCCGGGTGCCAGCATGACCGGTGCGACAGGTTGGCGCTCATCGCTGATGACCTCAGGCTGTGATGACCTCTGTAGGTGCCTGCTCGACTGAGTGGCATCACCCTGGCGTCCTGTACCGCCCACCTGGCGCATGTACGGCCGATGCGCCAGGTGGGTGCACGTGCCTTTCACGATCCGCCGGTATCTCTATTCATCTCTGTTCATCAGTAGGGAAGTAGAAATTCCAAACTTCAGCTGACCCAACTTCGCCAGGAACTATTTATCGAACTCCACAGTCTCAAATAGAATCAAAAACCAACCTGCCATGATGTTCTCTCCGTTGATAATAATTGCGTACTTGACTGGCCTCTTCTCTCTAGGTGAGTCGACGTTTACGGCTGGCTGCTATCTAGTTCCACTGATTTTCTAATCCACCATCCTTCACTCAAGCTTCAAGCGTCTCGTTATCAAACGTTCGCGGCAGGAATGTGTTAGTCAAGTCGCACATCTCAACGAATGTGAGGAACTAGTTTGACCATCGCATCTCTTTCACTCATCCTAGGTTTCCTCGATCGACCTCCACGAAAGAAGTAGGGAAAAGGTAGGTTACACTTATCTTAATTAACGGTGAGAAGTACAATCATAAAATGCAAGAGACTGACATATGATTCAAACCCATGTTGAAGCATGGATTGGTTTATGGGTGGATCAAGTAGAGGTGACCTCGAGTCTATCCAATCATAACGGACCGAAAAATGCCGCCCGATGGATCCAAAGGAAAGAATGCCCCCCCCCTCACTCTGGAGGTTGACTCCTCATCAACATCCACAAATCAATTGGCCATCTCGAGCATTTCAATTTGAAAAATTCCACCATTATTTCTGACCATGAGCCAGCCTATCTTGATTAACTAGTATGTTGTTATGTTTTGCATGAATACTCTGGCCAAAGCCAAGTAGAAAAGAGGTAGATGCATGTCTACAAATGCAGATTCTCGGACTCAACCTTGGCTGGCAGAAATGAGCTAGAGTTTTTTAGCAGGTGCCCGGACTGCCAGAGGATGTTGTTAAATTTCTAGCCTCTCCCAGCCTCTAGTTTTTTCAAAAACAGCTAAAATATTATTATCATAAAATTATAATCAAAATTACGACATATATACTAAAAGATAAAGTTGTGCAACTGCCATCAGTTGACATGCGCAGACTCAAAGGGAGCAGGTGGTGTTTAGCTGAACCTTTGTCATGTGTTACTTCAACAAAGCTTCAATGCACAGTCACTGTGCCTCATGCACAGTGACTGTGCAAGGAAACATTGTTATGTACTTGGGTGGAGTTTGAATGGCCATTATCCTGGAGCATCTTGCATGTCAACTGACAGCAGTTGCATGACCTTTTCTTGTTGTGGTAGTTCTTTATTTGTTTTTCTCTAGACTTGTAGTTCTAGAAAGATTTAGACGTGTAGTTCTAAATATTTTTTACTCAAGATGTGTAGCTCTTGAGCAGTTTCTAGTTGTAGTCATCTGTCAGAAGTGTGACAGATCAGCTTGGTTTATATTTCCCTCTGATGTCATTGTAATAAATCATTGAGTCAAAGCACATTCTTCTGTTGACCACCCTCAAGAAGTCATCAAGAGAAACAAGTCCCCAGCTCCTCTGCCAAAATTTCATCTTCATCCTCCCTTGACCTTGATGACGGGTCTGAAAATCTAACAGATGTACCCAAGGACCTCAACAGCAATGTGCATGCTTTGCTACAGAAAGCGGGCAAATTACCAAACCACAGCCAGTGGCTCCCCACTACAGTCTCAGACCAATTGGCACAAGCACAAGCAGCCGCCTGCTGCGCTTGTGCTCCCAAGTTTCTTCTCAAAGCCCTCAGCGCCAATACTGCCCAGCCCGCTTTTTTGGCTGCATCTTGCAGCAGTATACAGCTAACGCGGAAAAGCTTGCGGCCAGCTTTTGGCCTGCTGATTTCAGCCTCAAAGCCTGTATGTCTCCTGCACGTCAGGAATGCCATCAGAAGAAAAAGCCTAGTGTCTTTTTTTCCCACTTTGGGGCCTCAAGGGCTCCACCATTGGATTTCTGGAGTGATTTTACATCAATCCGGCCTTTCGCCGCTCCTGCCTCTCTCGCCCCTTGCCTGGCCCGGCACCCGGATCTAGCAAAACCAGCCAGCCAAACGGGGTTTGACTGCCTGTACACTGCAGCTGTACAAGCCTGTGGCTGAAATGCAGAAATCATTTCAGCCACAAAATTAGGCAAGATTTTCTGTGTTAGCTGTATTCCGCTGCACATCCCTTTCAGACCTAGCCTAACTGAGCCTCTTGAACGGAGGGGGGGACACCCAAGTCCCAAGTAGGAGAAACTTATGACTAATGTTGTGATTTTGGCTTGAGGTTTTGGGTTGTTTTTGGCTTTCTAGCCATATTTCTTCTTTTTCCCCTCACACAACCAAAACCGTTCCAACCCAGGTGAAGCTATGAAGGGGTGGAACATCCAAGCTTCTTGGCTTCCAGTTCCTGTCCTCAAAGTGAAAATCTGTTGCACAAGCTGGATTGGGCAAGACATCTAAAACAGAGCTTGGTTCCTGGGGATTGAATTGAATACTGTACTGTTTTTCAATACATTCACATGATACAGCTCAGAATGACCTTCAAAACCAAAAGTTTGAAGGAGCATGGAAAGAGAAGGGTTGGGTTTTCAGGGATGGGTGTAACAGCAAAAGATGGGGAAGAACCAGAGGATTCTCATGGTCCAAAGGGCGTGTGTGGGGCTGTTTGGGAACAAGGTCAAAATTGGAATGGCACAAATCCCCCACCAAAAGGCCTCAAACCCTCAGGCCAAAATGTGGACATTAGTCCCAAGTCCCTCCTTTCGGAGGTCGCGCTTCGCGCCAGCCCAGGCTGTACCAGCGCCCTCCAATGTGGGGGACTTGTGTCAAGCTAGCTTTTAGACAGACGATGAGATCAAAATGAACGCTATCTGATGCAGGTATCTTGTAGATAGCAAGAGGGGCATGCAACTTCAAATGCGAAATCAACAGGATAAAACAAAGTTCCGGATTCATCGAGCCATCCAATCTCAGAACAAAAAACTTGCTTGATTAGGTGGGGCTAACTTGAGCATCAAACCCACTGTATTCAATTCTTGTATTTCTTTTTTCTAATAGCAGTATCACTATGGATGTTTGCACCAATCAGTCTTAATTATAAAGATACGGGGGTATTCTAATGTAGCACAAGATTGTCATTATTGGAAAACTCAATGTGCTTGAATTCATGGGGGTTTTCTCCATTCCCAAACGGCGCTACCCCAGGCTTCCTTGTTGCCACCTGCAATTCGGCCAGCTCTCGGCAACATTGACTATACTTCTGGTTTGCAAGGGTTTCTGCCGGCATGGTGGTTAACCTCGATTGTGCGTCTTTGGCGTTGGGGACGTCTGTTTGTTTAGATCGGACAGTCAAAATCGCATTCGACCATGTTCACTTTTCTTCAGGTTTTTTCTTTTTTTGATAGATGCTAATCTTCGACTCACCTAGGGAAGGATTCTGGTCAAAGAACCCACTCGGCTTGAGTGTGACCGTCAGCGTCTCTGCCGACATGACTGGGAATTGCTCCGGGGTTGGGATATGGTTCACTCCGAATGTGACATATGTTACCTGGAAATGTTATTTTTAAAAAGGGCCAGGAGAACAGTCAACAAAAGTCGTGCATATTAGAGTCGAGTGAATTGAGACGGACTATATCTTCATTCTCAATATTTTGATCATCAGCTAACCAGTTCTCAATGCTATCAACTGGTGTTTCCATCGTTCCTGGTACAAATTTACCCGAGCTGGAAGGTGATCGAACCTTGGTTAAGTTTTTCGATGACAGAGAAAGCCTTTTTTATGCTTCTGACTGCTCACGGATAATATTGGTGAGGGACGTAGGGGGTCACAAAGAAATCATGTTTCGCGAATGGGGCCCTTTGAGCAATCATGGAATCCGCTTTAGCTAACATTGGCGGCTGATCTCTACACACCTGATGAAGGCCCCAAAAAATGACATTAATACGTGATTCAAATGGATAGTCAAGGAGAAAACAAGGAGGAGAAATCACATACGATTCTATATCCTATCGGTTCTTTGGATGCATAGTGCACTTTGTTCTGCAATGAGTATTCCGAAGTCAGTCAGGTACTTGAATCAGGGTAATTAACCTTATAATGCAATGCGTCTGACTGGGTTGACTATTGACCAATACCTTCCTTTCGAATGGTCGTATTTTTGGGCTCCTTCGACCGTACGCTTGAGCACCCTCCGATGTACCTACGGACGTGATTTGAAGATGCCTATTAGGATTGTGGAGAATTTTACGCCAAAAGACGCGGTGAACTTACTTTGAATCCGTTTCCAAGATAATTTTCCGAAGACCCAGTCGGCTCCGACACTCCTACTACATCTGTTTGTACGACCGAATTCTGAGCAAAATTGTGGGTAAGCAATAAAAGACTTAAGAGGTCACACAGTTTGCAAAGGATCGAAGTACCTGCAAGCCATCGATCATTGGGTCGATTCCTGAATTCAGGAATATCAATCAATCTCAGTGGATGATTCATCGCGCATAAATCCAAAGCATTCTCTTCTTACTAAGACAAAATGTATGCGCATGATGCTGCGCTATCAGTCCTGGGGCAATCCGTGTTCCAAATCCATCGGTATCTTCCCCGTCGGCTAATAGATACACATTTAAAATTCCAGAAAGCTTGACATCAAAACTTATCGTCCCATCTTGGAAGAAATTCCAATATAATCTGTTCAATTGAATTTCACTCGATTTGAGCCTTCTTTGACTACGACTTATTTCTGGTTTCTTCTGTCGCACTTGGACTTTAAAGCAATTTTTGGACTGGAAACTTACAGATATTCGTAATTTGCAATGGTACCTACAAAATTGAAGAATTAGCTTTGCATATAACGCTTCTTTTCACTTGAATACATCAGCAGCACGTTTAAACGATTGAAACTGCTTACAGATTATGGACACAACTAGCTTTCTGGATCTTACGGAGTGAGCCAGCCCGCCAGGTCTAAGATCACTATGCTTCCATAACACGCCTTCTCATGTATAAAAAAAAGATATGTTCGAATGGTTATATGTGTCCATGAATGCACCCTAGCAGGATTTACAAGTAGACTGTTTTGGGGTGACAGAAACTGAAGCTTACCAGCATCTTCTTCATGTATACACACCGCATTGTTAATCACTACGGCTTTCCCTTCTAATGATACATTCACCGCGTCCAAGTATTGTATCGTGCCCAGACAATCGCATCCTAAACTGAGCGAATTCGCCAGATTACCCAGTCCATCTTTGGTGGATCAAACACACATGATGAGCGGTCTACATTGACTGCTGCGGTCGTGAATAGCGATCAATGAAAATATTCACATTCTCCAACGTCAAACGCAACTTTGGAAGGCAAATCAAAATGGGACCCAGCGGAATTTTGGTTAATTCAATTATCAAAACACGAATCCCCTTCAATTTTCATTCTAGGATCTGGGTGAAAGAGTATCTAAAAATCAAAGAACGGGCACGCACATTTTCGATGGTGAGGGGTTTCGGGTGCGGCATAAGGGACAACCATTTCAGCGAGAGAGAGTCTGTAAAATAGGGGTCGGACCTGTCCCCGGTCTGTGTAAGTGACCGTGTTTATTACCAGACCTTCCCGATAGTTGAACCCGATGTGCATTTGCCACTTTTGCCACTTCAAGACATTCCCTTCCATACTGTCATTGGTAAGATAAGGATGAGGAGAAAGATTATACTTGTTGGAACGGGACCGCATAAAACTGGAATAAAAAATCACTGATGAATCAGTCGAGGAAGGGGGGCTTACACGAAGCTGACACCTTCCGGTTGGACGACATGCAATGGCTTCAAATCTGGGCGCATCGTCCACGGTTGGTTATCCTGTTCGAGAGAGCTCTGATTGAGCAAGTGGGGCAAATAATCAAATTTGCGCATGGGGGGAAGGATCCTGTCTCTCCCGGATTGCTGCAACGCCTTCCGAAGATCCTCATCGTCAAGCTCGTCTTTTTCCTCGTGTAGCAGGGAGGGTGGCTGAGTGGTTCCGGAGGATAACTCAGGTCCCGGGATCCGATGCGGTGGGAAGTCGATGTGGATCACCTTCTTGGCTAGGATGTCCACGATCACTACGAAGTCGAGCGGGTGGGCGTACAAGTTCTGTGCGTGAAAGGGCAGCACTCGGCCCAGGGATGCTCTCAGCTCATCGACAACTATTGGTGTTTTGTTTTTGATTCTCTGGTTCTCTTACTCCGTGTTCGACCAATCTGGCATACCTGTAAGAAAATGGGAAAAAGAAGTCAGCACGGATCCTCGGCACCAATCTTTTTCTAACAATAATGTGGAATTAAGGTTGGAACTGAGACGAGAGATGATTGACATTAAACATTGTTGTAAGCGTTTAAAATTTCCAAACCGCGAATCATAACCGAGTGCCCATCCGTCGCCAAAGATTTGTTCCTTCGAGATCCCCACCTGGTAACAAAGGTCGATGACTCTGGGGTCATTCTTGGCGATCCGTTCGGCTTCGTCGACCTCTTCGATCGGGATACAAGAATGCGTGCCACTTGGTAGTTTTGTTGCTGGCTTCGAGACCGTCGGGCTCGATGGCTCCAGGCTCACTTCGATCAGGTAGCTCGAACCCGTCCCGACTTCGATCGCACAAACTTCGCATTCCCTCCTCAGCTCAATCGGACTCTGTCCGTCTGGTGATCGCTCGATCAGAATACCAAGGAATTTCAAGACCTCTTCCTTCTTCGGTTCGATCAAGTTGACATAGGTGATCTGGTGAAAATAAACATTATCATTTTCGCGTGTGGATCTCTAGGCAGCAGGGACACTACATTGCTGAGGCTTGTCATGGAAGATTTGGTGCAGGCTTTTAAACTTGGAGAGTCAACTTACCACAACTTGACCGAGTTTCAGGGTCTGGTAAAGATAATCTGGGATTTTTTTGGGGGGTAGAACAGAGCAGAAAAAAAAGATCAATTTTTCAATTCTCTCTTACGGATGAAGATAGTCCAAGAATTCAACCCTTTGCTGTCCCACATGCCGAGTTGATCTCGGCTGTCGATAATGGATCGAGGGGATGGTAGTGAGCCGGTCGAGCGGGATTGGGAGGTTTGTGATCTTTCGAGGGGTCGCACGGGCTTGCCTCCGGCTGGGCTTGAGCCTCGACAGATTGTTGGGTCATTATAATGAGGCCTGGATATCAGGTTCTTGGGGTGTGGTGATAAGTAGTTCCTTCGCGCTCCTTCCTCTACTAGGTGATTTTGTAACCCTCAAGTTCTCCAGCGAAAAGAGAAAGCCTTATAAGCTATCCCGAGTCGATGGCCCCGGGTGTATGAAGAAGTGAATTTGGCACTATTTTTAGACTATCAGTTAATGCAGGGGTTCCAGTCGGCTGAGGATTCGGACTCCTTCAAGGCCGCTTATAATACACAAATAAGGTGGTTTGTCCAGTTCCCTGTACTGCCCTACCTTGAGCTTGTTTGTTATGCGCTCGATCTGATTATCTGGCTTTCATCTCTAAGTACCCCAGCGTATCCCCCCGAGACTCCGAGTGAGGACAAACAATCGACACAAATAAAATGAAGACGAGCTAACGAATTGCCCTCAAGCGCGACAGAGTCCAGGTGTCCAACCAAGTTCAACCGAGCCGAGAGGCAGTCCAAAGTTATCATCATTGGTTATCGGCATGGTCAACTATGTAATGTGGAATATTTTTATCAACTCTGCCCTGTGTGGTATCTCATTAGGGCACCAAAGTCAGTAACACTGACTTTGGTGAGCAACACTGCAGCCTACAGCTTGCATTTTTCTGGTATCGTGTCTTGATTCGGCTTGTCTGAGGTATTAAGCCGGTGGCCTTTGATCAGGTGTGCAGAAGAACAGACGCCTTGGAGGCATGCCATAACCCCTGTGTCGATCTGGTTCCATCGATGTAGTCCACAGACCTTGGATAAATCCGATTTGTCATAGCCAAGCAGAATCTGCCTGCTTTGTCTGATCATGTCTTGGCTCACTTCAAACATTTTGCCACTCTAGGGCAGCCTCGGAGCATGCCGGGTTTGGCTCCCTCTCTTCTTCCCCCTTCCCAAACATCCCGAATATTGTTGTTTTGTAGGGCAATCTTCGACTAACAACCGGTATCCACTGGGCTCAGAGCACATTGTATTGTCAACGAGGGGTTCCGCACCGAGCACTGCCAGGATATTGGTCAGACAAACCGTAACGCCTCGGATAGAGTGTTCGGCCACTTTTGCTCCGCCTCTTGTATGACCCACGGGGACATCGCAAGGACGAGCTTCGCCCACCACCACCCTCGTATTTATCCAAACAGTTCCACTTCCAGGCAATACATTTGCAGGCCATGTTTGGCAGCGTGATTATTACACAACTGGGGAACTTGCGCGCCGCGGAAAATGAACTCATCTCATATGCCACAGAAGATGAACTTGGCACCGAATAATAAACCTCCAGCTTTTGTTGTTTTCTTACCTTGGTGCAATAAAAATTGTAAGGAAAAATGACCTGAGGGAATATATGAGTTTGGGCAGATTGGTCTCTATGCATCCGTGATAGAAAGCACAATGTTTACTTAGGGAGTTGAAAAATTGACTCTCAGGAGAGAGACTCGTTGCTGTTGTAAAACGATGCTGGCTTATCAAGTCGCTGGGGTGGGACCCGACCTTCAGCTTGGGCTTTGTCTTGTTCCTGAAATATGAAGGAATGAGTCGAAAATATTAAACCAAATCACGTCTGAAAAAAACTGGTTGGCTATCGGACTTTCCCATAAGACAGACAATAAGGGAATATAGTTACAATCTTCAGAATGCGCATGTATTCTGCACCGGCTGCAATGTTGGCGTTGTGAATCTGCCATATAGCCTGCCGAAACCGTTTGGAAAAAGATGTATTGGTGAGTGTTAGAATGGGACATCTCAAACTTTCTCTGGGACAAAGATCAGGAACACATACCCACAGGCCATAGACCGAAGCGGCTGCACATGCTGTAAGATACGAGAAAGGACAAATCAGAGTGAGATCTTGCTTTTGGGGAACGTAATGTGAGCGTACTTACTTGTAACGATGGCACGATGGCCATAATCGAGCAATGTTAAGCGAGGCCGAGGTGCCATGTTCAAAGGTATGCGGTGAAGATGTCGAGTCGAGATGTGTTGACACAGCCAGACGTCTATCACACACCGGGGCCGATGGGGCGCCCCGAGGGCGATAGGGTTGCCCCCCTGGGACTCCAGGCGCAAGTCAATGACCGCAACGGTGCCGCTCAGTCTCGACATGTCCCAGGGGCGCACCACCGTGACGCACCTGAGGCGTCATGAACCGTGCCCGTTGCGCAATCTGGTCACGCACCTCTTGCGTAAATTGGATTGGCGCCAGTGGTCTCACCGAGAAAGCGGTGCCACTGACATCATGCCCGGCCGATATGACATTGCTTCAAAACCCAACACAAGTCCGACCCGCTCGAGGCTTCCTACAGATATAGCACTGCTGCTGGCAAGTAAGTCGCAGGACGCCGTGCCCCGAAGGAAAGTCTTTTTTGAGCTGCTGTCGGATCCACTGCTCCGTGCTTCCAGAACCGAAGTGCCCCTGGGCCTGATGTGTATGTATCTTTTGCCCACACAAGATACACATCCAACTGATGTGTGCTCATATTTCGACCTTGATTTATGTTTCTCCTACAGGTACGATCGACGCTATAGTAGATATGTAAAAATCAATAACGTTCAAGTTTAGAAACAATCGAATCATCGATTAAAGGAAGCTATGGGGCTAGGTGAGAATAAAGAGCTCTCTGTTCTAACCCAGGCGCCCCTCTCTTTCACCCTCTAGGTTTAGATCAACCGCGCACGGCAGTAGTCCATAAAATCACAGTCAAATTTAAAAGTTAAGCTCAAGCAGCCAGAACAGTATCCGTCCTAGCAGATAGGGTTTTTAGTCATTATACAAAAGATGGTTTCCAGATGCTTGTTGGCCTGGCTATTGGTGCTTCCACATCTTGATCTGACTGCCGCCATGCACGCCTGGACGGACGCCGCTGCAACAACATCATACACACGCTTAGAAAGCCAGCCCCTGCCCAACCAGCTCACAACAATATCAGACGCAAAAGGTTGGTCTCATTTGTAATTTTCAGTGTGACATCAAACAATCAAGCAAAATAGGGGATTTGTACCGAGCCTCGCCCCTTTTTCCTCGCCACGCATCTGATAAACTTACTGGCATTCAGCTAACAAATCCTGCACACATCCTATTAGTTTCATCATTTTCAGCGGGTTCCATTTTTTCATGGATAAGAAAAAAAACTTTCCCACCCAAGATCAAGATTGACCCTGAACAAATTGCTTTTGCTGAGGATCCAGAGAATTTAAAGATCTATTACAATGCAATTTGTAAGTGGAATCTTCCTGATGCTAAAATGTTTGGATTCTCTACAAATGAACTTAGAGTCTCAGCAGTCTGAATAACTTACAACTTGACTGGTTCATAGTTGATACAGAGCATGTACTTCCAGACCCCAAACGATCACCTGCTTACTTATGGTTGCAGGGTTGTAAGTTTTCACCGCTCAAACTTCTGCATGCTATTTAATCTTTCTCTTGAGCATAAGAGGATACTCATTTCTTTTGCTTCTACCCTAAACTTGACACGCTCTTCAAAAAACAGTGAACATCGAGAATCACTACATTCAAAACGCATTTCGTCATAAGTACGTAACTACAGACAAAATTGTTTGGAATCTGCTGGAAAAGTTCAAGTCTGAAGAAAAAAAAAATCCACAAGAATTGAGTGGTGATATGAAGCGCCAGCTTGAGTTAGCCCTGAACGAGCTATTACAAATGCAACAAAATGAAGACCAGGAAACGGCTGTACGGATTGCACATTACATTTCAGTGTTTTGTGAGATAACTGGTACCAGACCAAAAGAGAGACATCAGTTAAACAAACTCATCATTAAGCATATCAAAAAATGGGGCCAAGACAAACATTTCAATCGGCATGGTGAATACTTATATGTTTGCATGAGGCGAATTTGGCATGCATCACCATCAAAAATCCGTGGGAGAAAATTATGAAGCTCCTCAGGAGATTAGTTTATAGTACCTTCAGTTAAATAATTTCAACCCACACCATGTTGAAAAATAAAACCATACATAAAAATAGGAAATTTCCTTTTGTCATTATGAGTGTTGCAAATCTGCTCTATTTCCTTCAATTGATTTTCATCATTCTTTCCTTTAATCAAACCTACAATTTCTTTTTTTAATCAGCTTAAGTTACCCTACATCAAACTTAGAATCTCAGAAGCCTATTTTTTTGTCTGATCACAACCATTCAGGCCTATTTTGGAGCAATACAATTGGGCATTACACAAAAAAAATTGAAACTTGATGGCATTCTCCAGGAATTTCCAATATTTTCTGTGATTTACAACTTGCCTATTTTGCTTCCAAATGGGGCCACTGTCTCTGAACCCTAAGAGAAACTGCAGTAATGGCAGATTGAGGAAAGTTGTATTCTTCTGTTCTTATTTTCAACCTTCTTTTGGGATATTTTGGCTAACCTCAAATGCAACCCAATGCTCTGCAGTCAATCCACTGGGGCCTCAATCACAAACCCCATCAATCCAACACACAGCGCCAAGCACCCCAGGGTGTACAATGGTTGGCAGAGGCAATGTTGAAAGGCTACTCTGGCTACAAAAGTGCCTGTATTAGCATAGAACAGCAGGTACCCACTATGTGCTTGCCCCAAAAAGCTGTAGCGCAGCTGGTTACCCACTGCAGTGCTGCACTAAAGCTAGATATAGTGCATACAAGGGCAAAAGCACAAGTGCAGTGGTAAAAGCTACACTTTTGAGATAATATAGCGCAGCACAGCTGAAAATATGTTTTTGCCACTAAAGGTGTGTTACATGCACTTTTCTGCTATAAAAGCACAATATTTCAGGGGCAGAAGGTCTGGCTATCCAGGCCCACAACTTCCTTGTCAATGGCTGGAAAAGGCTTGTTGAGTAAACACTCCCCTCAATGACTGGTTTGCTTTGGTCATCAAGAGGAGTAAATACTCTCCTCAACAACCTATAAAAATTTCTTCATTTTTCTACCAAGGGTGAGGGGGACCTCTGTAGAGGGGGGTGGTCTGGAGTTTGGTGGGACCATTCAGTCACCCAGATTGGGTCAACACAGTCCCAAGGCCAGGGTGCTGGAAGTTGCTGCTGCCTCCAGCACCCTGGCCTTGGGATGGTGTTGACCCTAACTTGACACAAGCCCCCCCTGGTGGGAGGCTTGCTGTGGCTGGCCGCAAAGCGGCCCCTCCTGCAGGGAGGGACTTGTGCACAAAGTCAAAAATTTGGCTCAGAAAGAAATCATGAATGGCTTGAGGAAAAATACTTAGCATCACCCAGCCTCCCCCTCAGCTCCTGTGGACCTGTCACAGAGCCAAAATATACTTCAGAACCTCAGCTTTCAAATTCAAAATTGTACTGGTCTCATCTCCTCAATCCCAACCGTTTTCCTTGTACTTATCTTTTAAAAATAGAAAACACAAAGAAATGTAAACCAAGGAATTACAACCATCTTGCCTTCTGGATATTGGATTCACAAGCCTGCAGATATCTGCAGATCCTACACCTGTAGCCAATCAATTGTTGCAGACAGGATATTCAATTGTGCATATTATCAGAAAATCCAAAATTGGATCTTCAGAGCAATGGAATATCCTTCAGGATTCCTTTGACCTTCAAAACAGGTTACTTCAATCAGTTTTGGAGTTTATGCCTCAAAAACATGGGTGAGGGTGTGCATCAGTACTGCTGAGAGAACTGTCTGCTCAGATTTCTCTGTACATGTGTTATTGATTTTTAAATTCTGTTTTTGTGTTTTTAGGGTTGAAAATCCTTCCCTTGTCTGCCAGCTTTCAGACATTTATGGTGTTCAAAATTCCATAAGATTTTTTGACATAATCTTACACACTGAAAGTTTGGCTGGCAGATGTCACTTTAAGTTTTATGCACGCTGACATCTCCCAGCCAAAATTGGCTTTATGCTTTCATGTAAACAATTGCATATGGAATTTTGAACACCATAATTATGCATAAGTCTCTGCTACGGAGAGCCCTCCGGGCTGGGTCCCCCGGACCCTCCGTTCAAGAGGCTTAGTTAAGCTGGGTGTTGACCCGAACCGCACAAGTGCACGGTCCCACCAACCTCCAGCACCCTTGCCCCGGGACCTGCCGGCTGGTTCAGTTGGTTGGTGGTGTGCAGCGGCTTCTGTAAATCTGCACTTCGTTGGCGACAGAAAGAAGGATCTGACGAAATCCGGCAAAACCGGTAAAAACGGCGTTTGCGGGGACTAAATCCGGACTTGTAGGGGGCTTTAGATCTACGAGAAGTCCTCCGTTTCCCGGGTCCCCGCAAAAATTTGGGACACCCGGCTGGCCAAGGTCAGAAAATGACAGGAGAGCCACAATTCCACCGTCGACCTGTCCTGACATGTCTGTTCTCACTGCTCAGTGCCAATCAGCCATATCAGTCAGCGATGCCACAGGAAACATTTCTTCAGAATCGATCTCAAGTAACCGACAGCTGCACAATAGACAAAGGTAATTTTGGTGCATGAAAGGCTGAAGAGCGGTTGGTGCAGGACTTGACCAAATTGTGAGGCTACATATTTAGACCACACAAAGGCTTGCACCGTTGATGTCAATTTGTATTGGAGTCTCCGCACAACGGGATTTTGAAAGCCAGTTTGAGTCAGCCCTTGAGATTTACCAGCGAAGCATAACAGAACCCTTGCCAGATGAGAGCGACGAGTCTTCTGGAGGTATAAATCGACTCGCCTCGTAGCCTTTATATGGTGATACTTGTCCATCAATTCCTAAACCTTTGGGTCTTTGTGATCCGTCGATAAATAATAACCATCTTGAAGTAACCTGCCGGAGCACTTTACCAACTCGTAAGTTGAAGCCTCGAAATCATATAAGCTCTTACAAACAAGCTCTAGCTTATATTTTCGTCCCTCAATTCACCTTGTCTGGTCTGGAGTGCTTTTGCTACGATTGCTGTGATCCGTTCCCCCGTCAAAGTCTCTGAATCCGTGTGGCCCTGCTAGTTTTCCTGCGATATATAAAGGCTTACGCCTTTCGAGTCAAATATTGATATCAGTAGGTGAGGGATCTCCTTGGGATTTTCGCTGTACACTGTTCCTTGATTTCTTATTACCAAACCCTCTAAATCCAGTTCCCGAGCCGTCCTCCTGGGAATCGGAAATAGAGAAACCACGACTTCTGGCCAATTATAGATGACGTCAACCACTATCAATCTTCCGGCAGAGATCCTGGAGCAGATCTTGAAAGACGTTCTCCAGCCAAGCTTCCCGGAATGCGCTTCTCCAGCGACCGCTGCTGAAGTCGAGCACCTAAATCAGCGGAAACTCAAGGAAAGAATCCGGTCAATAACTAAGATGAGGCTAGTGTGTCGAAAATGGGCAGATTTTCTCTACCAACGCCATCTCTTTGATGAGCTTTTGATCAAGTCTTCTTATAGAGCAAAAGACATTATGAAGGAACTTGCTCATCGATCGGCCGCGGGTCAGCCACTTCCCGAGTGCCGATATCTGAAAGTTCACCAGCTCTGGACTTGGCTGGAACCTGGTATGTCTTGGCCTCGGGCGAAGACTCAATTTTCGAATTTGGATTCTCTGCTCGAACAATTCTCCGAGACGATCGTCGCACTCGACATTCGAGTGCTCAATTTTTTTACACTTCCGATGGCAACTGTCGAGCGAATAGGTCGCTTGCCGAATCTACGTTTTTTGAGACTTGGAATCGATTTCGACCGGCGAGGGACCAAAACTTTCAAAGGAGTATCATACTCTGAAGATTCAATCCCGAACGACCTACCGACCGATTCGAAATGTCTAGCGTATTTGCTCAGAGCAGCTCGGAGAGTTGTCTCTCTCGATTTGACCAACTTCCGCCCAGTTTGTTCACCAGGATCGCTTCAAAGAATCTTAGGTGCCTATCAGTTTCCCGAACTAAAGATGCTAAAAGTCGACCTGGAAGAAAGCCAAAATGCCAACCAATTTGGAATTGTAATACTCGCGACTCGGCTACCAAATCTCAAGGTGCTTTGGATTGGGGGTGCTGGTCATCAAGAAGGTTGCATTCTTCATCCCCTTTTTCAAGTTCTCAGGAGACAGCTGGAAGAGATCTTTTTCAATGACGAAAGACTCATGGGACACATTACCGACCTGAGATTCCCGAAGCTACGAGTGCTCAGACTGCACGATTGGGGATACCTCTTGCGGCGACCTATGATGGCGCAGGCACCCTTGGAAGTTCTTGCGCTTCACTGTTTTCCGTTTCACAAAAGTGGCCACCATCTGCTTTCTGTTCCTTTCCGCGCCCTGCCGCATTTGAGACGACTAGAATTTCATGAAGCCAAGACGTTTCCGCCACCATCCCGTTACCAAGAATCATGCAAAGAATACGGTGTGGAATGTGTCCTTCCTCACCAGGATGATGTTGATGAGTACGGTGAGTGGCGTCTAGAGCCCAGTTATTGAATCCTTCAATTTCCAAGCAGAAGCCCGAAAATACCAATCTAAGCTAAAAAATGTAACACTCATTTTCTTTCAATTGTATGCAGGTCGCCTAATTATTAATTTCGATACTTCTTCCGTGTTGCAAAATCAGTTCAGGATATGAGAAAATGTTTTGTAGTCGCTTCTTTATTTCCGAAATATATACTTGCTCCGAGCCAACAATGTCAAGTAGCTATCTATAGATATGGGGCACGTCTTGAGTAGAAAAAAGTAGAGTAGTAAACACCCACACAGTCCGAATCAGATAAGATATATATCATCGGCGCACTTGCTCATCATGATATGTTTAGATGTGACCTCTCTGTTCTGTTTATTTTCCTGCGGAAGTTCTCATTTTTACCTTTGCAAAAAGGAATGACCTCCCGTCATAAATTTGATGCCAGTCTCAAATCCCCAATCGTCATCCGTGCGCGCCTCTCAAAACACCTGGGATTGGGAATGACCCTGCGAACGGGGATTTGGAGGTGATTTCTTTGGCATTCCCTGGAAATTTAAGGGGCCTTGAAGCGCGCCCAAAAACACTTACAGCGCCAAGCAGGAGTATATAGTGGCCCCAACCACCCCCATTCATAGGGGGTTTCCAGGATCCTGCAGCGAGCCTTTCTGCGTCGACTTGTATGCATCGGACGCAGAAACCCTGGAAAGCAAAGGACTACATATTTAAGAATTGTCTTTTGCAAAAGGTTTTCCAAAACTTCTGGTTTCGATAACCAATGGTATACAAGTATTTTACATGCCCTTTCTGCCAGGTGTATCTTGCCAGATGTCAAATCGAAGCCCAAGTCCAATCTCGGAGCCACCATCCTGCTGCTTCAGTAGATGATGATCTCCGTGGGGCCCACATGTGCACGAGGGCATGAGGCCGTAAGCTGAGCAAAGCCTCTCTGGAAGAAGGCTCCGCAGGGTCAGCTCTGTCTCACAGAGAAGAAGAGGGGCCGAACATTCAATGAGGCCGCGGGATTGTCTGCGTTGATTCAAGCTGTTTCTTCTAAATACGTACGAAAATTCTCAAGTGATCCGGCTGCGATACAAATGATCATGTTTGAGATTCTATGCCTTCACAGGTTATGACAGAGACACTGAAGGAAAACACTTTGTGTCATTTGTTACTGAAGATGCAAATTCTTTTTTTTTTCTTCATGTCACGGACACGCCAGACAGTCGCCCAATCCCTGACAATAGCCAAAAGTTTGGCTTGCTCTTTGTCGACACCGGCCCCATCTTGAAGTGACCTGCCAGATCTTTTTACAAATTCGTGAGTTGAATCCTTGAAATCAGATGAGCTCTTGCAGATAAGCCCTAGCTGAAGCCTGACATTGACCCTCAACCCACCTTGCCTCTCACGACAATTTTTCGACAGACTAGAGACTAGTGCTTCTACCACGACTATTGTGACCCGTTTCGCTGCAAAAAATCTCGGAATCCGTGTGGCCCTTTATAGTTATTCCATCGAGACATACAGACTCACACCCCCTCCTGGTTAATTATACGCATCCGCAGGTGAACGTTCTCGCTTTGAATTTCGCTGCACCCTGCTTCTGGATTTCTTATCAACAAAAGCTCCCAACTCAGTTCCCACCGATAACTTCCACCTGGTAGTCGGCAAATATACGGAAATACCGACTTGTCGATCAGAGATGACGTTGACCATTACGGATCTTCCTGATGAGGTCCTGGGGCAGATCTTTAAAAACGTTTTCCAGATATACTCTCCGAAATTTGTTTCTCCGCCCACTGCTGGTGAAGTTGAGCGCATGAATAAATGGAGACTCGGGGAAAGAACTCGATTGGTAACTACCATGAGACTAGTTTGTCGAAAATGGGCCCATTGGCTCTACAAAGGACATCTCTATGATACGCTTTCGTTTCAGTCTTCTAAGAAATCAAGCGCTTTTACCAACCAACTGGCACTTGCTTATTATTCGAATAGGCTCCGGGAAATTCCCCAATGCCGATATCTGAAAATTCCTCAGCTCTGGACTGGCTGGCAACCTCCGCCTCCTGGGAAGACTAGATATCCGGACTTCGTTTGTCTACTTGACCGATTCTACAAAACAATTGTCGCACTCGATATTCAAGCTGTCAATTTATTCACACTTCACATGTTAACTATCGGGCGAATAGGTCAGCTGGAGAAGCTACGTTTCTTAAGACTTCGAATCGATTTCACCACGCGGGGGAAAATAACGTTCAGAGGGAGATCACTCGCGGCCGATTCAATCCCGAACCACTATCCAACCGATTCGGAATGCCTTTTAGCTTTACTTAGAGAAGCTAAACAGGTGGTCTGCCTCGATTTGACCGATTTCCGCCCAGTTTGTTCACCAGGATCTATTGCAGAAAACCTCGGTGACTGTCAATTCCCTGGAATCAAGGCGTTAAAACTGGATGTGAAAGCAGGCGAGAATCTTACCCATGTGGGGATTGAAAGAATCGCGACTAGGCTACCCAATCTCACAGTGCTGTGGATCGGGGGGAATGGCCACGAAGAGAGTCAAATCCTTGTCCCCCTTTTCAAAATCCTCAGGGAGCAGCTGGAAGAGGTCTTTTTCAATGACGCCAGGGTAATGAGATACATTCTCGACCTGAGATTCCCGAAACTACGAGTGCTAAGGCTACACGAATGGGGAAATAACTTGAACGATTACTCGCGGAAACCGATGCTTGCGGAGGCTCCCTTGGAGGTTCTTGCGCTTCACTGCTATCCGTTTCGTAAACGCCCAAACATTTCCCTTTCTGCGCCTTTCCAAGCTCTTCCGCATTTGAGACGGTTAGAATTCCATGAAGCCTCCAAGTTTCCACCACCCTCGCGATTCAAAAAATCATGTGAACGTCACGGACTGGAATGCGTCTTTCGTGACCATGACGATATCGGAGAAGATGGTTAGTCGCGTCTATAGCCTTAGAGCCCTGGCAGTAGAAATCTCGTACTCATTTTTTTTATCTTGTGCTCATGTAAATAGGTCGCTTAATTCTTGATTTCGATTCTCCTTCCGTGTTGCGAAACCAATTTATGATATGAGGGAATTTCCTGCACTCACTTCATTCGCAAAATGATTCATACAAAAAATGGAGGACTTCCCTTTGATTTACACGGCCGTGTAAAGTCAGATCTGGCACTTGTAAAGCCAGATTTTCACACCCTGGTTTTACACGCACTTTTCAGCGGCTAGATCAAACCAGAACATCCCTCTCAATGGCCGGTACAGACCCGTCATCGAGAGTACACAGCCCTCTCGATAGCTGTCTGTACCGGCCATCCAAAGTACACAACCCTCTCGATGACCGGTCTGTGCCGACCATCGAGAGGGTTGAATCCTCTCGATGCCCGGTACAGACCGGCCATCAAGAGTACGCAACCCTCTTGGTACCCGGTAGAGACCGGCCATCGAGAGTACGCAACCCTCTCGATGCCCGGTCTGTACCGGTCATCGAGAGGATTCAACCCTCTCGATGGTCGGCACAGACCGGTCATCGAGAGGATTCAACCCTCTCGATGGTCGGCACAGACCGGTCATCAAGAGGACAAAGCCCTCTCGATGACCGGCCTGTGCCTCGAGAGGACACATCCCTCTTTATGACCGGTCTGTACCGGCCATTGAGAGGGTACATCTGTACACGCCATTGAGAGGCTTGAGTCCTCTCGATGACCGGCGTTTTGTCCTCTTGATGGCCTACCCTCTCAATGCCCGGTACAGACAGGTCATTGAGAGGGATGTGTCCTCTCGATGACTGGTACAGAGGACACATCTGTACCGGGTATCAAAAGGACACTGTACCCTCTCGATGACCGGTCCGTTCCGGCCATCGAGAGGGGTGTGTACTCTTGATGACCGGTCTGTACCGGCCATCAAGAGGGTTGTGTCCTCTCAATGACCGGCACAGATCTGACATCGAGAGGGTGGTGCCCTCTCTCTTGATGGCTGGCATAGACCGGTCATCGAGAGGGTGGTGCCCTCTCTCTCAATGGCCGGCATAGACCGGTCATCAAGAGGACACATCAGAGGCCACAACCCTCTCGATGGCCGGTACAGACTGGTCATTGAGAGTACACACCCCTCTCAATGGCCGGCACAGATCTGACATCAAGAGGGTGGTGCCCTCTCAATGACCGGCACAGATCTGAAATCGAGAGGGTGGTGCCCTCTCTCTCAATGGCCGGTCTGTACCGGCCATCGAGAGGGATGGTCTATACCGGCCATTGAGAGGGTCGGTTAACAAATGAGGGATGAGGCCCGAGTTGCTGGAATACCTGGGGTTGTAAATCTGGCAGGTATTCTGGCATCTCAAGCCTGTGGAAAAGCTTCTAAAGCTAAAAAATACAAGGTGAGTCAGATCTGGCTTTACAAGTGCCAGATCTGACTTTACACAGCCGTGTAAATGGATGACTTCCCGTCAAGATCTGGGAGTCTCCCAGAAACAATCTAGAGCCCAAAAAGCTAGATTTCCCTGCAAAAATCTAGACTTTTTGGATCTAAAGCGGCATCTGGGAGGGTGCCAGATCCCACGGGAAGTCACCCAATCAAAGGGAAGTCCTCCTATGTCAACTTGGAACCAATCTATCTATGATAGATGACTTGTGGGAGACGTGTTAACTAGAAAAGGCTAGATCAGTAAACACAGACACACACAAGCAATAAAATAGTGATTCTCCATCATGATGTACCAAGATATGAAACCACCTACTGTGTTAATTTTTCTATGGCAATGGACTGCATAATTTTCAAGTTTGCGTACAGAAATGGCCATGCTATATGCTATCCATAACTTGAATGCCAGCCTAAATCTCACAATCCAGCAATTTGATCTGTTATGTATCAAATTGAAAGATGCACTTCACTGCAAAAATAACTTGGTCAACTGCTTGCAGTTGACATGCAGGATACTCAAGCCAAGCTGCCATTGTGACTCCAAATGAATGCAGAAGTGCCTTTGTTGGCACAGTCACTGTGCAAGGTGCACAGTGACTGTGCATTGAAGCTTGGGTTGAGTCAAACCTTGAGTAAGGCTGGTGTAACACCACAAGCTTCCTCAGAGTTGCCGCATGTCAACTGCTGACAGTTGACACAGTTTTTTTTGCAGTGCTTGGCATTTGTGGCCACTGAACCCGTGCTCTCAGTGTTTGATCTGAGTTTTCCTCATGAACATGGATTTGTTGGATGAAGTTGGACAGTGGAGTTCAACTTGACCCTATTGCAGGCTCCAATATTGGACAAGTTCATGACTGCGGCTGTGCGCAAGGGTGTGGGGTGGGAGCATTTAAAGTTCTGACAAGAATCTACATTGGTGACCTTTTAATAAGATGGGACAGTTTAGGCTCAAGGAAAGGTCTGGGAAAATAGTTTAGCCCAGCTTCCCAGCTCCTGTGACAGTAGTTCATGATGTTTTCATATTTTTGAATGATGAATTTATAGAAGGCTTTGGCATATTTATAACCCAGGTTGATTTGTATGTGGTGCAAAAAAATAACTTAACAAAGGAAAGATTTTAATTATCTAAAATTGCCAACCAAAAAACTTTTCAGTGGTGTTACACAAGCATACTACAAGTGGGCTGGAGAGCCTAAGGAACCTCCAGGACCAAACACAGTGGGGTTTGATTACAGGTTGACTGTTGAGATGGTGAAGCCTGGTTAGTAGTCCTTGTATGCTTGTATGTAGATATGCTTCTACCAAGTAGCCCATCACTACTGCCTACTGGCTCCTCACTCAGTTTCTTTTTCCTCACTGAATCTAATCCATATCTTCACTTCCAAGCCCCCTTTGTGAGTATTGGTAGCACTCTCAGTTTGAGTCCCTGGTGTCCCTCCACATTGACTGCCTGGCTCAAAGGGAAGGAGCTGAGTTCTGTTCATGGGAAGAGAGATAGGGAAAGAAAAGGGAAAGAATGAATGAATGAAAGAGAAGAGCTTCACACTTAGTGATGAGCTCCGGCTCTTACACTTATTTTTTGTGATCCCAACAAGGGAAATATTTTCCAACACAGACTCTGCTTACCAACAAACTTGACTACACAAACTACCAAGGACTTGACTACACAAACTGCCGGACTACCACACCTGATTCCCTCCTAGCCTCTACTTCTCATGTCCACATGTCAAACAACCTTGTCTGACCAACTCATCCCCATAACTAACCCCAAACTAATTCTCCACCAAGCCCGTGCCAAACAACACAGGCTTCAACAACTAGCCACAGCCGCTGCTCACTCCACAACAACTCACACCAACGAAGGCATTGAGACTGCCGGGAAAAATTCCCCAAGTGCTAAAAGGTCAACCAGGTCAACTCTGCTCCAACCTCCACCCTTTTTGTGGGCTCAGTGCCAGCGTTATTGATATTGGGTCCCCAGAAGTTCCGTCCTCCAAACAATCACGCGCAAGACTCACAACCCCCAATCAACCACATGGAGCCTGGGGAGAACCCTCAAGATTCACCTACTGCAAGCAAACAGGAACCAGGAGAGACTGGAAACTCATCAGGATCGTTACCCATGGGAGGAACAAACTTGACCCAGAACTCCAATGATCCGCCCCACCAACCGGGTGTGACAGGCAGCCTATCAACAAGGGACTGCATGAAGATGCTCATTTCCTTGCAACATGCCAGCATCACGCAAGCCCACACCGACCAACTGGAATATTTGGCCCGCCTAGCTTGTGACAAGGAAGCAACGTCCAGTCAAGTGGCGCACTTAGAATATGCCTTGGCAACACTCCTTGGGAGATCAAACCTACCGGTCAATTCCACCTCAGAGCCAAATGATTGAGTGGACCACCGCAAACTCAACACATCCCATGCCCCAAAATACACGGGCCTGTACATGGAAATCAAACCATTCCTTCTATGGATCCATGGGGCATAAATCTTCTTAACTGCAAAAGAAATCACCAAGGATAGGGACAAAGTCCTCATAATCGGCAGGCTAGTAACGAAACCAATCTTCTATCCTACAACCAATCCCAGGTATCATCAATTCTACACAAGACCTGGTTGGTAGTGAAGAAAGACTTATTTGATGTGGCCCTCCCGTCCCAATGGCTCACTGACTTGGAGCGCCAGATCCAATAGATCAAGATGGGAGACTCTGGGAACTTCAAACAGTACACTAATCGGGCCCGGACTCTCCAAAGGTTGGTAAACTTTGATGGCAAATTGCTTTCCAACTTCAAGCTGGCAGAGGGAATGACATTTGGACTTCCCCCGGAGCTTGAACACAAGGTCAATAAACTGGAACTCTTGAAACGGGAAGGCTTCAAGTTTAAAGAATTTGTCAGGAGGGCGGGGAAATGTTACGAAGCCCTCCCTAAAAGCATTGTCTGACCTCACCCGGGACCACCAACCACAACAACCCACCAAGGCTCAGCTACCGCTAATGTACCGCGGGAGGAATACATATGGTGCATCCACACATACCTTGACTTGCTTGGTAAATGTCACCACTGCGGGTTTTCAGCAGACACTTGCCCAGGTCCGGTGTACCGCAGCCCAGTGGATTTTCTGCCCTCTTTTGCTGTCCCTCCAAAACCGGCAGACTACGTGGCACAACAAGCCTGGACAAAAACTCAGGCCGCGGGCAACTGTCCACCAGCAGGCCAACCCGGCCGCCCAACTGGAATACCGGCTGGAATTGCAGCGGTGGAGGAAGATGGTGCAGATGTTGATGAATACAAAGAAGTATAAACAGCGGCAGTCTCCTCCCCAACACAAATTGAAGAAGCCCTGACCACCCATTTGACCGCAACTGCTGGGTCCAATCCTACGACTGATGTCGCCTCACTTCCAACTAGCCCCATCCCAGCCGCTGCTCACCCATTGATTCCAGTGGCAATAGCTGAGATCTTGGATATTGAGCACTGGTTTCTCCTGGCCGGTGAGGCCCAAGCCGGAACTGTCCCAACCTTTGAAACCAGAATCCTTGACTCTGTTGAATCCGGCTGTCCAGAAGATCAGTTGAGTGATGATTACACAAATAGAAGAGGCCCTGGCCACCCATTTGAGCGTGACCGCTGGGTCCAATCCTACAACCAATGTTGCCGCACTCCCAACTAGCCCCACCCCAGCCACTGCTCACCCATTGGTTCTAGTGGCGATGGCTCCAGTTTCTCCTGGCCGGCAAGGCCTAAGCCAGAACTTGAAAGAATTCAGAAAACTTAAAGTTTTATTTTGTAAAGTAAGTAGCTATTTTTCTAATGATAACATTATACAATAATGAATTTAATAGCTTAAAGGCAGATAATACCTGCTATTTATTGTCGAGTTATAAGACAAGGAAGTTATAAAGAAAAATCGTTTTTTAAAGTATTTTAATCTAAGAAGAAAGATAGATTAGAAGCAATTGATTAGCTATCATTATTTTCAAGCATTACATTTTGTTAATGCTAGACTTTACTTTATGAGGTAATACGTTACTATTGGTAACAGACAGTTTTAATACTTGCGAGCTTTGTTAAATACTAATAATAAGATTCATTATTTATCAGTATTTAATCTCGCTGTTTATGATTTAAACTCATAAAGGTATACTACTCACCACTAGGTGAGCTTATACAATCAATGAGATTACAGCTTTGCTTCTCGGTGTTTGACAATTGGCTTGAGATTTGACTATTTTTCGGATAAGAGTTTGTGAGTACTCTTTCATCCTTCAGTCAATCTTTCTCGATTGTCAACTCACCTCGAGTTTGGCGATCAACAATGATTGTCATCATTTGGAGTGACGTCATCCTGCCGAGAGATCTTCACTCTCTTCACGTTGCTAAACAATTGTTCTAAATCAGAACACGTTGAATCTGCAACAGCTCATGATTAATTATCATGTCAGTTTCTTAATCCTGTGAGTATGTACAACTTGTACAACTCACCTGGATTGTTTCTCTTTTGAGAAAGAACACCAATAGGTGAATTCCAACAGAACTGTCCCAACCTTTGAAACCAGTATCCTTGACTCTGTTGAATCCGGCTGTCCAGAAGATCAGTTGAGTGATGAGGGGTACGTGTGTCCCCCCCCCCCCCCCCCCCCCCAAACCTTTCATCAATTTCATGCGGGGTGCTGCTTACAAGTTTTGGTGAAAACAGATCAATGGATTGAACTAGGCCTGAGCCAACAATTCACAACACCGTCTAGACCCCACTATACCCTCATTTTTCCAAAAAAAATCACCATGCCAATCCCCCCCCCCTGTTCCCCATTCTTTTCTATTCTGGCCTCACCACACCCTCCCCTCTGTCACCACCCAAAGCCGCCAAATCAAGACGCAAGCGTTCCTGTTGCCGACAGCCCCCACCAACTGGACCCAAACCCTCAATGGCCACTGATCCTGCACGTGTCCCTTGCACCCCCCATCACCCCTTCTAAGTTCTGACCAACCACCCACGCCTCCCTTTTAAATATAGGGGGGGAGACTGTAAAACACCCGTGCCGTGGACAAAGCGGGTTTCACAAACCTTTCACATATTGTCCTCAACTGGCCTTACCTTGTGTTCTCCTCTCATGTCCTAGCTCAGCAGAGAATCCAACTGACCACTCTCTCCGCTGAGCTAGGTAAGCTATTTTTCTTCCTCTTTAGATAGAGCAGAGAATCCGACTGATCACATTCACTCTCTCCGCTGAGCTAGATGCAATACCATCCCACCTGTTGGTATCAGAAGTCTAGAGGCTTGCCTCTCAGTGCTGTGGCATACACTTAGTGATGAGCTCCGGCTCTTACAGAAGCCCCCCGTCATGCTGTGTGATGTTTGTGTGAATTTCATGGTGGACGTCAGATAGCATTTAACAACTCCTCATTTCCCCTCCTGCCTACGAGATAGATGTGCTCTTGTAGAGGGGGTGAGGTGGCGTGGAGGAAGGCCAGGACTTTTCCAAGCCTATTGGCCTCTAAGGAGCCTGGAAAGAGCTTCCACATCCCCATCAGCTCTACTAACAGCACCAAATACTTTGCGTACGCGGTTGATTGGGGAAACATGACAAGTGTGTTGCTTGGGACATGCATTCTGAACAAGGTTGGGGCAAGGAGGCTTGGAGGAAGGCCAGGACTTTTTCAAGCCTGTCAGCCTCTGAGGATTCCAGCAAGCGCTTCTACAGCCCCATCAGCTCTGTCAACAGCACCAAGTACTCTGTGTATCCGGACCGGCTGCCTTGTCATTTTCATAAGCTCTTGAGCAATTGGATCTTGCTAAGCATTGGTTCAGCTCTCAGAGGCACCATGAGGACATGCTTGATTGGTAATTTGACCCTTTTCCAATTTCAAGATTACATTTCTTGCGGGCAGCCACCTCCAGTGGTGAAAAACTTGGCAAAATCCACACCGGGATTGATGCTCAACAGGGTTGTGCATCTCAGCTCACCTGCCGCATTGATACAAGGACCTCTGGAACAGATGAGATAAGCTGCCTCTGCCTTGGGGGGTGAAGGGAGACCAGAAGGGGACAAGAATACAGTAATGGCAACAATCTTATGGGCAGGTGGGATTGGAGCAATAGAACTATGTATGTAGGCTAGCTGATTGCTGGAAAAGAGGCCAAAGCCAATTGTGGCCACACATTATTTTGATTTTGGAGGTGATTGGAAATACAGAAATATGGAGTATCTACACTGGAGAAAATCAGAAAACCCCTTGGACCCGGACAAAATTATGAAAAAAAAAATCAGGCTGTATCAATCCAGACCTCCCAAAATTCCCTACAGGTCTATGCCATCCGCAAATGTATCTACTGTATTTTACAGAGGAGTTTTTAATGCACGTTATTTTTGGTTTGATCATGAATCAAGCACATTCACATGTTACAAAAGTTGGCCCAGAATAAATCTCATCATTGGATAGAAATGGGCATCTTCATGACATCTCATCAGCCCATTGGTGCAGACAGTACCTAGTTGCTGAAGTGGATTCATCCTGATTCCTCCTGCTTGAAGCTAGTTGCCAGAAATCAGCAACTTTTGATCCAACGGGTACGACTGCTACAAGAACACACCAACCTGGCGAGTTAGACCAGGCAAAAGCTGTGGCACGCTTTGCGTTCTCCACTGGTGAATAGACCTTGTCAGCGTCTGGTTTAAATGGATATGGGGAGCCCTGTGTGCATACAGGCTGCCGCAGCCTCTTGGATCTTGGTATGTACAAAACGGAACTTCTATGCTGGAGCACCACTGACTTAACTAAGCCTCCCGGGACTGGAGGTGCGGAGCACTCTGATGCAAAGCATCTCCCATTCCCAATGGGAGGCTTATGAGTTATTGGTTTTTTTCTGCGTGAGAGCTTCAGGAAATTTGTGGCTTTTGGCCAACTTTTTGAATCAAATTTACATTACACAGCGCGCACTCATTGTGAGTCAGTGAGCTGAAGTACACGGGATAGCTGAGCATCTCAGCTTCAATGTAGTGTCACTTTTGTGATATCTACACTTGAAGGAGAGTGTTGCCCTTGCTCAGCAGTCAAGGTGGATGGATGATGGAGTTCTGTATTTAAATTGAGTCCAAATGGATCTTCTTGGAATTTGCATACACACTTCTGGCCGAACACAAAAAAATCACAAACTTCAAAGGGGGATGGAAGGAGTTTGTGAAGGGGGAAAAAGTGGTGATTGACACCAAAAGAAAAAGAAAAATCAGGCCTTCAATCTGGCACCACAGGCGATAGGAATACACAAGGAGAAGACCCCTGAAAGGGGAGCGGGAAAAAACTCCCACCAAAACACTGAAAGCTCTCAAGCCAAATTCTTGGCTTTACCTGTAAGTCCCTCCTTCGGAGGTTGCGCTTCGCGCGAGGGCGCTTTGCGCCAGCCCAGGCTGTACCAGGGCCCTCTGAAGCGAGGGACTTGTGATAAGTCAGGAGCACCACATGCTTGGCTCTTTTTGTCAAAGGGCTGCAGCAGGCTGCAGCTTGTCGAGCGCGATGCTCCGATCACTTGGACAAACATGTCGAGCGCTATGTTCCGATCACTTGAACAAACACTTGTCCACTTGAACGCCGATGAATCAGCCAACCCCAACCTATGTACCTCAATGTTATAGGAATTTTTTATTTGGATCAATCTAAGACTAAAGTAACCGTCACATTGATATTCACAAAGGCAAATAATTTTGGTGCATGATAGGCCAGAAAGCGGCTGGTGCAGAACTTAAACTTGAATTCCCAAAACCTAATGCTACATATACTTAAATAGATACAGGCATGCACTCAGAGACTTGCAAGTTCAACCTTGATGACCATTTGTTTGGGTTTTCTGAACAAAAGGACTTTGAGATCCAATTCGAGCCAGATAAGCGGGAAATTCATCAAGTGAAAACGACCTTCTGGAGGTACTTTCGGAACCATCAATTATAAAGCGACCCGCGTCGGGGCCAAGGCGATACTTCCCCTGGCCCATACATATTGAACCATCTTGAAGTCACCTGCCGGATCTCTTTACAAACTCGTGAGTTGAACCGTTGAAATCAGGTAAGGTATAAGGCTTAGCTTACATTTGCCTCTCAAATTTAATCCACAACTTTTCGTTGGTCGGGAGTCCGTACTTTGGCCCTGCTGTTTTTCCAGCGAGATATAAAGGCTTACACGGTCCTAGTGAAATATGGAACTGCTCCGTGATTTCGGATTAACGGATGCTTCAAACCCATGTCCCTACTACAACTTCCTCCTGGGCAGCGGAAATACCGAGGTCCCGACTCCTGGTCAAGTGCCGAAGCAGTTGTTGGCATTGTTGTCGGCCACTAATGCTCTTCCTGTAGAGATCCGTGAGCGGATCAGGGAAGACGTGCTCTCGCAATATACTCCTCCTCCGCGTCCAACCAACTCTGTTCAAGTCGAGCGCCTGAATGAGTGGAGACGCAGGGAGCGAACTCGATTAGTAACTACAATGAGACCAGTTTGTCGAAACTGGGCAGATTTGCTCTACCAACGGCATCTCTATGATGAACTTTCGATCAAGGATATTCTTAAAGCAACCCAGATTATCGCTGACCTAGAATATCAATCGGAAGCCGGTGAGCTACTTCCCGAATGCCGATATTTGAAAGTTCACCAGCTCTGGACTTGGCCGATGCTCAGTATGCCTCCTATGAAACCTGAATTTTCGGATTTGGATTCTCTGCTTGAACAATTCTCCGAGACGATCGTCGCCCTCGATATTCAAGTTCACAATTTTTTTACACTTCCGATGGCAACTGTCGAAAGAATAGGCCGCCTGGCGAATTTACGTTTTTTGAGACTTGGAATCATTTTTAGTACTCTGAGGGCGAAAAAAAAATACAAAGAGGTATCATTCGAGGCAGAGTCAATACCGAACGACCTGCCAACCGATTCGGATTGTCTTGTATCTCTTCTTAAAGCAGCCAAACAAGTGGTCTGCCTCGATTTGACCGATTTCCGCCCGGTTTGTTCACCAGGATCGCTTGTGGAAAATATCGGTAACTACCAGTTCAATGGGATCAAGGCGTTAAAACTAGACGTGAAAATTGGCCAATGTCTTACCCAACTTGGGATCGAAAGACTCGCGACTAGGCTACCAAATCTCACAGTGCTGTGGATAGGGGGCAGTGGTCAAATGGAAGGTCAAATTCTTGATCCCCTTTTCAAAATCTTAAGCGACCAACTGGAAGAGATCTTCCTCAATGACGCATTTGTATTGAGGCTCGTTGGCCACCTAAGATTGCCAAAACTACGAGTGCTAAGGCTACACGAATGGGGATCTGACTTGGGCGCGGACTTGAGGAACCCCATGATTACGGATGCACCATTGCAGGTTCTCGCGCTTCATAGTTTTCCGTTTACTCAAGAACACAAGAGTGCCCATCATTTGTCTTTTAAAAAGCTACGGCGTTTAAGACGGGTAGAACTTCTTGAAGCCTCCAAGTTCCCACCACCATCGGATTTCATAAAATCATGTGAACGTGACGGACTGGAATGCGTCTTTCGTGACCACGAAGATACCGGAGAAGATGGTTAGTCGCGTCTATAGCCTTGGGAGTGGCAATCATGTACTCGTTTATTTTTCATCTTGTGCTCATGTAAATAGGTCGCTTGATTCTTGATTTCGATTCTCCTTCCGTGCTGCGAAACCAGTTTATGATATAAGAGAATTTCCTGCACTCACTTGATCCATTCAAACAAAAAATGTCAGGTTGGAACCTATAGTCTCCTCCATGATGTTGTGCCAAGATATGAATCGTCCTGCTCTCTCTATTTTTCTATGATAATCGACTGCATGATTTTCAAGTTTGCACAAAGAAATGGCCATGCTGCATGCAATGCCGATGCTATCCATAACTTGAGTGCCAGCCTGTATCTCACACTCCAGCAACGGGTTTCCCCTAACTTAACCAAGACCCTCTCTTTTTTGGAGGGGGGGACGCCGTCCCGCAGGGACCCTCTCCTTCGGAGGCTCGCTTCCCGAGGCGCCAGCCAGGCTGCACCAGGCCCTCCGAAGAGGGTCTTGTGTTAAGTAGGGGTTTTCCAATCTGCGATGAGTTGTAGCAAAACTACCATCTTGAGATGACATCGTGGCCGCTGGAGTCCCCGCGTGCTCTCAGCGGTTCCTCGGAGTTTTCCAGCGGCTGTTGCAGGCTGCTGCGGCTGTGCACGCGCCGATCGAATGACATCACGTCAAGTGTGAGTATGCCAACTAACCACCAACCACCCCCCGGCATCGAGCAGAAGCAGCACACGAGATGGCCAGTCCGAGTGCAGTCCAACGAGCAGGCATGGGCCCGAGGATCCTGGGCGGATACATGCGCCACCGGCCGTTCTTCCAGAAGCTGTTCATGAGCTCGTTTGCCGTCTACATTGTCCTGGCCACCACCTCCGGCCTGCGCCCGAAGAAGCGCCCCCAGAAGCCGCCCGCCGACCCCCCGCGAACCGCATCCGAGCCGAAGGCCCTGGCCCGGGGCGCCCATGCCCGCAAGAGGGCCGCACAGAGGGTCGAGGTGGATGCCAAGTTCTTCGCCAGACTTAATCGCCTCTTGGCCATCGTCATCCCCAGTTGGAAGAGCAAGACCGCCTCGCTCCTCGTCATCCATTCCGCCTTCCTCATCTTCAGAACCGTGCTCTCTCTCGTCAGTCTTCCTTACTCACCTTCCAAACCAAAAAAAAAAAAAATGTATTTCTGGGGCTGATCTTGCGCGGTTGGGCGGACAGTATGTGGCGAGCTTGGACGGCCAGATCGTCTCCGCTTTGGTCCGGGGAGAAGGCATGCAATTCTTATCTCGGGTGAGTTTAATCTCCGGGAAAACCATGGAATGGAAACCAGGGAAGTTGACCGGTGGGCAAGTTTTGTGTAGCTGGCGCTGTGGATGTCGATCTCGATTCCGGCGACGTACACGAACTCGATGCTGTCGTACCTGCAATGCAAGCTGTCGATAGCGTACCGGAGCCGGCTGACGAACCGGATCCACGACATGTATCTGTCGGACACGACGTTCTACGGGATCAACAATCTCGACGACCGGATCGCGAACGTCGACCAGCTGATCACCGTCGATGTCGCCAAGTTCTCCGACTCGCTCGCCGAGATCTACAGCAACCTCGCCAAGCCCGTCCTCGACGTCATCCTCTACAACTGGCAGTTGAGTAAGAACGTCGGGCTCGAGGGGCTCATCGGCCTCACCATTATCGTCCAAGCTTCCGCCGCATTACGTCAGTCCTATCACATACATACACATCTTGCCTCATCCGTTTCTCTAACCAGTTGTGAAATGTAGTCCGAGCGGTGACACCATCGTTTGGGAGATATGCCTCGGAGGAGCAGAAGCTAGAGGGCGAGTTCCGGTTCACGCATTCGCGGCTGATCGAGAACTCGGAAGAGGTGTCGTTTTACAGCTCGCACCGGGCCTACGAGATCGAGAAGAACATCATCGAGCGGGCCTACTTCAGTCTGATCAAGCACATCAACTGGGTGTACAAGGTCAGACTGTGGCACGGGATGGTCGAGGACGGGATCATCAAGTGGGTCTGGGGCTCCCTCGGCCTCATGATCTGCAGCATCCCCGTCTTCTTCAACATCAACCCTCCGCCAGCCGGCGTCGGCGAGGCGCTCAAGAAGGCGCTGCCCGATAGCGACATGGGCGGCCGGACCCAAGGCTTCGTCACCAACGTGTGTCTCTCTCTCACTCTCTTTTCTCCTGCGCCCCCAAACCACTGAGCCACCATCCCCCCACCGCGGCGTAGCGTCGGCTCTTGTTGTCCGCCTCAGACGCCTTCGGACGGGTCATGTACTCGTACAAGGACGTCAGCGAGCTGGCCGGCTACACCGCCCGGGTCTCCGAGCTCTTCGACACCATGGAAAGCATCAAGCGCGGCCAGTACGAGAAACGCAAAGTCGGCTCCGCCAACACCGACGACTCCCAGCAAAGTCCGTCTTTCCACAACTCTTTAGGCTGACACACACAAACTGACGACTTATCCGGGGTTTTTTTTTTTTTGTAGTGCTTCAGCAGCGCGGACAGGTGGTGGAGTCGGAGGACGAGATCATCTTCGATCGGGTGCCGATCATCTCGCCCAACGGAGACGTGCTGGTGAAAAGTCTGAGTTTCCATGTGAAGCCGGGGGTGAGAGAGTTTGTCCGCGGAAGAGTGAGGGATGGGGTAGAGAGAGAGAGAAGCTGACACTTGGAATGCTGCAGCAACACCTGTTGATAGTGGGCCCGAACGGGTGCGGGAAGTCGTCCCTGTTCCGGATCCTGGGCGGGTTATGGCCGGTGTATGGGGGCGTGGTGACGAAGCCTGCGGCCTCGGAGTTCACCTACATCCCCCAGCGCCCCTACCTCTCCCTGGGCACCCTGCGCGACCAGCTCATCTATCCCGACTCGCGCGCAGACATGGCCGCCCGCGGCGTCTCCGACGACGACCTCCTCCGCATCCTCGCCATCGTCGACTTGGACGCCATCGTCCAGCGCGAGGGCGGCTGGGACGTCGTCCGGGAATGGCGAGATGCGCTCAGCGGCGGCGATAAGCAGCGGCTCGCCATCTGCAGACTCTACTACCATTCCCCCAAGGTACCCCTTCCCTCTATTCCCGATGGCGTGGCTGTCCCACTCACATGTTGTTGTTAGTATGCTATTCTCGACGAATGCACGTCCGCGGTCACGCTCGATGTGGAGAAGATCATGTACGAACACGCCACCTCGCTCGGGATCACTCTGCTGACGGTGTCGCACCGTCCGTCGCTGTGGAAGTACCACAAGTTGGCTCCCTCTGCCCCCCTCCCCTCTCCGCGGCTCTCCGCTCATCTGTTTTGACTTGGCAGGTATATCTTGCAGTACGACGGCGAGGGCGGGTACTGCTTCACCCAGCTGGATGCGGAGAAGCGGCTGGCCCTGCAGGAAGAGAAACAGGTCGGTTCTGTCCCTGCCCCGTTGCCAGTCTGGTTTTGTTGATGATGGGTGTGTGTGTGCTGTGGACAGGCGTTGGAGCAGAAGCTGTTGGAGGTGCCCAAGCTGGTGGCCCGGCTGGAGCAGCTCGAGGAGACCCGGCTCAAGAACCTCGAGGGCCCTCCCGCGTCTTGAAGCCGGCCTGGCTATACTATAGATCTCTCTTTGTTTGTTGTTGTTGTGGTTGTGTGTGTTGTATGATGTAGTGCAGTGTATTGTTTGTGTAACATGAGAGTGCCTGACGACCAGCGCCACTCTTGCTGGCTGCGAACGGCGCTCTCGGTCTCCCGTCGCCTGTCTCCCTTTTCCGGCAACTTTCCGCCGGAGTGGGGTTCAGCCAACTTCGCCTGGCCACCACCCATTTGCGGCCAACATTGTCCGACGGCCCACCCCCTCCACTCCTTCATCCACCCACACCACCCTCGACACCGACACCGCGCCCTGCAACCGGAGACCTCATCCACCTGCGAACACACACACACACACACGCCTCGCGGTCGAAAAGAAGAAAAGCCGAGGGAAAAGGGTGCACGGCCATGGTGGCGTTCAAGTACGGCGAATGGGACTACATCTGTCGAGTGTCGCCCCAGCCCATCTGTAAGCACCCACACACCCCCACGCCTGTCTGCCCGCTCTGACCCTCGATCCTGCGCACACACACACACACAGGCAGCCTGTTCTTCCGCCAGCTGCTCGTCCATCCCGACCGGGGAGAGCAGGCGGCGCCGGACGCCTATCTGCAGCTCCCCGCCGCCGACCCCACGTACGTCCCCCCCCCCCCTCCCTCCGCTCGTGTGTGTGGCCTCAGGAAAGCTGATCGAGCGGCGACACTCTGGATTAGGGCTCGAGAGGCCGCACTCAGAGAGCTGGGCCTCGGCATCCGCGCCCCCTGCGCCATCCCGCGCATGGAGTCCGTCGGCGGCAAGCCCGACGCCCTCGGCAACGCCGGTCCGTCGTCCCCCTCTGTACCCCAGCCGGAAGGCCCCCCGCTGATGTCTGCTCTCTCTCCCCCGCCCCGCGAACAGCGAACATCGTCGCCTGCTGCCTCAGTCTCTTCGTCGTCGCGGGCTTTATCCGCAAGGCGTTCCGGCGGAAAGCGGCGGTGGCGCGGGTCGAGATCCTCAGTACGTTCCCCGCCCCGCTCTCCCACACCCCGTTGACAGAGACACTGATCCGGCCGAGCAGTTCTGCTGGGGCTGTACGGGCTGCTCAAGTTCTTCGAGATCTTTGCCACCGGCGCCTTCCTCGAGCAGGGCGCCCGGGCCGTCGTCTGGCTCACCGCGCTCCACCTCGCCCTCGTCGTGTGCTTCTTCGGCGCACTCGTCTGGCTCGGCTTCCTCGGCCTCCAGCTCGTCGAGGACGGCACCCCGCTCTCCCTCGGCCCCCTGGCCGCCTCGCTCGCTTTCCTCTTCATCGGATCCATCTACATCGTCTGTCCCCCCCCCCTCTCTTGGTGTTGAGCGTTCCTCTGATGTTTTTGGTGCTTGCACAGTTCTTGGACACCGGGTTTGGCGTCACACATTACTTCTCCAGCCAGCCCGCTAGCCATCTCTACAGTCCCTGGACCTTCTCGTGAGCCTTTCTGCACTCTTTTCCCAGCGAGTAGCCGCAGCTGACGAGAAGAGTTGGGGGCACACAGCCTAGTGATCCTGTGGCCGCTGATAGCGCTGACGATCTACGGGGGGCTGACGGTCCTGGTGGCGGTGCGGATTCTGGGGGAGCTGAAGCCGGTGATCGTGGTGCTGTGCAGCCTAATGACGCTGGGCCTGGGGGAGATATTCCGGTGGGTACTGACGCAGCCGATCTGCCATTCGTCGGACGCGACGGTGGACGGGAGCTTTGTGGCGAGTCTGCTCGAGCTGGGCGCGCTGGGCCTGGTGGTGTACAACTGGACCTGTCTGACGGAGGCCGAGTGGGAGGAGTACAACGACCTCGGCTTCGCCTTCCCCCCCGCCCACCCGCTCCCCATGGCCCAACACCCCTCCAGACCCCCATCGCTCAACACCGCCCCGCCCCAAGACCCCTCTTACCCCCCGAATCACGCCTACAATCCGGACCCCTACCGACCCCAATCCCACTTCCAGCAGAACCCCCACCACGTCCTCGAGCCTTCCGGGGACCAACAGGGCCCGCTGGTCACCAACGCCTTCGCCTCCCAGCCGGCCTCCCATCTTGCATACGACCCCAAAACTTAAACCCCACCCTCCCAATCCATACCCCTTTCTCTCTCTGCGCAAAACACCCCCCTCTCTCCACACCTCGTCCGCGTAATACCTTCCCCCAAAAGCACCCCCGCATCCTGTGTATATATTGCTTCTGCTCCACTTAATGCCTTTCCCGCCCATGCGCGCGCTCGCCGCCGCCGTCGACGACGGTACCGCGTGGACGGGGCCTGTTGCTTTGTGTAGTGTTGTTGTTTGATGGCGGCAATCCATGTATCTGACTGTGTCTTGGCTCTCCCTGTGAGCGTGTGTCTGTGCGAGTTGTGTGTGTGTGTGTGGATGTAGACTGGTGGTGATGCGGCTGCCGGGCCGGACGCTCTGGGCGCAGGCCGCTCAGCAGTGCTTGTGGATGTATCGGCATGGACAATGTGTATTATACTTGGCGATTCCATACACAGCAGATGCCATGTCTCCTGCTTGTTGCGGGATGTACAACTTTTGGTGCGTCCCACAGGTTGGCGGTGGCCTAGGGCTGTGACCCGGGCTTCGGGCTGGCCCACGATGGGATCCGAACTTAGCCAAGTCCCTCGAGCGGAGGCGCACGAGCGCTGTCGCGAAGCGACCCTCCGAAGGAGGGACTTTACACCCTACCTTGCAAAACAGTAGGCAGCAGAAATCCCATTTGGCTGGGGAAAACTTTCAAAGTTTTCAACTCTTTATGTCTGGACTCACCTATAGGCTATCAAAATTCTGAGGAGACAGTTTTGGCCGCCTACATCAGCACTTGCACCAGCCACCTTCCTGAGGTCGGATCCCTCCAAAAACTCTCTTGAATCCCAAATGAAACAGAAAGTAGTTCATGGGTTTTGGGAGGGCGTTGTTCAAACAGGCCTTGGTCAAAGCCATACTTTTGACGCCTGTCCATTCCGGCTTGCGTTCCCTTCTGGTACTCGCCCCGGGTTACTGGTAGCGGGTCACGCCGCAGCCAGTCGCCCGCGACGAGTGTGGGCGGAGAGGCGCGTGAGGGAAGAGCGGCTTACCTTACCCACGACGCCCTGACCAGGGGGAAGAGTAGGAATGTGTGCCCTCAATGATGGAGTAGGGTTTCAGGCAAAAAACCCAACTCTTTGATAGAAAAAAGGGAGGGTGGGAGGTGACTAAAAAGATGAACACCCGAGATGGGGGCTGTTTCTGTGATCTAGGTGGGAAGAGACAGAGTACGCGCTACGCTGTCTTGCTCTGAGATGCTGGTGTTTATATACCAAGCGTCTGTCATGCGCAGTCTCTATCTTGCGCATGACACGGCTCTTTGCCTTGATCCCTGAGCCCCCACTCTTGGCCTGCATGGACAGGGGGGAACTTGCCAGTTCCCGCTCGATCCCCATCAATCAAAACTTAGCAGCTCTTACATATTTTTTGAAAAAATCAAGTTCAAGTGTTACAGATAAAAGAAAAATCCCAGCAGAGAGCCATGCTTCTTGGCTACCTCTTGGAGCAGTTGACTTGGCCCCAGCTGTCCTTGCATAGCTTCTACAGAGGGACAAGCAAAAAAGGCTGAAAACAGACATCTCCTGCCTACTGTTTTGCGAGGTAGGGCGTAAGTCCCTCCTTTGGAGGGTTGCTTCGCGACAGCACTCCCGCGCCTCCAATCAAGGGACTTAGCTAAGTTTGGATGGGATTGGCCCAATAGCCCACCCATTGCACTCTTGGACCAGGACCCTGGAGAGCCCCTACCAAACCACCTCATGTAACACGTATCCGGGGGACATTCTTTTTGCAAAATGCTCCTCATTTAAATCACTGGATACGTATCTAAATTGGTTTAGTTTTCCAAGATGTTCCTAATGCATTTGCACAGCCCGCAAATGGGTGACAAAATTTCAATTTTGTTGGGCTGACAAAATCCAAATGTCGCCCCAAGTTCCCACCCCCGCCCAGCCGTCAGCTGGCTGGCATTTTGTCACCTGCCATTGCAAATCAACGGCAGGTGCAAGTGCACCTCTGGATGGCTGTTACACCGGCCGCACAGGGCACACACAGAGCAAGCTCTCTTGATGACCGGGACTGACCGGCCATCAAGTGGACATGCACGGATTCTTGATGGCTGGTAGTGGTACCGGCCAACAAGAGCAAACAGCATGCCTCTTGATGACCGGTACTGACCAATCATCAAGAGCAAAGAAATCCTCTTGATGACAGTACCGGTCATTGAGAGAGTACAGGTCATCAAGGGCAACATACTACACTCTTGACGGCTGGTACTGACCGGCCATTGAGAGGACAACGCACTCTCAATGGCTGGTGCCGGTCATCAAGAGCAAAGCTGCCCTCTCAATGACCGTTACTGACCGGGCATCAAAAGGATATAACCAGTCATCTTGAGAGGAGTACCGGTCATTGGGAGCAACTTACTACACTCTTGACGGCTGGTACTGACTGGCCATTGAGAGGACATGTACGCACTCTCGCTGGCTGGTCCCGGTCATCAAGAGCAAAGCTGCCCTCTCAATGACCGGTACTGACCGGGAATCAAGATGATATACATAGATTGCTCTTGATGGCAGAAAAGCAGCTCTCCCAATGACCATTACTGACTGGGTACTGGTCATCTAGATTGATGTTTTGCTCTCAATGGCCGGTACAAGCCATCAAGAGTGTAGTACTTTGCTCTCCATCAAGAGGGTTGCTTTGCTATCCTCTTGATGACCAGCACCAAGGAGTGCTTTGCTCTTGTCAACCGGTACCGGCTATTGAGAGTGTGTATATGTCCTCTTGATGGCCGATCAGTACCGGACATTGATGCGTTGCTCTCAATGACTGGCACCAGCCATCAAGAGTGCGCGCATGTCCTCTCAATGAACAGTTAGTACCAGCCATCAAGAGTGTAGTACGTTGCTCTCAATGAACAGTTGGTACCGGTCATCAAGGGGATTGCTTTGCTCTCGATGATCGGTCAGTACCGGTCATCAAGAGGGCAGGTTTGCTCTTGATGACCGGCACCAGCCATTGAGAGTGCATACATTTCCTCTCAATGGCCGGTCAGTACCAGCCGTTGAGATTGTAGTACATTGCTCCCAATGACCAGTACTGCTCTTGATGACTGGTCAGTACCGGTAATTGAGAGGATTTCTTTGCTCTGGATGATCAGTCAGTACCGCAAAGTGAAAATTGAAATATGGTTGAAATTCCTTGTTTGTTCGTTCTTCCGACCAATCCTTCAAGTATATTTAAGAAGGTGCTCCAGCTAGATGCAATTCTTCACCATTTTATTCTTTGTGGCGGGCTTAACGCGGCGGAAATGAGATGACATCTGCAAAAAAAATAGCTGCTCTGTGAGTGTATTCAGTTTCTTCCGGTAAAGACAAGAGCAAACAGCATGCCTCTTGATCAAGAGGCATGCTGTTTGCTCTTGTTTTCCGGTACTACTACCAGCAACGCTGAAACCGATCCGATCCGAGACAGGTATTGGCAATACCATGGATCATATTGTTTTTTCGATACACAAGAATTTGATACCACATATAGTATCAACAAACAGATACGATATGATGGTATCGTATTGATTTTTTTCTCTTTCTTTTCTGGGCCATTTGCTAGCTTAACAAAGCCACTCAAACGGAGGTCCGGGGGACCCGCGCGGAGCGCTCTCTGTAGGAGAGGCTTACTCGCTATCCCTCAATTTTTGCAGGAGCAGAAGGGATATTCAGTGCAAAAAATGAAAATACAGCCCTATGGACTGTAATAAAAACAATGAAAGAAAACTGAATAGGCAGTCTTGTAGCCTTGATAAATGCACAAATTTTGACACCTGTTCCAGCCTCTCAATCCAAAGAATGCAATCCCTAGTGGCAAAAGTGTCCAGGAATCTAGGTCAAGGCAGAAAAACAAAATTCCAAACCATGTCTTAAGTTTGGAAGATCCATGCGTGGATCCACATTTGGCAAGAGGGAAGCACAGTGGTGATCTTAGCTTATGTACATACAATGTGTCAATTTACATACAAGTTCAAACAACCTACAAAGCATGCAGATTTGTTGGTCCACAGGATCTACAAGCAATACAGCCTTGTGAATCCTTGTGCAGATCCATTTCTTGAGAAGTCACTTTTCAAAAATTTATTAAAAATACATTGAGGGTGATAAAAAAAGTCTGAGGAGACAGAATTGTAGAGTAGATGTCAAAGGGTCAGAAAGCTGTGGCTCAGACCTTTGGAGGCGCTGGGGGCAGAGCTATCAAAAAGTCAAAAAACCTTACAGCCATTTGCTACCTTCTGCTCACCTATGAAATTGGGGGATAATATGCAAGTCCCTCCCTGCGGGAGGGGCCGCTTTGCGGCCAGCCACAGCGAGCCTCTCACCAGGGGGACTTGTGTTAAGTTAGGGCCATTTGGACAAAATCCAATGGCCCACCCAACTTGCAAGCAATATATTGAATATTGGATTGGATCAGGGACCCAATCCACGTATCTCAATGCATCTGGATTGTATTGGTTTGCAGATCCGATACAGATACAATGTATTGGAAACAAAACCAATCCAATATCAATAAATACCAATACGTGTATAGGATTGGTTTCAGTGTTGCTACCAGCCATCAAGAATGTGTGCATGTCCTCTGTGTGGCTGGTGTTAATGCCATCCAGAGGTGCCCTTGCACCTGCCATTGATTTTCAATGGTAGGTGACGAAATGCCAGCCAGCTGACGACTGGGCGGGAGTGGGAACTTGGGGTGACATTTGAATTTGTCAGCGCAACAGAATCCAAATTTAGTCACCCGTTTGCAGGCTGTGTTGGTATATGTTGGGCTTGACTTGAAAGAAAAAACAACCATGAAGGTCTTGGCTTCAATTCCTGGCCAACAAAAGGTTTTTTTTTTTGTCTAATTTTGCCCCGTTGGGGCTTTCTCCCAAAAAATCCTCCTCATGTACTACATATCCAAACTGGGTTCAATTGGCAAAAACCCAATTTCCCCACGTATCCAAAACCCAGAATTAGCAAAAATTACATGAGGCGGCTTGGTCGGGGCTTTCCGGGGTCCTCTCGGACCCCGGCCATCCCTTTGCAAGCAGCACTCAACTGGTGTGTCCCTGTGCTGACCCAAGCTTAAATAAGCCTTCACTTGTGGTGAGCGGGTCTGGGCACCCCAGTAGACTGGAAAGTGGCTATACAATAGTCCCCGGGGGAGTGTTACCGCGCCTAAAGGATAGAAGCTTGGTGCAGTTTGTCAGCCTTAGAGATACATCAAGTATCCAAAAGACTGCAATAACTTCGTAAATAATAATAATTAGTGAATTATTATTGCAGAATCAGATTTCTCATCATAAATTAAGGGGGGTCACCCACTCAAAGTAACCCCTTATTCCTATTCCTTCATGTACTAATTGTATAAATAAGAATTGGCCCCAGAAAGCGCCCAAAATTAGTATTACATACAAAAAATTAGTAAAATAAACAAAGTACATAAAAATAAACTGTTGTACATTGAAGAGTAATATTAATCGTGTAAAAATACCCCGTGAAAGCATTATGTAGACTTCTACTGAAGCTCTTTCACATGACAATTGGTTATAAACATGTCATGTGACAGAGTCAGGGAAATTAGTCTATTATAATACAAATAATTTGCCCACAGCCAAGCCTTGTTCACGGCTACACCTCAGGATACTCCCATAGGGAGAAAAGGACTTAGTGGTTGCACCCACTGAAGTCCCCTCTATAAATAGAGGCCTATTTGGCCCTCAAGAAAAGATCCCCCAGACCATTCACCGCCCATAAACCGTAAGTTTGCCGTGAATATTCTCCTCTGCTACTACTGTAGCCCCTTTTCCTTATAAACCATCCCCAGCATGCAAAATCACTGGATTAAACCCTCTAAATCATCAAAAATCCCTTATTAGCATATTTAAAGCTTTATCCTTATAAGTAGTTGCCGTAAGACCACCGCCTCTGTCAAGTAGCCAATCAGTTTAAGCGCTTACCACCTACTGTTTAAGCGCTTACCACCTACTTTTTGCCAAATTAATTCCCTGTAATTAATAATTACATATTATTAATTACATAATTAATTCCTCCTCTGTTACAGAGTGTTAAAACCCTTGTAGTGGCCATAATTGCCACGTAACAAGTTTGGTAATTTACATTACCAGTGTTTACATCAGCACAGTTATAGTGCTAGGGCCCAAAAACCCTTATTTTGACGGGTTTTTGCCCTAAGCTTCATAAACAGAGCTGTCACAGTTTGGTACACCTTGCAAATGTTTGTGATCCATCTCTGATTTACATCAATATATACATTTCTAGTTGTGTGGACCCGCGCGGCCTTTGCTGCGCGCAGCAGAGTGAAACCTATGTCCGCGAGCTCTGCATCATTGCCAAGGGCCAAGTCCCAACAAGACATTCAAGCATCCCGGTCCTCACCTGACTCTGCCGGGTTGACTTCACCCTCAATGAACAACTTGGCCACTAACCAGCCGTTCTCACCAAGCTTGCCTGCCAACTCAAACTGATCAACCTCATCCTCAACCAGCATCTATCCTGCCAGCTATCAATACACGTTCCCAATTCCTTTGTCCTTGTGAGTACGTTTAATCTTTCTCAGCATACCAAAGCTGTTCACAGTTTGCATGGCGGACTCAATCTTGCATATGTGGATGGGACGACATGTAGGCTATTTCAGTTCATAGCTGAGGATGTAAAATCATCACTTTTTGTACCCAGTGTTATCTTTACAAACCATGTATAGCAATCAAGAAAACACCCCACGTCTCACCGGAAACCCAAAACAAACAGTGTCCTTTTGCTCGCTCTTGCCCAGTAATTCAGGTGTTCAGCCCTGTTTTTACCGTGATATCAAAAGAACCACTGCTTTTTCACAAAACCCTCCTCAGCACTTTGGCCATCACACAACCAGTATGCTCTTGTGTTTTTTTTGAATATTTCGATATCCTCAGATTTATCATATCACATTGTAGGAACGCGAAATCCTATGGACAATTGTAAGCTTACTTTTACTCTACCTGTAGGTCATTTTATCACCAGGGAAGCAACTCGGGAAATGGCACTTGCTATCCTCACAGTGCGCCCGGCCCAATCACAGATCACCATCACAAAGCAAGCCGTGGTGTTATCTATCCTTCTCCTGAGCCAACTTGCAGTAGTCTTGACCCGGTGGGCGATTGGCCTCGCAACCCGCCACCTCGGCCATCCGCCAAGCCACAACCTAAGAAATAGCGCAAGAAACAAGCAGCTACCTCTGGTTCAACAACTCAAACAGCTGCAACTGCTCCCAGGAAGAATGCTCCCAAACCTACACTTGAGGAGAATGCTCCTGCTGCTGATGGTTGTCACCATCCTCTTCCCGCCTCAATCCGATCAGGTGTTATTACCGAACTCAAGGGGGCAGCAAATGAGTCTTGTTCCCTAATTCTTCCCCCCAATGCTAATGATCCATCTTGCAACAATCCTGCCCCATTCCTTCATGTAGATGAGCAATCTCGCAACAATCCTGCCCCATCCCTTCAGCAAGGTCTGAGATCAGCCCTGCCTCTCAAAGGTGTATCCGATCCACTCCCCAGAAAGAACAAGAAGTGTGATTGAAGCCAGGGTGAAGACAGTCGCAAAGTCCTCCCAGCACCAAGATCCTACTCCGAACTCCTGAAGGACTCGATTGGCAATCTGGTGGCTGAGGCTCAGGAAAGATTGAAAGGTGCAATGTCTGATGCGGATTGGTGTTTCTTTGTTGAGTTTCACATGGAGCAACGTAAGCTGCTGGCTATAAAGGCAATTGAACGCAAGGTTTCTGTTGAAATGATTGACAAATACTTGTAAGTACCTCATGCCTTGCATCAGTCACATTTTCTCTTGACAGCTGAGACAAAGTGTTTCATGTGCAGAGGCAAATCTTTACCCATTCAAAAGCCATCCAATTGGACTTGCTTCTGGAAGACACAGCCCACTTGTGATGTCTTTTTTGGTTGTAAGTATTCCCTTTCTACAATTGTAACAATCCATACACTGATTGCTTACATGTACTACTCAGGAGGCAAGGGGGAGATTGCTCAGAAAGACGGTATGGCTTGGGTATCAGAGCTTTATGAGGCAGCTGGACGAAAGCTACCTGCAGACGCCAAGGAGGATAGACCATCCAAAGCTGGTGATTAATCCAATCTACTCACCCCATCTGAGCTAGCGCTTGACAACAGCTCTGAGGCAGACAACGATAGTGGGGTGGCCGCTGCATCCTGTGCCCACCAGGAAAAAAAAGTAATCACTTCATGGCAAGTGACATGATGCAGCTTTTATTTCAGCTCCAACACTGCTCCAATGCTGCTCCTCTCCACCAGAACATCTAGGGCCCACATGACAGGTTTCAGGAGCAAAGCACTCAATGTGACAAAACCAGATTATCCTCAGCTTTGGCCCTGGCCCAGCTGATTCTCAGCGTTTATCCTGGCTCAGCTGATGCTCAGCTTTTGCCCTGGCTCAGATGATGCTCAGCTTTGGCACTGGCCACCTGATGATCATCTTTGTCCCTGGCACAGCTGATTCTCAGCCTTGGTGGTGGCTCAGCTGATGCTCAGCTTTGGCCCTAGCCTAGCTGATTTTTGTATCTGGTCCTTTCCAAGATTATGCCCATCTTTGTCCCTGGCATGGCTCAGCTGATACTCAGGGCCAGCTGGTCAAGGACTAGGTCAAAGCTGAGCATCAGATGGGACAGGAAGGCTGAGCAAAGACTGGTACAAAGCTGAGAATCAGCTGCGCCAGGACTAGTAAAAAGCTGAGCATCACTTGGGCAAGGACTGGTCAAAAGGCTTTATTCCAATTTTGAGAGTGAGCTGCGTGAAAAATCTGAGTATGAGCTGGGAAAAAAAGCTGAGTATGAGCTGGGTACCAAAGCTGAGTATCAGCTGGACAGAACTGAGGATCAGTTGGGCTCATCAAAAACTGAACAGGACATCCTTGGTAAATTTTGGAAGTTGAGGAGATGGTTGGGAGATTGGGGTAGATATTGGATAGATATTGGATAGATGGTGGGTAGCTGGCTGGAGCTGATGTGATGTCACTTGTCACCAACTGCCTATTTTCTTTTCCTGGTGGCCTCTTCTAGGGTTGGTCCTCCAGGATTGCAGACCACTGTTTTGCTGGCTCAAGTATCAGGTCATGTTCAAGATTTCTTGGATGCCTGGGTGATTCAGGTACATTTTTTAATGTTTCAAATTGTGATTCGGATGTTTTGCCTGATCAACTTGCAATCAGGCAAATCGTGTTTCAAAAAAATACAATTGCGAGATGATTCTGTTTACAGTATCAAAATATCTTGGCCGCCAATCTTATCAACTGACAAGAACCACCCACGGGGCCACCCCGTTTGTTCAAACCACTGAGGATCTAGATGGGCCGAATACTTTTGGGAATTGGTTGCATGCGTGGGTTGTAGGCCATACATCTGATTATGTTTCCTCAGCACTTGATCCAGACCCCCCAAACTCCAAGCATTCACTGAAGGTGACCACACGTATGGCACAACTTGCTGGTCAGTGGAATAGGCTGATTGACTGCTACTTTATATTCATTTCTGCTGACTGGTTTGCCTTCCTCCCAGCTAAAAAAACCAAAAATGTTTTCACCACATGGCCTTGGACGAACTGCAAGGAGAGACTAGCCAAACAAAGGTTTAGGCTGGAGCTGAATCCCCGGATGAGAACGGCAATCAAGAATATCACCACCCCAAGTCGCTACCTGGGGCCAGTAGATATCAGGCAGCTCCATCTGGACTTTGATGACAAATTCATCAACATAGTCCAAATCACAACTGCTACGTCTTCACAATTGTCTTCCAGAGCAACCAAACGCGTGCGCTCCGACAATTTGAGCCCACATTGCTCCTCAAGATCAGGGTCCAGAACTCTATTTGAGTCGTCCAGCCCTCAAAGGAAAGGTGTTGTCAAGAAACACTGCTACTCAATAAAATTGACCAGCAACAAAGACAATTCCAATTATCAAAATGGTACTATAGAACATTTCAACAGGACTTTGCAGGATATGGGACGTACCTGTAAGCCCCCTCCTTTGGGGTCTCACAAAGCTGTCACATAGTCATCAGTAGATTACATAATCCTCCTGATACTTAGTCTCAGCCTGTTCCTTCCCTAGCTCAGCAGAGATCCCTGTAGACTGACACATCTCTCTGATCTAGGTAAGCCACTATCCCCTTTCACTTTATACACTCTTTTCCCTCTTCTCACCAGTTGTATAGAGAGATCCCTGTAGACTGACACATCTCTCTGAGCTAGCTCCCGCTCATTCTGAAATACAGTCCCTGGTCATAGAAACTGTGCCCTTGTGCCCCTTTTGAGCCACTTCAACAGTGAAGGAGATTCCACTCCTTACAGTACCCTTCTACTTGGTAGTGGTCTGGACAAGCGGTTCTGGGTGTTTTCTTTTGTTTGAGCCTGTTATCTCTTGAATTGTATTCCTAATGGAGCAAGTGGGGATATTACTCCTTTTGAACATTTTTTGGGCACAGGCCTTTGCTGGATACTGCCAGGGTGTTCAGCAATAAGGCGTAAATCCACTTATCTGCGGAGAAACAAAAAAACCTGGACAAGCGCGCCGTACCGGTTCATGTGGTTTCTATCCTTCCTCATTCCAAGGGTTGGTGCTTTTGGATACCCCCATATAACTCTTTTTATTAATTTGGACGTAGCCACCTTTTGTCATCACCCTGCTGCAAAGGACGCCTCTGCCCCTCAATTTTCCCTAGCAGATATGTCAGAACTCCGTCTGGGAAATTTCCGCAATGAGGATATGGCGGTGGAACAAGATGCTTTGGTGGATCTAATTTCATTATCTGTTCCGGAGGTATTTGCTGCTGATGTTCCACGTACATACAAGCAGGCGGTCAAGAGTTCTGAAAGTGAAAACTGGGTATTGGCTCTCAATGAGGAAATCGACAATCTCGATGATTTGGGTGTCTGGGTTGTTGTGAAGGTACCAGAAGGAACAGAGGTCATGACTGCAAAATTGGTGTTTACAAAGAAACTAAAAGCGGACGGAACAGTGGACCGGTATAAGGCTTGTTATGTGGCACAAGGTTATTCTCAAATAGCTGGCCTGCAATATGGTGAGACTTTTGCACCCACTGCAACATTTGTTTCCATGAGCCTGTTACTTTCTATGGCCGCATTGAATGACTGGCCTGTTCATTCTTTTGATTTTGTGGCCGCTTACTTGAACTCTCCAATAGATGAAGATCTATGGGTTTCAGCTCCGGAAGGCTTATTGACTCCTGCCGGCCATGCCTGCCATCTCAAAAAAGCACTATACGGGACTAACAAGGCCGCGAGATGTTGGTGGCGCGACCTTGCAAAGACGCTAGACAGCCTTGGATACAAAGCCTCTAAATACAACTCCAGCATGTACATTATTGAAAAAAAATCCAATGGCGGGGCAATCTGGGTTCACGTAGACAATGGGATTTTCACAGCGCCCAATGAGGCAATTTTGAGACAATTGGAGAAGAACCTGTCTGCCACCATTCGGATTAAATGGGAGTGTTCATTAACAGACATAGTAGGCCTTTCCATCATCAGAACCGACTCAGGATTCAGCCCATGTCAACCTAAACTTATTAATAAGTCGCTTGAGGACCACTGGGACGGGGTGACGCGAAGTACCACACCACTACCTTGTGAGAATCTTACATTAACGAACACGGAAGGATCTGGTACTCTCCCTTCTGAATTCCTTTCTGTTGTCGGGATTCTCAGTTACATCGCGGTATCATACGCTGTACATGTCAAAGAGTAAATTACGAATCCAAAGTATTTGTTTAGTACAATTTCCTAAGGCCATATATTCCGCATGGGCTGTTGAAGATGCTACAGTTGTGATCCTCTTAGAGACCCAAGCTATCAGACAACCAAAGTGTAGAATAATGAGACCGTACTTAGATCTAGAGAACTCACCCCCCCAGTTTGTGTCAACATAACCCAGAAGAGGAGGGCTGTCCTTCCGCGATTGGAGAGTTGGGGTACGCGTCCTCGTTGTCGCAGCATAATTGATGAGATTCTTCAGCCAAGTCCAGTGCGTAGTAGAAGGACACTTAGAGAGCCGCGCCAAGAAATCAACAGCGAAACAAATATCAGGTCTAGTCCCTATGTGGGCAACATCAAATGCAACAACCAGGCCACCGTCAAAATCAGCTTGAATGACACGTCTAAAAAACGCGTCCGCCATACAGATCACAAATTCTACATCATAAACCAGGCTTTCTCCAAAAACAAAATTTCTGTCACTTGGGTCCCAACAACACTGGGTAACGTTATCCACGCTATTTCAGTAATGTAGGGGTTTGAGTTGCCACCCGGCTATGTTAATACTGCTATCAGTAATGTCTGATTTCTTGGCGCACCCGTAACGTAACTGCACATTTTAATTTTGGCCGCCAGAAACAGATAATGTATTGATAATATTCCAGGAAAGTGTGTTACTGCAGTGAAGCAGATGCTGTACATTTATCCACCCCTGGATAATGTGTTATTAGATGCTGTACAGCAGGGCATAGCATGGTGGTATTTGACGCGTTTTTTGGGCCCCTCAGATACTGATTCGTTGAATATTCAAGTATTTGGAGATACTTGACAAAAAAACTTCTGAAATACATTACAAACACCAAAAAATTACATTTTTTGTGTTTTTGAATTATTTTGGCCCATTTCTGGGCCATATAATTTTGAGGGGGTCATCCGTCAAAAGTATCATGGTGCCAAAGGTGCTTATAATGTTGCCGGAGGCATATCTCATAATGGCGGATGCACTATTCAGAGTGCCAGACGCACCTTTGATAGTGCCAGACGCACTTTTGATAGTGTTGGACTCACTTTTCATAGTGGCAGTGGGGTAGACGGAAAAGTGAAAAATCAAAAGTTTTTTCCTCATACATATATTTACTGACACTAGGCCTCAAGATACCGCCAACTTGGACCTCAGAAATGGATTCTATGGCCAATTTTACCCCTAGTCACCACTGGAAGCGTCACTGGAACCCCGCTGGATTGGAAGTTACACCCTCTTGGACCCTCATGGACACGGTCAGCTCCAGTCATCAACCTGTAACAACCCTCAAGTCACCTCTGCCAGGTATACGCATACTCAGCCCCAGCCAAACACATGCTCTTTTCAATCCCTCTTATCTCCACTGCATATGCAGGGGACTAACCCCATTTCTTCTGTATTTGACATGTCCCCACTTCATTTATGTACCCCTTGCAGCTGCATGCAGTCTTCTGACCTCATTTCTGCACTCCTTGCATTAGTCTGACACCACTCACGCACCCCTTGCATGAGGTACTCCTGTATTTGACATTTCCCTGCTTTGTTTATGCACTCCTTCAAGGCTGAAACGCTGCGCTGCGCTACAAAAAAGCGGTCTTTTAGCGCAGCGCAGCGGGGAACCGCTGCGCGGTCAGCCCAAAAAGCGGTAGCGCAGCGCCAGTCCCGCTGCGCTACCACTGAAAATAGCAGGGTCCCGCTTTTTTCCCGACCCAAAAAGCGGTAGCGCAGCGGGCGGGGCCACTCCTTTCAGCGCCGCGCAGCGGCCACCAAAACAGCTGCGCTGCGCTTTTTTGGCTGGCAGCGGGGGAGCGCTACGCGGCCAGCTCAAAAAGCGGTAGCGCAGCGATGGTTCTGATGCGCTACCGCTGAAAGTAGCGGGTCCCTGCTTCTTGCCAGACCCAAAAAGCGGTAGCGCAGCAGGCGGGGCCGCTACTTTCAGCGCAGCGCAGCGGCCACCAAAACCGCTGCGCTGCGCTTTTTGAAGCGCAGCGCTTTCACCCTTGACTCCTTGCATTAGTAAGACATCATCTTTCATTCCTCACCCCACTTTTTACCTGTATTTAGTATCTTCTGACACCACTTGTACGCAGCCCACAAGGTAAAATCCCTCATCCAGGGTCCCCCTTGTAGCTAAAATTCCTCACATTTGTCTATATAAGGAGCTCTCTCCGCCCCAGTTGTTTTTCCTTCAGCTCAGGATTACCCAGTTATTTACATACCACCTTCACACTTACCATCACATCTATACCTCACCACAACCCTCATATTTGCAAATAACCACTGAACTCACTCTCAACTCTCACGTACCTGTCATCAAACAAATTCATCTGGAACTAGACCAGACCTATCACTTGATCATAACTTGCCAAGCTTAGCTTGGTGGGTCTTGTTATCTGATAGCAAAAGGGCAGAGTTTTGCACCTCCATCATACCCTTCACCATTCAGCAAAAGGGTTTCACAACCTCTTTTGAGTCCTATAGCGGACACACTTTTCATAGTGCCGGACGCACTTTTGATAGTGGCGGACTCACTATTCAGAGTGCTGGATGCAATTTTGATTAAGGATGGCCACTATTCAGAGTGCCGGATGCACTTTTGATTGAGGATGGCTATAGGGCGGGTCCGGGCAGCCCATGGGCTGGCCCATTGCGGCCCGCGGGCTGAGTGGACAGGCCAGATGGGCAATGGGCCGGCCCATGGGCTCTGGGAATCTGGGCTGCCCATGGGCGCCTGCAGGCTGCCCATGGGCCAGAATTTCAGCAATCCCAGCTTGGTAGGTTAATTTTACAATTACAATCTTTTGGCGGAGAATGATGGGGAGGGGGGGGGATTTGTTGCGCAAGAACAAAACGTAAAATAAAGTCTTAAGAATTTATTTTCCAAGCCGCTTTTATCCAATGTTGAGTACACAACAAGGCATCAACTGTCTTGTTGTTAAGACGCAACCAATAATCGTCCACCGTAGAGAAAGCCAACTGGGAGGCAATGGATGACATAGGAATCATGAGCATGATTCTTGCAGATTGAGATAATGATGGCAATCAAGAGGAATTCCCTTCCCACCAGCAAAGAACACTGAAATTCTCTTCCTCACAGTTGGGTTTGCACAAGATGTTACGTTCTTCAAGGTACAAATCTAATTCAGCCCCGGGAGCATTGACTTGATATCCGCCAATCGTGCCTGCTATGTATTGGTTGAACCTGGAGAGATCTTCATTGATCTTCTTAACCTTTACAGTTGAAGTGGCTTGTGTGGCTGGCTTGGAGGCAGGTGATTCAGGCGGAACAAATTGTTTCCAAAGTGATAAGATCGTGGACCTAACTTCTCCCAAGAAAGCATCCACCTCAGACAGCACAAGTGACTGTTGCTCAAGGCTGTAGCGGAGATAATGAATTTTATATTGAGGGTCTAGAACGAGTCCGATAGCTGTAAGTTTCTTTGCCGGACCCCAGTATTTGTCAAACTTGTCCTTCATGGGCTTCACCATCTTGCAAAGTTGATCTTCTGCTTCACTGGGGTTAGAGGTGGTCACTTTGCATCCGGGTACCCGCGGTGTTTTTAACCCATATCCCAACATCCGCATCCAACAGCGGGTACCCGCTCTCTGGGGCAGATACCCGCCCCTCAAAACGTGCTTACTGGTTGACTGGTACATATGTCATTCAACCGGGAGGCACTTCTCCTGGCCGACTGCTCTATATGGCTGTCGACTGGGAGCAACGGTGGGCCAGCTACGCTAAACATAGCGTTAGCGTGGCGTAGTGTAGCGGAATTCCGCTAAATTTTAGTGTAGCGTTAGTGGAATTGCGCCTTCTCTGCGCTAAGGCTACGCGCAAAGGGTGCGCAGCTAATTTAGCTGTTAGCGTAGCGTTAGCGCAGATGCGCGCAATTGCGCTAACACTACACACGCAGGGCGCAAAAGAGAGCGCGCTACCGTGCGCCACAGTGCTTTCAGCTGAAAAAAGGCCTTTTTTTACGCTAAAAGCGCTGTAGCGCAGCGTAGTGACTGTAGCGGCGCGCTAACACTAACAAACAATTGGCGCGCTGTTAGCGCCGCTGAAATGTAGCGCAGCGTAGCGGCGCTAACAGCGCGCTAACGCTACTCAAAATGGGCGGGCGCTTTTTGCCGCTACGCTAATGCTAAGTGGCCCGGTAGCTTAGTGTAGCGTAGCGGCCCAACGTTGCCGGGAGGGACTTCTCTTGGTTGACTGCTGCATAATGCTGTCGTCCAGGAGGGACGCCTCCTGGTCGACTGCTCAATATGGCTGTTGACCGGGAGGGACTCCTCCCGGTCGACTGCTCAATATGGCTGTTGACTGGGAAGGACTCCTCCCGGTCGACTGCTCAATATGGCTGTTGACCGGGAGGGACTCCTCCCGGTCGACTGCTCAATATGGCTGTTGACCGGGAGGGACTCCTCCCGGTCAACTGCTCGATACATATGCCTGTTGACCGGGAAGGACTCATCCCGGTCGACTATTGTATGTTGCTGTCGACCAGGAGGGACTCCCCCCGATCAACAGCAACATAGAACGGCTTCATGGCTGCCAACCGCCGCAGCTCCCATGCCCTAGGGAGAGCGGATACCCACTGGAATACACGGGTACCCGCTGGATTCTGCCGGAATCTCAGACATCCGCATCCGCTGGCGGGTATCCGCCCACTCTGGTGGATACCTGCCAGTGGATAGCGGATACCCGCAGCGGGTTTGAAGTGACCATCTCTAACTGGGGTTGGTGCAAGGTTTGGAGTAGTAGATAAGCTGCTTCTCAATGGCTGTCATAACCCGGTATCCATGATTGATGGTTGGATAATGGGTCCCACTCAGTACAACAGTTGCTGCAAGTGAGAGAAAAATTGAGAACAAGACGTGTCAGTAAAAATTTTGGTAGAACTCTAAAAAAACATTGAGGCTTGCCTTGGTAGAATGGCTCGAGGAATAGCTGGATTTCCTTCAGTTCTTCCCATTGAATCTCACTTGGGCAAGATTTGAACTTTTCATCTTCAAGTTCAAGTTGCTGGAAGGCTGACTTGCATGGCATCAAGGACTTGATCATTAAATAGGTTGCATTCCATCTTGTTGGAACATCTTTTGAAGGGTGCTTCATTGATTCATTGAGATTAACCAAAACAAGGGCCTTGTCAAAAGCATCCATCCGGGATTACGATCCATGGATGTAATGCACACTTGTGCAGAGTAGCTTGACTGCAGTACCTACAACCTTGAGCCTATTCTTGACCACAAGTTTAATAACGTGGGCCAAGCAACAAACATGGAAGTTGGGCGATGTTGTAGCAGGAGTTGAACTAGTTGTGGAGCAATCTTTAACCAATTGCTGCAATTGGATCAGAGCAGAGGTATTATTTGCCACATTATCAAGAGTTACAAAACCAAGCTTGTTCAAGAATTCCCACTCATTCAGAACGTGGAAGAGTTGCTCAGAGATTGCGTGGCCGGAGTGCGGAGGCGGGAGGGGCCAAAAGCTGATGATTCACTTGGTTATTTCCCACTTCTTGGTGATGAAGTGGGCAGTTATTACCATATAACCGGTGAGATGCAAAGCAGTCCACATGTCAGTTGTTAGTGAGACCATCTTCGCCATTTCAGCTTGCTTCATTTTGTTGTAAATGCTAATGCAATCAGTTTGGACGGCCTTGCGTCGGGGAATGAAAAAATTGGGCTGTGCCAATTGCATGAACTCTTGGAATCCCTTGTGGTTGGCCATTGCAAAGGTATATTTGTGTTCAACTATTGCCTTTGCAAATTTCCCTCAATTTTTATCTTGAGAAAATACCCAAGCCCGGTTGCTAGTCAAGCCGTTGAAGCTGACAAGCCCAGGTTGAAAGACCGCTTCATTTTCTGCAATACATCAGTCAGAATGTCCTCGTAGATGGGTTGTTCCTGACAATGGTGCTGCTGAAAGTTTTTTGTGGCAATAATTGCATATAGCCCTTGGTACACCTCCTAAATAAGATCAATAACAATGTAAAATAGTCAGTCTCATATCAATAGCTGCAGAAACTTTGGGTGAGAAAGTCCAGTACTGACCATTGCCAACCTTCCTGAAGTGCTCCTGCACCCCGCTGGTGAGCTTACGCCTCTTGACTGAGCTCCCCTCAAGATCTTGAGATCCATTCACGCTGTTGGCAGCGCCTGTTGTTTGTGAGCCTGGGCTCTTGGTGGTAGGCAGCTGCCAATGAGCTTGAGGGCCGTGGCCGGGAGTTGGTATTTCTGGTTCAAATCTGTTGGGGACCCAAATGTGGTTCCTTTTGCCTTTGTCATTGGACTGTTTGGACAATTTGGGGTTTGTCTTCTTCTTAGAATTCGCCATTTGGTGTAGGGGAAGTGGGAAGAACGGTTGACCGTGGGTTGAATCTGACAAACCTTGTAGCTGAACTGGGTCCACTGGTTTGTGTAGCTCGGAGGTTGGAGACTTGGAGTCTTTAGATTTTCACTGATTGTATTTGTTGATTCGTGACTGATTCTGAAGATTCCTCATTCAGTGTCTGGACTCCGAGTCCCCAATCCCCAAGCCCATGGGCAGCCTGTTTAGCAAGCAGGTCTGGTGGGCTGGGCCAAACCTTCTAATCATTTGGATAATCCGGCCCAAAACCAGCCCAAACCCGGCCGTGTTTGAGCGGCCCATTGGGCAGCCCGCCCTATAGCCATCCTTACTTTTGATAGTGCTGGACTCACTTTTCATAGTGGCGGACGCACTTTTCATAGTGCTGGACGCACTTTTGATAGTGGCAGACTCACTATTAAGAGTGCTGGACGCACTTTCAATAGTGCCGGACTCTCTTTTCATAGTGGCAGACGCACTTTTCAAAGTGGCAGACGCACTTTTCATAGTGGCAGACGCACTTTTTGTAGTGGCAGACACAATTTTCAAAGTGCCAGAGGCAGATTTTTTTTTGTGTTGCACCAAAGGGGCTGGTAGAGGGCCTGTGCAAACTCATCTGGGGCCTTTGAGCCCCCGAGAAGCTTGCATTGGCCCTCTACGCGCCCCTTTGAGCCATTATTCAAAATTTTTCAAATATTTAATCTTAAATTTGCCCAGGCATTATTTGACTTGAATCAAATTCAAATCAATTTGATTCAATGTGCTATGCCCTGCTGTACAGTGCTCTACCCCTGGATATTTTGTTATCCCATTATCCAGGAGTGAAACAGCCCTAACCCAACGATAATTTCCGAAATTATAGCAGGTGTAACTGCTTACAATCGCACCCGTATCACACTCATTGTAAAAACATACCATGGTCCTAGAATCCCACTCAACACAACCCAAGGGAGCAGAGAAGTTGGCCAATTCTGTAACTGATGGATATGGAAATGAAATGATATATCCACGGCTGCACCGCGCCGTTCAAGGCGTTCTTCTTCTGTAGTAACCGTACCAAATATGGTGAACCCATCCTCTGACTCTTGGGTTCAAACTTGAAAAGGAAAAACAAAGACATGCCACCACACATGCGACGGATGCCAATGTGATTGAAATAAAAAAACCGGCTGCTCTTGAACCCACGTCGCTCATGGCCCGCCTCGCTTCGTGGATGACACACCAACCAACCCCTCAGGACAATGAGATTGAGACGTACCTCAACCCGAACCTTTCATTCAAGCAAGGGTCCATAGACCACAAGAACACTCCTTTGAAATGGTGAAAAGTTAGTTTCTTTTCTTTTCATCTACTTGCCTTTTTAGCAGCAGTGTTGCATACACTCATTTATTGTTTATTATTGAAAGGCAAACCAGGGGAGTTACCCCACACTGGCTTTCATGGCCCGCACCTATCTGGGAGCTGCTGGGAGCTCCTGTGCTGTCAAGAGATTATTCTTGGAAGCTTCAGATGTGTGTAGCAGTCGACGCGGGAGCCTACTTCCCTCAACTATGTCACGCTGTGTTAGCAACCTGATGTGATGAAATATATAAGACTGAAGCAGCAGACACGAGATGGTGAGTGAGTTGGAAAGGATGTTGTATTTCATATGAAAAAGGAAAAAGGAAGAGAAAGAGAGAACTGACCTGAAGCAGCAGACACGAGATGGTGAGTGAGTTGGAAAGGATGAAGAAAGCCTTTCCACTGTCTGCTGCCTCAGGTTATGTAGTTGAGTGATGAACTGTGAAACCGGTAACAAGTGTGTGATAGGTGATGAACAGAGAGGAAAGAAGATCGAAGCAGACAACAAGATGAGCCAAGCTCAACACCCCCCCTTGCTGAGAATCTGAGAGATGAACATAACCAGAAAAGAAATGAAGGAAAACATGAGAAAAAAAATCTAGACTATCCCAAACATAAGACGGTGTTTTTCGAGGAGTATTCGAGGGAGCGGCTTAGTTAACATGTCGGCGAGCATGTCTCGTGTGGAGACGTGAAGAATCTGTATCTTTGAGTCCTTTACACATTCCTGTACGAAGTGATAACGCGCATCGATGTGTTTGGTTCTTGAGTGATGTTTGGGATTGTTTGCAAGAGCCTCAGCACCCTCTTTATCGACGTGAAGCGGAATGGCGTGTTTAGGACGTAGACGTAATTCGGTGAGGACGTTTCGAAACCATAGGCCCTCTTTGCATGAGTCAGAGAGTGCCTTATATTCACCCTCGGTGCTTGACAGAGACACGGTTGCTTGTTTGCGCGATTTCCACGAGACAGACCCCTCACCGAGGCGGTATGTGTATGCTGAGGTAGATCGGCGATCCTCGCGATCCTCGGCCCAGTCTGAGTCGGAGAAACCACTGAAAACCATTGAGCCGCCGAGGCGAAGTCAAAGGTTTTTGGTGGTGGAAAGGTAGTGGAGTATGCGGATTGCTGCCAGCCAGTGATCATCGGAGGGATCTTTGAGAAACTGGGAAAGTCGATTCACGGCGAAAGAGATATCGGGCCTTGTACATTGAGCAACCCAGAGCAGCGAGCCGATTAGTTGATTATAGGGTCCTGAGGAGGCAGGATCACTGGGTTTGCGTTTGCGCAGGTCTTTGAAAGAGGAATTGGTGGGAGTAGATGTCGGAGTTGAACCGTTGGGCAGGAAGCGAGAGACAAAATTGTCAATGTAATGTGCTTGAGATAGATACAGAAGGCAATTTTCAACATCCTGTGTGATCTTGATTGACAGGAAATGATGTAAATCCTTGTCGGCACCGATCTGAAAGCGTGAACCCAGGGATTTTATGAGCCCATCAACCTGAGCAGGTTCACCCACCACCGTGAGATCGTCAACGTGCACCGTTACGGCGCAAACAAGTTTCTCGGAGACAAGGCAAAAGTATAGAGTGGGATCATACTTGGACTGTTCCATTCCAAGATCAAGGAGAGCCGAATGCAGCTCTTGATTCCACTGACGGGGGGACTGTTTTAGTCCGTACAAAGACCGCGTAACTTCACACACATAATCAGGATGCGCCGAGTCTTCAAAGCCAACAGGTTGCTCCATGTAAATTGGTTCGTCGAGATGACCGTTGAGAAATGCAGTTTTGAAATCCACCTGACGTCCTTTCCAGCGACGCACAGCTAGAAGACTGCAAATGAGACGAAAGGTTTCCATGCGAAGAGTAGGCGAGAATACTTCATTGTAGTCAAGGCCACGAATCTGAGAATAGCCCATGGCGACGAGGCGAGCTTTCAGTTTCTGAATGGTCTTGTCCGGCCGGCGTTTGACTTTAAAGACCCACTTCGATTTAATGATGCGGTGTTTTTCCGGTCGCGGGACCAATTTCCATGTTTCCATCCCCAGGAGTGAGGAAAACTCCTCATTTGCGGCTTTCATCCATTTATCTTTATCCGGAGAACGTTGGAGCTGACACCAGGTTTTGGGTGTGTCAACGTCGCTCGGAGCCGATGTTGATTTGGACCAGTGTCCGTAACAATCCGGAGCCTGTCGAGAACAATTGGAACGTCTGACCGGCGGCGGAGACGGTAATGAAGGGGGAGATGGAGAAAGGGGAACGGAGGCAGGGCCAATTGGCGGCGGGGAAAGACTTCTCGACGGCACCGGGGCCGGGAGTGGTGAGGGTGGGAGGTTTGACTGAGTCGGAGGGACTGGAGGAGGCGTCATTGCGGTCGGAGGAGCATGAGGTACCGCCGGAGAGGGAGACCTGTGAGATGACGGGGTTGGGATGACCTCAGGAGGAGCTCGTGCGACGGGAAGAAGCGGAGGGGATGGTAGAAGGGACGGAGGGGAAGCAGGGCGAAGAAAGGGCGATGGGAGCTAGACCGGCGAAAGGGCAGACTTACCGTCAGATGAAACTGAGTCAGTAGAAGATAACTCGGGTGACGGGGTCCGTTCACGCAGTCTGTTCAGTGGCGCGTGTATGGAGGCCGTTAGCCGTTGATCAAAACAGGGCTGGAGAGGTATGTCCAGGGGTGGCGATTCGAGGATGGATGAGGTGGGTAGAACAGCGGCGGCAGGGGCCGCTGGAGGAGAAACAGGGACCGGAGATGAAACAGGTGTCGGCATCGGAGCGCGAGCTTCAGAGGACGGCCAGGGTAGTTCAATCGTGACCGTCGGAGATGGCCCCACCTTGCAAAAGTCGTATGGGAAGGTGGAGTCGTCGAATAACACATCACGGGTTTTGACCGCCTGACGCCGTTCCAAATCCCATACAAGGTAACCGTTTCTGTCCGAAAGATATGAGAGAAGCAGAGCCACACGGGCCTTTGGGTCGAGTTTCTTACGATTTGCTTCAGGAACCTTATACCACGTCAAACAGCCAAAAGGATGCAGGGAGTCAATAACTACTGAGTCCCGACCAAGAAGAGATTGAGGTGAATGGAAACCAGTAGGGGTGGAGAAGGGGATGGAGTTGATGGAGTAAAGAATGTGACGGAGAGCATCCACCCAGAAAGATTTCGGGAGTTTGGAGCTGATTAAAAGGCACCGGATTAGGTTGCCTATGGTCCTGTTTGCCCGCTCCGCAACACCATTGAGCTCGGGAGAGTGAGGTGGACCCGGAGAATGAGTGATGCCCGAATCAAGAAGGAAATTTTCAAAGGCCTTGGAGAGATACTCTCCGCCATTATCTGACCGTAACGCGCGAATGGTAAAGCGGCCATCCTTTTCAAAGGAAGATTTGAAAAGTTTGAAACAGCGAAAAACATCGCTTTTGCATTTCAGTGGCATGACGGAAAGAGACTTTGAAAAATCATCTATGAATGTAACAAAATATTTATATCCCTCGCGGGATGCGATTTCGAACGAGCCCACATCGGAGTGGATGAGCTCTCTGGGGACTTTGGAGCGATAGGGAGAACGGGAAGTGAAGGGCGATCTGTGCATCTTTGATTGTATGCATACCGGACATTTGCGAACATCGACCTCATTCATTGACCTCGGCTTGATGTGGTGTAGTTTGAGAAATCGACGCAGGGATTTCAGACCTATGTGAGATAGGCGTTGGTGATACCCAAAAAGAGAATTATCAGCCAGTTGTCCGGGAACCAGGGAGGCGGAATTGGACGTCACCTCCGCCGAGGGAAGGTAGAAAAGGTTCCCTTTTCTGTATCCCTGCCCGACAATGGAGCCCAAGACTTTGAAGTCTTTTACGTCGTAGATTTCGCAGGAGTCCGGGGTGAACACGACTCGGAGAGAAGCATTGACCATGCCTGCGACGGAGAGGAGCGGTTTGTGCAAATCGGGAACCACGAGGGTTTTGACGGACTTGGTGATGTCCAGAGGGAGGGTCGAATACCCCTTGTGGGTTGCTGAGACGACCGAGTTGTCGGCAAGGCGGACTGGAGTGGAGGTAGCTTTGATGTGAGAGATGTCCTCAGCATACGGGGTCATACTCATGGAGCAGCCGGAGTTGATGTTGGCATCGACCGACACCTGAAGAGCCGTGGTTGGAACGACAAGTCCGGACGCAGCACTGGCGTATTCAGAGTCGGAGCGGTCCGACTTGTAGGATGAGTCGCTGCCGAGCTCAACGACGGAGGTGAGACCAGCCTTGGCGGCCGGCTTGGGTGTTGGGTGGTTGCGTCCAGAGGTGGAGCGTTTGTCTCGATTGTCGACGGAGGAGCCTTTATCGGAGTCAGAGCGACGGCCTGGTTCGGTGTTCGACCTGCGGCCGCGTTGATGATCACCCAAGACTTTGGCCGCGCTCTTACAGACCGATAGTTCGTGGCCTTTGATACGGCAGAATGAGCAGAAGAGTGAGTCGTTGAAGGGTAGACAAGATCTTCCTCCGGTGGAAGGGGATGCCCTTGCAGCAGAGATAGACAGATCCTCCTCGATATGAGATTTGCGACGGAGAGCTTCAGCTTTGAGTGCCGCCACAATGCGAGCTGAAGTGACTGAGTCCTCGTTCAGCATGGACAAAACACAGTGGAGCCAATCTACCGGGAGGGAACCGAGAAGCGAGGCGGCGTGAATGTCATCGGTAGTGAGGGGTTTGTCGGCAGTGATTAAGGAGTTTAGTTTCTCGGCGCTGAGAGCCATTTCCTTGATGTGGGTTTCGACATCATCACCGGTCATACAAGTGGTGACTAGCCTGCGGAGCCAGTAGATGTGACCACCAGCTGTTGAGTCAAGGTGAGTTTCCTGCAGAGCATCCCACATAGCCTTTGCATCCTTGGGAAAGGCTCTAATGAGTCAAAGATTGTCTTGATGGACAGTTCGAGCGATGAATGAACAGACATCGGCGTTGTCTCTTGCCCACCTGGCTGGTCGTTCCTCGGGTTTGACCGGTTTGAGAAGGTAGGAGAGTCCGAGGGAGCCGAGGTGAACGGTTACCACAAAACTCCAGTTGAGGTAGTTGGAGGAAGGATCCGGAGCGCTGAGTTGCGGGATTCCGGCGACCTTCAGGGACGATGAGCTGTCCGGGCTGTCTTGAACGGCGGCGTCTGCCATTGCGAGTGTTTGGGTGATCCTTTGGTTGAGGTGAACACACTTTTGTCTGAGTGTTTTACGTGCTGGATGTTGCGCTTTACTAGGAAGAGCAACTGGGACTCATAACCTGATGAAATATATAAGACTGAAGCAGCAGACACGAGATGGTGAGTGAGTTGGAAAGGATGTTGTATTTCATATGAAAAAGGAAAAAGGAAGAGAAAGAGAGAACTGACCTGAAGCAGCAGACACAAGATGGTGAGTGAGTTGGAAAGGATGAAGAAAGCCTTTCCACTGTCTGCTGCCTCAGGTTATGTAGTTGAGTGATGAACTGTGAAACCGGTAACAAGTGTGTGATAGGTGATGAACAGAGAGGAAAGAAGATCAAAGCAGACAACAAGATGAGCCAAGCTCAACATGATGTGGCTTCGCAAAGATATCCTTTTGACTGGAGACTTCGCAGAGGCCAAGAAGGCGTTGAAGGCAATCCTCCCCCAAAAACAATAAATGGTAACAATAATGGTCCAAAAATTGTTATGTTACCGTTACTCTACCATTACGGGTAGCGTAACTACCCAGTGTTGGTTCCAACAAGGAAAAATTTGCCAAAATTTTCACAAAGAACCTCAGTCCTTTGGTTCATGAAAATCAAAAACTTGTAGTTCAGGGAGACATCTTGTTGAGTGGGGGGGTGTTGTAGCTCATTACGTAACCACAGATTGCGTCTCACTACAGTCACGTCATGAGTAACACTCACAACATATCTCGACGAGTCATCTAGGTTTCTCACACTCTTCTCTGTCATCTGTCATGTTTTTCTCTTACATAATGTGTCCTATAAATACCTTGTATTTCTAGCACATTATGGTTTCTCTCTTTGGTTATGCAATCTACAATTACTTCTCTCTCTATTTACATATTCAAGCCTCTTTAGAAACGTATTGTAGGAGGATGTCAGTTTCCAGAGTGCAAAGACGACGGCCATTGCAGTGAGTCCGCGCTTGCCAAACTTGGAAGCTCCAACTTCACAGAGATGTTGATACGCGTGGCAAACGTTTGAAATTGACTTGTCCATGTTGTTTTTGTTGAAGTGAATATCAAAATATTTATCCATCGCGCTCGCCGCGTTCTGCATTCTCTTGGCAACAAAGTGGGATTCAATGGTGTCCAAGAGCTTCGTGGCATTGTAGTCCATAATGTTTGGTACAAATCTCTCCAGATTCTCAGTCGTAAGATGCATCCTGATGAAATTGGTAGCCATTTTGTTTTGCTGTTGATATTCAGGCTTCTTTTTCATCTCGTCGGTTTGTTTGAGAAGGATGCAGTCGTCCAGACCTTTGTAGCCAAGGGTGGTTACTATGGCCCAACGCCAACTAGTTAAGTTGTCTTGATCCAGCTTCTCAGTGACTAGTTTGATGCTGAAGGTATCTAATGTACTCATGATGGGAGGAGGAGGATATGAGAAATGGGATGACTGTGGGTGTTGCAACAGACTGGAGCAGCAAAGACAAGCATAGAGAGTGTGTTGGAAGGATTGATTTGAACATAGGAATGAAGTGAGAAAACAAAGAGAGAGAGAAAGAAGATACTGACCTGGAGCAGCAAAGACGAGCGGAGAGAGTGTGTTGGAAGGATGGGGAAAAGGATTTGACCAACACTGCTGCTCCAGGTTATATAGAGATCTGAGAGAAGAGGAAAAGGATGTCACAGTCTGTGATATGTACATGACACAAAAGATTGAAGCACACTACAAGATGAGCCACCTCAACACCCCCCCTTGCTGAAAACCTGAGATGGAATAGAAAGACAAACAAAGAGAAAGATATGAGGAAAGAATAGAATTAAACTATGCCAAACATGGTCCTGTGTTTCTCAAGCAGGACATGCGGGAGCGGTTTTGTGAGCATATTGGCAAGCATGTTGTGTGTGGAGACGTGGAAAATTTCAATTTTGCGGTCTTTGACACATGCCCGGACAAAGTAATAACAAGCGTTGATGTGCTTGGTCCGTGAGTGATGTTCAGGATTGTTTGCAAGTGCTTCTGCTCCTTCGTTATTGACAGGTAGAGGTAGAGCTGTGTGAGGACAAAGGTGAAGTTCCGTGAGAATGTGGCGTAGCCATAGTCCTTCTTTGCACAAATCTGAAAGTGCCTTGTACTCTGACTCAGTGCTCAATAGCAACACTGTTGCCTGCTTTCTTGATTTCCACGAGATTGCCCCGTTACCAACTCGCGAGCTAACCAAGTAACTGTTGGAGTTTCATGAATAGTTTTTCTGCCGTGGCGGATTGTTTCCCCCAGCAGGAGGGTGCGGTCAGTGGAGGCTTGCCTTGGCCAGCGGCAAAGCCGCCCCCACCCAGACTTTTCAGCCTCTCACAATAATTGGCTGGCTGCCAGCAGAGTCCTGAAATCTTGCCAATTTCTTATGGAAACTCACCAATAGTGCTTCTCCTCATGACTTCCTCCACAACCTGGCATTCCGCATACCACCCCTGGTGAAGATAACAAATGTTGGATGTGGACCATTTTAAAATGTTAATTTGAAAAGGTCTCAAAACATACTTGGTTCTCCGCACCTCCCAACCAAGACCAAGGCATAATTGCTGCAACAGAGTTGATTGTAGCCTTGGGAGGGCGGGGGTCAGACCCACCTTAAAATCAAAAACAGGGAAACTGTCAGGCTCGGGTGATGCCAAGAGAAATACTTCTCTTCTAGCTACACCGGCGACGGCGTTCAGTAGCGCTCAGAGGAGCGCAAGATACAAAAAAATAATATTATTATTTTTAGATGGGGTTTAACGGAGGGGCCACGAGCGCGTGGGGTATTTAAGTGCCCTCCGGAGTGCTACAGGGCCTGCTGGGCAGGGGTGCTTAGGTGCCTGTACGTCTGGGGCCTGCTAAGCAGGGGTGTTTGAACTATACAGTTCCCAGGAGTATTGGAGATTGCTCCAATAGAGAATAAAAGAAACAAAGGACTCACTCGATGGAGGGAATCCTTAGGAAAAAACAGGGAATTGGGTCAGGTTTTCAGCGGAGAGCTAGCGGGCAAACAAGTCTTGAGTAGACGGGTTCGAGGCTGGCAGTGCGATGAAGTGGTTGACGATTCTGGGAGGCCTTCACTTGCTCGAAGGCCCACCTTTTATATTGTTCTCTGTCTCCTAGGAGTCAAAGAGTCTGCAACAAACTTCTTCGCTAGTCCCCAAGTCCCTCAGCCTATTGGCCGGGGCTACGCTGATGATCTTGTCTGGTTCTGCGCACGAGATCAGAGCATAGTTCTATTTCTTTTTATTGGTAAGGCACGGTTGTTAGTCAGGGGCCAAGGCTAGATTCTCCGGATCATATTGGCCCTTAACTTGGGTGCGGCCTCATTGCTATCTTCAGGGTAGGTCTTGGGCTTTTTTATTCACAGGATGGATCAAATGTTGCACACTTTTTCTGGGATACTCGTGATCTATTGATCACGAGTCCATTGTAGGAGTCTCAAAATAGCCTTATCGGTCTTAATGTGTCTGCAATAACAATCGTGTGTGCTCACCATTTTCGCAAGTCCACACCGATCCTTGGTCACGCTTATAGGCTTGGTTCCCCAAGGTCGTAACCCAGAGGGTTCTTTAAACTATTTGGCTCTAGATCTCCTGGTATTTACCAGGGATCTAGGTCAAAGATTATTTATCCATTTCTTCTTGCAAAGTCGCGGAGCATGGTATCTTCCAAGCTTCCTGACCTCAATTCTAAGTACTAGATCAAGCACGCGCGCAGTTTATTATCAGAACCACGCGTGCACAATCTTGGTCATGTTTAGGGCTACCTCGTGATCTAGCCCATTATTTTTTGTAAAGTACACTAAAGTACACACCTTTTGGGGGGCTAGAGATAGATGGTTTGGTCTCTATTTTTCATTTCTAAGGCGCGGCGCTCTTGCGCCGGTGCTTATATGTAATATTACATTTTAATACAATATTTATTTTTGTTTTACCTTTTACTTATGAGGAGCTGTTGCGCTGCAATTTATTTTCAAATTATTTTAACATAAAAAGTTAGCTGGGCTCTACTTAATGTAGTAGCCCTGCTGACAGAAACCTAGAACACAGGGGTAAACATGGAAATATACGGACTCTGTGGGAATGATTTGCAGTTGTTCAATCCTCAATGTTGAACCAGGCAGCACCACACAGCCGTACAGATTACTTCTCTCCTCCTACAATGATATGTATTCTGAATCCAGGGGCTGGGCCATTAGCAATGAACACAAGTTCAAGTCCATGCCTGCCAAATGGAGCTTGATGTAAGGCATTAGAGAAATGGCATGTGGAATTTTCCTTTTTGATTTCCTGCAGTCTGCATAACCTCCCCTCAAGATTATCTCTATACATACAGTTATCTGCCAATGCAAACTTTGTCTTTGGATTCCAAAGCTGAGCCAGGCCGAGCCAGCCCGCTTAGATAGGCTTGGATGGTTACTGGCAAATCGAGATTTGTGGCCTACATACCAAATCCTACCAAATACATAACAAAACAAAAGAATTTTGCGTCCGGTCAAACACTTACGTTCAACCACTACCAGATATCGTGAGTGAGATATCCAGTAAGAAATCAAGGATACCCTGTATCTCAAAGCACACTCTATAATAGATAGGAGTGTGACAAAGCACACTCTAATAGGAGTGTGACAAAGCACACTCTAATAGGAGTGTGCCCAAGCCCACTCCGTTATAGGAGTGTGCCCAAGCCCACTCCATTATAGGAGTGTGCCCAAGCCCACTCCGTTATAGGGGTGTGCCCAAGCCCACTCCGTTATATATAGGAGTGTGCCCAAGCCCACTCCGTCATAGGATTGTGCCCAAGCTCACTCCGTCATAGGATGGAGCACACTCCGTCAAAGGAGTGTGCCAAAGCACACTCCGTCAAAGGAGTGTGCCAAAGCACACTCCGTCATAGGAGTGTGCCAAAGCACACTCCGTCATAGGAGTGTGCCAAAGCACACTCTGTCATAGGAGTGTGCCAAAGCACACTCCGTCATAGGAGTGTGCCAAAGCACACTCCGTCATAGGAGTGTGCCAAAGCACACTCCGTCATAGGAGTGTGCCAAAGCACACTCCGTCATAGGAGTGTGCCAAAGCACACTCCGTCATAGGAGTGTGCCAAAGCACACTCCGTCATAGGAGTGTGCCAAAGCACACTCCGTCATAGGAGTGTGCCAAAGCACACTCCGTCATAGGAGTGTGCCAAAGCACACTCCGTCATAGGAGTGTGCCAAAGCACACTCCGTCATAGGAGTGTGCCAAAGCACACTCCGTCATAGGAGTGTGCCAAAGCACACTCCGTCATAGGAGTGTGCCAAAGCACACTCCGTCATAGGAGTGTGCCAAAGCACACTCCGTCATAGGAGTGTGCCAAAGCACACTCCGTCATAGGAGTGTGCCAAAGCACACTCCGTCATAGGAGTGTGCCAAAGCACACTCCGTCATAGGAGTGTGCCAAAGCACACTCCGTCAGTCATAGGAGTGTGCCAAAGCACACTCCGTCATAGGAGTGTGCCAAAGCACACTCCGTCATAGGAGTGTGCCAAAGCACACTCCGTCATAGGAGTGTGCCAAAGCACACTCCGTCATAGGAGTGTGCCAAAGCACACTCCGTCATAGGAGTGTGCCAAAGCACACTCCGTCATAGGAGTGTGCCAAAGCACACTCCGTCATAGGAGTGTGCCAAAGCACACTCCGTCATAGGAGTGTGCCAAAGCACACTCCGTCATAGGAGTGTGCCAAAGCACACTCCGTCAGTCATAGGAGTGTGCCAAAGCACACTCCGTCATAGGAGTGTGCCAAAGCACACTCCGTCATAGGAGTGTGCCAAAGCACACTCCGTCATAGGAGTGTGCCAAAGCACACTCCGTCATAGGAGTGTGCCAAAGCACACTCCGTCATAGGAGTGTGCCAAAGCACACTCCGTCATAGGAGTGTGCCAAAGCACACTCCGTCAGTCATAGGAGTGTGCCAAAGCACACTCCGTCATAGGAGTGTGCCAAAGCACACTCCGTCATAGGAGTGTGCCAAAGCACACTCCGTCATAGGAGTGTGCCAAAGCACACTCCGTCATAGGAGTGTGCCAAAGCACACTCCGTCATAGGAGTGTGCCAAAGCACACTCCGTCATAGGAGTGTGCCAAAGCACACTCCGTCATAGGAGTGTGCCAAAGCACACTCCGTCATAGGAGTGTGCCAAAGCACACTCCGTCATAGGAGTGTGCCAAAGCACACTCCGTCATAGGAGTGTGCCAAAGCACACTCCGTCATAGGAGTGTGCCAAAGCACACTCCGTCATAGGAGTGTGCCAAAGCACACTCCGTCATAGGAGTGTGCCAAAGCACACTCCGTCATAGGAGTGTGCCAAAGCACACTCCGTCAGCACACGCCTACGATGGGGTGTGCTTTGGCACACTCCTATGACGGAGTGAACTTTGGCACACTCCTATGAAGGAGTGCACTTTGGCACACTTGTATGACAGAGTGCACTTTGGCACATTCTTATGATGGGGTGTGCTTTGGCACAATCTTATGATGGAGTGTGCTTTGGCACACTTGTATGAACAGCATGTGCTGAAAGAGTGTGCTTTGGCACACTCCTATGAACGGGGCTTGCTTTGGCACACTCCTATGACAGGGTGTGCTTTGGGACACTTCCATTTCCCATTATGGAGTGTGCTTTGGCCCTGGGACACTCCCATTACGGAGTGTGCTTTGGGACACTCCCATTACGGAGTGTGCTTTGGCACACTCCCATTACGGAGTGTGCTTTGGCACACTCCCATTACGGAGTGTGCTTTGCCACACTCCCATTACGGAGTGTGCTTTGCCACACTCCCATTACGGAGTGTGCGTTGCCACACTCCCATTACAGAGTGTGCTTTGCCACACTCCCATTAAGGAGTGTGCTTTGCCACACTCCCATTATGGAGTGTGCTTTGCCACACTCCCATTATGGAGTGTGCTTTGCCACACTCCCATTACAGAGTGTGCTTTGGCACACTCAAATGAGGGGGTGTGCTTTGGCACACTCGTATGATGGAGTGTGCTTTGGCACAAGCCTATGATGGAGTGTGCTTTGGCACACTCCTATGATGGAGTGTGCTTTGGCACACTCCTATGATGGAGTGTGCTTTGGCACACTCCTATGATGGAGTGTGCTTTGGCACACTCCTATGATGGAGTGTGCTTTGGCACACTCCTATGATGGAGTGTGCTTTGGCACACTCCTATGATGGAGTGTGCTTTGGCACACTCCTATGATGGAGTGTGCTTTGGGACACTCCTATGAAGGAGTGTGCTTTGGCACACTCCTATAACAGAGTGTGCTTTGGCACACTCCTATAACAGAGTGTGCTTTGGCACACTCCTATAACGGAGTGTGCTTTGGCACACTCCTATAACAGAGTGTGCTTTGGCACACTCCTATAACAGAGTGTGCTTTGGCACACTACCAAATTGGAATGGATCTGTTACAAGTCACTGGCTGCCCCTAGTAGAGTTAACCTGTCCAACCCAAAATGCAACGGCTGCCGGGCAACAGCTGTCAAGTGCAACCTCATCGACATCATCCCTTTCGACCTTCTGGAAGACAAATGGTTTGATGGCTCTTGCAAGTAAACGCATGCTGCGGGCCTGGGCTGCCATTTGTCCAAAACCAATCTCGCTCTTCCAGATGGGCCCAGACATAAACTGGACGTTCAACATCTCAAAGGCATCTGCGACTCCAACGGATCAAAGGAACAGAGGGCCAAGGGTACGTCTTCCTTCCCATCATATCCTTCAATATTTAATATTGCCTAACCAGCCCTGCCTGTCTTCCTCAGGTGCCTCTTCAGCAAATGGAAAGCGCAAGGCCAGGCATGCTGATCACTCTTGGTCTTCATCCAAACAATCAAAAAAGAACCCTCTGGGAGCAAGGCTCATCAAGACTCCTCTTCAAGCAACGACAGGAAAGACACAGCTTCTGAGCTCAAGGATGAGGTACCTGTAAGTCCAAGTACATATTCTGTTTATTGGTTTGCTTGCTTTGCTAACAATTTGGACCCTTGTTTGATAGCCTATTGGCAGGAGATTATCCAAGGTGAATATTTGACTGCCCTCATTGCCTTCTGAAGCCCTCTCCACCCCACAACCCTCTCCAGAATCACCCCCCGCCGCCGCGACCTCAAACATGCCTGCCTCGCCCTCAAAAAATCCTGCTCCTGCCCTCTCAACCTCAACCACTCAAGCCACAGTCACAACTTCAACCTCAAGAGCTCCCGTCCCCATCTTGAACTCCCAAGCTCAAGTTTCCTCTTTTTGTTTTCCTTTCTAACTCAGTTCATATATTCCATTCATTTTATTCATTGGCTCACAGAATCTTGGTTCACCCAATCGGTGAGTGAGGGGGCCATCGCAACATCAACACCACCTTTTATGGGCTGATAGGATCCGTGAGGCTCCCTTTTGGCCCATCTTACCAACCCAAACCCACAATTGGCTCAGGTGCAAAGCTGTGCGGATGACATGTTGTGGGAATACAAATAAAGCTCCAGCAAATGTTGAGATGATGTTATTGGCAAACATTAGACAATAGCCGCAACTGCCACCTGAACTCGCTTGCATGTACCATTGGGGCAGAACATGGTGGGGAATGTTAAGCAGGCACCGGCCGTTATACCCGGGAATGGAGGCCGCTTTGGGTCCATTGCTCAACCCAAAAGACATGTGGTCTCCGCTATTTTTAGAGTATAGCAGAAACTCTGTGATCTCCGCCTTTAGACCACAAGTAGCCAAAACTGTGACCCACTCTTGCTTGGAAGTACCTCTGGGGCACAACATGGCAAGGAATGTTAAGCAAGCACCGGCCGTTATACCTGGGAATGGGGGCCGAACTTGCTTACATGTGCCACTGGGGCAGAACATCACAAAGATTAACAAGTGAGCGTCGGCAAAATGCTGCCCCTTCCATCTTGACATGCTGCCACTGCTTGATCAAGTGGTCCTCGGAATCAAGGTCCAAGTGTTCTGTTTGTGGGTGTGCACATGCCTTACAGAGTTCCCATCACATGTGAGTTAGACTGAGCACAAAGATAGCTCAGGAGGTTGTGCACCGGCTACACAGAGTGGACACCTCATGTGAGTCAAACTGAGCACAAAAATAGTGGGTGCTCAATTGCTGAACCGAGTCGTCAAGGCAAGCGGCCAAGTACGTCCTGCCCATAAAAACTGTGCATTTTTGGTCTTACTTCCTCCAACTTCCGCAAGAATGTTGACACCACAAAAGAAATCCCCTACCCGACCAATGTACACCTTGGGACCACTTGATATTATTGAAATTGTAAGAGTTCCTCCCAAACTTTAAGTTTGAATCGTTTAAAAGTGATGTGCTCAACAATTCTTGGACTACTGCATGCACAGAGTGGAAATGATCTGAGAGCAGGCCAAGATTATGGTCTGTTCCATTATTTGTCTTTGATGGTGGTGACACACCCTACAGATGGGGAGACGAACTGCGCAGTGGATCTGTCTGGGTACGGCTCCAGGGCAACAACTTTGGATAAGGACAAGGTGTATCTTGCTGGAGGCCGCTTGCTCAAGGGTGCCAACGGGTTCCACTTTTTCTACAAGCCAAGCCTGACCCTTCCAATAGGGAACTCATCCGCTTACATTGATGAACAAAATCACTCCAAACTCCTTGGGAAGGTGATTGCTTTTGGGTTTGGCACCATCTTGGAAACTCAGAGAGTGCGGGGAGTGGGCCTCAACAGATCACCACAAGAAGACCTAGAAGTTTTGATGAGGCACAACGACTGGAAAAGTGCTGTAAGTGATGTGGCCTTTGAGTTGTACCCCAAGGACAGCTGTTTTTAACCTGTCGGCTCTACAATAGACCCGTTCAAAGATATGAGGTTGGCGGTCATTTTCCTACTAAGCCCTCTGCGCACCCCTTATACATCATTGTACAATGGAACACTATTGCTAATAATTTTATAGCACAAAATATATGCATCATGGAAAGATTCCTGAAAGTTTTGGACTGTTTGGGTGTGCAACAAAAAAGTTATATGGTTGGCGGTCATTTTCCTACTAAGCCCCACGCGCACCCCTTATATGACATGTTCTGATGACACACTATTGCTAGGAAATTCAGGGGGTACAATTTATGCATAAATCTCTGTGCTCTCAAACTTTTATGTCTCTAGTACGTGGAACAAAAAATTTACACATATTAAGAATAATAAAAAATAATACGAAAAATTAGCACAACAACTCCCAAAAAAAAATTATTTTGGGTCGACAACTCCCAAAAAACGGGTCTAGGTTGACGTCAAGCGCTGGTCAAAAAATGGTCGCGCCAATGTATGGGAGTCGTTTTCCCAAAAGTTGGGAGTCGTTTTTCCAAGACCCTAAAAAATAATACAAAAAATTAGCACAACAACTCCCAGAAAAAAATTATTTTGGGTTGACAACTCCCAAAAAAAGGGTCTAGGTCAATGTTGAGCGCTGGTCAAAAAATAGCCGCGCCGACGTATGGGAGTTGTTTTCCCAAAATACGGGAGTCGTTTTTCCAAGTCCCTAAATAAATAGCAAAAAAAAAAACTCTCAAAGGCAAACTTCCAGAAAGCCCGTTCAAGTTCTCCCCTCTATTTTCAATTGTAAGGCTGTGTGGTTCTGCTACGTAGTTAAATTTGTAAGCTAGTTGAATATGCAAAGTGCGCAATATTAAATCAAATCTGCACTTAAAAAAAAAAAAAAAAAGAAGCCCCTTCACCCGTTCATGGCCTGTTGTTATTTCATTTATTTTCATTGGAGGACTTCCCTTTGATTTACACGGCCGTGTAAAGTCAGATCTGGCACTTGTAAAGCCAGATCTGACTCACCTTGTAATGTTTAGCTTTAGAAGCTTTTCCGCAGGCTTGAGATGCCAGAATACCTGCCAGATTTACAACCCCAGGTATTCCAGCAACTCGGGCCTCATCCCTCATTGTTAAACCGGTCATCAAGAGTACACAACCCTCTCAATGGCCGGTATAGACCGGTCTTTAAGAGGAAACAGCCCACTCGATGACCGGCCTGTACCTTGAGAAGACACATCCCTCTTGATGGCCAGTACAGACCGGTCATCAAGAGTACAGACCCCTCTCAATGGCCGGTACGGACCGGTCATTGAGAGGGTACAGTGTCCTCTTGATGCCTGGTACAGAGGTGTCCTCTGTACCAGTCATTGAGAGGACACATGCCTCTCAATGACCGGTGGGTAGGACATCAAGAGGACACAACACCGGTCATCAAGAGGACTCAAGCCTCTCAATGGCCAGTACAGATGTACCCCCTTGATGACCGGTCTGTACCGGTCATCAAGAGGGTTGTGTCCTCTCAATGACCGGCACAGATCTGCCAGAGGGTGGTTCCCTCTCTCTTGATGGCCGGTCTGTACTGGCCATCAAGAGGGATGTGTCCTCTCAAGGTACAGGCCGGTCATTGAGTGGGCTGTGTCCTCTCAATGACCAGTCTATACCGGCCATCAAAAGGGTTGTGTACTCTTGATGGCCGGTCTGGACCGGGCATCTAGAGGGTTGCATACTCTTGATGGCCGGTCTATACCGGGCATCAAGAGGGTTGAATCCTCTTGATGGCCGGTCTATACCAGGTATTGAGAGGGTTGAATCCTCTTGATGACCGGTACAGACCGGGCATCAAGGTTGTGTACTCTTGATGGCTGGTCTGTACCGGGCATTGGGAGGGTTGAGTCCCCTCAACGATTGGTCTGTACCGGGCATCGAGAGGGTTGAATCCTCTCGATGGCCGGTCTATACCGGGTATTGAGAGGGTTGAATCTTCTCAATGACCGGTACAGAACGGGCATCAAGGTTGCATATTCTCAATGGCTGGTCTGTACCGGGCATTGGGAGGGTTGAGTCCCCTCAATGATTGGTCTGTACCGGGCATCAAGAGGGTTGTGTACTTTGGATGGCCGGTACAGACCAGCTATCGGAAGGGTTGTGTACTCTTGATGACCGGTCTGTACCGGCCATTGAGAGGGATGTTCTGGTTTGATCTAGCCCCTGAAAAGTGCGTGTAAAACCAGGGTGTAAAAATCTGGCTTTACAAGTGCCAAATCTGACTTTACACGGCTGTGTAAATCAAAGGGAAGTGCTCCATTGTCTGGGTGCAAGTCGCACGTACAACTGGGGGTTTTATGGTAGTTTCACAATCTGTGATGTGGGCGAGACAGGGCCCGATGGATGCAAGAGAGTTGGCAGCTTTGCATCCATGATCTGAGATGTGTGCGAGACAGGGCCCGATGGGCGTGAGAGTGGGGAGCCCAATCCGAGAATCCGACCAGATATTCCGGGTATTTACCGGATATCATGTGACCGCCACCGGATATTCCGCGCTGGAAATCCAACGATGTTTGAAGTGAAAGCTTCTTGGAAAAGACAATCCTTCCGATGGACATCATCTTGGACTTAGCAGATCAGCTTGTATTGGATTGTTGTTGGTCAAGAATCTTCCCAATCGATCTCCGTGACTTGAAAAGAACCGATCTCCCCTTACCACCAAAAACAGGACTAAAAACACCACCAACAACAGTAGCAACTCGGAACCAGTCCAATATCGGAGCTTGTCACCGCCGATGCCTAAGTAGATTTGGAAGAGAGCACCTATTTCGACAAGCGGTCTCCATCTTTGTCATCATCTTTGTTGGAATTTCTTTCATGTACTTCTTTCTCAGCGCGTAAGTCTTTGGGTTCCTTCGTTTTTCTGTCAGTTCATGGTTGGGAGGGCCATCACCTCCCTCTCCTGGTAAACACTAAGCCTAACGTCCTTCTCACTTTTCTGTCCCTGGGGACGTGGAATCGCTAGAGTGTCATACTTTTTCATCTTCGATCATCGACTGAAAAAGCATCCCAAGTACTTAAAAAACCAAGTCAAGATGGAAATTTTGTGTGCTTTGAAAGCTATTGGTCCGATCGATATATTGGTCTTACCTATCCATTTAGCTCAGGTTCGTGGTCATAGCAAGTGTGAGCAAGCTACTTTCTCCTTATTTCACATAGCCACTATCATTTTTTTGAGTTCCCCACTCTTCTACTAGTACCAGCCATCACTCGTCAACCGTTATCTCGTAATGGGCCATAGTCCGCATCAGAAACTGAGCTGTTCTTGGGGACCAGCAAGCTTTCCTTCCCCCAACATATTCAGATCGTTGCCTTACCTAGATCCAGAGCCCCACGTCCTTCCTCATGAAGAAAGCACTACAATATCTCGACTCAAAACATTTCCGCTCATAGGGATTTTTCATAACGGATGAGCTGATCTCTTGAAATATTTGACTGTCGAAGTAGTATATACTCATGTTTCGGACATCAAAGGGGTCTCGTGCTTCACATTGATCAAGCCAATGCTCGATTACTTGAATTTGACCGAGAAATTCCAAGACCAGATTGGAGCCGCGCTACCCACACGCCTTCTATCGCAATATCCTCTGGTCGATGACACAGTCAAGCAACTCGCAGTCGCACTTCGGAGGACTCTTTATTATGATTTCGGGGGCGGATGGTCCTATTTAATCTTCAGCTACTTCTTGTTTTTAATATTTACTGATTTTACAGTGGTGAGTAGCGTGATTCTGCTCCTCAAGTCTCCCTTACTTCACAGGAAAATTACTCAGTCAGCTGAAATTTTGCGGTTGCTTCAATATTTTGACTCAGTATCTTATCCACAGAATTGAACATCATCCCTTCATTTATAAACACATTCACAAGACCCATCACAAATGGGTGATACCGACTCCCTTCGCATCTTACGCATTCCACCCACTGGATGGCTTCTTACAATCAGTGCCTCACCACATATTCGTTTTTATCTTTCCATTCCATCGGTTCCTTTACCTTTTTGCTTTCCTCTTCGTTATCGTTTGGACCATCCTGGTGAGTTCTCTTTGACTATCTCTCGTGTTGGACCGTGTATTTCTTGGGGGCTTTCGTGAGTGCGGACCCAAAAACTGATGAAGATGAAACAACGATAACCTGCTCTGTCAAGATTCATGATTCAGAATTAATCGTCGGTCATAGATTAGAAAATCACATCAACGGTCCAACCCATCACACTCTCCATCACATGTATTTTAACTGCAACTACGGCCAATATTTCACTTGGACAGATAAGCTCTTTTCGACCTATAGGAACCCTGATATGGATGCTAAGTCAACACTCGATTCGGCTAAACAGAAATCCATAACGCCGAAAGCCTGTCAAAATTAGCTTAAGAAATCGGATCGTTTAATTATCGAGAAAACATCAAGCGCTTCTCTTGTTTGTTTTGCTAATAAATTTATAGGAACTTTACTTAAGATATATACCAATCGTACTTCAATTTTTCTAATTTAATTATTTGGTTTGACTATGTTTCCTCATTTAGAAATTCCTGATTAATGGTTTTGTTCTCGAGTGGCAACATTCTGTTTTACGTGTATCATTCTTTTGTGAAATCCACTGGCTAAGCGCAGTTCAGGAAGGTTGTATCTAAACTCCAAACTTAATATGTTTCTTTATAAATTATCTGCTACATACCCTAAACTTCCGGTCAAGATCTGCGGGCCTCCCAGAGGTGATCTAGAGTCTAGATTTCCCTGCAAAAATCTAAACTTTTTGGGTGTTTCATCCATAAGAGTCTGATGGAGACATTGAAAAATAAATAAAAATGCATCCACAAACATCTAACTCTCCCTGAATAATATCACTAAAACCTGTTTGATGAGAGACCAACCAACAATCGTTGAAGAGGTCAAGGACACTACCAAAAGTAAGCGGAAACTAATTTACAACAAAGGGGAACAAGCAGAAGGTTGTGTTCCTTTTTTACTGGTCTTTCGGTTGGTCTCTTGGCGGCGCAGGAGCGGGTTTGGCCGCAAAATCCAACAGAGTAGATTGCTTGACTTTGCGCTTGACGTTGGAGTTGATGAGGCTATTTTTGGCGCCGACGCTGGCGACGCCGTTCCGCTCATCCACCCGGTCGAAGAACTTGCCCGGCTTCTTCAGCTCCGGCGTCGCCGGCGTCTTCGTCCCGAATAAGTTACTCGTGTTCGACTGGTTCGTGCTTGCCGGCCGGAGCGGCTTCTTCGCAAACGGATTGGTCGCTACAAAGAAAAGGGGGGGAAGACAAGAGAGTGTTAACACGAGACTAAGTTGCATGTCAAGAGGTATGTAACTTGTGTGAGCTCTGGCTTACATTCCCTGGGGGTACTTTGGGCCTGACTGTTGAGACTATATTCACTAAGCTTGGGACGTTTGATGCTACTGTTCAGACTTCCAAGGTCATCATCAGCATCATGCATGAGAGAATCGGTTGTGACTTCGAGAGTCGAGCTTAGATCGAGTTGTTCGTCTCTCCAGGGTTCTTCGCCTTCCTCCTGAGCTGCGACCTGGTCGGCCCTTCGGACGGGCGCCGGGGCTTTGAAGATGTCGGCTTGGTTGAAGACCCTCGCGGGACGAGCAGACAACGAAGCCTCGAACGGCCTCAGGAAGATATCGTTGAAGGCCGAATCGCTCGCTTTCCGCTTCGATGACGATTTGGATTCGGCGATAATCTCGTAATCTTCAAGATGCGCATACTTCGACTTCCGTTTACTGAGGCCAGATGGGTCCGATAAATCGTTTTCGAGCTCTCTTGCATCGCGTAACTTGGAAACCCTTTCCTGCAATCCGGCTAGATTAAAGAATTTGCAGATCTTCACCGATGCTTCCAATGTATTCATGTTCTTCAGACAAATCGAGTAGTCCAGCGCTTTTTGTAGTGACGGCTCCGGTTCAACCTTGCAACAAGTCTCAATCAATTTCAAAAGTTGCTTCTCTAGCTCGAGTTGGTTGGTACTCAGTTCAGAGCTCAGCAACGTATCTTCCGGCTTGGCTAGATCGGCCCGGTGATGATGGATCAAAGAGCCACGTAGATAGCTAAAATAAGGAAAATGTACGCGTAAGAATTGGCACTCATAACAATGTTTTTGGATAGACGAATGCGGAACACACCTTTCTTCGAGTTGACCTTGCGGCGAATCTTGTTCTAAGAGTGGCATTTGGAGTTGGACATGCTGGAGTATTGGGGCTGGAATAGTGGGCTGGGTTTCGCCTCCCTACATATGAAGCAAAATAACGTCTGGCCGTTAGTAAGAGCGATAGATCTTTGACATCAAGAAAGAAAAAAGAAAAAGAAATACCCTGAAGACAATACAAGACAGCTGAGAGTCAGATACGCTAACTGGCCAGTAAACTCGATCCAACTGCCCTTCAGTTTTGAGCGAGGCTGTGGCCAGCATAGGAACCCAACGGCCTTGGCGAGGTCTTCGGGCCTTGTCCAAGAAGGAGAGGACCCCCGTGGAATCATAGCAAGCAGGAATTGAATGCGGATGGCTGAATCCGATCCAGGAGAGAACGACGCCGATGTTGGGGAGTGGGATGGTGCCTTCCTGGACGATCTCGAACGAGCTACTGTCCATGAGGGTGTAGCTCAGTGGATGGTTTTGGGGGAGGATCGAAGGCCGGTGGACGACAAAGATAAACTCATGGCTGCATGCCAAGCTGACGATCTGCTGGCCCAGGTTCCAGACGTAAGTTTGTATGCCACTTCCTGAGAACAGGCGGACGTAGCCCAGGTTGGTCCCCACGGCCACCGTGCCCGATCCCGCCAAGCCGTCCCGATCGATCTTGCCGTCCTCATTGGCACATCCTCCGCAAGCAACACACGTCGCGCTCTCCGCGTTGGGGAGCTCGAACTCCCAGCTGGCTTCCTCATCCACCCCGATCGTCTCCGAGCCCCCAAATGCGAAGCCTCCGGTGGTCCAGGACTCGAAGGGCAGATATCGGACCACCGATGGATTCGACCGAGTCGCGCTGCATGCAAAGGCAAGACCCAGATTACCCAGCGAGCCCAGATTGAATTTGAACAGGTCCGCGAAATGGTATCCCCTGTGTCGACCCTGGTCATGGAACTCTACCGTCACAATGTTCTCTTCCTCTTTCTCGAGTATATGCACTCGGCCTAGTGAGTTGAACGCCAGATATCGCCTGGCAGTTCGAGTTTCGAGAGAGCGATGCTTGAGGGTAGTCGCACCAGGTTGGAAAGCTTCTTGAGCATGACCGGCAGAGACGTGATACGTGAGATTGGGGTTTCGGGATGAAGACTGATGGTAATGGGTGGATGAATTTTGCTTTGTGGCTGTGGTTGACCGGTGAGTGTTCTTTGCAGTATCAAGATCATCGATCACCCAGTCCTCGTTCTCGTAACCAACCTCTCCTTCGAAAGGGTCGAAGTCCTCTCCAAGCAGACCAGCATCCCCGTGCTCCTCGTCGCGAGTGGGTTCTGCTAGCGAGGGAGGATTAAAGGGAGGAGGCTGGGTGGATGGGACGACGTCGTGCCAGTTGATGACCTGTCCAAGCTGGTTCGCAGCCACGATGGAATTGGCTTGGGGACGCCACTGGATGGCGGTGATCGGGCAATCAGCCTCAGGTTGAATACTCTTCTCGACCGTCCAAGCCTGAGTCGACCAAACGACGATTATCCCGTCTTGACAGCCGGTAGCAAGATATTTGCCGTTCAGAGAGAACCTTAGAGAAGTAATCGGCTTGGTTTGCTTGGACTCCTCAGGTTGGCAGACGGTCCTCGAACGCTTCCACAGATTATCCGGCCCAGCTTTGGTCAGGATCGCCAGTCCGGATTCCCGACTCGGGGCGACGAAATATTTGCCAGATGGATGCCAGACAGCCTCTATTGACTTGTGAGATTCCGGTATGACCGGTGGGAGGATATTATCGATCTCTTGCGAGCATGGGATTTCGCCAGACGGGTTTTGTTTTGGGAGGTTCCAAATCCTCAAGACGCCCTCGCAGCCAGAACTGACTAGGAGAGTCGAATCAGGCGACCAGGAGAGGGACTTGATCGATTTGGTGTGGCCGGTTAAAAGACTCGAGTTCAGCGGATCCTGGACATCGACGATTTTGATATAGAGTTCGTCTGAGGCTACTGCGAGTTTCCTTTGGTTGGGAGAGAATCTGATCGATCGCGTGGCTAGCGAGGTCCGGGTGATGAGGGATTTGAATGGTGGGGTTTGGTCTGATGACGCCGCATGCTCATGCAGCACAGTCTCGCCAGACTCCGAGCAGGAGGCAAGAAAGTCGAACTGTTTGTGCGAGGCAGATAGCAATTCTATTCAGCTTGTGTGAATGAAGCAGCGTACTGTCTATCTCACCGAACAATCCAAGTCGGTTACGGGGTCCTTGTGATATTCGATGGTCTTTGCGGCATCGACCGACTGCGTCAGATCGAAGCACCGAATCCCGTCTGCGCCGCCGGAGTAAAGATACCTAGATCAGAAGAACGCTTTGGGGAGTCAGTAGGCGCGCTCGAATGCGGAATACATCTACATGGGGAGCGTGCAACACACCTTGCGTCTGGCGAGTAGGCCAACGAGACCGCGCCTTCGGTGTGGACATAGGTAGCCGAGACGGTCTGGTCCTGGGAGAGAGGGGACATGTCCAAGCGAGTTATCGTGCCGTTGGTTGTTCTCGGTTGCAATCGTCGTCTTGCGGGCGCGTGTCAGCTCACTCAGACGCGTCACGCGTCACCGTGCGAGAAGGAGTGAAAACCCCACTTACCTGCTTGGACCTCAGCGTTGTTAGGCTAGCGGTAAACTGGGGCCTTGCCAAGGTCGTGTGGCCTCGTCAGGGGTTCGACTCCCCTACAACGCATTTCTTTTGCTCCATCTGGACACATCAATGCATCCCCCCTCCCGCAACTTCTGCATGGAGTTCGGGACCCAATTTTTAATCAATGCTATATGTAAGTGGAACAAAGGAAAAAATTGCTCATTTCTCTTCAGATCAATAACAACCTCCCAAGGAATTCCAAAATCAAACAAAAGACACAATCTTTTTTGCGTGTTTTCTTGAACTACAGTAGGAGCAACTTCAATTAATCAGATGCATGTGATTGTATGACAGAAATAAATGCCAATCAAACAAAGCAACTTTTTGTGAATTGAATATTTTCTCCTTCTTATAAAACACAGTATGCAACCAGAAAAAAGGGACACTTGATTCATGCTTCACACATGTAACAACAACTCAGCAAGCAAGGACCTGAACTCACCATGGTATGTATGGAAAGAAACTGTGTATTTCTATTTCTTGCATAATATTAACACAATCTGCCAAAACTGAGACATGCTGGTAGTGTAAAACCACTAATGCAGAACATGTTCTAAGAAGCAGTCAGAGACTTTTGATCAAGAATTAGGTTCATACTCTGATAGTAGATTCTCAACAGTGAAAGGCTTTTTCTACGGGAAGCACAGCGCTTTTTGGCCTGGCTACGCTGCGCTACTTTGCAGTTTTTTGTGGCTACGCTTGCGCTTGTTGGGCCAAGCGCTTAGCATTTGAAGCTATAGCCACTATTTTTAGCCATCAAATAGCGCAAAAGTGCGCTCAAAAAGCGAACAATGCAATTTTATAGCGCTTTGGAAGCGCTATTTTTACACTATTCTTTTGCGGGGGAAGTCGGTAGCTTCCACAATTTCCGGATCACTTTTGTCCCTTTAGCGCAGCAGGTCTGCTGCGGCGCTATGCTTTTATAGCGTGAAAGCGCGCGTAGCACCGCGAGGCTGCTGTGGTGCTACGCTTTTGTAGCGTAAAATCATATGTAGCGCACAGAAAGTGCAAACAAAGCATTTTTGCGCTCCGCTATTTGGTAGCAAAAGCGCCGCTATTTGCGCTGCGCTTGCGCTTTTTCCCGAGCTACGTTTAGCCGTAGCGCAGCAGGTTATGGCGCTTTGGCACGTACCCGCGGCGCTGCGCTTGTATGTGGACTTTTTGTAGCGCAGCGTACAGTGCCCCGCACCTCTTCTCGACTACCCCTACAGGGGTGTTCCAAATTTTTTGGGAGAAAAATCCAAAAAAAATTGGGCGCGGGGGCTTTTCTCTGATGATTTCTGATGTTTCTAGGGGAAAATGATGCTGTACAACAGCTGTTAGAACTTTTAGCCTGAGAAATAAGTGTTATACATACATTGTAATACATATTTGAATATATTAGGGGGGTTCACAATAGGATAAAAATAAAATTTGAGAGTCAATTTTAAGGCCTTTATCAACAAATTTTTAAAAATCTGGCAAGATGTGCAGGACTGGGTGTCCCCTGAGAATCAGAGCAACTTCTTCACTTTTTAAAAAATTGTTCATAAAGGCCTTAAAATTAGCTTTAAAGTTTTATTTTTATCCTATTGTGAACCCCCCTATTACATAAGTGTACATATTAGGGGGGTTCACAATTAAAATTTGTAAAACTTTGGGACCCATTTTAACCTGTTTATGAACATATTTTTAAAAAGTTGATAAATTGCACTGATTGACCAGTCATACCTTTTTCTGGACATCTTGCCAAAATTTTAAAATTATGTTCAGAAACGCATTAAATTGACCTCTAAAGTTTTATAAAATTCAATTTTGAACCCCCCTATCATGGTTGTTGTGAGGTCTCCTGGCATCCTGGCTTCGGCAAATCAAGAGACCTTCAAAAAAACAACTCACAATGGCGCCTGCTAGCAAAGCTTCTAAAGCACAAAGAGCCTGCCGCAAATGTGAATCAATGCTGAGGAAGAAGGTTGGCCGCACGATCAAAAAGCAAAAATTGAATTCCAATCAAAGCTTTCTTATTGAGATTTCCAATGAGGGTGAACGGGCTGATGAACAATTTTTTTGCAATACTGACAAAGATCAATTCCCACCGGCAAGAACTCAGCCAATTGCACTTGCCAAATGCCGTAATCATATAGTTTAAAGTGTTTTATATACATAATAAGTTCATTAAGTACATAAAACATACTTTATAAACCCATAGTACACACATTTAAACCCATAATATAGGCAAGTGTTCCAAATTTGACCACCCAAAAAATGATAACTTTTGAAGGAGACATCCCCAAGGGATGTGCTATATAAAATCCTTTTCTACAAGCTCCACAGAGCTCAAAAATGTGTTGTATGGATTTATAGGGTTGATGGTCAAAAAATCACGGGGGGAAAAAAAAGTTTGCGGGCGCGGGGTAGTTGAGAAGAGATGCGGGGCACTGTAGCCTTCCACCGTTGAATCTACATACAAATAAAACTCACCATGTTGAATTAATATTGATCAAGACACTGAAATCCAGTTTGAACTTGACTGATCTTGAGAGGGAGATGATAAAGGCCTTATCATAAGCCCCAAAGGTTTTTTAAAGTTCTATTGTGAACCCCCCTAATATCTGGACAGTTTTTATCAGGTTATAACAAGACATTTTGGACACACATAAAGAACGAGCAACCTTAACATATTCTCAAGTTTTTTAAATTTGGCAAAACTGTGTTCGTATGTAGTAGGAGGAGAAAAGACTACCAGGAGAAAAGGCTACAATTTCACAGAATCGACCGCTAACGGTGTACGTTTTGGAGGTCTGTATGGTGTTGACTTGATTCCGAAGAGTCTCTTGAGCGAATCCTTGAGTTTCGTGAAGAATAATTTGAGCCAAGAAGGTTTTTCGTTCGGCCAGTACATTCGATAGAGGTATCTACAGCCGAGCTGGGGACAGGAGACGACAATGAACGGGAGACGATTGATCCGACGACGGCCCTTTACTTGTTTATTGAAGTTTTCTTCTAGACAGGTTGGATGGAAGTGGTGTGGACAGCCCCGTAGGATGGCCACTTTGTCGGCTCCTGGCTCGTAATGTTGCTCACAGAGGGGACATGCGTGTTGATTCTCTCCGTGGCTCCCCTTCGACTTGGTTGGGCGTCCGACCATCGCAGTCCACTTCGCTTTAATCAACGCGACCGTCTATAGAAGAAAACAAAAAGTCGTTCCACCCCCGGGACAAGTTAGAGAAAACTCGGCCTTGTCAGCACTACAGCTCCATGGAATGAGAATAAAAAAGTTCTCTCTCCGATGAACACACCCTAGGCCACTTTCCGGCGGACTTTTCGGGATTGAAATCCAGCGTGTAACAGACCCTGGTTGTTTGGCGCCAATCGAAGGTTGGAGAAACGCACAGTCCAAAGTGGAACCATCCGGCCAAAAGAACCTGTCCAACCCAAGCCATGCGAATGAGCGGGTCAGTAGTCCCAAGGAATACGTAGACATCCAGGGAATGATTCCAAGAATCAGTCGCAGTCCTGATGGAATCAAAAGGAAAGAGAGGGACCAGTTTACCATGCATAACAGCGGTCTCACTCTAAGTGTCATCACACAAGACCGGGATTATTGGAGCGCAGAGTCCGCGGGTGGGCGTGCGGGTGGGCGTCAGGCAATATGGGAAGGAGTCTTTTCCGTCCAGAGGTCGCAACCGATGGAGCCCCGAAAGAAAAACGGGATTATGTATACCGAGGGACCCTGCAGATGTGAGCTGGCGGGAGGCTTTCATGGAGCTGACCCGGCGGAGCCGCTGATGGTCTCCTATTTTCGCCATTCCACTGCAGCCCGGAAGACCACGTCCTTTTTTTACCATTTCCTACGCTTTCAGCGTTTCGAATCTATGTATGGATGTACGGACCAGCGCTTCTTTGAGTGGAATCAATTGTTTCCTTCTCCTTGCAACATGTGCCGCCCCCCGTGCCGACATCGGCCTGCAGAGTGCGGTGGAAGCGCTCCAAACTGGAGGGTGTGTTTCGGGGTTGAGGGGGGTCCAGTTGGGCAAAGAAGGGGTCTGGGCTGCTGACTGGGCAGTCGGCTACCATCAGCTGCCCTTGGGTTTTCCTCAGCCAAACACACTGAGCCGTTGTCTCAACTTCAATTCTCTCCTCCCCCAACTCACATCGGCCAGGAACATCTACTTCCCCAATCAAAAGCCCGAGGTCTGCTGCTGGTGCGGTCCTGTCCTTTAAGCGCCCACAGAATTCGTGTCTGACTTCCCCCTTACCCTGCTTTCTTCCATTCAAAAAGTCTGTTAGGTTTTTACACGTACCCAAAAAAAACACCTTCTTCGCCAACAGCTTAGAACTATCTAAAGATGGCCAAGTACTCAACCTTCGAACAGCTTCCCGTGGAGATCGTCGAATTGTGCCTCGAGGGCTTACCCGCTAGCTCTATCGGCGCCTTGTTGTGCCTCAGGTCAGTACCTATAAACACTCTCACTATTCTTTTCCAACACTTGAAGGGAGAACTCGATTCCATTCTTGATATCAATCAAGATCAAACACGGAGAGCTGCTTGAATATTTATCATTCCAAACATGTGGTCTCAATCATTTTTATACACCTACCAGTCGACAAACCCGTAACTTAGTGCTCACATCGATCGAATTCATTTTCGCTAAGATGTTGAAATCGTTCGAAGAACAAAAGCAATACGTCGGAGTAAGACAAAATCTTCAAACCGACGATTTATGTTTGAGTTGAATAATCGGACAAGAAATTGATAATTTTGTTTTGCTGGGGTTTGCAGTTGGAAGCCATCCACTCGTCTCTTTCAGTCACCGTCCGATCCCCGCTCACTTTCTCCAACTTCGTCCCTCTGACGAACGTTACGACCAGCCCCAGATCACCCTTGCGTTATGCACGATTCGAGATCGACAACACGATGGACGTCAAGGCCGGCGAAAGTGATGCGGCGATCTTCACTTGTTCTGTCTTCAGAAAGGACTCTGACATTCCATGCCGCGTAATTATCTTTCTACATTCACGTTCTTCGATATTCTTGTCCAATTCACCAAACTGATTGTTGGGTTTTTCTTCTTCTTAGAACTTCTTTGAAGATATCTGCAAAGTTCGCGACCAAAACCCGATCATCATCGATCGCGATGGTCTTCTCGTCAACACCGACCCAGAAACTGGGAAGGACGCAGATGGCAAAGTTGTCTTGAAGACGGTTGACATCAACCCCCTTAAAGGTATGTTCATTCTCGCGCCCCCATTTATTTTTTACTATGACGGCCGCCAACTAAACTGAGATTAAAAAAGCGTACTACTTTAAGTGATCTCGCTGGAAATAGCTACTAAGCTACTGGCCCGGGTTGCCTGTCAAGGTTTGCGAGTTTAATCTCCCCCCGACACCAGCTCATCCGATTCCGCTCCAGTCTCGAGTCTTTGCTTCTTTTATTTTCTCATTCTTTCTTGAGTCCACGAGACGAAGATGATCGATCCTAAGTGTTTCCTCTGAGACATCTCATACCCCGCCCGCCGGGCGAAGTTTCCTTTGTGTTGTGTGCTCCCAACTCAGTTGTTCTTCCGTCCTCCCCGTGCTTCCAGCCTACGTCTCCTTTTCTTTTTTAAAACAAGAAATGAATACGACTCGTGATGTAATATACCCTAAGACCTGGCTCATGTCTATCCAGAAATATGCAAAACGAGATGTACCCCCTACTTTGTCGTTTTTTGGGTCCGATCAGCCAGGCTGGTTTCTTAGCACAGGCACTCCAAGAACTGCTCTCCTGTTTATTTATGAGTCGACGTGAGTTGTGAGGTGAGCGTAGCGTCGTAAATCTGACCGCTAGATCCTTGCAAATCAGAGGATGACTCCGACTAGGAAGTACTCTGACTATGACCAAGCTGAATGATCGGTATCTGTCCAGGTTTCCTTGACACAACCAAGCCCCATATGGATATCTAACCAGTGCCCAGTCCTCAGATTGCAAGTCAAAGTATTGGACCGGTGTCATGGTCTCAGGTTCTGATCACTGATCAACCCGCTCGCAATCCAGCTCTATACCAACACGTGTAAGCCAGCTTTGTGTCAATCCAGATGAATGAAAACAGGCGAAGCACTGATTATCGGGCTCAGAAACACAGAGCCTCTGTAGTCACAGTCTTTAGACCTCGGCTAGGGCTAACAACTACACCACCAGAAGCGGAAAGACGAAAGAAGCTTGCTATGTATTTTGGATCGGAATCTGGAAAGGATATGTCCCATGGAAAACGATATGATCAATCGTGCCGATCTGACTCTAATTCTCCAAGATTTCGCTGGATGAACCCATCGGGCAAGGGATGTATGGCTCTTTACTCGCTTGTCTTTCAAAACAAAGAAAGGCGAAGAACCCCAACGATGGTAGGTAGAGCCTCCTGCAAGTCCAAGATCAAAGCATTCGCGCCCCAGCCGGGTTTTTTTTTCTTTGCTTATGGATGCACGGATAGGCTGACAGTAGAATCCTGAAGAACAGGACTTACTCGAGCCGGACACATCCAGAGAACATCTATGTGTTGGAGGAAGGACTGGGTCTGGGCCGGCGATTCACAAACATACGACTTCCGATGTGGAATCGGCCGGTCTCGCCCGTCGGATCCTGTCAGGCTGGACTTCCTAGGGTTGGGATTGGCCTCCAGAGGAACGGGCGTCTTTTCTGCTCAACATGCCGATCCGATTGGTTGCTTCCTCGTCCAAGGCAGCGCTCCGCCACCACAGTCGAGCTCATTGACACCCCAATTGTCTCTTTCTCACTTGCCTTCTTTGTTCCCTGATGGTGAATTCCTGCGCGGAAACAGTCTGGATTTGCACGGCGCTTTCCGCCGTCGGATCCAGCCCCCCAAGACAGACTTCCTGTACATCTGGAAAGTCAGAGCTGAGCCAACAGATTTCAGATTTCACGGGGAAATGTAGGTCCCCAAAGCTCCCCAAAAGGACCCTGGAAACCCCCTATAAATGGGTGGCATGTAAAATCCTCAATTTTGCCTAAATTCACACATCGGGGGGCACTGGGGAATGGGGTTTTAGCCAACTTACCTGAATTTCATTGGAAATTCATACATTTATGTGGTGTTTCATGCGTACCCTTTTGGGCTTCACAGCCAATTCATACCATTTTTGTGCGTACCATTTTGCAAAAAAAATGCAAAATTTCATACATTTTCATGCCACTCATTTATCGGGGGTTTCCAGGGTCCTTCCCCAAAGTGGAGGACTTCCTGTCAATCTGGGAACTCAGATTTTTCCAGATTTTGCAGCAAAATCTGGGCTCAGTCACCTGACACCAGGGCAGCTTGGGGGGCTGGGGAGTGCCCTACCTTGATTTTTTTTCATAACTGGGTGCAATGTCTACTACATCACATATGGTGTTGCAAGTGCGTCTGGGCACATACCCAACTCCCGCTTGGCCGAGTGCCTCCGGGGGTTGGGTATGTGCCCAGCGGGCTTGATTGGGCAGGTTGCGCGGGGGGCAGAGCTTGGCACACAGCCAAGTCCCGCTTGGCCGAGATCAAGCTCTGGGCCGATGGGATCTGTGACTTGGCATGCAACACGCCGGTCATCAGACGCCCGCCCTTGTCTCTGCCTTGAAAGGCAAGAACGATGTGCCCTCAAGGAGGGGAAATGTTCTCCCTTCTTGACATCACACATCGGACATCAACAAGGGAGCTTTTCCTTCTTGATGGCCGGTCTGTAGGCTGGTCATTGGGGAGGAAAGACCCCCTTCGCGGTGGTCAATACTTGTATCAATCATCAAGAAGGGAGTCTTCCCTTCTCAATGACCAGTTTGTAGACCAACCATCGAGAAGGGAAACTTCTCTCCTTGATGGCCAGCACATCGTTTGGCGTGCGTGGCACCCTCACTTGAAATTGGCCCAGTGGGGCTTTGTGCCAAACCCCGCCCACTTTGCAATGTGCCAAGCGGGGGTTGGGAGTGTGCCAGGCGGGGTTGAGGATCGGCCAGACGGGCTTTAGGGTTGGCCACGCGCGCTTGGCCTTTTTTCGGCCAAACTTTGGTGAGTGCCCAGACGGGCTTGCAACACCATATAGTGTTTTGAATAAAGCTTGGATGATTTGTCAATTTTTCCGGTTTTGTTGAACAAGGTCAACTCCATATTTTTGATATCCTTTCCACATGGTGCATTTTGACAGATGTCAGATGAGGCCCAAGGCTAAATCCACCCCCGGAGCCAATTTCCTCCAGTAGGGGGTGAAAAAGTTGGGTTAGAGAAATACCGAGTTCATTTTCAGAACCGGAGTGTTTTCTTTACCCTACCATCCACAGACCATGAGCATCGGCCGTTGCCCTCTGCCAGTATGGGCCGGGCAGGGAGGGGCCGGCCAAGCGCTGGGTTGTGACACAAAGACATCCTGGGCGGAAGTCAATTTCAAGGTTTTGTTTAAAGTTGGGTGTAGCTTTTACAGTTTGGTGTGAAGTTTAAAATAAAGTTACTACATAACGAAACTAGAAAATTTGAGGAAAGATCAAAGCATTATTCAAAACACAATATGTAATCAAACATGAAATGATATACAACTATATATGAAGTGTCCATAACTCAGCTGGAACTCTGTAACTCAGTAGTAACTAAACTGGACCACAGAACACAAAGTGTCTGTAACCAAAGTTGAACTAAAGTTTAAAGCACCACTCACACACTATTTGTACTTGAGGGTGACATCAATCTGAATGGTGTTGGAACCATTTCACTCTCATGTACCTGTTGCTGTGGCCTCAACAGAATGTGATTGGTGTGTGATTTGTTACCCTATTGTCCATGCGTACAATAGGGTGACAAATCATAGTCCATCAGGGCAGTTACCAATGAATTTTTCTTAAATTTTACCCTCATCTACTTGGGAAAAAATCACCTCTGGTCTGAAAACTGTGAGATTTGTCACCCTACTGTATGCACATACAATAGGGTTACAAATCACACAACAATCACACATTCTTCAGACTCAGGGTGTAAATGGTTCAGGCCAACCCAAAACCAACCCAAGACCTGTTGGGTTTTGGGTTGGGTTTGGGCACATTCTTAAAGAAAATGACATGACCCGAACCCAACCCAACCTGACTTGTAAAATTGTTGGGTTGGGTTCAAGCAGCCTATTTCCTAATTGGGTCAGCCTGCGACCCGACTATGACACCTCCAACAGTCAAGTTTGGGGCTTTGAGGTTGGGTCGACCCAAGACCCAAACCAAACCAACCCGGACCCAACCCAAAATAGTATGACATTGGGTTGGGTTTGGGCAGCATATTTTAAAATCTGCCCCAACCCAACCCGACCTGCGCTAAATGTTGGGTCAGGTTCAGGTGCTGTTTTTCAACCCAAACCCAACCCGTTTACACTCTGACTTCAGACCAGAGGGGCATTTGGGGCTGAGTGGTTTATGAACTGTGTCACCCTCATGTACCCACACAGCATAAAGGTTCTCCTGCACTTGTGCTAATACTAAACATGTTTGCACTTCTGATATTTTTTTTATCCAATTCTAGGCAGTTGTGTTTCAGGCATGATGTATACTTGATGAAGGCAGCTTGCCCCAATTTAAAAAAGTGGTGATGCAAGAGCTACCTGATTTCACTCCAAATTAGATTGGTCTATAGTTCTTGCCCAGTAATTAAACAATTTAACATCACATTGTGAGCACTTCTGCCCCAGTTCAGACCAAAACTAACACCAAATTGAGCTGTGAAACTCCCTGAGGAGTGCCCCCAAAGCTTCCCTGGTGAATCATCCCAAAACTTAGATATGCCTAGATTTCCCCGCAAAATCTGGGAAAATCTGGGTTTCCAATCCAACTATCCACAGTTTCCAGATTTCAGATTTCCCTGCAAAATCTGATATTCCAGATTTACATTATCTATGGTGAAGATACTGAAAAAGGGAAACTTGAAGAATTAAGACCACCATGATCATACTTCTATAGTCAACTTGCAGTGAATCAGTAGATGAGAAACACAGAAAGATAACCACTGGGCTCTAACCTAAGAGCAGAGGTAAAGACACAAGAACACAGTGTGGTGATTTATATAGGTGAGCGTGGTAGAATGTCCACTTGGGGATAGCGCGGGCGGGAATGCACAAGAGCGGCCCAGGCAGAGTGCTTTCTGGTGACATAAGCACTGAGGATGATGTCAGAAAAGCACGCTAGGAAAGCTTACGGAAAGTCACGCGCGGACTGGAATGCACGGATTGCGGATTGGAGCGGAAAAGACAGGGCTGGACTGCGGCGGACTACACACGTGGACTGGTAGCAGCGGCGCGTCAGTGGGTGAGCCACAACAGCTAAAGCGGGTTCCACCAGTGGGTGGAACCGGGGTGGAGGCGGTGGTGAGAGACCGACTGGGGGGGGCTGGACAGAGGACGGTGGGAGGTCAAGCATTGGAGATGAGCGGAGTCTGGGAGAGTGACGTGCGGAAGAGCTGGCGGAGCTGGAGGACTAGTGCGGGAAAGTGTCAGATGTGCAGGATCAGGTGGGAACGGCGATGTGCGTGGAGGGAAGGACAGGGAAAAGGGCCCATGGATTTCTCTTCTCTTTCCTTATCCTATTATCCTATCATCTTACGGATTACTCATCATTTCACTTCAAAGACACATAGAAAAGCCGCAATAAACCGTAAAATCCGCCATAAAATACACAAAAGACAACTCTGCAAGTCAAAACAACTCCGCCGTAAAGAATCCGTATCAGAGTAACCAGAATGAAGTAAAAAGCCCGTCCCCAAAAGAAAAAAAAAAACCACCTGAGATGATGGATTGATGGGGGGGGGGGGGAACTCCCCTCCCCTCCGTACAAAAAGGAAAAAAAAAACAATGTGAGAAAGAAAACCACCCTCCTCCGCCTGCCTCTCACGCATGCCATACGCCAAGCCCTGCTCCCACAACCACGCACGTCATCCGCCCATTCCGCTCTCACACGGATCTTCTGTCAACGTCGCCGCACGTCATTGCCCACCGTCGGACTCCTCTTGCCTTAGCTTCCTTGCCCCTGTCTAGCCTTCAATGCCGGGATCCCACTCGCCGCCTCTGCCCCAGCTACGCCCGCTGACATAGCCCACTTTGGCTGCCACGGCTTCCCCCGGTCACAGCCTATACTATCCAGTCCGCACAGGCCTGATTAAGTTGAGTCCAGCTCCGCCGCCGCGCCGTTGACATAGCCCCGCACACCGCCTCATGAACATTTTCCGCACTGTGCCGCTCCACGCCAGCCTTGCGGAATCCGCAGCCCGCATCCTCCGCAAACCCGTGCGGACAATTTGGGTCCCCAACCCGGTTTTAGCATCACAACATACTAGAGTATTAGGAGATATATTTGTGACCTTATCTTTACTTTCAGAAGTTACTTGCGGATTCTGTGCTTACGGAGTGCAGAGCTTTATTCACTTGCGGATTATTACGCAATAGATCAGGCTCAGAGAGGAGCGCTGAAGGCTAGCAGATAGTAGCAGTGCGGAGCCGAGTCACCAACAATCACACAGCCCGGACACTAATATTCTTGAAGAAGGTGGTTAGCGGACATTTCCACCGGCTTACCAGCTTTTATTCTCACAACAGTAAATGCAAGAGAAGCTGAAGCTTAACCAAATGACAGGCAGAAATGAAAGGTGGGTTTTTTGATTAAATTTAAAGGGTCAAAGAGGAAATGAATGTTGGTTTAGACCCAAAAGCTCTAGATTCCGCAGATCTTGACGGGAAAATCCATCTATTGTGATTCCACTCATGTAAGCTTGAATGATTCAAGCTGTTTTCCACTGTGAGTTACTGCTTTAGAGTGGAGAGCACTGGTGAAGTTTTGGTTTCCTGCCCAACACAGCTCAGGCTGTCATTTCTCATCCAGGTCAAGCTGAGGTGATGATTATGGAGTTTTGCTCAGAGCAAAATGTAATCAAAACCTCAACTTGAATTCCAGGATCCGATAAATGTTGAGTGCACAGCTCACAAAAGCTTTTAGTGACTGCAGGAAACTACTTGACAGCAGCTTGGTCCCATCAAGGAGGGCGTTTGCGGAGATGTGAAACTTGGGTGCTGTTTCAGAACCCGGCCACCCTGATTGGCCAGCTCCATCTCGATCTTCCGCCACAAACGAAAGCCCTTCACCATCCACCACACCATGGGCAGCTCACAGTCAACACCCATCCAAGCACAACAGCAGCAGCAGCAGGACGCCGGAAGACTCAGCCAATGTCCCATCCACCAAGTCAGCAACAGCAGCAACACGAACGACGCCCACGAAAAGATAAACGAAAGCAACAATATCCCAGAACTCGCCCAAACACCTGCACCAGGACAGAGGACAAAGCTCTCACTCGAACGCACATTCTCATCCATCCCTCGTCCACCCTCCCAGGACGGGGACAGCTCGAACATCAGCTCATGTCCAGCCCACAAGAGCGACCCGAGTACCGCCGGGGAGAAGGAAACCTGGGTGTATCCCTCCCCACAGCAGTTCTATAATGCACTCGTCCGGAAGGGATGGGAGACGCCAGAAGAGTCCATCCCGATCATGGTCGATATCCACAACTGGATGAACGAGGCCGTCTGGAACGAGGTCTTACGGTGGGAATCGAGATACTTCTTCAAGCCCAACCATCCGCCATCCTCATCAACCACCCCGATCCAACAGCAGCAACAACGATCAGAAGAAACAACAGCACCCCCGCGCACACAGCCCGAAATCACCCTGGTCAAGTTCCAAGGCCGCCCGAACGAGCTCTCGCCCAAGGCCCGCTTCAACATCCTCCTGTCGATGGTCTTCCCCAACCTTTACAACCCAGTCAAACCCTTCGACCGCCACGACTGGTCGATCTCTCGCGAACATCTGCGCAATAGCGACGCCCAACAGGTCGAGAAATCGAAGCTCTGTCGATACGTGATCGATTACTACAACGGCGGGACCGACGAAGACGGCAATCCTGTCTTCCATTTCGGTTGGTCTCCCCCCCCCCTGGCTTTTGCCGACTATAGTAACATCAGTTAACAGCAACACCTTTTGTGGTAGATGTCAGGCCGGCGATAGACGACTTGGATTCGCTGGTCGTCCGGTTGAAGGAATGGGCCCGGCTCAAAAACGAGACCTGGTTTGAGAAGAAACGTGACCTGGTGAAAGAGTGAGGCTGCGGGCCGACACAGCTCTCTCCCGATATCCAGCCGGAACAGCCACCTCCGATGCCGGCTCTCCAGCTTTCTTGCGATCTCGATCTACGCCGCAAGAAAACATCCTTTGTGTAGCTTGTGTTCATGCAATTTCCAGCCTCACGCCACCTGAGCAACTCCACGCCCTTGATTCATCCTGAGAGGTGCCCATAAAATGCTCCATTGAACAAAGGCAGATCACTGGCTGTGACTCTGATGATAAAACATTAAAACCTGATGCCAGGCGAGGGGGCTAATCTGCTTAAAAGACTGGCCCGTTTGGGGATGACATCGATCGGGCTATTCATTGAACTTGAGGTATTCCATGTAAGCTTAGCTGGACCAGGCACCCAGATGTTCCCAAATCTGTTGAGGAACAGTCTGGAACAGTTTCACGGTTTTTAGTTTTCCCACTATTCAAACAGTGGGAAGTATGATTGGAGCCAGCTTCTTGCATAAAGCCCTGCTATACATCACAAAGGGCAAATTTACACCATGCACACGGGAGCTATTGGCGGAGTTTATTCATAAGTAGAGGCATTTATAAAGATTCGTGACATATAACAATCTAACCAAACAGCACCTAAGTGTGTGTGTGTGTGTAATATTGCCCAATCAAAAATCAGCCAGTAAATACGCTATTTGCAATCAGGTATCCAGTTTTGACAGGCAAGATGAACTACTGGTCTCATCAATAGCCTAGTTCACATTTGAGCCCACTTTTCATTTTATCATAAATTTTGGCCAAATTTTTTGACTCTCAGAAACATTGGTTCCAGAACGATCTGGGCAGCTTGAAAAGGGCGGAAAAACTGTAACAGGAGCTGTGATAGAACAAGCATCAAAAATCCAATAGGGGGGTTCACATGAGCCTGATTTTGACTGCTTTTCACAGATGGTTTGGAATCTCATGCACGCTTCCTGCATAAACTTAAAAAAATACTGCATAAGCATTCCCTTCAGCAAGGCCTTTACAGCTGAGGTCTCTGCGGGGAGGAAACACTAAAGGAACCCTCCAATGACCTCCACTCAACTTCAGTGTCAATGCTTCTCTGAATCCCCTCTCTTCTTCCTCTTTTCTCAAAACCCCCATCCTTTTTCTTGTTCTTTCTTTTCTCTTTTCTTCTCAAATTTCCTTATAGTATCACCCTCACAGAAAATCAGTTGTTACTCTTTCCTTCTATTAATATTTACTGGTTGTTACCACACAACGGCTTTTGTCAGCCAGATGAATGTGCATAGTGCACAATGTTAAATCAAATCTGCACTTTTTTTAAAAAAAAAGATGAGGTCTTGCTGGAAACTCTATTTCTTTTCTGGAATATCCTTGCATTGCCCTGCATGAGCAGCCAGTGGATTTTTAGCAAGGTTTGTAGACTGATTTGGAAATCAGGCTAATGTGAACCCCCCTAATCTGAACCGGGCTAATATTGTCATCAGATTCAATTGGCTTGTAAGCCATCTTCCGCACCATAATAGCAATATTACACTTTTGACGTATTACTTTGAGCACCTGTTGGTGTAATGTAGTGGTCATAATGGTGCTACCACTAACAGCATTGTGACAAGAACTAAACAATGCTAAACTAGCAGAATGTACACATTACTGATAGTTTAGGCAGTGCTGCCTGGGGCATCTCATACAGCATATCCCAGAAAGCTTGCTTCCTGGGACCGCTCCCATTTGAAAGATTTTTTTTACACCACTGTAATCTTCAGCCTTGCATCATGTACACATGGCTATACAGGATAGGAAATGGCTGCTGGGTCCCCACTGGAGCAACTGCAACCTGCTTGCTGGAGCCAGCTGCAGCAGGCCACAGACCTGCCAAAGCCCCTAGCTCCTATAAAGGGAGAGGATTCCAAGGGTCCAGCTCCCAGCCCATGAATCACAAAATTGTAGAAGTTGCAATTTCTTCCCACAATAGCTGTAGTCATACTGGGTTCAATACAGGGTAGGAAGGCATACAAAGCAGAAAAACTCAAAATTGACCCCCCCCCCCACCAGGAAAAAAAAATAGTCACTTGATGGCAAGTGACATGATGCAGCTTTGGTTTCTGCTCCAGAGCTACTCCAGCGCTGCTCAAAGTCTGCTCCACCAGCACTTGTAGAGCTTGCAGGACTGCACCAGAGCACTCAATGTGGCACAGTCAGCTGATCCTAATTTTTTCCCAGGAACAGCTGAGCAGTAGGCATTGACTGGGCCTGGGCCAAAGCTGAGCATTGGCTGAGCCTGGGCCACAGCTGAGCATTGGATATTCCAAGCGTGAAACAAATCCAAGTGTCAGCTGGACCAAGAATATTCCAAATCTGAGCATCAGCTTAGCCAAAAATGGTCCAAAGCTGAGCATCATCTTGGAAAAGGCTTGTGCAGAGCTTAGGATCAGCTGGGACAATACTGTTCCAAATATTAGCACCAGCTGGGCCAAAACATTTCAAAAGCTGAGCATCAGCTGAGCCAATGCTGGTACAAAGCTGAGCATTGGCTGAGCCAAGGCTGTTCTAAAGCTGAGTATCAGATGTTTTGAGACTATTCAAAAGATTAATATAACCTGAGCCAAGGCTGTTCCACAGCTGAGCATCAGCTGAGCCAAGGCTGGTCTACAGCTGAGCATCAGCTGAGCCAAGGCTGGTCCACAGCTGAGCATCAGCTGAGCCAAGGCTGGTCCACAGCTGAGCATTGTCTTAGCCAAGTTTGGTCCACAGCTGAGCATCAGCTGAGCCAAGGCTGGTCCACAGATGAGCATAAGCTGTTACAGGAGTGGTCAGACTCAGAATCTGAGCATTGGCTGGACCAAGATTTATCCAAAGCTGAAAATCAGCTGAGCCAATACTGGTCCAAAGCTGAGCATTGGCTGGGCCAATGATAGTCCTAATCTGAGTCTAAGCTGAGCCATGACTGGAATAAAGCTGAAAATAAGCTGGGCAAGGACTGGTTCTGATCTGGGCAACAAAGCTGAGCATGAGCTGGGCACCAAAGCTGAGCATAAGCTGGGAGCTAAAGCTGAGTATCAGCTGACCAGAAATGGGGATCAGTGGTGCCCAGCAAAAACTTAGGATCTCCTGTGGAAATTCTTAAACTGGTTAGATGGTGGGTAGACGGTGGGTAGATGATGGGTAGATGGTGGGTAGCCCACTGGAGCTGGCATGATGTCACTTGTCATCAAGTGACTATTTTTTTTTCCTGGTGCCCCCCTCGAAGCAAGCTTTTTGGTAAGTGCTGTATGTCAACTGGCAGCAGTTGCATGATTTTTTCTTGTAGCAGGTCCAGGTTAATTTGAGACAAAAAATGAATATCAGGACAAGAATTTTTGAAAAGGAGGCCAACTTTATTGAAACATAGGACAGAAATATTAAAGAGAGGACAAGGATAGAAAAAAGAGGAATCAAAAGTAGAAAATGGGGACACAAAATTTGACTAACCAGACATCAGAAAGGACAAAATGGGACAGCTTTCTGTAGATGCAGGGTATCAAAAGCTGGTTTTTCAGAAATCAGTTTTGTGAATAAACAGAAAAGCGCAGAATAAAAAACGATTTTCTCAGAACCAAAAAGAATCAGAATTTGTATGGTACAGGCCCTAAGTGTGTCTAAGATAGGTACCAGCAACAATGGCATGATCTCGCTCGTAAGGTTCTAATGTGAGCTGCTCGTGAGGCTTGATCATTTCGCTCTGCATCTTCTTGACCTCACTGGCAAAGACGGCCTCGGCAGGAGCAGTCGAGTCGATACAATTGGCCTTGATCGAAATCAGGATATTTCCGCCATGTTTCAGGAAGTGGTGGGCGTTGAGACAGATGATTCGAGCCTGATCCGGTTGGGCTACATCTGCGAAGATCACATCGACCATTCCAACAAGCATTCGATATTTGTTGGGGTGTCTAGCATCTTCGACAATGGCTAAAAATCGAATCCATAGGGAAAGACAATGATATCAAAAAAAGCGGCTGAGGAATCATAGACGATGGTCGCAGTGCACTTACGGATGACATTTGTCCTCTTCTTCGCCATGTTGATCAGATCACGTCCACTTCGGTGAGAGAATTCGACGGCATAGACCGTTCCGGTAGGGCCGACAACATCTGCGACATGACTGACACTAGTACCACTGGCCGCTCCAAGGTACAAGACTTTCTTTCCGGGGGCAATGTAAATGTCGTCCAAGCCCCCAAGGATACCGGCGGCCAATTTAGATCGGAACGGATTCCACACTCGGTATTCGATCTTCTCGGCCGGCATGTCTGGGGAACTTGAAGGGGTTTCGACCGTTATTCGCTTCTCTCCATATACTGACTCTCCGGGAACGAGGTTTCGGGTGACCAGTAGATGTTCTTTCCCCTTTTGGAAGGGAGTGGGTGAGCAACGTGCTAGTTAGTACACAGCTCGCAAAATTTTGAAAAGAAAATGTTCGAGACAAACCTTGGCGATGAAGACGCCATCGTGACGATGTTTTTCAATGATTACTTTGGGAGCTCCGCCTTTACTTCCTAATCCGCCCCGGCCCCGACCACCGCCAGGACCACCCCGGCCTCGTGGTGCTCCACGGCCACCGCGTCCAGGAGGCCCACCTCGACCGCCTCGACTAGCGATTCCTCCGCCTCGACCTCGTCCGCCTCTGTCGGAAAACCCACCTCGCCCTCTGCCACCACGGTCACCACCGCCTCCTCGTCCGCCGCCGCCTCTAAAACCACCTCGTCCTCGTCCTCCGTCGCCAAATCCCATGTCGAAAAGTGTATGTGTGTGTGTTTGTGGGGGTGGGTGAAAGTTGGCTGCTTTGCTTCAGCTGGGATGCGTTTTTAAGGTAGTGTGAGGTTAAGCTGCAGTTGGAGGTGTATCCTCAAGAGTGTTGATGTCCAGGTTTGTTTGCGGAGGAGACAAGGGTGTATGCGCCAGCTGCGGCCGAGAAAAAACACCGCCCGCGAGTACATAGACTCGGCGCACTTGTGGTTTGCACTTGGAGCCATGGATTTTCAGGGCGGCACCGGCGCAGCCGCAGCCCGAAAGCCCTTAGCCCTAAAGCCAGAAGGTCGCCACCTTTCGGGAAATTTAGGGGTGGCTGATACAAATATACCATTTTACTTTGGTATTATACCCACATTTGTTCATATCCCCCGTATCCACCCAGACGAACGAACACGTGACCCCCTGATGAAAATCCTAATTATCGGCTCGGGTGGACGGGAGCACGCTTTGGCCGAACGATTGGCAAAATCTGATTTGGTTACCAAGATATACCTTGCACCTGGTGAGTTTTTGGTTTGATTCCTGTTCGTAAACAAATGGTCGTATGACTTAACATTTCCTCATTCTACATATGCAATTTTTTTTGTCCTCCCCCCCCCCAAAAAAAAAAACCCCACAGGTAACGGAGGTACGGATGGGAACCCCAAATGCGAAAACTTGGAGGGGCACAAATCATACCCAGAACTCATTGATTTTGCGGCCAAGAACGAAGTCAGTTCTGCGCAACTACGAAATAAACCGAGATTATCAATGCACTAACAAAGACGACTTAACGTATGCTGGGAGTAGATAGATTTAGTAGTCCCAGGACCGGAACAAGAACTGGTCCATGGAATAGAAGGCGACTTCCGAAAGATTGGGGTGCCATGTTTCGGCCCGAGTAAATTAGCAGCAAAGATGGAAGGATCCAAGGCGTTCTCAAAAGATTTCATGTCCAAGCACAGCATCCCCACGGCGCGCTACGCCAACTTTTCTGATTTCGCGCTAGCCAAAAACCATATCCTTTCAATCGACTACAAGGTGGTCATCAAAGCTAGCGGACTTGCAGCGGGAAAAGGTGTCCTCATCCCAGAAACCCAGCAAGAAGCTTTGGAAGCCCTAGAAGCCGTCATGGTGAAGAAGATATTTGGCGACTCGGGCGACGAGGTTGTGATTGAGGAATATCTGGAAGGCGAAGAAATTAGTGTGCTGGCTCTCAGCGACGGTTACACTGTTGTACTACTCCCCGGAGCTCAAGACCATAAACGTATCGGAGAAGGCGACACGGGACCAAACACCGGCGGGATGGGGGCATATGCGCCCATACCTACAGGATCCTCGGAACGTATGAAAACTGCCTTGAAGTCTATAATTCAGAAAACTATCGACGGGATGCGGAAAGATGGTGGGCTCAAATCCTTCTCTTTATCGTCCGCATGTTCCATTGCGGCTAACTCGCATGTGATTCTCTGTCTGCAGCCATGCCCTTTGTTGGGTGTCTATTCACTGGCTTCATGATTACTGAGCAAGGCCCAAAAGTCCTCGAGTATAACGTCCGGTTCGGAGATCCGGAAACGCAGACCGTCATGAGTTTGTTGTCCGACGATACCGATTTGGCTGAAGTATTTATGGTAGGTCAGGCTCTCTCATGTGCAACTGACAATAGCCCGGAGTCACTCTCACAATACTGATTACAGAATTTTTCAGGCCTGTTGTGATCGCCGACTCGATTCGGTCAAAATCGACTTCAAAGCTTCGTACTCGGTTACTGTTGTTATTGCCTCGCCAGGTTACCCCAACTCATATCCCAAAGGCTTGGAAATCACCATCGACCATGCTGCTTTACCTACCAATTCGTTTGTATACCACGCTGGAACTGCGAAGAAATCGGGTCAACTTCGTACCACAGGCGGGAGGGTACTCGCGGTCAATGGGACGGGGGAGACTCTGGAGATGGCAGCGCAAACGGCCTATCGAGCGGTCAGTTGTGTGAAATTTGAGGGAATGACGTACCGCAAAGACATTGCCCACAGGTCAGCACGCCGAGAAGGATGAGCTTTCCGTGGATTTTAACTAACATCTTTCTACCCAGGGCCCTGAAGCCGAAAACTACTAGTTCGTCGCAACCGGAACAGAAGAATGGCTTAACCTACCTCGACTCCGGCGTTTCAATCGACTCTGGTAACGAGCTCGTTGCACGGATCAAACCGCTGGTTAAGGCCACCGCCCGCTTGGGATGCGATTCTGTTATTGGCGGTTTTGGTGGACTTTTCGACTTGAAAAGCGTCGGCTACCAGGATCCTATCATCGTCAGTGGTACCGATGGCGTCGGCACGAAGCTCATTGTTGCGCAAAAAGCTGGGAAACATGACACAGTTGGTAAGTTGCCCATTGATTCATAATCTACTCGATTTTCCCAAATCCTTGCTTTTAATCCACAAAGCTTAGAAAGGCGCTTACTGTCGACTTGCGCGCACAGGAATCGATTTGGTCGCAATGAGTGTCAACGACTTGTTGGTCCAGGGAGCAGAACCCCTCTTTTTCCTCGACTATTTTGCGTGCAATCATCTCAAGGTCGACGTGGCAGTAGACGTCGTCAAGGGAATAACGGATGGATGTAAACAATCTAACTGTGCTTTGATCGGCGGCGAAACGGCTGAAATGCCTGGACTGTATCGTGAAGGTACGACAACCAAGCCTTAGCAAAAACGAGCCATGATTATTTAACCTTTTTTTTGCTCCTTAGACGACTATGATTTGGCTGGCTTTGCCGTGGGGGTGGTAGAGCGATCCCTCATTTTACCTCGGCTGGAGGAGATTCAAGTCGGGGATGTCCTGATCGGTCTGACATCCAGCGGCTTTCATTCCAATGGGTTTTCCCTGGTTCGCAAGGTCGTTGAAAGGTCAGGCTTGGGCTACGAATCCCCGTGTCCTTGGCAGCCCGATCAAAGCCTTGGAGTTGCTCTTCTAGAACCCACACGGCTATATACTCAGCAGCTCCTACCGATTCTCAAATCTCAAGACCGTTTGATCAAAGGACTCAGCCACATTACGGGCGGCGGATTCCTAGAAAACGTCCCCCGGGTCTTGCCGGCAGGACTCGGATGTGAAATCGACGCCGGGTCCTACCCGCTTCCGGCGCCGTTCAAATGGGCCATGGACCAATGCAACATAGCTCCACTCGAGATGTGCCGCACATTTAACTGCGGAATCGGGATGGTTCTCATCGTCTCGAAAGAGTCTGTCTCCAAAGTCACCTCTCTCTTGGAATCTCATGACCCCAAACGCCTGATTGGGGTCCATCAAATTGGGAAAGTCACTAACCAGCCGGGTGTCGAAATGAAAAGATTAGAATCCTGGCAGTGAAAGCAGTTTTTTTTTTTCAATTTATTAGGATTAAACCTTGTAAAATACATCAGCATGCAATCCAAGCCGTCCGCTACATTCTTACAATTTCTGTGTGCGGCTCCTTGTTAATCCTCTTTGCAGCGGGTCCTGCTCTTGCAGCAGTCCTCACATGCGGTACCCATATGTATCACATACCGATGGTTGAATACCATTATTACCAGACGGCATGCCCTCCGGGATGTGTAGAAATTTGAGCCAATGAAGGAAAGAAAGCCTATTTGTTAGGGTTGCTCCCGCTTATTTTCTGTCTTGAGTTGTTTGCAGCCAACCAGGCCCGAGATCTCGATTCTCCACAGCTCGGAGGAGTGGCAGAAGCCCTCAAGCATCAAGGAGTCGAGTCCGTCCATTCGCTTATGGAGCGCAACACGGATAACCTAGCCCATACTTATGCTGGTTACGAGGGATATGACTCTGCACTCCAACATCAAGATCATAGTTGATAATAAAGATCATTTTACCGAAAAACTGGAACATCTACAGGACCGCTTACTCCGCATCTTCAATCCAAGGGCTGGGGTTTACCATCCTGCTATGTAACAAGGCGGCAAAAATTGGAGATTTTCCAACATCATGCCAACAATGCATTCAAAATTCAAGCCAAAGGAATTCAAGAGATGACCAGTTTTGAAATAAACAAAGAGTTGAAGAAAACCAGCAAAGGCACCTATGGTGTTCAAAATTGCATATGTCACTATTTACATAAAATCATAAAGCCAATTTTGGCTGGGAGATGTCAGCGTGCATAAAACTTAAAGTGACATCTCCCAGCCAAAATTGCAGTTTATGGCCCCGTTTGGCACCGATATAATTATAGGTGATATAATCACTGATTAATTCAATAAAAAAATACAAAATTCAACATAAAGCCTCCAAATTTTTTTTGTAGGCAACCTACAGTGCTGGTCTCTTCAACTTTAAAATCAGATTCAACTGATTCAGCCATCTTCAGCACCATAATACCATTATATCACTTTTGGATTCTGGGTTCACAGTTGAAGAGACCAGCACTGTAGGTTGCCTACAAAACAATTTGGAGGCTTTATGTTGAATTTTGTATTTTTTATTGAATTAACCAGTGATTATATCACCTATATTTATATCAGTGCCAAACAGGGCCTATGATTTTATGTAAAAAAATCTTATGCAATTTTGAACACCATAACCGATCTCAAACCAAAACCTTTTGACAACAAGTACTTCAATGATGTGGTGCAACATTATTTATGGTGTTCAAAGTTGGTTTGCATAATTTTATGCATGCATAAATCATAAAATCATAAAAATATTTTGGTGAGGAAATTTTGTATCACATAATCAGACAGTCATATCCCCTGCAAAAAAGATTTTATGATTTTATGATTTATGCATGCATAAAATTATGCAAACCAACTTTGAACACCATAATTACATACAAACATCACAGCTCCAGGACCTTGGAAACCCAAGTAGGTGTGTAATGAAATGTACAAATTTCTCCATTTTTTGCAAAATGGTAGGCATATTGAAGTTGGTATGAAGGGGCACTGAATTGAAACCCATAAAGGTAGGCATTAAGCATCACATAAATGTATGAAATTTGCATCAAAATTTGTTTAAATCTGCTACTACCCACAGAACCTGGCTTTTCATTGGGGGTTTGGGGTTGCCTGACACGGTGAGGAATTTAGTGACAAATCATGTGTTGCAACACCCAGACGAGTTGGTTGGGGTTGCATGGACAGTGACTGTGCAACGTTGGCAGTGACTGCGTGTCAATTTGTCTGGGTGTTGCACGGAAAAATGCAACACTTAACTCTTCACCATGTGAGGGGATTTTGCCTCATTCACCCAGCTCCCCCAAGCCACATCTAGCCTAACACAATCCCCTGGTTTCAGGGACCAGGAGACTGGCGCGCCGGGGGCACCTTGCAAAGCATTGAAGCAAGCCTATGAAAGAGGGGCTTGCAACCTAAGTGAGCATCAGGTCTTGCTTTCCTGGTAGTATTTTTTTATTCAATTTTGCTGGGGAAACTACTACTTTCCTTGGACTTGATGTACAGTTTTAATTCAGTATCATGGCAGTGTATTGGGTTTGGTACAGCTCAACAAATTGACATCACACTGGTTGGAGCTGGTTGGAGGTCTCAAAAAATCATTCTTCAAACTCCACTGGGATGGTAATTTGGCTACTTCATCCATGCTTGGGTATGGCATGGGCTAGATCTAGGCCTTTCAAATGGTACCGGCAGTGTTTGATTCCCACTGGAAGATGGGGCGAAGGCAGTGATTTCTCCCACCAAAAAAGTGGAACTGCTCACCCCACAAGTTGGTGATAACATACTAGAATGTGAGCCTGACAACAAGGAAAATGTTGTATCAGCATAGGCACGGCACGGGTATTGGTCTCAAAACTGGATGAAGAGAGAGAAAGGTGATAGAATATGTACAAGTTTAGTGCCACAGTAACTAGGTCTAGAGTGATGATGAACTAGTTATGCGCGTACAACTATATTACTTAGCTTATAAGTTTGTAATCTTGCCCACCGCTAACTCTAACACATACAAGCCCCTCTTTCAGGGGCTTGCTCCGCGAGCACCGGGCAGTGTTTCACCTGCCTCAAGCAAGAAGACATGAGCACACAGCAGGTCAGGTCCAACCTGTACTAGCAGCCGTTGCCTAACCTTTGACAACTGGCCGTCAATCTGGGAACTCAGATTTTTCCAGATTTCGCGGGGAAACCTAGGCTAAAGTTTCCCAATTCCTAGATCTACCTTGATTTCCCTGCAAAATCTGGGTTCCCAGATCAACGGGAAGTCTTCCTCTATTGGAGGACTTCCCGCCAATCTGGAAACCCAGATTTTCCCAGATTTTGCAGGGAAATCTAGGCAGATCTAGGATTTGGGACGATCAAGCCCAGATTTCCCCGCAAAATCTAGAAAAATTTGAGTTCCCAGATTGACGGGAAGTCCTCCATTTGCCCATCACAGCCCAAAAATATAACAACCAGGAGTTAGGTCACATTTTTCTCCAAAGTGGCTTGCTGCTCTGCCTCTATCTTTGATAGAAGCAACCAACGCGGCCTATGGTTTCACAAAGATTTGATTATTCAACCCTCTCCTACTCTGGGGAACTGAAGTCATGTCCAACTTGAGCCAGGTCAGTCGGGTAAAAAGTGATACTTGTTTCAACAAAACATTTTGTTGGGTTGGGAATTTTGTAAACATCTCGAATGTTGTGAGGGATGAAGCACGAAGCCAAACGTGTTTTCAGATGGATTGGGGGGCTTTTGTGGTCTGGAGTGTCCGCCCTTGAGCACCAACTTGCTTCCATCGTACGGCGGCACAATTCCGCTGGAAACCCGAGCCAATTTCTGATTGTTTATTCGTCTTCGCCCTCCGATTATGACTCTACAATGGCCACGGTCAATTATCGTCATTGGCATGGTACTGAGCTACATTTTTAGTCCTGCATTGGCTACGCCGCCCTTCATCACCGGAACCAGAGTTCGAGAGACTCCGGAATTGAAACCTGATGCTTTTGAACACTCAGAATCTTTAAAACCTCAGCGTAAAAAACGGAAAACACTTGCTGATCAGGAGATCCACAATAGTATTCTACATCCGCACTCAGCTTATTTCTATTCGCGTGATGATCCTATACATAGACGTGCACGGTTCATATCTCCACATGGTATGTCCTCAGCACGTGTCATTTGTTTCTTCCCTGCTGATGTGAAAAAGTCCTTTTTAGACCAAATTACCGAGGGCGGGATGGGACCAGCACTATCTAACCCTTGGGAGCTAGTAACTGAGAGTATTGGATCACCATCAGGAACAAGTGTGAATTTGAGGAGTGTCAATGATGCCGATGCCTACGAAGGTGAGATCAAGCGCATTCCTATCAATGCGACACTCTTCCGGCCAAGTTGATTAGCTGATAATTTATCCGAACTTCACTCTCGTTGTATCCAGAACCAATTGAACAGACCGTCAATCAGAAAGAAAAGTCCAATTCCGTACTGGAGGAACACTCAAAAGCTGAACCAATAGGAAATAAATTCGGGTGGCATACGTTGGCGGAATTATACAACAGTCATAAATATATGTGGAATATCCATGCTCTCGCGGTCAAGAGGCTTAAGATACAAGATAGTCAGGAATATGCAACAGTTAATCAAAAGTACATCAAACTCATCGATCAAGAATGGTATAAGATCAAGAATATGCGTTTGATGGGATACAAACTCTTGGACGGCTTACCAATTCAAATCGCCAAGATCGTACGATTAGATGAGCCCGAAGGCGCGCCCGAAATTCACGAATACCAGATTAGACTGACGAAGAATAAAAACCTCATATCTACAGATGACCTTCGTGGTCGAGTCATCAGGATCGTCAAAGCTCTTGGCCTTTATCACAATTTATTACGGTTAGGTGGACTAGAGATGGGGGGAAAGCATGAAGATTTGCTTGAATGGTTTTTCACAGCTTTATTCAAAGAAACTGATACGGGAGGATGGCCACTACTAGGCCAAATCACTCGCCATGGGGCTAACCCAACATATTTTGGTGGCGTATTCAAGAGCGAAGCTCAGAAACTTTTACTCGATGTACTACGCGCTGATAAAGTGATTTGCAAGGAAGTGGGCTTGCAGGCTGCGATCGCTTTGATTGGGTTTTGGCATGAAGAATCTGCTCTTGGCCTCATCCACACCGCTGCTTCGACAACCAGTCCTCATCTTCGCAGACCATTTGACAAGGAGATCTATGAAAGAGAAGCTGTGAATGCATTGCAGAACAACCATTATTCGACTACTCAGCAAAAACTCGATAAAGAAGCTCGACTGCACAAAGGTCGACAAATACTTAAAGATTCACTCAAGCATGTCACTACCGCCGGTGACATAGAGTTTAGATCATGACTGCTATTGTAACTCAACCCCATTTCGTAATTGGTGTTTCTGCAATGTCACTTGACAATCACAGTGATAATCAATGTTGCGACTCGCGCTGCAGGAAAAGTAGTTAGCGCAGCGGCTTTTTTTGCACGGCTGCGGATCACGACCGCTTGCAAATCCCCGAAGAAAAGTTTCCGTGAGCGCGCTAAATTATGCGGCCAAGTATCGGGAAGCCTCTTTAAATCAGCGGTTGCGTCGCGCAAAGCTCTATATATCTAGCAGTAGCGCAGCGAGAACATCACCGTTGGCAAGCTATATACGTGGTGTCCAGATTTTTAAAAAAAAGAGAAACCAGACAAAGTCCCTCTGCGGGGCTGAGGGTGAGCAGAGTGCCACCGACCGGAGGAAGGGACTTGTTACTAATGTCAGGGTGCTCGCTTGAGGGGACCCAGTGAAATCCTGCTTCAACTTCCAGAGCCTGTACTACTAGGAAAGTCCCTTGGGACAAGCCATTGAAATGTGTTCTCAAGGGAATTGGGTCAAGTTATGGTGCTGATGGTGTCAGCGACAGCGCTGCTTGGTCTGGGGGATATCCATGAGTGGATTTCAGACAAAAAAAACACTTCTGCGCTTTTTACCCGTGTTATCGCAGTAGCCAGGGGAGAACCCGCTACAATAACTGCAATCTGGGGTATAAAAAATAATTCTACGGAACGGTGCCGGCCGGCAATGGGGTATTCCTAGTACTAGTGCTTTAAAGGAGAAGTAGACAAACTGCTTTACGGTACCCGGAAGGGCTGCCTTGTATACACGTACTCCCACAGTTAGGACGTGTGTAAGTTGGGTTGGTACCAGAGAGAAGGATGGGACGTCAGAGAGTCGCGGCGAAGTCGCCTTGTCCTCTATTCAACAAAAAAACATTATCTGTTTGGGCTGAAATCTACAATACAACATAGGCCGGTCGCCCTGTAGAGCCGGATATAGAATCCACCTTGAATGCTTGATCGCAGTGTTCTATTCTTCGTACTGAGAACGAAGCGATTTCGAGATGTCAGCAAACAAACACACACAAAAAAAAAAACAAGCGAAACGAAGCGAGAGTAGGAGTAGAGACAAACATCTGAAGCGGTGGGGCTTTTGAAGTCCAACATGGGGCCTTCGAAGCCGATAAGATGTCTATGAGCCTCGGCCTGGTCGGTTTTCTTGCTCTTCTTAGAGCCTCTGCGGCGGAGAGAGGAATTCCTACGTTGGAGTGGGACGGGTTGATGGCTGTCTTCGTCCTCGTTGGCCAAACCAAAGGGGCCCGAGTCGAGTCTGATGGTGGGTTGGATCATCGGAGATGATAGCGTCGAGGACGCCTCTGAGGACGACGATGTACACTCCCTTCTCACCGTCTTCCCCTCTTTCATACGCGGTGAATTCGGCTCTGAATCTCCATCCTCTCTTGGTGGCGCCTAGTTAATCAACATCAACTTCATTGCCCTTCTTTTTCTTCGTGATGGTTTCGTTATGCTTCAGTGAAGTAAATTCGTGATACTCAACTTGCTTAAAATAGGAGTACATCGGGTAATTGCCGAATGGTTTATAAAACAGTTTAAAAAGCAAATATCCTCCTGAATGTTGATTATCATGTCAAGATCGAAGGCAAATCAAAATTTTGGTTTTTGAAACCCCTATTAAAGAGAATAGAAAATCTTTTTGGGAGCTTGGAGTTCGAAGAGAGTAAACGTACCGACATCGATGACGGACAAGAGGATGATAGGGGCGATATAGACGAGCGAAAGGAACCGGAAGATCGATGGGAAGTAACTGAGCGGCCATGGTAGGGGAACGTGAAACCAATCTGGTCCTGGGATCGGGTCCATCTCGGAGTTTGAAATCGTCTGTCGTCGTCTTCTTGCGACCAAAAACACATGAGCATGTACATATCGAGCTGGGCCCAGTGGTGCCGCCTGGACTGACGTCATCCCCGGACCCCGACCCGGGGGTCATAATCGGGGCTATCCCGTAGCGACTCGGACAGCCGGGGTCAGTCCCTGAAACCCCCGATTTTTATCGCAACATCTGAAAACTGCCTGATTGCACCGGTCGTGTGCCCGTCTCAAACTTAACAGAGGACCTTAAGACATATCATGTTGTAAACCCATCATTTTTCCTGACAAAGGCATGCATGAGGCATCTGTGCCACTCCAGGCCGCCCTAACCTTATTAAAATCACTAGAGGCCAAGGCGGCTCCCCCGCTGCAAAACCAAAATGCATATTATCCCCCCTTGACAGGCTAGCCGGACTTGTTTTCTCACAATTTTGTCCAAGCTGCCTAGATCATCCAATTTCAATTTCACACTCTCAGTTAGATTGCTTTAACAGGTTTCAAAAAAATATCAACCACTTGATGGTAACACGCTGCACCTGTGTTATGAACTCTTTATTCCCTTTTTGGATGTACCATTATGTGTGATAAATGGGCATATTGATGATATGTGACACGCAGGGGTTCTAGAATTTGGTGGAGATGGGGGTCAAAATTTGGGACATGTGTTATGAATTTGCCCATTTATATCATCCAAACAGTGCATCCCTTATCAAAACTGTTTGCTATTTATGAAGATGCAACCCTGAATTTGTAAATATCCAGCTCCAGGATTGTTAACATCAACTTTCATATTTTGATTAACTTATTGCAACATATTACCTCCACTCACTTGAAACCAGCCTACCCATTTATATCTTATCATGTGAGAGTGGTAACTCCAATATCTGTGGAAAATCAGGGCAAATATAGCTTTTTTATTTAGGTCTGTTTCACTGCATTGATTATTTATTTTTACACAGTTATGGTTCAATTTTGAAGACCACTGTTGATGTTTTCATGAGATTTTTATTTGGAATTTTTAATGATTTGTATACACAATCAAAAAGGTCCATGTTTTGGTGAAGATCAACATGATCCACAGGGATTTGAGTGCAAGTCTCCCTGTGAGAAAGAGACCTTGCAGGTCTTCCCTGCGGGGCTCTCACCTAGGGATGAAACCAGGTTGGGTTTGGGTTGGAAAACAGTGCCCAAACCCAACCTGTAAATAATTCTGGGTTGGGGTGAGTTGGGTCAGATACTGGTTAACATTGCACAAACCTAACCCTGATTTTGAAGAATTTGGTTCCAGGTTGGGTTGGGGGGGTCTTGGGTCAGGGCTTGGGTCAACCCATTTCTGGCTGAAATGGTATTAATAACAAGGATTAATGTGTGCATTTGTCCTCCAAATCTTGCTTGTTTTTTTACATTTTTTTGGCTTGAGTTGAATTGCTTTGGGTGGAAATATTATTTAAATTTCAGTTTTGGAGGCGTCAGCCAACCCAAACCCGGCCCCAGACCCAACAAGGGGAAGGTGCCCAAAGGGTTGACCCAACCCACTTTCAACCCTACTCTCACCAACAACAATGGGAAGTTACTGCTGTTAAGTTATCTGGAACAATTTCAGTAACATAACTATTTTTTTTACTTTTTTCCTGGTTAAAGTTATCTGCATTGTGCAATAACTCTGAGCTGAGGAAACATAACTTTATCTATTTTCTCCTGCTTGATCCCAGCAGTAACACCACTTTTTTTTTTGCAAAAAAAAAAAAAAAAAAAAAACACACACACAAAATAATGTGATAATGGTCAAAAAACAGGATAACTATTGTTTTTGATTGGTTCCATCCTTGATTCCTGCAGTCTTATATGCCCCCAGGCTTCAGAAAATCTGTTTGGTGCTAGCTTTACTTGGCCTGGCCCGCCTGCTCAAATCTGGTTTGGGCATCATAAGAGTATCAAAAGATGGCTGGTGTCAAAAATGCTCCACAACTTAGCATCTCAATTTACGCAATGTCTTGAAAGTCCAGAACTGTTAAGTGGGTGGTTGTCCTGGCTCAAGGAATGTGGTCTGTTCAAAATTTTTTGACTACAATGGGGAGAGCGGGGACAAAGGCGCAAGGCGCAAGCTAATACCATCCACCAGGGTTGATTTTGACGCACTCTCCAGAGAGTGCCATACCGTACCCTTTTTCCGGAACGGTGCTGGATGCTTTTGGCGAAAGTAGTGTAAGAAATAATGAACAATGCTTGCACTCATCCACAACTGTTCTGAAACTGATCCTGGATTTAAATCATCAAGAAGTCATGCAGAACTCAACTGGAACTCAATCAGAACACAGTTTAAACCACTAAGACACAATGGCCACAATTGCATCATAACTCAATTTGACCTGTTTGTTGATTGGGATGATTTCTTGGGGTTCAATTCATATTATTCACATGCTCATGAAGGTGTTCATTGTTTTCACTTTGCTAATTTTTCCCTCATGTGCGCGCATAAAAGGTTGTTACAAATTGCAGGCTGGGCCTCTTTCAGATCAACAACACATACACACCGGTAAGAATGATGTGAAAGGCCTTCCTGAATTGTCATATTTCCCTGAAAAAGGCAGGTATCATCTATAATTGAGTCAACAAAGGATGAAAATAGGGTGAAAGTATGTTTCAAGTCAAGCTTGGAGGTTTGTGGTACCAGATTTCAGCTAAACAAATTGGCTTCTTAACACATATAAGCTTGTGAGTCTGTTTTATGGTTTTTTGTTTTCCAATGTCTCCATGCACATGCATGTGAGCTGTTTTCCATTTTGACAATGTCACCTTTGTGTACGCGTGTACATTGGGGTGACAGATCACCAGAGGGGACTTTCACAGCTCCATGACAAGTAAAAACTGGTCAGAAAGCCATTAAAGCCCCAGCTAGTCACATTTAAGTTGTGTGACACACCTTGCACATAGAGAAATTGGTCAAAATAAATTCACCAGCAATGATTGATAATTAGGCATTGAGTAAATATCATTTCATTATAGGTTGTAATTGAGTTATCCTTGAAGAATAAAACAGTTCTATACAAGATTGCATGAGGCAACGGTGGGTAGTTACAGTAAAGTTATTGGTAACGTACCAATATCGTAACGGGTTTTCTCTTGTTACCGTTACCGTTAACCGTAACAGAAGTGCGTTAAGATATTGCACACCCAGGATGTTTGGCATTTAACATCTGTTACAATATCTTCCCGCACAGAGGGTCAGATATTGAACTGCATATGATCCAGAGGGGGCCATTTGCCCCTCTTTATCTTGTTAACTGGTGGTTAACATGTTACGCTACTAGTAACGCAAGTAACACACCAAAAACATCAGGCCTGTTACAATACAGGCCTGGGGTTACAGCTAGTTGTTACTAGTAGCAATAACGCACAAGCACAGTAACGGCAAGCGTTACGCTACACAGATAACGGCGGTTATTGTAGCGTATTGTAACTACCCACCGCTGCATGAGGTCCTGTGATACTTCCTCAGAAATTATGACAGACTTCCAATTGACTTCTGAATAATTTATCAATCATTTCCTAATACACATCTGACTGACATCAGACCAAGAACAACATAAAATTACAGTCAGGCACTCTCTGGAGAGTGCTTCAAATTCTCCCCTGATGATCCAAGTAGACAGTATTTAGATTCATGACCAATGGATATATTATCACAAGGGGCAAGAAAAGCCTAGAAGGAGTGATCACAAGACAGATAATCAGCTTTCTGCAGATGATTCAGGTGGATTGAGTAGGCCAGATTATACTCACATAATGTTTTCCGCAGATCATCTTGTTGCAGTTGTATGTGGAAGCCAAGGCCTTCAAGGAAGGCTTGATCAGACCACCATGTAGGAAAAGGGCCATCACATAAGCAATCCTGTGCCAGCATCTCAAATAACTGAACTCATGTGCTGGAGCAGTATCCAGAGATACCACCACCCTCCCTGCAAAGGACTTGCAAATAATATATGGCCAATGGTATTGGAGGGCTGGGTCCCGGGGATCTGTGTTTCCAACAGAAATGCAATCACACTTCCTGGTACAACAGTTTCTGCGCTGATTTTGCAAAGCAGAAGAGGATTCATTGAACAGTGAACATGAGCAAAGGGTGTGAAACCAATAGTACAAACAATTGAAAAAGATAAGAGAAGTGTCCAAGAGGAAAGGGATGAGTCTCATCAGATGAGACCCCCGGTAATATGTAGGAGTTATACAAAGAGTTGGCTGGACTTGGGGAAGTCTGGCCCAAGTTTGGCAATCTGATATACAAGAGTAGGAGAGACAAGATATGAGACTCTATACAAGATGGCTGCAAACAGCTACAGATTCAAGGTATGCCAAGAGCGTCACCACCTTTTTCTAGCTATGATGTTCAACAGCATATCCTATTTTGATATTACCAAAGATCTCATGCCAGCCTGACTGGCTTGGGTCAAGCCTCATTATTCCTTCTTCTTTGTGCTCTTCCTGGCTTTGCAAGGTGCCTTCAGTGCGCCGGGTCCCCCGGCCCCTGAAATGAGGGGAGTGTCACTGTATAAAGAAACTGTCCAAGCAGTCATTGAACAGATTTTGTCCGACAAGTTCTGCAAAGTGCCGGCTCAGAATTGTGGAACTTGTTAGAAAAAATCAGTTTGATGACTGAGGACTTCCTGTCAATCTGGAATGTCAGATCTGAGCCAACATATTTCAGATTTTGCAGGGAAATCTAGGTCCCCAACAATCCCCAAAGTGATCCAGAGTTCCAGATTTCAGATTTCCCTGCAATATCTGAAATTCCAGATTTATTTAATCTAATGGGAAGTCCTCCAGTTGCTCCACTGCTCGGACAAAACTGACCAAGCAGTTAGTATATGAAGTGTTTGATAAGGTAGAATTCATCCCCTCCCAGGTCCAGGTTTCTCCACCTGTGCAGTCTTGGCAATCCCAACACCCCTCCCAAAGAAAGATAGAATTCTTGTATAGTGTCTGGTAACTTGAATCAGTGCGAGACCTCATAATCAAGGAGGCGCACTCCTGAGATGAGTTGCAAAGGAAATGCCTAGGTGAAATAAGCCCTGGCCGGCTGGCAAGTCCTGGTGGACTCGCGCTTGACCAACTGGTTAAGCCAACAAGTCCCTCAGGAGCTGAGGTTGTTGGCCTGCCCGCCGAGGCTGCCTCATGTTGGTTGGGTAAGTTGGGTTACCCCCGCTCAACCCAAGTGCAATGCCGATGTAGTGGCCGGCAGGGTTGGCATTACGCTTGGGTCAGATGGGTCAGACCAACGTACATCTGACCCATTGCTGCGGTGTAGTCGTTATTCCTGTGTTTGTAGGAGAAAAATCAAAAATTTTATTGGTACTCTCTAAACGCCTCAAGATAGGAACAAATGGACGGCAGAAATGGAATCTACGTCCAAAATAACCCCTAGTCACCAACTGGAACCACCTTCATATCTCTACTGGATCAGAAGATACACGGATCACACCTTTCACATGCTAGTCCGGGACAGTTCACAGAGTATTTCACATATGATTTCACACACAACTCAGCTCTAGGATACTTTGCATAGGATATTGAATACCTCATATTGAATTCCTTTGTTTCTTTTATTTCCTTCCTTTTATTCCACTCAACCACAAGTTGGCCACTGTTTTGATATTGCATACACATGAAACTTATGTAACCCCCTAGAAGTTAGACCCCTTCTCAGTTTACTATATAAGGAGGCCTCTTCCTGCCAGTTGTTTCCTCCCTCATGCCATCTGGCTCCCATCATCCATCTACTCACCTGTCACAGTTATTTATTACACATACATATCACAGTTACTTGCAATTCACACTCATAGTTGATTTCACAAACCTTTCACAAGCCTCTCAAGGTACTGGGTTCCAATCCTGGTGGAAGCATAGCTTTCAAACCTTGACCTTCTCTTTTTTTACTTTATATACCCTCTGCTCACAGACCTGGGTTCAAGCCCCATCCAAGTCATCAGTATTTTCTGCCCATTTCAGACTCCTCATCTGTTTCTTAGACACTCAGAACTTTCCACCATACAATCCAACTATACTCTTCATCTCTGAACATATCCTTATCACTGAATAAAACTGCCAAGCTTAGCTTGGTGGTCTTGTTTTCTGATATCCAGAAAGGCAGAGTTTGCACCTCATCCATACCTTTCGCCATTCAGCAAAAGGGTCTCACAACACCTTTTGAGTCTTACAGCGGTTGACCTGCCCCCGCTGTCAGATGCAAGACGGACAGGTCAAGCCTGCCCTGTTTTAGACCCCGCCGCCGGGCCAACGCAGTGCATTCCAGGAAACAAACCCGTGGTGTACAATTCAAGGGGGTTTAAAATTGTGATATATATACTCACTGCTACCCAATTTCTTTACTGACAAACTGCTCCAAGGGTTTTTGTATATATCAGCTGGGGAAGGTAAAATTTTATTGGGTGAGTGATGTAACAAGAAGCTTGAAGGTATAAGCTTCTGATGTTCTTGGTCAAATGAAAAATATGGGTTGGTCTTTGGCTACGTACACCCTACTCCCTTCGCAAGTGTTGGAGTGCGATTGATTTCATTTAAGTCTCTCAGCATTGGAAGACAGAAACATTGAACAATGATCAATCCCAACAGAACTGAGATTGATGAGTAGAAAGTGCAGTAGGCGGAAAGCACCAAATGTGATGCAGCACGCATGATGTTGGTCGAATCAGGGATTTTAAGGGCAAAGGTTTAATACTGTTTGGAAAAGGGGACACAGGACTACACAACCACGAGCCTGCCTGGGCAATTTGTGCCTATGCCGCTGGGATATAAATAGAGTCTTGAGCCGTAAGCTGAGCAGTTGCAAGAACATGTCCCAAAAATTGAAATCCTCTGGTTTCAACTTTCTGGTACCGGATTCCGGAATCGCCGGGTGTATCCCTTCCTGCGTCTCCACACTTTCCTGGCACTCTTTACTACTTCCTTGACACTCTTCCATACCTCCTTGACACTCTTTCATACCTCCTTGACACTCTTCCCCACCTGCTTGACACTCTTCCCTACCTCCTTGACACACCATCCCTGCTATATGATCCCCGTTCTGATGGAGGTCAAGAGGAATCGGGAATCGGGAGGGTGTCGGGAGGTGACATTTGTGTTGTGAAGCCTCCAAAGGTGGGGCCCGCAGGGTGTCTGTCTGAGAAACGGATGTACCAGGGCCCTCCGATGTGGGTGACTTGTGTCAAGTTAGCATGCAGGTTGCTTGCCATCAACTTTGAAACCCCCCTTTGTATGGTCTGTCAAGCCATTTGGCTGGCAAGGAGTCAAGAACCTCGACATTAGGTGTTGGATGAAATGTCACCAAAGTGTTTGTGCGCGTGTACAGTTCCAGAAAATTCTCTGCTCATTGCTATCCCTCAGTTTCCAACCAAAACCACTAGTCATTCTCAAGAAGTCAACAAGCCAAACCACGCATCACCAAGCTAAAGCTACAACGCAAGGTAACTCCAACAAAATCAGTAATTCAAGTCTTGATCACTCACACCTTCCATTCCAATTCACAGCCCAGTGTCCAAAGAACGGATTATCTTGCTAGCAGGGGTAAATTGTTCAGGGGGAGGAGGATAGGTACCTGAGTTCTATTATTGTCTGATGAATCTTTCCATATGCTTATGTTCTAGTTTGTGTCTTGATCATTTTCCTTCTAGTTGTCTATTCAATCCAATTTTGAACATCTCATTTTAGTCTGACAAAAAACTAACTTCTTCAACCTAGGTAAAATGGTTATCACTTATTGTTTTCAGTTTGACCTCTTTATATTAACATTTGTTTTCTTTTTAAGATTTACTACTACTGGTTTCTAAGTGTTTGCAATTGAAAAGACCTCATTGAACTACATTAGGGGGATTCAAAGTTGGCCATGCACGACTTGCATGCACTTTTTCAAGTTGATGTTCAAGGCTTTTATTGAACACCAAATTCCAAAAAAACATTCAAGCAGGCTTAGGGGGTGTAGTGCAGCGTGGGTTGCATGCACTTTTTCAACTTGGTGTTCAAGAATGAACTTGAACACCGACTTTCAAAAGTGCATGCAAGTCGCATCTGGCCAACTTTGAAACCCCCTATTGCGTGCAAAGCTCCTTCGCGGGAGGCAGGAGCAGGGACTTGTGTTACATAAGTTCGAGTTTCACCCGCCCTTAGCTTGTGTTAAGCTAGGTCAAACCGCGGCATTGAAAGATTCACATTCTCTGGTCTATGGCAGCGCTGCAACACCACGGTCGAGGCAATTGGGATTCCCCCATCCTGTCTTGCCTGATAATGCCTGATGGCAATCTAGTCCTCGAATTAAGTCCGTCTTGCATGGCGCTTTGCCGCCACGGATTCAAGCCAAAGCCTCGCGCAATAATTCAAGTCGTTGTTTTTTTTGGTCCACAGTGATGGATGCTTTGATAACCACAGTCCATCAGGCATTTTAAGTCAGAAGCTGGTTTTGATTCCCTGGATAAGAGGGTCGGATTGGGCGCCGAGATCTAGAACATCCTTCCCCCTTCACGAACTGTCGGCTTCGAGCTTGAAGAAGCTCCAAAGCTTTGTATGTAGTAGTCTTGTCTCGGAACTTCAAGGGCTGTCTCTCTGGAGGTTGATTGAACAACCATCGATACATGTACATCAAATTTGCCACCAAGACTCGAAGCAATTCTTCGGCAGCTTGATGCTTCCTCACTTGGTTGGGGTTCCAGTCATCACGGGTTACATACCCGTAGACGGCTGATGTTCACAACCAAGTTTCGCTAATTGGAGGATGGACTTAAAGGGGTCAAACCCAGTTTGCTCATATAAATAGATGAATCGATAGGCAGTTTTCAAGGATTCGAGTCAGTGAGAGCTCGGTCGACTCCTGCTCGATAGATAAGGGACGATTTTCAGATGCAGACAATATGATAGATATTAATCTTGTAATCAGTTACGAAAGAATAACTTTTAGTCGAAGAATTTGTTTCAATTTTCTCGAATGAAGAACACTGATCACGGGTGTGATGACTGCCAGCTGTTAATCAGGTCATGTTGTCTTGAGGAGAGATTTCAGGAGAAAGGTTTATAGGAGTTATAATACGCGTCGTGTTGATTTCCTCGCCTCTGACTTCCCTTTGATTGGCATCACTGAAGTTTTTCCCTAGCCTTTCGCCGAGTCTCTTTGAGGCTTTAAGGCAGACCTCTGCCAACACACTCCCGTCCACGCCCCTCTCCTCCTCTCCTGCCTTAGCGCCTGAGTCCGACCTCGTTCCCCAGAACATTCGATTGGCCCCGATGCTTCTCAATCCTGTGGCAGTGCTGATTCAGCTAGCTGTTTTATTCCCATTCCCGATCTGTGGCAAGCCGTCCTGCCCGCCCCAGAAAGTCCCAGATGCGTCTTCTCTGAAGGATACGATGAACGGTATGTAACTACAATCCTCAAGCCCGGAGACTTTCCTGAAGACTGACTGGGGATCTGTGCTCTAATAATAGCATTTGTCATCGGAGGCGTCGTCCCGGACCTGTTACCCGAATTCAGGCCAGTGGCCATGATGAGAGTGAGTGTGGTTCCGTCGGGCTCGAAGGACGAGCCCTTGGGGTGTGTCTGTCCTTTGTTTTTAGCTGCCGCTGATCTGGAGAAGGCTCTTTCCAGTTACTCTATCATCCCAACCCGTTCGGGACTGTCTACTACCCCGGCCAGCGCGTCCCCCAATCCTTGACTGCCGAGCAGCCCACAATTAGGATTCGATCGCCGCCTCATGATCCTTCAGCCTTGTCTCCAGATTCTGATTACACATTTATCATGATTGATCCGGATGTGCCAAGCAGAATTAACGCTACCAGCGGGTAAACCATCCCAGCTCTCCACCCCTTTTTCTTCTTGCTCATGATGGCAAGCGGAACTAACTGGCTCGGATTGTTTTTTTTTTTTGCTCCATCTGTCCCCGTCCCCTGTTCATACAAAAATACGATTGGCTTGGAAAAAAACGGAAGACCTTTCCGTCATATGCTAGCAACCGACGTCAAGCTGATACCCAATGAGCCTTACTTCGACCTGGAGTTTCCCGATAAAATGCTCAGCCCATACCATCCGCCAGCGCCACCAGAAGCATCGGGCTTCCATCGATACACTTTCTTGCTTTATCCCGGCCAGCCCTCACCTGAATCAATCCGTGATTTCCATAAAAAATATCCCTCTCGATACAACTTCAATTTGCGCCAGTTCGTGGCCGATGCTGGTCTTTGTTAGTCTCCCCCCTCCCTCGTCAACCTCTTCTCTCATCCTCCTCTGTTGAACCCAAGCTGAATCACGACGTGTATCGGTGTCCATCATCCTGCAGGTGGCCCGATTGCCGGGATCTTCATGTTCACTGAAAATTCGAAAGACGAAGCGAAAAGTCTCGTTCATTGAAAGGCATCAAAATGTGTCTCTCATTCTTCTCTATGTATTCTCGCCCACACATAAATCTCACAATTACCCTTGTTGCCATTAATCCATTGATCAGATCGGCGCGTTGTCACAACCTCATCATACCTGCGACCAAGCCAAAAAAAAGTCCCTGAGTAGATATCGTTCCTTTCACTTGAAATATCACCAATATTGATGAAACCTGTTTCAGGGAATGAAGAGTGTCAAAACATCGGTACATAAGAACCTTATTTATCTGTATTACCTTGCATCGTAATCACTCCTTTGTGTTTCAGTTGCCCACGAGTGCGGCAGCTCCTGGCAGCGCCCTGCCCATTTCCTTACCTGAGTCTTCAAGTAAAATCGACCGGGAACAGTGACGCTTGAGCCGAAGATATGAAGGTGATCATCCTCTCTCTTCTCTACTGGCATCTTTGCCAATCCAGCACGGCCCAGACGCCCGTCCCAGGGCCACTGCCAGGCCAGCCAACCCAGGCAGAGCTTTCTGGAATCAGACAGGGTAAGGTGTAATCCGATTTATCGCAAGGTTTTAGGGATAATCGTAAATTAAAGGTTGTCTTATCTTTGAAAATTGGTTTATGCAGCTTTCGTCCGCGATGGAATTGTGCCAGATGTCCTGGCGGACTTCGATCCACAGATGGTGATGTCAGTGAGTGGTGCAATGCTGAATACATAAATCCAAGATGAATGAGGAGCCAAACGATTTGTTGAGGATGATAAATTAGGTTGCCTATCCATCGGGGACTCTTCCGTCTGAGACAGTCATCCAACCGGGCCAAAGTATTCCTGAAAAGCTCGGTCTCCAGCAGCCTCAAGTGTTTCTGAGTATCCCTCAAGCCGGCAGCGGTCAATTCAACCTCACCCACCCAAGCACCTCGGAATTCACGCTGCTGATCGTTGATCCCGATGCACCTAGCCGGAAGAACCCAAGTTCTCGGTAAGCTGAAATAGCCCTCGCTGACGTTGGAGTGATACTTACTGATGAATGAAATCGATGGGTTTTTTAACCAGAGCGTTTCTGCACTTGTTGGCCACCAAAGTCCGAATGATTCCAGACAGCGTTATATCATGGAGATATAAGCTCGAGATGTCCGCCGAGGTTGTTGTGCCATACATGCCGCCCCAGCCGCCGGCCGGGACTGGGCCCCATCGCTACGTTTTCCTGCTCTGTCCCGGCCTGCCTGCGCATGCATCCACCGCTCCTCTCCAACGGCCCACCACCTCTCGGGCCGGCTTCAATACTCAAGAATTCATCTCCCAGTCTGGCCTCCGTAAGTCTAGATTTTCTATGGAGCTCTATCCTTGCTCCCATCTGGGTGTTTCTACATCATGAAGACTCATCAATTCTTGCTTCTCTCTGGCGATCTATTGATTCGGTCGATGATTGGCTGGAACAAGACCAACCCATTGCCGGAACATTCGTTCAGATACAACACACCGACGACGATTCTTGAGAAATCTATGCGACGAAGCCCGCTGGGTGCATATAACTTGCTGCCAGGATCTTTTTTCCCCGACTGTTCCCCACGTAAATTACGGTTTCATTTACGTAGCTCACTGGAGAAAAAAGCTGTTTGAGCCAATCTGAATTGGGTGGTCGATTGCGCGGCGTTAGAGAAGCCTGGGAATGAGGCAAGTGACAGAATGACGATGCAAGTCAAATCACTTTGGTGAGTGATGTCAGAAGAAAAAGTGGCGAGAGGATAGTCCACCAAAAAGACAAGGGGGATACATTGAGTGTACTTTCCAGAAAAACGAAAGATGTGGATGAACAAGGGTGAGCGAAAAATGGCTTGAAAGGGCAATTTCTAAGGAGATATAATGTCCGAATCATGGGGATTGGTGGGTAATCAAGGAGGGACTAAAGCGAGAGGCAGAGAGGGTGGAATATTGGTGTGAAGACAGAGACGAAGGGATCGCTAATCATTGACGAGAAAGCCGACTAAACAAGAGTCCAACATCCCATCCACACTGATCCAAGCGTGCGTTTTCATGAACAGCTCAGTCCCGTCCTTTCCTGCAACTCTCATCAACTCTCGCACGCCTCCCGGATGGTAATTGAGATAGGGCGTGATGTTGTACACTTTTCCGTTGAAACTAGACCATGCATCTTCCTTCGACCTGTGTTCGGCCAATTCGCTCCTCGTTATCCTGCGTATGCTCGTCACGTCTTCTCCCTGAGTAAATCAGACCAAACCCCTTTTTCAGCTGGCTGTGTATCTCTACTCATTTTTTCAGAAGAGAATTGGGAGGATATTGAATGTAAGGAACTCACTCTCAAGTTAGCCCCACTAGATTTGAGTTTAGCCCAATCCAGCTGACTGAACCCGGGCATCAATTGAACCTTCTTACGCGGTTTGACAGGTTTCTTGAGAGTGGAATGGGGCAGAGCGAGATTATCGATGTCGAGCTCATGAATATCTGAGTGATCGTCATCATCCTCCTGCGGGTCATTCTCGTCGTCGTCCTCGGGGGAGTCGATTCTCAAGATCGGATGATTATTGGTTCCTGCTGGAGAATGTTTGGTGGCAGTGGAGGTGGAAGTGGTAGCTCTTTGGATCGAGTTCTGGGCTGGAAACATAGGCGGGGCTTCAGAACAGTCTTCCCCGGTCGTCCTCCTTTCATCATCTGTTGGTAGATTACTGTGATGACTGACATTGGTCTTGGTCGGAAATCCGAGGAACGAAAACATCCTGAGATTGAGCCTTGAATGATACCGTCCTCCAAGTGTGTAAATAGGTAGATAGGTTTTTCGGTGGGAAGTCAGGTTGGCGAATGTTTTTGGATGGGAAGAGTGTGACTCGGTCACGCACTCGACCCAACTGTCACAGACTCGCAGCGGAACAGTCCCGTAACAGGATGATGTCCCAGAGTGGATACATCAACTTTTATGACAGTTGCGAGCAGAGTGACCGATACATAAAAGAAGACCCACAGTGAGTTTCCCTTTCCGAGACCAAAGAGAAGCATTGGTTTGCATGTACACGCACATCCTGACACTTGTTATCTTCTTCGTTTTGTATATGCAGCTCGGTTTCTTTGATTCCCCAGTAGGTCCACGTTCACAAATCGCTGAAGCAACAACATCACAGCTGATGCCCCGTGTGTATCCATGCATAGAACACACGCCTAGAGGGACACAGAGCTTGGCACCTTGAAGAGCAATTCAATAACCGTCAAAGAATCGATAGATGAATTTACGACAATTTTGAACCTCGAAAAACGGTTGAAAAGAAAGATTAAGGAATCGAAAACAAGAATACCACAATTTTTTGGAGGGAATGGCAAGAGCGAAGAGAATTTCCCTGTGCTGTTCATGCTGGCTGCTATTGTCACTGGTCGACAGGACGATCAGTTTGGATTCTCAACACGATTATCTTCGTCGATCGGACTCACTCTTTGCGAGATCTCCTCCTCCCAAAGTCCAGGTCGAAACGCTCTTCAAACCTTCTTCTTGTCTGCTTACCTCTCAAGTCGACGACCAATTAGCGTGAATCACTCAGTTTTTTTTTTTACCTGTCCGGTCCAAGCTTCCATTTGTTCTCAAATCAGGGCTGCATCTCTTTCCTCCTCATTATTCACAACAAGGCCATTCATATGGATGTTTTTATCATTTTCTGATAAGAACCTTTTCCTTACTTTGATCGTCATAATCTAATTGTTTTTTTTTTGTCTACGTAGGGTGACGTATGTAGGAACGTTAACGGATACCGGAAAACAATTCGACGCTGCTGAGGACCGCAATAGGTCATCATTTTTCTCTTTCTTTTGTAACCCACCTCTCCTCAGTTGAAAAAAACTTGCTGATTGATTGTTTCATACAGTCCATTCGTCTTCAAACTCGGCGTTGGAGAGGTTATCAAAGTGGGTATTGAAAAAGACGCCTTTATCTGAATTCCTCTCGAGATATTTCAAAAAAAAAAAAAAAAAAAAAAAAAAAAAACTGAACACTTTGGTTTTATTGCTAGGGTTGGGATCAAGGAATGATGGGGTATGTGAAGTTTTATGGCAAGTATTATTTATCAGGCTCTTATCTGGGTGTTGATTGTCTAGCGGCGTGTTGTTTTGTTCAAAAAGTATGTGTGAAGGAGAAAAGAGGGTGTTGAAAATCCCATCCGAGTTGGCTTATGGACATGGTGGTGGTCAGTTATCTATACACTTTTTAATCTCGTTTTGACTGCGTGTTCACCTTTCTTTTAATTGCCCTGGACGTGATCAGCCGGGAATGATATTCCTCCAGATGCACCATTAACATTCCGGGTCGAAGTAAGTCCTTTCAACCAACCCTCCTCACCATTGGGAAAATTCCACAAGCCTCTCTTAATTTGCAGCGCAGAAGACAACACTGATTTTGCATAGCTTGTGTGTGTATCCGCCCCAGTTAATCAAAATCCAGAACCGAAAATCGAAGCCAAGTAAACTGGAGATTCAGACGACGTTTCAGCCTGACTCCTGTCCGATGAAATCCAGGGATGGGGATCAAATGGCGTCAGTTTATCCACAAAATCTCATTCTCCAAACCCTTATTTCTGAACAATATTCAAGTGACTGTTTTGTCGGTTTGCTCCGGGTGAGCCATTAGAATGACATATGTCGGAACGTTGAAATCTAATGGGATTCAATTCGACGCCATCAAAACCCCAGACCAGTAGGTGATTCTCATCTGCCCCCGTTACGCCTGATTTGCTCATGTTTTTTTTGTACATAGTCCTTTCGAATTCAAACTCGGAGCTGGTCAGGTTATCCAGGCAAGTTGAAAACCGTTCTCAGCTCAGCCGGATGTTCTTTTTTTCCCTTCCTGACTTGAACTTTCTTGTTCACGCGCAACAAACATCAATGAATTTTATCATCAAGGGATGGGATCAAGGCTTGAAAGAGTGGGTGATTGCGTTCGCGTATAAATTGTACACACATCCACATGGGGAGCTGACTTTGAGCTTCCTCGTTTTGCTATTTGTTCCCTCCTAATCTTACAATTTTAGTATGTGCATTGGCGAACGAAGGAGACTGGTCATTCCTTCTTCTATGGCGTATGGTGCTCGTGGTGAATCATCTGGTTAGTATTATCCTTTTTACTCGCACTTTTTTCTTGTAACTCTAAGTATAATAATGATTTTTTCCTATATAGCCAGTCCGCCAATTCCACCTAATGCTGATCTGGTTTTTGATACCGAGGTAAGGAACTATTGAACATTCCCTTTTTTTTATTTCTCTATCCGGATGTGTATCTTTTGATGTGCTGATGATTGAGATGATCGATATAACCGAACTGCATCTCCAAACAGCTCATCGACATCCGCAATAGGCCTCACAAGCCTGATACTGGTCATGATGAAGGTCGTTGGGTTTGGAGGTGGTCCGTGATCGAAAGTCTGGGCTACTTCCTCGAATGCTTCTTAATCTTCTTTTAAATTTAGAGGTCGATAATGAATATCATCATACTTGCCGGCATTTTCTATCTTTGTTGTATTTCGATACGTCACCTGGAATCAAGCTCGTCATTTTGCCACGCAAATCGAAATCGCCTTCGTTTAGGTCTACAAGCTAGCAGAATGATCCTCTTCTGACGGTAAGATTTCCGGAACAAGATCGTCTAATTCGGATGGGGTTTTTTTGTGAAGATTACTGGAGATGAAAATGGTAGAGTTGGAAATACATCTTGCTTGACAATAATTCGGAGCCAGCTGTGACACGGGAACTCCGCTCGCGACACGTGGGTTTGATTTGAAGACCGGGAGGCTCTACTACTCTTGAAAACAGAGAGCAAGATCAGAGGGATTAGTGATGCAGTGATCATCGCTCTGAAAGCTTGGGGCCAACTGGGCGACTGCCGACCCAGCGGAGGAGGCTGAGCCAAACAAACCTTTGAGAAGAAGTTGAATACATGCATAGCTAGAACATCTTCTGGACATTGAGAAATGCTGTTGGCACTCCGCGCCGACCTTGTTAACCCGTTAATCTCACAGCCTCAATCAGTCGAGTCTCGCATCCGGTGTTGTTGACAATTTGCTCTTCCACTGCAGTGTAAACCTATAAGATTTTGTGCTTCTGTGCCCACATTTAACTGATCAACTCAAAAGTTCTTTTATCTCTTAAGACGATGACACCCCTGCCAGTTCTGTGTTGCTTCTCACTTAGGTGAT